>NC_138200.1:16563570-17216385 GCF_964194105.1 Spermophilus citellus | reverse complement strand
CAGACAATTGGCAATTGGAAGGGTGGGTGTGTGGTGGGAGTCTGGGTACTTCAGGGCAAAAGGCTTCCTACCATCTGAGTTATAGGATCACTGGGAGTTTGCAGAAGAAACGATTGATCCATGTATGACCTTCTGGATCATAGGTGACCCAAAGGGTAATACATTTTTTTCCCAGTACTGGGGATTGAGCCCAGGGGTGCTTTACCCTAACCATTTTATTCTTAAGGGTTTCACTAAATTGCCAAGTGCTGGCCTCAAACTTGCACTTAGCCTGAGTCACTGCTTCGGCCTCCCTCCTGGTATTACTGATATGTGCCACCATGTTCAGTAATAAAACTTTCCTTATCTCACCAAGAGGACCATGGTTACAGCCTGGACAAGGATTAACCCACAGGTGCCAGGATGTGTGAAACAATATCTTCATGTAAAAAGCAACGAAGCCCCAAATCTTGGAGGAATCTCTAAGGTTTTGAACACAAACTTGGAATGGTTTGTTTACATACCAAGGACTGGAGTGCCAGCCTTTCCAGGAGGGAGGTGACAAATTCCTCTTTATTGTTACTATTATCTTTTTTTTTTTTTTTTGTACAAGGGCTCGAACCCAGAGGCACTTAACCAATGAGCCGCATTCCCAGCCCTTTTTTATTTTTTATTTTGAGACAGGGTCTTGTTGAATTGCTGAATCTGGCCTCGAATTTGCAATCCTCAGCCTACCAAATTGCTGGGATTACAGGCGTGGGCCACCACATCTGGCACCTGTGTGTGAGGGAGTAGATTCTAAAAGTCAATGCCTAAGGTGAAAATAACGTGTTGTTAAAACTTTTCCTGAGCCAAGTGTGGTGGTGCATACCTGTAAATCCAGTGTCTCAGGAGGGTGAGGCAAGAGCACGGCAAGTTCTTTCATGGGAGAAGACATGTCTCCGGAGAAATGTTGACAGAATTTCCAGAGATAAGAGGGAACTTGACTCTGTCTGGACCATCAGGGTCATGGCATATGTATTGGAAAAGAATTTCAGCAGCACCAGTCTTTAGAGGTTTATTTAGGAAAATAGATACAAATTCAAGGGAGTATGCAGGCTATCTCTGGAGTGAGTGATAGCAACTGTTGATATGGGGTGTTAATGTTTATAGAGATGGTTGCTAGGAGCTGGACTAGAGGTGAAGCTACATAGTTTTGGGCCACTTTTATTCTGCACTGTGTATTGCCCGCACCTTACAGGGCAGGGACAAAGGGCATGTTGCTTAGGAGGTGCAATTATTCCTGGGTGTTTTCAGGAATTCGTGGTTCATGGGCACTTCCTTTGAGACTCAGTATCTTTGCCTTTATTCTCAAATTCCTATCTCAGTTCCAGGCCAGCCTCTGCAATTTAGCCAGACTCTGTCTCAAAATAAAAGGGCTGGGTTCCCAGTACCATAAACAACAAACAAGCAAAATATTTCCCTTGAAAACACCTTATAATGGAGCCATTTTGGAAACTAGGACATCATCTTTTATTATGTCACACAGCCCTTTCTCCAGGCTGAAACATCTCACTGTGGCTTTGTCTAAAGATCAGTGTTAGGTTTCAGTATAGAGAACATATTAAATGAAAATGTGCCCCTCATTTAGGTAAGAGATGAGAATCAAGTGTTGAGGTTTAGAATACCCTAAAATAAGGTACCCTTAGAAAATTGCAGAAGCAGAAAGTTCACTCTGAACTACTCCCCATCCCGACCCCAGCCTCTTTCTGTATGAAGCTTGGTCATAAAAGAAGTCTCTGACTTATCTTGCCTGAAAGTAGGTCCATAATCCTCATTTCAGAGTTGTCCTGCCTATACACAGAGGCAAGAATCTGAACAAATAGGCCCTGACAAGTGACATCCTCCACCTACCTAGCCTCCACCCCCAAGAATTAAGTTCTTCACCCTGGAAGGTAGTGTGGTTGCTCTGCGTATCTATATGTTGACTTTATTTTGTTGTTTATTTATTTAGGTGCTGGGGATTGAGCATGCTAAGCACACACTTTACCACTGAACGCTATGAATAGCCCTATCTATATGGTGACTTTAGACTCCATTGTGCCCACAGCACATGGCATATGGGTGGACTTGATAAATATTTGTTAAAGGAAATATAATCCAAATGTTCTTTGACTTGATAGGACGTAACTGGGTGGAGAGATGCACAGCTGTAATTCCAGCTACCCAGGGGGCTGAGGCCGAGGCAGAAGGATCACACTTTTTCTTTTTTAATATTTATTTTTAGTTGGACACAATATCTTTATTTATTTATTTATTTTTATGTGGTGCTGAGGATCGAACCCAGGGCCTCGCATGAGCTAGGCGAGCACTCTACCACTGAGCCACAACCTCAGCCCCGGATCACACTTTTTTAGGGGGGCGTTTACTAGGGACTGAACCCAGGGGCACTCAACCACTGAGCCACATCCCCAGCTCTATTTTGTATTTTATCTAGAGACACGGACTCACTGAGTTGCTTAGCACCTTGCTTTTGCTGAGGCTGGCTTTGAACTCATGATTCTCCTGCCTCAGCCTCCTGAGCTGCTGGGATTACAGTCATGCACCACCATGCCCAGAATCCCCAGACCTTTTTATTTTTTATTTTGAGACAGGGCCTGGTTAAGTTGCTTAGGGACTTGCTAAGTTGTTGAGTCTGGCTTTGAACTTGTGTTCTGCCTGCCTCAGGAGAGTGTGGCTGTAAAGGAAGCAGATGACTCACTCACATTGCACATCACTTGACAAGACTCAGTCTCAAAATAAAAAGGACTGGGGATGTGGCTCAGTGGTAGAGTGCCCCTGCGTTCAATCTCCAGTACTAAATAAGTATATTAAGTAAATAAGTAAGATCTCAGTGCTTCTCTTAGCTTCTATCCATCTTGAAGATATTTCTGGGCATGGGCCCACTCACCCATCTGTTCCTTATAATCTGCTCCTGTAGCGTCAACATTTGGGGAAGAAAATAGAAATCTAGAACATGGTGGTATACACCCTAGAGGGGGATCCCCCCTCCCTCAAGGTGGCAAGGGGCCCCCTCATTACCTATAATCCCAGCAGCTTGGGAGGATAAGGCAGGAGGATCCTGAGTTCAAAACCAGTTTAAGCAATTTAGCAAGGTCCTAAGCAACTCAGTGAGACCCTGTCTCTAAATAAAACACAAAAAAGGGCTGGGGATGTGGTTCAGTGGTTAAGTGCTCTGAGTTCAATCCTTAGTACCAAAAGAAGGACAAAATCTAAAGTTTGGTGACTTAGTCCATTTTTTGTTGTTGTAACAAAATACCTAAAACAAGGTAATTCATAAAGAACATAATTTTATTTGGCTCATGGACCAAGAGGATGGGAAGTCCAAGAACATGGTGCCAGCTAACTGCTTGACTTCTGGTGAGGCCTTGCGCTGTGTCATAACGTGGCAGAAGGGTAGAAGAGGAGGTGAGCACACAGGAAAGAGAAAGCACAAGGGCAGCTTTGCTTTATAACAATCCTTTCTCAAAATGACTAACCCACTCCTGGGACAAAGACATTAATTCCTTTTTCTTTTCTTTTTTCTTTTTTTTTTTTTTTGGTACTGAGAATTCAACTCAGGGGCACTCGGTCACTGAGCCACATCCCTAGCCTATTTTGTATTTTATTTAGAGACAGGGTCTCACTGAGTTGCTTAGTGTCTCGCTGTTGCTGAGCCTGGCTTTGAACTGCAATCGTCCTGCCTCAGCCTCCTGAGCCACTGGGATTATAGGTGTGAGCTGCCAAACCTGGCTCAAATTCATTTTTTCTTTTTTTCGTGGTGTTGGGGATGAAACCCAAGAATTTATGCATGCTAGAGAAGTGTTTTATCACTGAGCTATATCCTCAGCCCTTTCAATTTTATTTTTATTTTGAAACAGGGTCTCACTAAATTGCCTAAACTGGCCTTGAATTTGTGATCCTACTGCCTGAGCCCCTGAGAAGCTGGGATTAACATGTGTACTCCCACGCCAGGCTACTAATCCCTCTTTACACTTAAGACTTGATCTCCCAACACTACCACCAAAACGACCAAATTTCAACATGAATTTTGGAGAGGACAAGCCATATTTGAACCACAGCAACTACACATTTGGTGGAGTCCATACAAAATGGAGACCCTCGTTCAAATAGCAGGGGAAAAGTGCTATTAAAAGTATTAAAATGGTGGGGCTGAGGTTGTGGCTCAGCGGTAGGGCGCTCGCCTAGCATGTGCAAGGCGCTGGGTTCAATTCTTAGCACCACATAAAAATAAACAAATAAAAATAAAGGTAGTGTGTCCAACTACGACTAAAAAATATTTTTAAAAATATTAAAATGGGGGGCTGAGGTTGTGGCTCAGCGGTAGAGTGCATGCCTAGCACGTGGGAGGACCTGGGTTCGATCCTCAGCACCACATATAAAATAAATAAAATAAAAGGTATCCGCCAATTAACAATTAAATAAAAATATTTTTTAAAAATATTAAAATGGGGCTGAGTTTGTGGCTCAATGGTAGAGCACTCATCTAGCATGTGCAAGGCTCTGGATTTGATAGTACCACATAAAAATAAATAAATAAAATAAAGGTATTGTGTCCAACTACAACTGATAAAAATAAATATAAAAAAGTATTAAAATATGCCAGGCATAGTGGCACATGCCTTAACCTCACTACTCAGGAGGCTGAGACAGGTGGATTGCAAGTTCAAGGCCAGCCTTAGCAACTTAACAAAGCCCTAAGAAACTTAGCAAAATGCTGTCTCAAAATAAAAATAAAGGACTGGGAATGTGGCTCAGAAGTAAAGCACCCCTGGGTTAAATTTCCAGTACCAAAATTAAAAAACAAAACCATTAAAATATGTTCTGGGAAATGGCTCAGTGGTAGAGCTCCTGCTTAGCATGCATGAGGCCCTGCATCCAATATCTAGCACTGCAAATTGAATTCATAAATAAAATAAAATGTGCCAGGTTCCAGGTATGGTGGCACATGCCTATAATATGCCTAAATTCCAGCAAGTCAGGAGTATGAGGCAGGATGATCACAAATTTGAGGCTAGCCTCAGCAATTTAATGAGGCCCTAAGCAACTTACAAGACCCTGACTCAAAAAATAAAAAGGGCTACGGATGTAGCTCAGTGATTAAATACCCCCAGGATCAATCCCTGGTAAACATGTAAAATAAAGAAATGAATGACATAAAAAATTAAAACAAAATAAAATTTGCCAGGTACAGTGGCATTTACTTTTAATCCTAGCAATTGGAGAGGCTGAGGCAGGAGGCTCACAAGTTCAGGGCAGTCTAGGAAACTTAATGAGTCTGTCTCAAAATAAAAATTAAAAGGGCTAGGGATGGCCTGGCATGATGGCTCACACCTGTAATCCCAGCAGCTTGGGAGGTTGAGACAGGAGGATTGTAAATTCAAAACCAGCCTCAGCAAAAGTGAGGCACTAAGCAACTCAGTGAGACCCTGTCTCTAATTAAATACAAAACAGGGCTGGGGTTGTGGCTCAATGGTAGAGCACCCTGGGTTTAATCCCAAGACCAGGGGGAAAAAACAAAACTAAAATGTAAACTTTCTTCCACAAGCTCTCTCAACCTATTTAACTAAGTCTATCCAAAGGCAAAGGACACTCACAGAGTGAGTACTAACCCTCACCAGCACTGTAACTGTCTATACACCTCCACACCTGCACTGGACCAACTTATGCCCTGGCCAGAGGGGAAGTCAAACCAGGGATCTCCTTTCCCCATGGACTTGCTGTCCTGGGTACTGGAACCTCTGTGCTGAGAAGAGCTGGGGACCTGGATCTAAGTAGGCAAGACTGTGCCATGATGTACCAACCCAGGGAGGGGGAAGTTACCACCCCGCCCTGAGAGGCCATGGAGCATGTGCTCAATACCAACCCTCTCCACATCCACACCCAAGCCTTCAGGAGGTAGAAGAATAGCAGCCAAGAACCCATCTCAGGGTGGTGGGAGATGAGATTGCACAAGGGTCGGGCTCCCAGGCCCCGGCGATGCTCCATCGTCCCACCAGACTTCAGTTACAAAACACAAACACATGGGACTAGGGTTGTGGCTCAGCGGTAGAGTGCCAGCCTAGTGCGTGTGAGGTGCTTGGTTCGATCCTCAGCACCGCATATTAATAAATAAACAATAAAGTTGGTGTGTCCACCTACAACTAAAAAAAATATTTTAAAAAAACCCACAAATGCAAAGATAACATGAAAACCTCAAGATGGGGCTGGGGTTGTAGCTCAGTGGTAGAGCGATTGACTAGCAGGTGTGAGGCACCACATAAAAATAAATAAATAAAATAACAGTATTGTGGCCATCTATAGCTAAAAATATATATGTTTTTAAAAAATCTCAAGATAGCAACCCCAGTGGCTCGGGAGACTGAAGCAGGAGGATCACGTGTTCAAAGCCAGCCTCAGAAACTTAGCGAAGCCCTAAACAACTCAGTAAGACCCTGTCTCTAAATAAAATATGAAAAAGGGCTGGGGATATAACTAAGTGGTTAAGGCCTCTGGGTTCAATCACTGGTAGGTAGGTAAATAAATAAATAAATAAATAAATAATCTCAAGATGGCAACTGCTTAATGCCCTGGGTGTGGGGCCCTTCCTGCTTCTGGGCTGGTCTTCCAGAATGACTCTCAGAACATCTAAAAACTGACCTACTTGGAGGAAAGCTGTTATTATGAAGGTGCCCTGGAGGAATAAAGTAGAAAACACATCCTTATAAAGTCAGGGAGCTCAAATCAAGGTGCTGCCGCAACCATTGTACAGGTCTCATGTAAGAATGGTTTTTGCCAATTTCTGGGACAAATGGGCTCAAATGCAGTATAGTCATAATAGATTCAGTTGCCAAAACCAAAAGGCACAAAATACTATGGTTTAAAGGACACAGTACCCGCATTCCAGCCAAACTCAACATGTGAATCTTATTTGAATCTTGATATGAACGGTTTATAAAATTATGACGCTTTTCAGACAAGTGGAATGTGAACCATGATTGATTTTTTTCCTCAATATTTTACTATGAAATATTTCAAAGACACAGAAAAGGTAAAGGAATCATAAACACTCATACTCACCACCTGGACTCTACAATATTTTGCTAAATTTGTTTTATCATTATATCGAGCCATGAATGCCTCTTTTTTTTTCCCATTAATCTCTACTCTTTTTTGATGCATTTCAAAGTAAATCAGAGATAACAGTATTCTTCCCCAAGTACTTCAGCATGTGTCAGTAATTAAACTGCATGAATATTGGAAAAAATTCAATAACCCTCAATTTTTATATGTGATAGTGCAATCTTTGTTGTTTTTTAAAAGAATCATTTGTTTTACTTTATGCTTATTTTTTTGGTACCAGGGATCGAACCCAGAGGTATTTAGCTACTGAGTGACATATTCAACACTTTTCATTTTTTGATACAGGATCTCACTGAGTTACTTAGGGCCTCACTAAATTGCTTAGGCTGGTTTGAACTTGAGATCTTCCTGTCTCAACCTCCCTAGTTGCTAATTACAGGTATGCTCCACTGCATTATATTTTAGAAATACATATTTAAAAAAAATAATGGGATTGAACCCAGGGGCGCTTAAACCACTAAGCCACATTCCCAGCCCTATTTTGTATTTTATTTGGAGACAGGGTCTGAGTTGCTTAGCGCCTCACTTTTGCGGAGGCTGGCTTTGAACTCTGGATTCTCCTGCTTTATAGCCTCCTGAGCCGCTAGGATTACAGGTGTGCACCACCACACCTGGCTTCAAAATTTTTTTGATGCAATGTTATGATGTACATTAGTTATCTTTTACCCAGTAACAAATTAACCCCAAATGTAGCAGCTCAAAACAATATTTATTATCTCACAGTTTCTGTAGGTCAGGAATCTAGGGATGATTTAGATCTGCCACAGTCACACAAGACCATGGAGGGAAGCCAGCAGAAAGTTGCCTGTTGACCCCATGCAGCCTTCCAGAGCTCAGAACCTAGCTTTGGTGTCTCTCTGCTGCCATCTTGTGGTATGCGTAGAACAACTTCCTGGCCCACTGGACCTTCTTCCCATAACTGTAATCCTTTTGAAGACTTGCTTTTTGAATTCTTTAAATGTTCTGTTTGTGGCACTGGCGCTTGAACCCAGAGTGCCTTACCACTGAGTTACATCCCCATTCCTTTTAATTTATTTTTATTTTGAGGCAGAGTCTAAGTGCTGAGGCTGGCCTTGAATTTGTGATCCTCCTGCCTGTTTCCCAAATCTCTGGGATTACAGGCATGCACCAGTGTGTTTGGTAAATTTTTAGTCATTCAGTTGATGAATGGATCACACATTCACATGGTTGAAAATTCATAAAAGAAAAAAAGAGACTTCTTTCTCACATGAACCTTTGAGTTTCTTTCCAGAGAACCAAGAAACCTATGCTGTTTCTTATGTAATCTCCAGGCAAATTTTATATATGTATTCAAAACCAAGCAAAAAAAAAAAAAAAGGCCAACCAGGGGCATAAAGCATCCCTTCCAACATGTTTTGTTCAAATACCATTTGGTAAAGTACCAAAGGAAAGAGGATTCCTTAGAAAATGGTTACGTCAATGGGAAGCAGGAAGTCAGCAAGGTGAATTTAGAACATTTTGTGGCAGATAGCAGGTCTTAGAAATTTATCTTAAAGATATACCACTAGTATGAATTCTTTATGTGCAAGGAAAATGTTTGCTATAAGATTGTTTGGGGGCTGGGTTTGTGGCTCAGTGGTAGAGCACTCGCCTCGAATGTGTGGGACCCTGGGTTTGATCCTCAGCACCACATAAAAATAAATAAGTGAAATAAAGGTATTGTGTCCAACTACAACTAAAAAATAAATATTAAAAAAAGATTGTTTAGAAGAGAAACATACATAAAAAATATTAAATTATAAAACACATATAGAGGAATAATAAGCAGTTGATATAAAGGAATGAAGTGGGGCATGGGATGTAGCTCGGTGTTACAGTGTGCACTTGGCATATGCAAGGCCCTGGGTTCCATCCCCAGCACTGCATCTGACCCCCGCCGAGAGAGAGAGAGAGAGAGAGAGAGAGAGAGAGAGAGAGAGAGAGAGAGAATATGAAGCAATAGCCATGTATGTATTGATATGGTGGCACATACCTATAGGTTATATCCCAGCTATTTGGGAGGCTAAAGCAGGAGGATGTTAGTGAGTTCTAGTCCAGCCTCAGCAATTTAGTGAGACCCTGTCTCAAAACAAAAAATGAAAAAGGCTGGGGTTGTAGCTCAGTGGTAAAGCACCCCCCTAGGCTCAATCTTCAATACTAAACCAAATCAAAACAAAAAAAACCCAAGCAAAACTCATATTTTAGTAAATGTAATCATGTATAGAAATTTACTACCAAGGTGTAAAAAACTTTTATAGAGCATGTTATGTGTATGTCTGTTTATGAAATTTTAAAATCTGGACATAAATACAAGAATTTGCTCTTAGTGATCTTTTGATAAAGTAACTGAGTGGGAAAGGGGTGATCGTTTGATGTGATAAATGGTAACTGAGTGGGAAAGGGTCCCTTTCCCACCCCTTTCCCACTCAGTTACCATTTATCAATACCCCTTTCCCACTCAGTTACCATTTATCAAACGATCACTAAGGGCTGGGATTGTGGCTCAGCGGTAGAGCACTCGCCTAGCACAGGCGGGACCCTGGTTCTATCCTCAGCACCACATAAAAAAATAAAATAAAGGCATTGTGTTAAAAAATGTTTAAAAAAATAATCACTCCAGGTGCAGTGGGGTGAAGTGGTGCATTCCTATAATCCCAGCAGCTCAGGAAGCTGAGGCAAGAGGATCATGGGTTCAAAGCCAGCCTCAGCAACAGGGAGGTGCTAAGCAATTTAGCAAGACCCTGTCTCAAAATAAAATATAAAAAGGGCTGGGGATGTGGCTCAGTGGTTAAGTGTCCCTGGATTCGATCCCCAGTAGTCCCCTCCAAAAAAAACCACAAAAAAAAAAAAAAAAAAAAAAAAAACAAGAAAGTACAATAGGACTTTTGCCTCAGATACTGCTGGGCAATCTCTTTTTTTTTTTTTTTTTTTTTAAAGAGAGAGTGAGAGAGGAGAGAGAGAGAATTTTTAATATTTATTTTTTAGTTCTCGGCGGACACATTCTTGTTGGTATGTGGTGTTGAGGATCGAACCCGGGCCGCATGCATGCCAGGCGAGCGGCTACCACTTGAGCCACATCCCCAGCCCCTGCTGGGCAATCTCAAGAGCTAAAAGAATGAGTTTCTTGACCTTCCTAAGATTCACTCACACACCTTGATCCAGATGTCATTGGGGTTAAATCAAGGATCTTTTTCTTATGGTTGTAATGTCAAAATTCTGAAAACATAATTAACACAGAACAGGTGAAGTTCCTGACATTCCATTTAAGATTTTTTTTTTTCATCAGTACTGGGGATTGAACTCAACCATATCCCAGCCCTTTTATATATTTTATTTAGAGACAGGCTCTCGCTGAGTTGCTTAGGACCTTGCTAAATTGCTGAGGGTGGCTTTTACTCATGATCCTCTTGCCTCAGCCTCCCGAGCCACTGGGATTATAGGATGCACCACCATGCCAGGCTCTAGCTCCTTATTTTTAATAGAGTATGGGATTAGATAAACAGAAATTTTATTTATTTTCACAAATGACAGTGATCTATAATTGCTTTTTGGGAACTGTAGTATATGAAGTTGTCCCCCGTTAGAATAGAACGCTCTAAGAAATCTCTCAAGATAGAGTCTTTCAGAAAGCAAAGTTTATTGACAGGAGAAGCCTGCCAAGCTGCCCAGTACAGTGGTGCAGCAGCCAGAGTTATTGAATAGGGTTTTTGTAGCTTTTTTTCTTTTAAACAAAGAACAAGAGCAAGCTGGAAATGGCCTTGAGTGCAGCAATCTAGAATTGACCTTGAATTGACCTAGAATTGCAGGTGGCTGGGTCATAACAGAATTTTATATTTAGGGACCTTGGAGGAGGGGGTATTATGGGAACAGGGTATCTTCAGTTTCTTTTTCTTGGAAGTTTATAAGTTTTGGTTTTGGGTTAAGATGTAGTTCTAGAATTAAAATGGAATTACTAACATGTAGGATATTCCATTATCCTCCCCCGCTTAGTTGGAACTTTATTTAGCTTTGAAAATGAATTGGGAGGTTTTCCTTAGGGATTATCTGTTCCTTGAAGAATTCTTTTGGTTTAGGGAATGAACCCAGGGACACTTTACCACTAAGCTACATCTCCCAGTCTTTTTCTATTTTTTATTTTGAGACAGGGTTTCACTGAATTACTGAGGATTTTGCTAAGCTGCTGGGACTATCCTTGAACATGTGTTACTGTGAGCAGACTTTTCCCCCACTGCCATCACAACTCTAGGTCACCTTGGCCCATGCTGACTGGTTCTAATTGGATTCTTAACCATAAATTCTTAGATTTTATGAGTAGGAGGAATTATCCTTATCTCCCTGGGTTTCCGGATCAGTAACAGGCATGAGTTTATTGAAAGGATAGGAAAAGGATGAGGGGACATTCACAAGAGAGAGAGAGAGTGGGTCCTCTCAGAGAGGAGAGGGACACTGTGCCTCACCTGTAGTCCAGTTTTATTGGGGATCTCAGAGGCTAAGTTTCCAGAGTCCTGCCCAGGTCCACCTCTAGACTTCTGACTGACAGCAGGATGACATCAGACTTTCAAGTCCCAACTGCCATGACAATTCAAGGTTACCTTGGCCCATGCTGACTGGTTCTAATTGGATACTTAACTGTAATTCTTAACAGATTTTATGGTTAGGAGGAATTATCCTTATCTCCCTGAGTTTCCAGATATAGTCTGTGAAAAGAGTCACAAAAGTCTCCTCAATTCAGGGTAACTTGGGTTCCTCTTGACATTATTTCAGGCCTGAATTTCTCCTGCAGGTAACAGGTAGTTTGCTGAGGAATGTGACACATCCTGTCCCTTTAAGCCAGGCAGGGCTACAAGTAAATTGCTTCTTGGAAAAGAACATGTACATGTGGGGGTCGACACAGTGGGCCCATTTTTACAGAATTATTCCCTTAACCTCCGATCTGTCTGCCCCCATCAGTACTAGAATTACTTATTATTCAGGCATTCCACATCTTCTTGAACCAACTTATATTGTAAAAATACAATCTCTTGAGATATTGGATTCAAATATATTATCAAATAATTAAAATATTCACACTTAGTATTTTTATTTATTTATTTTTATGTGGTGCTGGGGCTCAAATCCAGTGCCTCATGCATGTTAGGCAAGTGCTCTACCACTGAGCCACAACCCTGGGCCCCCACACTTAGTATTTTTAGTATTTTAAAAGACTTCATCCCCTGCCTAGTCATTATTTTTCCTATATCACACTTGTAAATAATCTCATTACATTATTAAATAAACAACCTTTATATGAAATCCTTTTTTTCTATTTTTTAAAAATCAATTTATTTATTTTGCAGTTCTAGGATTGAACCCAGAGCATGGCACATGCCAGGTAAGTACTCTACCACTTAGCTACACCTGCAGCCCTTTTTGAGACAAGGCCTTGCTCAATTGCCCAGGCTGGCTTTGAATTTGCATCCTCCTGCCTCAGCCTTTGGAGTCCTTTGATTTACAAAGGTGAGCTACCCTGCCTGGCTATTCTGACTTTCTAACCTTTTGAATGAAGGCCTTCTTATGACAATTATGACAATTTTGCAGAATTAATTATCTAAACAAGTGATTATAAATGCTTTTGATAAATTTATAAGCCCTCCTCTAGTGTACTCAATAATAATACTGATAATTTTTTTTTTTTTTGATATGGGGATTGAACTCAGGGGCACTCAACCACTGAGCCACATCCCAAGCCCATTTGTATTTCACTTAGAGACAGGGTCTTACTGAATTACTTAATGCCTCGCTATTGCTCAGGCTAGCTTTGAACTCACATTCCTCATGCCTCAGCCTCCTGAGCTGCTGGGATTATAGACATGTGCCACCCTTTTTATTTTACTTTATTAAAAAAATTTTTTTAATTGTCAATGGACCTTTATTTATTATATGCAGTGCTGAGAATCGAACCCAGTGCCTCACACATGCTAGGCAGCAATCTTATCACTGAGCCATAAACCCAGCCCACCCTTTTTTTTAATATTTATTTTTATTTTTTAGTATTTGGCGGACACAACGTCTTTGTTTGTATGTGGTGCTGAGGATCGAACCCGGGCCACACGCATGCCAGGTGAGCGAGCTACCACTTGGGCCACACCCCCAGCCCACCCTTTTTGTTTTTTGAGACAGGGTCTCACTAAGTTGTTTAGGGCCTCACATGCTAAGTTGCTGAGGCCGGTCACGAACTTGTGATCCTCCTCTCTCAGTCTCCTCCATCTCTGGGATTATAGGCATGTGCCACTGGTGCCTGGCTGATAATAAAAATTAATGACAATAGCTAATGTTTATTGAACACATAAATGTACAAGATATTCTTTACAAGGCCTTATGTAAAATATCTGATTTAGTCCCCATGAAAGCTCTATTAGATACGTATAATCATCACCATTTAATTTTTTTTTAACAAATAAAGGAAAGAGATCGCACAATTTATCCAATCCTACAATGTTAGTAATCAGTGGAATAACAACAATGTCAAGTAAGGTCTATACTATGACAAACGACAAAAGGCACATTCACAAAAAATATATATATATTTTCGGAGGTGTGGTCTTGCTATGTTGCCCAGGTTGGTTTCCAACCTTTGGATTCAAGAGATCCTTCTGCTTTATCCTATGAGTAGCTGAGACTATAGGCTTGCTCCACTGTGCCCAGCTACAAAATATTCTAATTTGATCAGTTTCTATTTGGAAATCTCAGAAGTTTAACAGATTTTTGAGTAGTAACAGAAGGCCTTTCTACATTCATATTAACTTTTTCTTTTCTTTTTTAAGCATAGGTTCTCTGATGCTTAATAAACAGTGAGTGAGGCAAAAAGAGTTTCCACATTTATTGAATTTTCTTCTGATATGAGTTCTCTAATGTTCCATAATGAAAGTGACAAATCAAAGTTTTCTGACTTTAATTTCATTAAAAATGATCTAATATTAAGCCAGGTGTGAACTCCACACAAAATCTTCTCTATATCCTTAACACTCTAACCAGTATGAATTCGGTAATGTTCAATGAGCTGTGAGCCAAGAACAAAGGCCTGCCCACATTCTCTGCATTCATAAGGCTTGATGCCAGGATGAATTCTCTGGTGTTCAGTAAGTTGTGAACTACGAATGAAGGCCATTCCACATTCCCTGCATTCATAGGGTTTTTCATAAGTGTGAATTCGCTGATGGTGAGTCAGCTGTGAAACACGGATAAAAGCTTTCCCACATTCCTTACATTCATAGGGCTTGTCACCTGTATGAATTCTTTGATGCTGAATAAGGTATGAACTACGACTAAAAGCCTTCCCGCAGTCCTTACATTCATAGGGTCTGTCACCAGTATGAACTCTCTGATGCCGAGTGAGCTGAGCGTGCTGCCTAAAGGCCTTCCCACATTCCCTGCATTCATAGGGTTTCTCCCCAGAATGGATTCTCTGATGTCGAGTAACTTCTGAGCTATGGATAAAGCCCTTTCCACATTCCTTACACTCATAGGGTTTCTCCCCAGTATGGATTCGCTGATGTACGGTCAGTTGTGAATGCTGTCTAAATGCCTTCCCACATTCTTTACACTGATAGGGTCTAGCACCTGTATGGATTCTCCGATGAACAGTTAGTTGTGAGCCTCGAATAAAAGCCTTCCCGCAGTCTTTACATACATAGGGTTTCTCACCTGTATGAGTTCTTTGATGCAGAATAAGTTGTGAATGTTGCCTAAAGGTTTTTCCACACTCATTACATTCATAGGGTTTCACACCAGTATGAAGTCTCTGATGTAGAATAAGTTCTGAAGTACGACCAAAGGCTTTCCCACATTCCTTGCAGTCATAAGGTTTCTCACCTGTATGAATTCTCTGATGCTGAACAAGGTGTGAAGCACGACTAAAGGCCTTCCCACATTCCTTACATTCAAAGGGTTTTTCACCAGTATGAGTTTTCTGATGTTGAATAAGGTGTGAGCCTCGGCCAAATGCCTTCCCACATTCACTGCATTCAATCAGTTTCTTACTGGTCCTACTGTGCTGAGGTAGAGTGAGAGATGTGTGATGCTCCAAAGTGGGGATGTTTTCAAAGGCGATTTCTACTTGCTTGAAATAACACTCCTGATTTACTTGTCTCACAAACTGCCGTTTGCATTCCCAGTCTTCTTTAAAACTGGAGCCCTGAAGATCGCAATATTTAAGGCTTTCCATTACCTCCCAGTTGAATGACTTTATTTCAAAAATATCATTTTGTGGAAATGCCTCATACCTGGACTTCAAGTCTGAAAAACAAGAGAAAAATAAATGTAAACTATTCTCTTCTATAAGAAATAAAATTCTATAGTAAAATAGGAAGACAAAATGAAAATAATAACTGTAAAAAGTATATGTTTTTATAAAAGTCTCTCAATTATTAAGCAATTTATTTCCTTTTTTTCAGTGCTGAGGATTGAACTTGGGGCCCTGCACATACTAGGCAAGCGATCTACCATTGAGCCATATCTCTAACCCTTATTAAGCAATTTCTAAAAAGCACAGGAAAGCACAAACATTAAAAGAGCTCATATGGTACCAGAAGGGACAAGAAAATATTAAGCCAGGGTTCTCAACTTTGATATAGATCAGACTCATTCAGGAAGCCCTTTAACAATACAAATGTTCAAGCATCACCCCAGACTGAATTAAAATCTGCAGACTAGGGCCAAGGTGTGTGCATGTGTATGTGTGTATTTATCTATTTACTTATTTATTCATACTGGGAATTGAACCCAGGATGCTTTACCACTGAGCCACATCCATTTTTTAAAAGTACTTTTTAAAAACTGCTGAGGCAGGCCTAGAACTTGTGATTCTCCTGCACCAGCCTCTTCATTTGCTGGGATTACAGGTGTGCATCACCATAGCTGGCATCTATATTTTTAACTGAAGTAAAATTCACATAACATAAATTTTCCCATTAAAACATTTTTTTCCAGGGCTGAGGTTGTAGCTCAGTGGTAGAGTACTCGCTTAGCACATGTGAGACCCTGGGTTCGATCCTTAGCACCACATAAAAATAAATAAGTGAAATAAAGGTATTATGTCCAACTACAACTAAAAATAAATATTTAAAAAACAAAAACAGAACATTTTTTCCAGTGCTGGGAATTGAACTCAGGGTCTTATGCATGCAAGGCAAGCACTCTACCACTGAGCTATTTCTCCGGCCCCCATTTAAATGTTCTTGAAATGCACAACAGTGGTTTGTAGCATATTCCACTATCGAGTCTGAGAACATTTCCATCACCTCAATTAGAAAACCCATGCCCCATTAAGCAGTCATTCCTCATTCTCTATTTTCTTCAGCCCTGAGAAATCACTCTGTGAATTTGCTTATCATGGACATTTTATTTTATTATTTATTTATTTTTGTGGTGCTGGGGATTGAACCCAGGGCCTGTGCATGCAAGGCAAGCACTCTACCAACTGAGCCATATCCCAGGCCCCTATTTATTTATTTATTTAGCTACTGAGGATTGAACCGAGGGGTATTTAACCACTGAGTCACAACCTCGGCCCTTTTTTATATTTTATTTAGAGACAGAGTATCAGTTGCTAAGAGCCTCTCTAAGTTGCTGAGGTTGGCTTTAAATTCACAGTCCTCCTGCCTCAGCCTCCCAAGCTGCTGGGATTACAGGCATGTGCCACCATGCCTGGTATGGACATTTTAAATAGATAAGGCAGCTCTATTTTATTGTTTTGTGTTTTTTTATTGTTTCTTGAGATGGTGGGGTTCATTATGTTGCCCAGACTTTCCTCAAATTTGAAATCCTTTTGCCTCAGCCTCCCTGATTGCTGGGATTATAGGCACGTGCCACTATGTCCTGCAATGAGAAGCAATTTTAAGAAAACAAGTTTTTCTAAGGCATAAAGACATTCGCAGAAAAAAGGATCTAAAGTTCAGGTTAAAGGCAGTCACGAGGAAAGAAAAGGGCAAATTCCTTTTTGAAATGGGACAAATGAGAGAAGAAAGAACAGCTGAGGCCGACAATGTCTTTGCTCTTCACATCTTAGTATCCCAGGCCTTTATTCTGCAGCAGGGCTTTGAGCACTTTCCAACAATGACTCAAGTTACAGTTACCAGTTGCCTCACCCACTGGGCTGTAATCCCCATGGTCTTTCCCACTAGATCAGCCCTTACCCACCTGGGTACCATGGTCCTGTCATATCATTTGCAAGTATCCATGGCTCTTTCCCTTGCTCCAATAAGGAGATGACATCAGGTTTAGAAATGGAAAGACCTGTTTATAGAAAAAGAAATAGGCCATGATGATACTGGTCCAAAATTGAAAACCAGTGCATCTGTTGCTATGGAACTGAGGAAATTGTAAGGAGGAAGGTGTGAAGGTTGTCAGGATAGTGACTCATTTTTAATTCCACAAAATGTGGGATAATGGGATAATGGGACATAAATTCAGTCAGAAACTTGTAAGTTGCCCTAGAAATCCACAAAGAAGGAGACTAGGAATTCCAGAAGGCTAGTCCTGAATTATTTGGGTTAGATATCTATGGTTATTGTACTCCATTAACCCTCTCCTTCCCTACCCATCCATTCCTTGATACTAGTCCTTCTCTGTGCCAGGCCCTGTGCCCCACACAGCCTACTTATAAGGTCTGTATCTTCCCTACCCTGTGATTTCCCATGGGCTTGACAGATGAAAAGCATCAGCAGGTCAGCGGGCAGAAGGCTGAGTACAGGATATTTCTTAGCTCTCTCCCTCTTTCCTTTGACCTGGGAGTTCTGGAGGAGGCTACAGTTGATGCTGGCTGGGCCCTTCTCTGTGGTTCTAGTTCTCATCGTCTCCAGTGGCACAGTTTGCTCTCTTTACTTCTTTGGGCCAGAGGTGGAAACAGCCAATTCCCGCTGCTGTGGTTCCTGGGTTCCTCGTTTCCTGTCTGTCCCTGTGTGATACGTTAGCCTTACCTAGTGAGACCAAATGACTGAAGTTCTCCAAAGTCACATCCCTGTACAAGTCTCTCTGGGCAGGTTCCAGGCACTTCCATTCTTCCTGAGAGAACTCTACGATCACATCCCTGAATGTCACCAATCCCTGAAACAATAAACCCAGGCCTTACTAGTAAATTAAAGGACTTTTCCCCACTTTTTAGAAGAAAAACTTCAAAATACACTGCTTTGATAAAAATTTTTTTTTTTTGTGCCCAGAGGTGCTCTAGAGTATTTTGTCTTCCTCCCTCCCTTGTTCCTTCCCTTGATCCCTCCCTCCCTCCCTTCCTTTTTATTGTTTGCAGTGCTGGGAATCAAACCCAGGACCTAACACATGCTAGGCAAGCATTCTACCACTAAACCCTTTGACCTTCCTTCCATCTTTTATCCCTGCTTTGAGGTAAATCTCACATATAAAACATTATAATACTTAACACAAAAATACTTTAATACCTAAATTTTAGGCCAGGCACAGTGGCACACAACTATGATCCCAGAGGCTCTGGAATCTGAGGCAGGAGGACTGCAAGTTCAAAGCCAGCCTCAGCAATTTAGGGAGGTCCTAAACAACTTAGTGAGATCCTATTTCTAAATAAAAAATAATAAGGGTTGGGGATGTGGCTTAAGTACTCTGGGTTCAATCCCTGGTACAAGAAAATAAATTAAAAAATACATAAGTAAATAAAATAAAAATAAAGCTGTTAATAAAAAGTTATTGAAAATCCCCAAAGAACTTTTGTTATCTATCAATATTACATTAGAAATTAAAAGTGAGAGGGCTGAGGTGTGCTCAGTGGTAGAGTACTTGTTTTGCATGTATAAGATTCTGGGTTCAATCCCCAGCACTGCAAAAAAAAAAAAATTAAAAAAAGAAAAGAAAAAATGCTAAAATGTATTTATTATTTAAACAATAAAGAATAAACCTGCTCCATGTTAACAAAAATAATATACACTTTATGAAAAAATAACTCTAAAATTGTCAAAATCCAAAAATTTAGTGGCACTGTTTTATAATTTTTCTTCTTTTGTACTAGGGATTGAACTTGGGGTATTCAACCACTGAGCCTCATTCCCAGCCCTATTTTATATTTTATTTAGAGACTGAGTTGCTTGGTGTCTCACTTTTTGCTGAGGCTGGCTTTGAACTCATGATCCTCCTGCCTCAGCCTCCCAAATCAGTGGGATTACAGGTGTGCACCACCACACCTGGCTGTTTTACAGTTTTGTAACTTAATAAAATTACTTATTTTAATTATAATTATTAATACATATTAATTGTACAAATTGACAGATTTCCATATATGAATATATTGTACTTTGATCATATCTACCCTCCCTATTATCCCTATATTTTGGTATAAAAATATAGTTTTTATTATTTTACAATTTAGAATTTATCAACATGTCAGAAATTTTTATGTAAAATTTCCAGAGGAAAGAGAAAAATATTGGATTTATCTCAAAGGTGCTCTTACCTGTATTTAGAAAAGGACTAAAAGAAACACTTTACTAAGTGAAATTACTTAAGGAAATTATATTTACTTTACAATATATCTGCTTTCCTACTGCCCTTTCTTGACCTTCCCTCTCTCCTGTCTGGTTTCCATCCCCTTCATTGAGAGTCCCTCTTCTACTTTCAGGTAATTTTTTCTTTTTTTGAGTTTCCACATAAGAGAGAAAACATGCAATAATGTCTTTCTGTGTTTGGCTTATTCTGCTTAACATGATTTCTTCCAGTTCCATCCTTTTCCCTGCATATAACATGGTTCATTTTTCTTTATGACTAAATAATACTCCATTGTGTATATATACAATAGATTTCAGTTACCTGTTTTTGGGCATTTAGGCAAATCCCATATCTTGGCCATTATGAATAGTGCCACAATAAACATGGGTATGCAGGTATCTCTTCTATATGCTGACTTAATTCCCTTGGGGCATCTATCCAGGTGTGGTATAGCTGGATCATACAGTAGTTCTGTTCATAGTTTTTTGAGGAACTTCCATATTGTTTTTCAAAGTGGCTGTACTAATTTACATTCCTGTCAACAGTGTGTAAGGTTCCTTTTTCTCTACATCCTCCCTAGTATTTGCTATTTTTTTTGTAATTCTCTTTAATGACGGGCTGAATAAAAGATAGTTGGACCCCCACTCCCACCCACCACTAGGAATGGAACCAGGACCTCAACCATGGTAGGTAATCATCACTGCTCAGCTAGTTTTATTTTGAGATAGCATCTTTCTAAGTTGCATAAGGCCTCTCTAAGTTGCTGAGGCTGGCTTTGAACTTGCAATCCTCCTGCCTCAGCCTCCCAAGCCACTAGGTGTGTACCACTGTGCCCAGTTGAATATATTCTTTGAGAGTATGAAGTATTTATAATTTATTTGCAGGGGGGGTGTTTACCAGGGATTGAACTCAGGAGCATCTGCCCACTGAGCCACAACCTCAGCCCTAACTTTTTGTATTTTATTTAGAGACAAGATCTTGCTGAGTTGCTTAGCACCTCACTTTTAGCTAAGGCTGGCTTTGAACTTGTGATCCTCCTTGCCTCAGCCTCCTGGGTCCTTGGGATTACAGGAGTGTACCACTGTGCACCCTGAAGTTTATGATTTTTTTTTTTGAGATGAAGTGACATTTAAAATATAAGAAGGAAAGGAAGCCACCTACATCAATGGAAAAGATCAAACTCATTATCTTTGGCCCTACTGGATGATGGTATCATAAAGGAGGCTCTCATCTTTCTCTCAAGAGAAGACATTTCTGCTCCACTGGTGCTCACATATGTGAATGATGCTGGATAAGAGAGGGCCACTAAGGGAAACAGAGCACCATTGCTTGTTGAAGGGTTATGAAAAATAATATTCCTACAAGACAGGAGGGAGGGAAATTAGCCAAGCATCAAAACTCTCCTAGTAAATCCTTTCCCCAAAACAACAGGCCCTAAAGGAAAAGTGGATAGAGAACACTGGGCTCTGGACCCTGACTGCCCCCCCCCATTGCCAATTTTTTTTGTGTGGTGCCAGGAATTGCAGGGCCTTGTGCACGTGAGGCAAGCACTCTACCAACTAAGCTATATCCCCAGGTCCTTGCCAATTAATTCTTAATGTAGGCATGGTAAATAGCAAAACTCTAGGAAACAGTGAATCTCAGAGGAAGAAAAAAAGCAATGGGTGGATCTGAGTATTCACTCCTTGAGATCTGAGGTCTTATCATTTCCCAGTAACAAGTTTCAAACTTTTTACAACTGCCTTCTTGAGTTAAAATTTTAACCTGCACAACTAATTCCCTGACTGTCTGATCAGCACGCCTGCAGTTTCCAATGATTAAATCCCCCTCATTGTACCCTATAAAACTAAAACCCCCACTATAACCAACGGCCATTTTCGTGTCCCAAAAATGAGCCCTTATGGTGCCTGAGTGATTGAGTGCTCAAATGAATAAATGGCTTCGCTGAATCTGTTGAGGTCTGCATCCCTCTCTTTGTGCTTACACTCATCCCTGGGATGGAGGAACTGTGAGCAAGTTACAGAGATGTTTCAGGAAAAAGAACACAAATGTTCATGTGATCTGGAGGGAAGAAATTACCCCAAGGATAGAACAAATTTCAACTTACCTGGGCCATGGCTTTTAGAACTGTTTGACCTTTGGTTTATCTGGACTCTTCTCCTGGACAATTACAGAATCTTGAAAAAGCACAACAGGAAGAGAAGGAGTAAATCTCTGATAAACAGAGCTTGCCTCTCATGTGTGAAGCACTAGGTTCGCTTCTCAGCACCACATATAAATAAATGAATAAAATAAAGGTCCATAAACAACTTAAAAAAAAACCAAAAATGAAAAACAATTTTACTTCCACCGTACCTGCTCTGTGCTCCCACCAGAGAAGAATATCAAATCTCTGCTCCATCTCTCTTATGGATGTGCTCCATGGAACCTGAGCACATCCATAAAAGAGATTGTGGCTGATATAGTCCCCATCTAGTTGATGCCAATCTAAGCTATGAATGGGACCTAATGTTTTCACCTGCTCCGAATCTTCATAACAAGAAGTTATGAAGATCATAACTCAGACTCACCCATTTTACCCTCTAAGGGATGAGGACAGCACCATTAGACTAGGAGCATAAAACATCAGTGTAAGATAAACCTTGAGTGCAAGACATTCCTAAATAAGGTCTTCCTAGCTTCTCTAGGCTCAACAGGCAAAACCTCTTGGTGCCTTAATGACTCTACTTCCTCCTTCCAAGTAAAAATAGGGCTACATCACTCATCACAGGCTCTGTCAAAGTTTCCATCCCCAGCTGGATCCACCAGATAAGGAGCAAGAAAACTGCAGCAATACAGGGATCTTACATACTACCTACACATGCAAAGTACTGAAGTCAGTGGAAACTAGTTTTATTTTTTTTAATATTTATTTTTTAGTTTTCGGCAGACACAACATCTTTGTTTGTATGTGGTGCTGAGGATTGAACCCGGGCTGCACGCATGCCAGGCGAGCACGCTACCGCTTGAGCCACATCCCCAGCCCCAAGGAAACTAGTTTTAGAAGCTTCTGTCCTAGCACTCATTTCCCCTAAGCCTTCTCTACTGCTTTCCTATGGAACATACTTCCTCACTGACTGTGAGGACGGGCAGTGGCTGAGTCTGGAGCCCCGTGAATGGTAAGGTAATGAGAGTTTGTATTTTAACGAGGGTATTAAGGCTGATTTAGGGGTACAAGAAACTTCCCATGGTTGGGGCTGCTTATAAGGTGATTAATCAATGTGTGTATGTTGGAGGGGGCATCAAGGAAAATTTCTTTTTCTATTTAAAAAAATTTTTTAGTTATTATATGTAGACACAATATCATTATTTTGTTTATTTATTTTCTTGTGGTGCTGAGGATTAAACCCAGTGCCTCACATGTGTGTGGCAGGCATTCTGCAATTGAGCCACAACCCCAGCCCAAGGAAATTTCTTATAAGATGTAGGATATGAATCAGGGTCTAAAAAAAGTCAGAAGTTTAACAGAAAATGGACAGAAAACATTGTGTTCCTAGTAAGGTAAAGCGGTAAAAACAGTGGACCAAAAGTACAAGGTGTATTTGTAGAGCAAAAATATAATGCAGAATGACTTGTAGAGTTTGGGGAAAGGCCAGTACTCTCCAACATAACTTCCTGTGATGGTGGAAATTTTTATATCTGAAATTTTCATATCTGTAAATATAGTAGCCACAAACCACAGTGTTACCAAGTATTTGAAATGATGCCAGTATGACTGAGTAACTCAACTTTTTATTTATTTAAATTTAATTAGCTGTAGAATCTAGGGGCAGATAATCCTGGAGATGATACTGAGGACAAACAAGGGTACATGAATGAAATAGCTATCAGGGCAAGGACTAATGAGTTTCATCACTGCAACTAGCAGTTTCTACAGTGTTCAGGGGACATAGATGACCAATATGGTTTGCTTATGTAAAAGTTGGGTTTACACTCACTAATGAAATGGAAGGCAACTGAAGAATCTAAAAAGGGATCAGTATGGCCACATTATTTCATTGGAAAGAAATATAACTGTGAATCAAAAGAACAACTGGGAGGTGCTTATACTTTTTCAAGCAAAGAGGGTCTGACCCAGGACAATGGCAATAGAAACAAGAAGTGGAAGGAGAAGGAGGGATTCAAGGTGTAAACAAGATGTAAAATCAACAGGCTTTTTTCTTTTTCTTTCTTTTTATTTTTTGTGTGTATGCCAGGGATTGAACCTGGTGGTGCTTAACCACTGAGCCCCAGCCCCAGCCCATTTTTGTATTTTATTTGGAGACAGAGTCTCGCGGAGTTGCTTAGGGTCTTGCTAAATTGCTGAGGCTGGCTTTGAACTTGCAATCCTCCTGCTTCAGCCTCCTGAGCGGCTGGGATTATAGGCATGTGCTTGGCAAATCAACAGGCTTTGAGGCCTGATTTGATAGAGAGGCAAAGAAAGGCAAGTCAACCATTTTTTTCTTATTTATTGAGCTCCTATCTCAACTGGCATGGTTTTAGGCATGAGAAAGATAATAAATCAAGTCCTTGTCCCAGAGAATCTTGCAATCTAATGAGGAAAGAAAATCATCAAATAGGGCTAGGGTTGTGGCTCAGTGGCAGAGCGCTTGCCTAGCATGTGTGAGGCACTGGGTTTGATTCTTAGCACTACATATCAGTAAGTAAAAAAAAAAAAAAAAAAAACAAAAAAACTCCCCAAAACAATAAAGGTCCATTGACAACTAAAAAAATACTTCAAAAAGAGAAAATCAACAAATATTGACACTGATATTCCTATCTGGATGCCAGGTGGCAAAATTTCTCTGGAGAAAAACAAACAACAAGGGGATAGGGAGTTTTGGAAGAATGGAGGGTAGTCTGAGGCTTTTTACTGAGAAAGTGACATGTATATATACAGTTCACATGAAGTGAGCAAGGAATGCAGATTAATGGGGTATGGGATATGCATTCCCAGGAAAACAACATTTTCAAAATCCTCAAGGCAAGAGTAGAGTGCCGCAGTCTGGCTGGGCACAAAATAACCGGGAGGTCACGAGCCACTTGTAGGTTCAAACAGGAACTACTTTATTGCCCGAACCCCACAGGAACTCTCCAGAACTCTACCGAAACTCCGTGAGAACCAACGGGAACTCCGCGAGAACTCAAAAGTAGTGGGCACCCAAGGTAGCAGGAGCCGCCTTATTGCTGGACAGCAGAGGCTCATATACACAACTGAATACACAGCTTGTTCAATTTAGCAATCAGTCATTTTCTTAATAATTATACACAGCTTAACTTAATCACCATCATCTTTTTTTTTTTAAAGAGAGAGTGAGAGAAAGAGAGAGAGAGAATTTTAATATTTATTTTTTAGTTATCTGCGGACACAACATCTTTGTTTGTATGTGGTGCTGAGAATCGAACCCGGGCCGCACGCATGCCAGGCGAGCGTGCTACCGCTTGAGCCACATCCCCAGCCCTCATCTTTTTTTTTTTTAAAGAGAGAGAGAGAGAGAGAATTTTAATATTTATTTTTTAGCTATCGGCAGACACAACATCTTTTTGTTTGTATGTGGTGCTGAGGATTGAACCTGGGCCGCACACACGCCAGGCGAGCATGCTACCGCTTGAGCCACATCCCCAGCCCAATCACCATCATCTTAATGGCTCGCTGGCATTACTTCTCAACCACTCCTTCTGGCAAAATGCCAGGCGCCATCCTGACTTGGCCGTGGCTCCCAACAGTAGAGTTTTTTTGATCAATAAAGAGAAAGGGGTCAGGAGTAGCCAGGTGGAAGTATCCAAGAGGAATAGGGCCAGAAGCTCATCTGGTCACATAGGATTTATTGGCAACTGTTAGAACTTTGGTTTTTATTCTTGATAAGATAGGAAGCCACTGAAACTTTTTAAGCCAATGAATGGCATAATTTGTTTTAAAAGGTCATTCATGGAAAATGGGCCATAGGAAACAAGGGGCAAGCAGGGAGACCAGTGAGAAGAAAACTACAATAATCCAGGCAAGGGGTAGGGTGGGCTGAATTAGTGTGGTAGTCAGGGAGGTGACGAGACTGTTTGGATTCAAAAGGGATGACCAGATTTGCTTATTTTTAGGTAGAAAAGAAAAAAACAACAAAGAAGACAAGAAGATTCCAAGATCTATGGCTTGAGCAAAGCAAAATATGAGGTTCTCACTTTTTAACATGAAGAAGGATGTAGGAAGAGTAGGTTTGGTTGGACCAATTATGGGTTCTGGTTTAGACCTCAGCACTTGAGACAGTTATTATATACCAAATGTGGAAATGTCAAATATGCATTTGACATGATTGTTTCTTTTGAAAATGGTAGAAATTATAGCATGTTTCATATTGATGAGAATAATTCAGTAGAGAAAAATTAAAAAGGCATGGATAGATAGGCCCTGAAATTATACAAAATGATAACATTTGTAAAAGCTGGCTTAAGAGTACATGTGAATTCCGGGTTGGGGATATAGATGAGTTGGTAGAGTGCTTGCCTGGCATGAACAAAGCCATGGGTTCAATCCCCAGCACCAAAAAAAAAAAAAAAAAAAAAAGTATATGGGAATTCTCTTTTTGTAGGTATTTAAGCCTAAAACTAATTCAAAATACAAACTTTTAAAAAAATAAATATTAGGTATGCAGGAAGCCCGGAAACCTTTAAGTCCACTTCAGGGCACTAAATAAATTACTCCTAGGGCAAATACTGGAAAGCAGTATTTGCCCCTTAGGTGGTGGGGGTATGAGAGGGTGGTCCTGTTCAAGAGTTTCAGAAAAAGGAAAGAAAGCCATGCCCTGAAAAACAAGAGTTTCAGGAAAAGAAGAATAAAACCTGATACACTTTGATCTTGGCTGTTAGATATTTGATAGCATTTTTTTCCCTTTTCTAAGCACAATGGAAAAGAGTTAAGAAAAGGAATCTTGGGGCTGGGGTTGTGGCTCAGCGGTAGAGAACTCCCCTAGCATGGGCAGGACCCAGGTTCGATCCTCAGCACCACATAAAAATAAAGGCATTGTGTTGTGTCCATCTACACCTAAAAAATAAATATTAAAAAAAAGAAAAGGAATCTTAACTCTTTTCCATTGTGCTTAGAAAAGAGTTACCAGGACAATTTTGAAGGATCATCCTACCACACTGGGGAAGAAGATCAAAGAAGACCAATTCCAGTGTCATGTAAAAGGTGAGTTCCGGGCTGGGGATATAGCTCAGTTGGTAGAGTGCTTGCCTCACATGCACAAGGCCCTGGGTTCAATCCCCAGCACCAAAAAACAAACAAACAAACAAAAAAAAAAGTGAGCCCTCTACAGGGTCACAATTTTTTTTTTTTTTGGTAGTAGGGATTGAACCCAGAGGTGCTTTACCACAGAGTTATGACCTTTTTATTTTTATTTTTTTTTTGAGACAGGGTCTCAGTTGCTTAGGGCCTTGCTTAGTTGTTGAGGCTGCCTTGAATTTGCCATTCTTCTGTCTCAGTATCCCAAGTCTTGGATTACAAGCAAGAGCTACTGTGCCTAGTTTCAGTGCCAGAATATTTTAATTTCACAGGTTCTGCAAGGGGTCAGAGCATAACCACATATCTACTCTTTTTCTGTTTTGCAATACTGGTGATTGGACCCAGAGTTGCTTTATCACTGAGCTGTATCTCCAGCCCCACCTCCCCCCTTTTTTGAGACAAGTTTTCCCTAAGTTGCTTAGGGCATCCCTTAATTGCTGAGGCTTCCATTGAATTTGCCATTCTCCTGCATTAGGCTCCTAAGCCACTGGGATTACAGGTGTGTCCCACCAACCCAACCATACATCACATATTCACTTTTTTGTTGTTGTTGGTACCAGGGATTGACTTAATCATTTTATTTGCAAAAAGGGTCTCGCTAAATTGCTGAGGCTGGTTTTAAACTTGTGATCCTCCTGCCTCAGCCTCTGGAGTGATTGGGATTACAGTCCTGTGCCACAACCAGCCATACATTCATTTTGTGTGTGTGTGTGTGGGGGGTTCCAGGGATTGAATTCAGAGGCACTGGACCACTGAGCCACATCCCCAGCCCTATTTCTGTATTTTATTTAGAGACAGGGTCTCACTGAGTTGCTTAGTGTCTCGCTGTTGCTGAGGCTGGGTTTGAAATCGTGATCCTCTTAACTCAGCCACCGGAGATGCTGGGATTGCATACACTGATTCTGAAGACAACCACCTACACACCTTTATACAGTCACAATCATACACAAAGAGGACACACAGAGCCAGGCAATCTACTCACAACTGTGACACAGTTATTCCCTTATAGTCATAAGCTCTTCAAACCATCACCCCAAAATACACTATACAGTCAAAATCGCACAACTACTCCAGGGGGACACACACAAACAATAAAATTCTACATCACCCAGTCATAATTGAACATTCACTTTGGAGACATTCAGTCACACACTAGCAAAGGCACTCCATACCTTCATACACAGTAGCACACACTGTCACAGTCACCATTTATCTCCGTCACACACCCCTTTAAGGAACACAACAGGGATATACACACACAGTGTCACCCAAGTCACCGGCATACGACAATTATACAGTTTACCACGTACGGCCACAGAGTCATACAGTCCGACACCCTCACCGGTCAGTCACAAGCATCCAGGAACAAGGCAGACACGCACATAACACGCAACAGGGACGCACACGTCATCACCCCTACAGTTACAAGGATTCGGAACCACAACACGCAGTATCACTCATGGATATATAAAAACAACCAGACATACACCTTAGAGACAGGCGATGACAACCGCAAACTCAGAGGCAGCCACACCCAGTCACCTAACCACAAAGACACAATCAGAATCGCGCATTCTCGGTCTGCTCCCGCCTTCGCGCACAGACCCAAGGCTCCGGACACGCCCCGTCCCCGCCCCGGACTACCAGACCCCTCACCTTCTGCCTCCTCTGGTCGCGTCCGGGTCCTTATGGAGCTAACGATCTCGTCACGACGTCAAGAAAGACGTAACATTGGGCCGCTGTGGACTCTGGGAAACGTGGTCCAGCACCAGACCAGCCATGGACAAGATGGAGTCTTCTCACTTCTGAGTCTTGGCCCGTTTTGAGACTGCACTGTGGAGGCATTAAGGAGAGAGTTTCCACTCCAGACATCCCAGCAGGTTTAAGTTCATCTGAATCCAACAAAGGACCACTCACCTCAAGAACCCCAAATTCACAGGAGGACGTTGTCAAGGTTGTGTGGGGGGTGGGGACAGAAAGATAGAGAATCGACCAGCAATGCCTTAAGGGAAATGTAGTCCAAGGCCGGAAAAGCGGCGTTGCTGGTAATACAAGGTAATCACACAGCCTGGGCCTGGTTCGCGCATACTCCGGGCGGAGTCGCGAAGACTTCTGGGAGTGCTCGCTCTCTTTCGGAGTGCGCAGGCGCGGGCCACTGAGTGGACATTTTGGTCTTTGTCCGCGGGTCAGGACGGTCTCTTGGTCCACGTGGCGTGTAAGTAGGAGGTGGGATCTGGGCGTTTTGGGTCGGTCGGGCTGGGGAGGTTGAAGGGTAGGATTCCCAATCGTTAGGGCCCCGGCGCGGGATTGGGGAGTGGGTTTAAGAGCTTCTGGCCTACGTGTGAGCGGAGGTGGGGCCCTCTGAGGAGCGTTCGAGCGTGTGTGACCCTGAGTTTGACCGCAAAGTTTGTCCCGTTGTTTGGAATCGTTGAGTGAATGTGGAACTGGTGCGGAATTGTGTGTGATTGCGCCTGAGGAGTACATGTGGAGACCAGCATTGAGGTGTAACGTCTAAGCCGAACTTCCCGTGTCGAAAGTGCTGATGACGATAACGTTGCCATCTTCCTGGAACACCTATTTTACTTGAAGTTTGGGGGGGGGTGTTAGTGAATAATTTTAAAACGATTTTTATATAAAACATTTATTTTCGATTGGAACGTACCCTGGCTTACTAAATATTTTTAAAGCAATATTTCAAAATAATTTTTTATCGTTGTTACGGGGTTCTGGCTTCAGACTTCCAAATTTCCTCATCTTTAGGGTATCATAATGGGGCTGCTAGGCAAATTCCTAGACTATCGTTTCACTTTGGGTAGAAGTGGGCAAAAAGCTCAGCAATAGGAAGTCAGAGGTTGTAGATAAAGTACAGTTATCCTCTTTGAAGAAAACTCAGTAGTTGAGATGCTCGTACGATGTATAAATTTTGTGCCATAATGAAGAAAAACAACTTCTGGCTGGTAATTATTATTATTACTTTTTGCGGTGCTGGTGATGAAACCCAGGGTCTGTTCACGCTAGGCTAGCGCTAGCGTTCTTAGGGGACTAGATCTCATTCCTTAAGATGTTTTTAATAGACTTTATCCGCAATCGTCTTTCGTGTAACTTTATATGATACGAGTTAATAATTTGGTACCAAATTAAGATTTCCAAATGAATAGAGATATAATTGAAGAAAATGACTATTTTACAATAGCAACAAATTAAAACACTAAAAAATATAAGAAATGTTCAAATTATTAGAAAATAACTTTAAAATGCTACTAAGGGGTGTTATGTAAGATGTGAACAAAATAGAAATACCACGTTACCTAAAGTAGTGTGGAGGCCTAGGGACTTAGCCCCGTGGTAGAGTGTATGCCTAGCATGTGCAAAGCCCTCTGCATTCAGTCCCCAGCACCACACAGTAAGTTTATTAATGTCCGGTAATACTAACGAAAGTATTGACAGGCTTGTTCAACTGCGTTAAGCTGATTTTATACTTCATTTGGAAAAACAGACAAGCAACAATAGGCCACTGAAAATCTGAAGGTGTGGGAGGTGGGATTCAGCCCTAGCACTTTAAACAGTTTCAAGGCTGGTTTTTTGGCTCAGTGGCAGAGCACTTGCCTGAATCCCTGGGTTCCAGCCCCAGGACATCAAAAAAGGGAAAATAATACCAATTTAAAAAAAAAAAAAGTGGGGGTGAGGAAGAAAGAAACATTCAGAAATTAAAATGGTATTGGCATGAGTACAGCCTATGAAGGGCCGTTTGGCAATGTTTACAATAACTACTACCAGGTAGGAGATTATACAACAAAACATACAGCTGTACAAAACAATGGGGAGGAAGCTTTCTCTATATTTACACTGAAATTACAAAATTAGTTAAGTGAAAAAGTATAGAATGTAGAGTGTGCTTTATTTGCAGTAAAAATACAGGGTATCTTTGAATTTCCATTTTTAAAAAAGAGCTGGGCGTGGTGTTAACATGCCTGTCATCCCAGTGATTTGGGATGTTGAGGCAGTAGGATTGCAAGTTCAAGGCCAGCCTCACCAATTTGGACTCAGCATTTTAGTGAGACCATCTCAAAAATAAAAAATAGAATGGATGGGATGGAGCTCAGTGGTAAAGCTCCCCTGGGTTCAATTCCCAATACCAAAAAAAACAAAAATAAAAACAAACCTAAGAAGCTCTATTTGTGTTGTGTGTAGGGGTACTGTAATAAATAATGCGAAGGCAACAGTACCTCTTTGCTTCTTTTATAAAACTGTGTAATGTAGAATACATTCTAAGGGCTTTTTAAAGAAGGACATCAGAGGGCTGGGGTTGTGGCTCAGTGGTAGAGCACTTACCTGGCATGCATAAGGCACTGAGTTTGATCCCCAGCACCACATAAGAAAAACTAGAAAGGGTTGGGGTTGTGCAGATATAAGTGGTAGAATACTTGGCTCACAAGCGTGAGGCCCTGGGTTTGATCCTTAGCACCACATAAAAATAAATAAGCAAAATAAAGATATTTTGTCCATCTACAACTAAAAAATTTTTATAAAAATAGAGATATTGTGTTCATCTACAACTAAAAAAATTTAAAAAGGACATCAGATTTCCTGTGTTAACTCTTCCCTCTGCCACTTTGTACCTCAGTGACTTTGGCAGGTACTTAGACCTTACGATTCAGTTTCTTTTTTTAAATATTTACTTTTTTAAAAATTTTTATTGATTTCTTACATACATGACAATAGTGGAAGACTCAGTTTCTTACCTGGTAATATAGAGACAGAAGAATCTGATTCACAGTGGTTTTGCAAGTCAAAAAGCTGATATATATATATAAAATTCTAAGAACAGATTTAATTTAATAATAGTATTTACTGATTTTTGTGTGTGTGTGTGTGTGCGCGCGCGCGCGCATATGTGGTTATGGGGGTTACATAAACTATGGTTTTGCCCATACAAGGCATGCACTCTGCCACTGAGTTACATTTCTAGCACTAGTGCTATTATTATTTGTTGTCTGCAGGAAAATATAGGAACTTTGTCATTTGCACTGTTTATGGTAGAAATTTCTGAAAGAATGGGATATATAAATGCAATTTTCTAACTTCTGTATCTTAGAATGTTTACCTTTTTTTGTTGTTGTTTTGGGGCATTTCCTCTTAGTTGGAATGAAAAAATGAGAATTGTGTTCAAGTGCTCATCTTTAGAAGTTCATCTACCTCCTTCATGAAACTTCTTTGATCACTAAGTGTTACCTTCATGTTTGTAATCCTGAATTTCTGGTATTTTTAGAAAGTTCTAATGGTGGTTCATTTTTGGCCATAATACACAGGAGCTGATCTTTTCTTTTCCCTCCCTCCCTTTCTTTGTTTCTTTCTCTTTCTTTCTTCTTCCTTTCCTTTCCTTCTTCCTTTTTCTTTTCCCTTTTTCTTTCCCTTTCCTTTCCTTCCCCTCCCTCCCTCCCTCCTTCCTCCCTTCCTTCCTTCCTTTCTTCCTTCCTCTTTCTCTCTTTCCCTTCTTCCCTCCCTCCCTCTCGTGATTGAACTCGGGGGCACTCAACCACTGAGCCACTTCCCCAGCCCTATTTTGTTTTTAAAGACAGGGTCTTGCTGAGTTGCTAAGTGCCTCCTGTCATTGCTGAGTCTAGTGTTGAACTTTCAATCCTCCTTCTCATTTTCCCAGACCACTGGATGACAGGCATGCGCTGCACCCTGCTAGGAGTTGATCTTTTTTTTTTTTTTTTTTTTTTTTTTTTTTTTTTTTAAGAGAGTGAGAGAGGAGAGAGAGAGAGAGAGAATTTTTAATATTTATTTTTTAGTTCTCGGCAGACACAACATCTTTGTTGGTATGTGGTGCTGAGGATCGAACCCGGGCCGCACGCATGCCAGGCGAGCGCACTACCGCTTGAGCCACATCCCCAGCCCAGGAGTTGATCTTGAATACTTCATGTAGCATTGTATCAGGAGAGGTGTACTATTGTGGCTGGTCCACCATTGTTGACTATACTTTTCCCTTTATGATCAGATGTCTGTCTGTGGTTTTACTTTGATAAATCATTTAACTGATGATTTTAGCAACAGTAAGTGATCCTTGGCTGAGTCAGTAATTTCTGTAGAGCTTGTAAAGTGATTTTACAGTATTTTTTTTCTAGTCTTATTTGATTGTTACCTCAAATTTTTCCTGGGTTTTTCTTTTTTAAGCAGTATTATTATTTGCAGAGCTGGATATTGAACCTAGGACCTCACACATTCTAGGTAGTACTCTACCAGTGGCTATACCTGCCCTAAACATGATTTTAACCCATTATATCCTATCATTCTATATATAGGATACTTATATAAAAAAACTTCAATTGGGTAACAGTTATACCACCTATGGTCACTTTGAAATAAATGTTATGTTTTTAGAGTTCTTTTGAGAAAAGAAGTAGATGAGTGATTAGAGCATTTCATATATGTATAGAAAATATGTTTTTAAAAAATTTAAGGTATTTAATGATGTGTATGGCATTTTTTGACTTTACAGTCCAGGATATATCTTTTACTGCCCTTTTTTTTTTGGTTGGGTTCTGGAGTGCTTTACTACTGAGATTTTTAGGCCTTTTTATCTTTATTTTTTACTTTGAGACAGTGTCTCGCTAAATTGCTGAGTCTGTCCTTGAACTTGTGATCCTTCTGCCTCAGACCCAGACACTAGGATTATAGTGTATCTTTAAAAATAAACTCTAGGTTATGATTTTCAAACTATTCTAGTGCACCTGATCAGTTTTTAAAAAAATATTTACAGAATTGAAATCTAGGACTTAATGGGTTCAAATTGTATAGATTTAGTGTGTTCTAATAGCACCAGTGGTTTGTATGGGGGGGATGTTTTATGCTTGTGTCACCACAGTTGAAATCAGTGGCTGCTGCTTTAGTCTTATTTTGAATTGACATCATTTATCCTTGAAAACTTTTTAAGTAATTGAAATCTAGGTTTACCTTGTTTATATTCTATCCTGGACTGGAATTGACCACTTTCTCCAAGGAGTTCTAGAGAATGGCATAAGAACCTTAAGATCTAGGGCAATGTTGTTTCAAGGTTGTTATTTGTTTGTTTTTGGTGCTGGAGATGGAAGCCAGGGCTTGCTTAGCAGTTGCTCTATCACTAAGTTGCATCCCCAGCCTCTCAAGGCCATTTTAAATCATGAGTCCATATTAATATTTCTAATTAAGCTTAAATGGCATAGTATTTTTTTCTGTTATCTTAGATCCTAATTGTATTTTGAAATTTAAAATTTGAAGCAGGTTATAAGTACCTACTACTGAAGAATGAAGAGAATGATTTCAAAATAACAGTATTGACAGTAGTAAACCATAAACATACTGAATTATTATGGCTTTTTTTTTTTTTGGTTCTTTCAGTGTATCTCTTAGAGATATATAGTTCAAAACTTCTTTGTTCTAAAGCCATTTGAAATCAATTCTTTCTTTGAGGAGTTATATAACTAAATTAATATACAGTTAACTTCATTTGTTTCCATTTGTTTTCAAGTTGAGACTGCTTTTTAAAAGAATTTGATTACTTAAAAAATAATACATTTCTGTGATTCAGCAAAAATATCTCACAGAAATATTCTGCTCTTCTAATCACATTCTTCTTTGTCTCATGTAAGTACAGTTTATTGACTTTTTTGTTGTTTGTTTCTTGTTTACCCTTCAAGTGGATTTTTTGTTGTTGTTTGGTCACATTTATTCCTCTCTCCGATTCCCCACTCTCTTTACATATAGGGTAGCATACCATCGTCACCTCTTTATACCTCACTTTTTCCACTTAAAAGTTCTGGGGCTAGGTTGTGGCTTGGTGGTAGAGTACTTGCCTGCACATGTGAGGCACTGGGTTCAATTCTCAGCACCACATACATACATACATACATACATACATAAATAAATAAATAAATAAATGTATTGTGTCCATCTACAACTAAAAATAAAAAACAATTATACCCTGAAGATGTCCATCCCCCTTCCCAACCCCCCTAGTACTGGAGATTGAAGACGGGTACTCTACCACTGAGTTATATTCCTACCCCCTTTTTATTTTATTTTTTAATTTTGGGACAGGTGTCTCCCTAAGTTGCCCGGGATGGTCTCAAACTTGCAGTTCTCTTGCCTCAGCCTTCCAGTAGCTGAAATTACTGGTGTGGGCCACCATCTGGGGCAAGATGTTCTTTCTTATTATCTCCTTCCCCTTAACTATGGTGTGAGTAAGGTATCATAGTGTGTGGTTGTAACAGTTGATTCAGTTAATCCCCTGTTGAACATTTGGCTTTCTGATCTTTTGCTCTTACTAACAATGAAGTAATGAGTAATATGTGTCATTTTGTATTTAGGCAGGACTCTCTCTTGATTTCTTCAAGAGGAGTTGCCCAGTGGTAAGTATTTATATCCCCACCAACAGTGTGCATTAGCGTCTTTCCCCCTGGAACCTCAGCGTCAGACTTTAGTGTTGAATATTTGATATTTTGCCAAAGACATAAATGAGATTTAATTTATATTGCTTTATTACAAGTGAGGTGTTGGGTATCTTTTCATAATTGTCTGTTCGTACCCTTTCCCCCAATTTTTTAAAAAAAATATTTTTCTTTAGGTGTAAGTTGACACAATACCTTTATTTTATTTATTTACTTTTATGTGGTGCTGAGGATGGAACCCAGGGCCTTGCACATGGCTAGGCGAGTGCTCTACCACTGAGCCACAATCCCAGCCCCTCCCCAACTTTTTTAAGGAATGTCTTCTAGAAACTGTGTACACATAAAGTAGCCCTATGTGAAATAAGTTTGAAGGTTTTTCCACCTAAGTTTTTCATTTTGTGTTTTGATAAGTTTTTTTGTATGTTTTTTCATTTGTTCACAGAGATTTTCATTTTTAAACTATGCAAAATCAGGAAGTTTTTGTAGATTTATCTGCCTTTTCATTACTAATCATAGTCATCTTTTCCCATTCTAAGTTTCACCTGTTTTCAGATTTTCTTTTTCTTTCTTTTTTTAGTTGTAGTTGGACACAATGTCTGTATTTTATTTTTATATGGTGTGAACCCAGGGCCTCACACGTGCTAGGCAAGCGCTCTACCACTGAGCCACAATCCAAGCCCTGTTTTCAGATTCTTTATAGTGCTGTAGTTTATATGGATTTTATATATAATCCATCTAGAGTTTAAAAAACAAAAAGGGGGCTGGGGATGTGGCTCAAGCAGTAGCGCGCTCGCCTGGCATGCATGCGGCCTGGGTTCGATCCTCAGCACCACATACAAACAAAGATATTGTTTCCGCCGAGAAGTAAAAAATAAATATTAAAAAATTCTCTCTCACTCTTTTTAAAAAAAGGTGGGGGGGCTGGGGATGTGATACAGTGGTTAAGCACCCTGGGTTCAATCCCTGATACCAAGAAAGTAAAAGGAAAAAAATGTTTTTTGAACAAATGGATAAACATTTGTAGGACATTTCTGATACAGTATGAAGAAGTAAATATTAAAACTCCAGGAAAACTATTGACTTTTGATTCCTGAATACTATTAGAACAACTGCTTACACATTGTATTCATGTGGCTTAGTTTCAGTAGACAAAGATAATGAGTATTGAATTCATGCAGGAATAAGGGCCATAGTGAAAATCTATTCAGGAGCCTGGGTTGGAATGTGGTGCTAGAGAACAATAGCAGTTAGTCATGCGAATAAATGAACAGTTTTTCTATGTGACTAAAATTCTGAAAGCTAATTCTTCCTTTCTGTATGTGTGGAGACTTCAAATGACTTAGTATGGCTTTGAGATTAGGATTCAAAATGTTTATTTCCTATGCACATACTTGTGTTCTCTAGTCGACCAAGGCAAAAAGTCATTACTTTGTTCTGTTTCACAGGGCTGCTTCCTTGTGTATCTCTGCAAACTACATTTTCCTCATCCTTCAGAAGGCTATAGACCCTGAATCCCCAGGGCTTCTCCTGAGTTCTAGGATGGTGCTTTGGCCTCATCATTAACATTCTAATCCTGTGATTTCCCTTGAAAGCAGGTGATAAAGAGACCAAACTATATGATCCTCCACTGAAGCAAGAAGATCCACTGGATGGTGGGGAAAAAGTGGAAAAGAAGTCTTGTCAGGTGAGGGAATGACAGGCTGAAGTGCTTTTGAAGACATTTTCTTATTCTGTAGGTTCCTGAGGGATGTTTCAGTCATAAGTGTTTTTTTGTTGTTGTTGTTGGGGGGTGGGTACTGGGTTTTGAATTCAGGGGCACTCAACCACTGAGCCACATCCCTAGCTTTTTTTTTTTTTTTTTTTTTTTTTTTTTTATATTTAGAGACAGGGTCTCAGCTGAGTTGCTTAGTGCCTTCCTGTTGCTGAGGCTGGCTTTGAACTCATGATCCTCCTGCCTCAGGGCCACATACCCTTCTCTCTCATCTTTGTTCTGTTGTCAACACTTAATACTTCATTTTTACTGCCTCTGTTTTGGTTGTTTTCCTTCAGTGTCATATCCAGTTTCATAACTCTGTATGTGTGTCCTTTATAGGTCATATGTCTTTGCATATCATCTAGTGTTCATGTTCCTTTTTATTCCTTGTCTCATTCTTTCAGTGATTAAGTGCTTCAGAATTATATTTTATATCTGTAGTCTTACTTCATGTTGTCTTTTAAGCATCTCCCTTGTCATAGATCAGTACACTTCTCCACTTTTCTCTCTTCATTTCCATATACCTCTTTCATATGTTGCCAACTTAGAAATTATTGGTGCCTGTCTACTACTGTGTGTGTGTGTTTGTACGTGTGCGCGCACGCATGTGGGTATCTGAGTATTTGCTTTGTGAAAATCCCCCTCCCATCTTTATTGATGAATACTTTCAGGGCCAGTAAAACTGTGATTAAATCATTTGGGCTTTTTTCTGTTGTCTTTTGACATAGGTGTAAACATTTTCGAACATCAAGGTACATAGCAAAAAAAAAAAAAAAAACCCCACAAAATTCCCTCTTGCTTCTCTGACTCTTAGTCCTGCGGTGTTTCTTTTCAAAGAGACACACATATTCCTCTTTGAGGGAGTCTATGAAAAACCAGCATATGTTATATATCTCTGCCACAAACATATACATAAGCTCTCATTTTTCCTTTTCATATAAGTGGTGTTACATATTTTATTGTGTGTAGTATTTTTTTCCTTAGAATTCTTCATCAATACATAATGTATTTAACCTGTCTCTTATTAATGGCTGTGTAGGCTATTTTCAGACTTATGCTATTGAAGATACCAGAATGTATGCTTATTTATATTGATTTGCAGAGATATGCAGACAAAACTGCATCTCTTACTAAAGAGTAAGTAAAAAATGTAAGTAAAATGTAGTAAAAGTAAAAATTTAGTAAAAGTTAGGTTTGATTGAAATATGCACATTGTGCTCAAAAGAGAAGTAACCAATGTACATTTCTACCAACATGATAAATTTATGTATTTAACAAGTATTGATTAATAGGTATTAGTTACTAATAGGTATGAGGTACTAAGAAAATGTCAGTGATCAAAGTAGTCTGTTTATTATTTTGGAGTCACCCTTCTTGGAATGCTATTACTTCTATTTGATTGGTGCTTTGGTACCTGTGATGTTGCTTATCACAGATGTCTCATTTTTTCCTTTTTTAAAAAATATTTATTTTTTAGTTATAGTTGGACAGAATACCTTTATTTTTATGTGGTGCTGAGGATCGAACCCAGGGCTTCGCACATGTAGGCGAGCGCTTTACCGCTGAGTCACAACCCCAGCCCCTACTTTTGTCTTTCTTTATCATAAATCATCCTCTTATGGAGGTGGCTTCCAGAATCCTGGTTTGTTCCTTTCTTCCGACCCTTTACAAATTATTTTTGGATACTTACAGCTTTTTGTCTTGCCTGCCATCATCTTACCTGTTAATTGGATAGACAAGTATCAGATTTTATTCTCATAGTATCAGTGAAATCCTTAATTTTTATTTACCATGATTTCAGATACCCATAGTGTTCTGAAAATGTTAATGAAAAATTCCAGAAATAAGCAGTTCTTAAGAAAATTGCCATTCTAAGTAATTGGGTGAAGTCTCACGTTGTCGTGGAATGTGAACCTCTGTTTATTCAGTGTATCCATGCTGTATACACAGTTCAGCCTGTGACAGTAGAGAATGAGAGGGAGAGTTTATATTTACAGAACTTTGAATATAGTATATTGTTATAATTTTTCTATTTTTGTTGTTACTCACTGTGAATAATTTTGTAAATTAAAGGAAAAACACAACATATTATAGATTTTGGTTCTATTCGTGGCTTCAGGCATGCACTGGAAGTCTGGAAATGTATTCCCTGAGGATAAGGGAAGATTAGTACTCAACCCAAATTAAAAATTTTATTCCATTATTTTGAGATCCAGAGATCATCTTAGACCAGTTTCATATTATGTCTGGATTATTTCTTATGATCATTGAGGTCTTTAAAAAGGTATACTTCACTGTACTCAAGAGAACATAGACCATATGATTATGAATATGAACATTTCTTTCTCTGTAAAATTCTTTGAATCTTGACCTTTGATTATGAAATTTTCTACTTATGCAGGTACTGCTTATCATTTAAACTTTTTTGTGGCGCACACTATAATCCCAGCAGCTCAGAAGGCTGAGACAGGAGGATTGTGAGTTCAAAGCCAGCCTCAGCAATGGTGAGGCGCTAAGCAACTCAATGAGACCCTGTCTCTAAATAAAATACAAAATAGGGCTGGGGATGTCAGTGGTGGAATGCCCCTGAATTAAATCCCTAAGTTACACCCTTCCCCCAAATAAAAATTTAAACTTTAAAAAAATATGCTTTTAGTTACAAATGGACATGGTACCTTTATTTTATTCATTTATTTTATGTGGTGTTGAGGATCACACGTGCTGGCCAGCGCTGTACCATCCCTAAACTTGAATTAAGTTGTCATTAAAATGTTCCTACTAATTTCATCTTTTTTTGATCAGCCCATTGATTGTCCATCCTATTTGGTGTTTTCTAGAGAAATTTAAAAGTCTTCAGTAAATTTTATTTATATTTGGATATCTACAGTCTTTATTATAAACTGTTGAAGAGAATGCTTGTGTTTTATTTTTCCTGTTGGCAGTTTTGAGTACACATGTGGTGCTCTTAATCTATGAATTATTGTTGTGGAAGAGTACTTCTTAATTAATTATTATTTTTTTAAATGGACAGTTTTTAAGAGTATTGCAGTAATCTTATATACCCACCATGCATTGAATAATTAATGTTTTGTTGTTTTTATGTGTGTCTATATCTGTTTTGTGTACCAAAATGTCCTGACATTTCACTCCTAAAAAATTAACTATATCTTTTCTAAAAATAATGAAATCCCCCATATAACCAAAATACCATTGCCACACCTTAAAAGACTAACCATAATGCTCTGATATTATAGATTATCTAGTTCAAGTTTCTCAGTTGTCTCCAAAATATCTTTTATAGGTTTTTTGGGTTTTTTTGTTTTTTTTTAAATTTCAGGGTTAGTTAGGAGATTTGGTTGTTGCCTTTTTAAATGGTTACCCCTCACCATCATTTTCCCCTGATATTTCCCTTAGTATTTTTAAAATGTATACTGTCAGATGTGCCAAAAGAAAAAGAGCAAAGCCATTGATACTATCTAGCCTTTAAAGTTATAGTTAGGATGTTAAAGGACTTTGCAATATATAAATTTGTATTTAAAAAAAAATTTCATCTGCTGGGGATGTATGTATGTTAGTGGTGGAGTACTTGCCTGATATGGTCAAGGTCCTGGCTTGATTCTTTTTATTTATTTATTTATTTATTTGTTGCCGCAGTCCGGCTGCGCAAAATAACCGGGAGGTGACAAGCAACTTGAAGGTTGAAGCGGGAACTGCTTTGTTACGGAACAACAGCGGTATATATACCTAACTGATTACACACAGTTTGACTCAGTTAGCATCATCTAGATACAGCAGTCAGCCAATAAGGAATCCCCACCATCTTAATGGCTCTGTGGCATTGCCTCACAAACCACTCCTCCTGGCAAACTGCCAGGCGCCATCTTGACTTGTTTTGCGGTCCCCAACAATTTGTTAGGCATAGTTGGACACAATGCCTTTATTTATTTATTTTTATGTGGTGCTGAGGATCGAACCCAGGGCCTTGCACATGCTAGGTGAGCACTCTACCACTGAGCTACAACCCCAGCCCCCTGGCTTGATTCTTAGCGCTGGGGTGGGGGTAAGGTGGAGTGGGGGTGGGCAGGGCAGTATGTATGTATTTTGTATAAAATACTTACTTTTAGAAAAGTGAATATGATTGTTATTAGTAGTTGAGAGAAAGGATTTTAAAAGATAAAATTAGGTCATTTAAGAGTATGTTCTTGGAACTCCTTCCAGGAGGATTCTACAAAGGTTAAAAGATAGGAGAGATTAGGCTAAGAAGGATATGAAGAACGAGATATGGAAAATTGTGACTTACTATTTATATATTTACCACTCTTGATCTTCTTTAGGGCCTATGAAAGCTGAGAATTTATTTCTTCTGGCTATCCATATCTTGAGGCTGGGGATATAGCTCAGTTGGTAGAGAGCTTGCCTCACATACATAAGGCCCTGGGTCAATCTCCAGCACTAAAATAATCAATCAATCAGTCAATCAATAAATCTCTTTCAGGTCTTGAGGGACTTTTTGCTTTCTCAGATATAACCTTACATAAGATTGAAACTCGACTCCTTCCTTAACTGTTTTCCATAGCATTTAGTAACTTGTTAGCAAATCATTTCTTTTCCACTGGAATGTAAACTTGAGGGCAGAAGTTTTTTCAGTTTTAATCAGTATAGTTTCTCTAGAGCCTATACTTGTGCCATGCACATAGTAAGGATAAAAAAAGCTATCTGATTCTACAGTGTTTTCATCACCACAAAAATGCTATACCCATTAGCAATCACTTATATTTTTTAAAAATTGAGTACCTCTAAAATATTTGGTTTATATGGTGATATTTTATCTTAAAAAATACAATTGAGGGGCTCAGTGGTAGAGCACTTGCTTAGGACATGTGAGGAAGTAAGTTCAATCCTCAGCACCACATAAATATAAGTAAATAAAGGTATTATGTCCACCTACAACTAAAAAGTATAAAAAATACAATTGAGATACTTAAAAATATTAATTTATTTTAAAAAAATGGGCTGGAGTTGTGGCTCAGTGGTAGAGTGCTTGCCTAGCACTCATGAGGCACGGGGTTCAATTCCCAGCATCACATTAAAAACAATGAACAAATAAACGTATTGTGTGCACCTACAACTAAAAAAATATTTAAAAAAAATAAAATGATTATAGGTAACTAAACATTTCTTAATTAAAACAGTAATTTTCCGGGCTGGGGTTGTAGCTCAGTGGTAAGAGCGCTTGCCTTGCATGTGTGAGTCGCTGAGTTCGGTTCTCAGCACAACATTAACAAATAAATAAATAGTAATTTTCCAAAACAAAAAAAATGTAGTAAGGAAAGGGAATTGTTTTACATATTTGTAAATATCTTTGTCTGGTTTAATACAAGATGGCTGGATTCTCATATTAACTGTTGTGAAATGTTCTGATAGAAATATGCCCACAAAATCAGGCTTTACATAGCCCTCATTTTTCTATATAGTTAGAAAGGGGAGAAGTATTTTAATAGTCTTTTCAAGTAGTGATGAATATTCTTTGGTACTATAACCATGCTTGACAAGGGTTTTTTTTTTTTTTTTTTTTTCCTTTTCTGAGATTGTCTGCCAATGTAGGATTTGAAACTATATAAAAAAATTTTATTTTGTACTATTGTATAAAATCCAGTTTTGAATAAATTTATAGGCATAAGATGCTCTGGTGTGCTTTTGCACAGTATGGTGATTATAATATATTTTATATTTCAGAAAGCTTTAAGAAAGGATTTTGAGTTTTCATCCTAAAGAAATTAAAGTTTGGACTGGGGACATAGCTCAGTTGATAGAGTGCTTGCCTGACCTGCACAAGGCCATGGGTTCAATCCCCAGCACCATTAAAAAAAAGAAAGAAGAAAAGTTTGAGGAGATTTTTTTTGTTCTTTGAATAGTTCTTATAAACAATTTTTTCTTTTTGGAGACGATTTTTACTAAGATATTATCTCCTTGGTTACCCTCTGAATTTGACCTTAAAGCTTTTACTACTTGCTACTTGTGATGATGTTTGACAAACAAGGTACCTATACCTACCTAACCATGGCTGAAAGTGTTAGAGGGAGGTCATGCAATTCTTTTTTTTTTTTTTTTAAGAGAGAATGAGAGAGGAGAGAGAGAGAATTTTAATATTTATTTTTAGTTCTCGGCGGACACAACATCCTTGTTGGTATGTGGTGCTGAGGATCGAATCCGGGTCGCACGCATGCCAGGCGAGCGCGCTACCGCTTGAGCCACATCCCCAGCCCTGGTCATGCAATTCTTTTGGAGTAAGGAGATCCTGTTCTTGGTAAATGGTAACACAGTCTCTACCTAGTCTACCTCATCCTTGTTTCTCCCTTTCTTAATTTCTTTCTTTCTTTTTTTTTTTTTGGTACTGGGTATTAAACCCAGGGTACTAACCACTGAGCAACATCTTCAGTCCTTTTTTTATGTTTTATTTAGAGACAGGGTCTCACTGAGTTGTTAAGTGCCTCACTGTTGCTGAGGCTGGCTTTGAACTCAAAATCCTTCTGCCTCAGCCTCCCAAGCTGCTGGAATTACAGGCATGAGCCACTGCACATGGCTATTTAATTATTTTTATGTGGTGCTGAGGATCAAACCAAGTGCCTCACACTTGTTAGGCAAGCACTCGACAACTGAGCCACAGCCGCAGCCCCACAAGGGAACTTTTTCTTAATGCTTATTTCTCACAAAACCTTGTTATTGTTTCATTAGTGAAATATCTTCCTGTAACTCTCTGTGATTGGTATTTGTGTTTCGTTGTTGTGTCTTGCTTGTATTTCCTCCAAGCTGTTTTTTTCTTTTCTTTTTTTATGTTTTCTTATGTTTTGGCAGGGTTATTTAAATGTGTGTGAAATACTTATGGCAGTCATATTTACCAGTGATTCACTAAAAGGGGATCATAAGTGCTTTTGTTTCTGGGTTAGTTTAATGTTTATCATGGGCCTTTTGGTTTCTTCAGAGAAAGATCCTCTAATATCTTGCTCATAGGTATGTATGCATACCTTAGTGCCAACATTGTTTTGACTTCCACTGCTGAATGTCAAATCTATATGTAATGTGGTGCTGAAAGTCTTGCCATATTACATATAGGTTTAACCCTAGTGGTTTCAACATAGTGGCTCTGCCCGTCATCTCATTATAGCTTGATGGTAGGATGTTTGCCTAGCATGCACAAGGCCATGGAGTTCAACCCCCCGTACCAGGGGTAAAAAAGAGTATTGATTTGCTGGGTGCCCTTGAGGATGCAGCTTATTTGATTAAATTTCTACAAAGAATTAGTCAACTTGATATGAAGAGGTTAGTCCTTGTCTGTTTTGACTGGATGACTACAAGTCCAAATGTCATACTATCCACTCCCCACCCCCCGCCTCCATGGTAGTACGGGAGTTTAAATTCAAGGATGTACTACCATTAAGCTATATCTTCAGTCCTTTTATTTATTATTTTCAGACAGGGTTTCACTAAGTTGTTGAGGGTCTTCCTAAGTTGCCAAGGCAGGTCTTGAAATTGTGCCTCAGTTTTCTCTCTCCTAAGCCTCCCAAATTGCTGGCAATCATACTTTCTTTTATTTGGCTACTATCCTTTATGCCTTTTTATGAGATATTTGTGTCTCTTCATTTCCTGATTTGCTGGGTTTCTGTTCTCACGACTAAAAGGCTCAGGAGTCACTCCAGTTAAACTGGGCTAATTGGGCTGCATGAAATAACCACACAAGAGACACAAATACCTTTTTCTTTGGGGTCGCTGTGAGAGTACACGCTGACCCCTTTTATTGAGAAGAAGCTATTCAAATGAGGCAAGGGGTCAGTTTTCAGGGGGCTGAGTCTATCTTTATTATGTCCACTGTCAGTAGGTTGACTGATACCTGTGTAGGCTAAGGGCACAGTAAGAAGGGGACACACACAAGGCACTTCCATGGAAGATTCCATCCTAAACAGGGCAAGGGGTTATATTACAAAGGAACAGGTGAGCATAGCTTCACCCATGGGGCTGTAGCAAGACACACCCATGCACGAGACACTGACACTCGAACCCAAGAAGGGTGGGGAAAGCTCTGCCACATTTCTGGGACTGAGCGCCTCAGCACCCAGCTGGGGAGTATGTCTCAAGTCACATGTAAGGTTGGTCTCCCATACTGAGTTTTTTTGATATTTTGTAATAAAAATCAGCTTTTGATTAACATTGTCGTCCTCTTATACAGGATCTTTATATTATATGAGCTTCCTCAAATAACGTATTTTTTTGTTTCTTTTTTTTTTTTTTTTGTGGTGCTGGGGATTGAACGCAGGGCCTTGTGTACATCAGGCAAGCTCTCTACCAGCCAAGTTATATCCCCAGCCCCCCACAGATAACATTTTGTTGTGCATTGAAAAATCTTTCATTGTTGAAAAATTATGGCTGTTGTGTCCTATGTCTCCTACATATGCTTTTTCTTACGAGTTTGTACCATTGTTCCTTGTTATTTTTCTTTAAATACAATTGTTTTTAGTTGTAGTTTGACACAATACCTTTATCCTGTATATTTATTTTTATGTGGTGCTAAGGATCGAACCCAGTACCTCAAACGTGTGAGGCAAGTGCTCTGCCGATTAGCCACAACCCCATCGCCATGTTCCTTGTTATTTTAATCTGGTTTTGGTAGGGACCAGTTGTGTGATCTTTTCCCTTTCTTAAACATCTCTTTTAAGTCTTATGGTATGTGGACTGAGCTAGTCAAGTAACCACAGCTTTCTCATTTTTATATGGTCATCTTTTTATCTGTTTGGCAGTTCCTCATTGTTAGGCTTTTTGCTGAATTTGGGAATGGCAATGTTTTTTCAAGAGTGGTCTAAGCTTTGTGAACCCACAAGTTTGGCTTTTACTCACATGCCCCCTCTAATGGTTCTCTTCTGAAAATTTAATTAGAGACGTTGTTCATACGGATTTCTTCCTTCTGGGAGATGGCCTACCAGCAAAAAGCACAATTTGATATTTTATTGCTGGTAATGGGAACATTCACAAATAATAGTGATGGTAACGTAAAGGTAATATTTATGAATGCTCACCATGCACCACCTATGATTCTGAGCATTTTATATATTAACTCCTCTAAATTATCATTCTTTACTCCATTTTAGAAAAAGCCTGAGAAGATGATGAACAGATAGAGAAGCAACAAGACTTGGGAGACAAGTTGTGTTCATCAAACTACAGACTGAGGAAAAAAGGATGTGGATATAAGAAAATTGGAAAAAATTTGTTTGCTCAACCTCATTTCTTTAAGAAACATTTTTGAAGTTTTAGGTTGAAACCGTTTAGACTTAACTATGAGGGAAGATATGTAGTTGAGTCTCCAATTTTACTAGCTGGATGTTCTCTACCACTGCTTATTTCTTATGGTAATATCCCCCTATAAGTGTAAAGCAGTGTGAAATGCCTTCAGTATAAACAGTGTGATATAGCATCTGATAGCAGAGCATTCATACTGGAGGAAAACCTTATGAGTTTACTGAATGTGGGAAAACTTTTACCCACATATCACATTTCTTTGAACATAGAAGTCATGCTGAAGGGAAATCTTGTGCTTCTAAAGAGTATTGAAAAGCCTTTAGCTAGATGATAAAATTTTCTCACAAATCTTATCCATTCCTCTGCATTTGAGAGGTCATACAGAGAAGCCTTCTAAATGTAAGAAATGTGGAAATATCTTCAGTCAAAAGTAAATCCTCGTGTATCAAGAAATTCATACTGGAGAGAAACCTTGTGAATGTGGGAAAGCTTCCATTCAGATGTCACACCTCAGTCAGCAGAGAATTTATAGTGGGGAAAGCCCCTTTGCCTGTAAGGTATGTGGGAAAGTCTTCAGCCACAAATCCAATCTTACTGAGCATGAGCTTTTTCATAATAGAGAGAAACCTTTTGAATGTAATGAATGTGGGAAGGCCTTTAGCCAAAAGCAGTATGTCATTAAACATCAGAATACTCATACTGGAGAGAAGCTTTTTGAGTGTAGTGATTGTGGAAAATCCTTCAGCCAGAAAGAAAACCTCCTTACCCATCAGAAAATCCACACTGGAGAGAAACCTTTTGAGTGCAAAGATTGTGGGAAAGCTTTCATTCAGAAGTCCAACCTTATCAGACACCAGAGAACTCACACAGGAGAGAAGCCCTTTATATGTAAGGAGTGTGGGAAAACCTTTAGTGGGAAATCAAATCTTACTGAGCATGAGAAAATTCATATTGGAGAGAAACCCTTTAAATGTAATGAGTGTGGAACAGCTTTTGGCCAGAAGAAGTACCTCATAAAGCATCAAAACATTCACACTGGCGAGAAACCCTATGAATGTAATGAATGTGGAAAAGCCTTCTCTCAACGAACATCACTTATTGTGCATGTGAGAATTCATTCAGGTGATAAACCTTATGAATGCAACGTATGTGGAAAAGCCTTCTCTCAGAGTTCATCTCTCACTGTACATGTAAGAAGCCATACAGGTGAGAAACCTTACGGATGTAATGAATGTGGAAAAGCTTTCTCTCAATTCTCAACCCTAGCTCTGCATTTGAGAATACATACAGGTAAGAAACCTTACCAATGCAGTGAATGTGGGAAAGCTTTCAGCCAGAAATCACACCATATTAGACATCAGAAAATTCATACTCATTAAAAATCCTATGAATATCTTCAAGATGGGAACACATCAAAAATTTATGTATCATAAAGTCATTCTGAGGCAGTGTACCACAAATGAAGGGAACAACTTTGAGGACACTGAAAATTCATATCGAAGAGGAAGACATTTGTATGATAAACAGACTGCCAATAAAAAAATACTCCACAGTCAATGGTAAAGGTAAAGCTAAAACAATAGACATTTCCATTAAAATTGGAACAGAAAACAGGCCTGTTACTCCATCAATATAGATGTGAAGTTCTTCACTTGTGTAATAAGTTGTGTTAGAAAGGAAGAGACAAAAAACAGATGGTATGATCATCTATAAGTAATAAAACTCTGGTATTGCTTCAGCAGAGGGAAAGAGATTCCAGAAAGAGACCTATGCATTTAATAGAATTTGCAATATTAAAGAAACCCATTGGATGAGAAAATATGGGACTATTTTAAAAAATTATTTGGAGGTAATTTGTTCTCTGAAGGGGAAAGAAAATAGACCATGAACACACAAGCAAAATTCATGGGAATTGAAGACTGAAAGATACAAAAGCCATGCACTAAAGTGGCTGTGACCTTTGGAGTAAGGAAACTTTCCTTCTTAACAAATTTAAAAATATTTAGCAGTTTTACTTGTGAGTGTGTATGCTCAGGAGATACCAGGAAATTTACTGTGGCTTGATTTGTAGCCAAATATTGGACACAACTTAATTGTTCATCAGGAACAAAAAGAAGTTCTTATGATGTGACACTATACATCTGCAAAATGCAACTATGAGATCCACATGTTATTAACAGAAGGATCTTAAAAAAATTGCATTGAGGGGGAAAAAGAAGTTGCAGGATGATACATATAGTGACACTGTAAATTTGAATAAAAACTTAATGAAATTTAGTACTTTATATTGGTAATGAATACATACGTGTATGTTAACGTTTTTGAAATGGAGAAATACAGGCCAAACTTTTGATAGTGGTAGCCTGTGAAGAGTGAGAGGGGTAGGGAATAAGTATGGGAGGTAGGGTGGGGAGGGGGCTTCAGCTTTTTATATAAAACATCCATTTCTCTTGAAGACTGCAAGTAAATATATGAAGATACTGGCTAATTCTGGATTGTGGTATATGGATATCTTGTCATATTTTTTTGTACTTTTCTGTATTTTTAAAATTTCTCAAAGTTAATAAGAATGGGAGTGAGGATGGGAACTCTGTACCTGTAGAAGTTATGTTATAATGGACTAATTCCCAATCAAATACTAAACTTTTTATAGAAAATATTTCTAAAATTTTATCAACAATGAGTGGATGGACTTGCTCTCTATGTAATATGAAATTATCTATTTTATTAAAATTAAAATGACAGCATACTACAAATCTGTTTATTTTAATGTGTTATACTGTATAATGTCTCATTTTTCTAACATTTTGCAGCATACCACTTGAGATCAGGAAGATTTAAGAATTTATTAAATAAGGATACATGGATAGGTTGTATATAATTTTTCTTTTTCAGATAGATTAATTTTGGAGTGTCAGTTTTCCTGTCCTTTAAATTACTTTGGGGATCATGCATTAAAAGTTTTTGATCATTTTCATTTTTTAAAAGAAAACCATTCAACTTCTGAATTTACACATCTTCCGGTTTTAGATGCCAACATTTTAGTCTTAACCTGCAGACTGTTTTCATTCTTCGCACTTCATTGACAGACACATCTTTTTGTTTCTTTTCATATGTGGGGAGAAGATGGGTTGGGGTAAGAAACTTGGCCCACTCAGACCATGGACAGAATTCTGTTACCTAAATTGTCCTGAAGATTTGTTTTTTTTTAAAGTTGCATCCTTCCTCAACAGTGTAACTTGATATAGAATGTTGCCGATTCAATTTCTTTTCTTTTTTTCAGTGAATGTCAACAAAGAGGCATTTGAGATTGACTTTAACCTTGGAAAGTCAAATTCAGTTAATGTGACTGCATTAATGTGTATCTTATTAGCCTATTTTGGGGAATGATCATGAATTGTATAAGTAGGTAATTCTTGTCCTTTGTAATACAAAGTCTCATGTCCTTTTTCTCTGCTTTCCCTATATATGTATTCCACATTTTAAGGTGTTCTCTCTTTTTTCAGATTTAAGAAAGAAGCTATTTTATGAGAAACTTGTTTCTGGAATTTGGTAGCTAACCACTGATAATGGCATAGACAATGATTTAGTCATGCAAAGATGATGATTCGATGTCCTGTTTGGCACAAGAGTCTCTCCTGCCCAGGATTTTTGGGGGGCGGGCGGGTACCAGGGATTAAATTCAGGAGTACTAGACCACTGAGCCACATCCCCAGCCCTATTTGGTATCTTATTTAGAGACAGGGTCTCACTGAGTTGCTTAGTACCTCGCTGAGGCTGGCTTTGAACTTGCAATACTCCTGTTTCAGCCTCTGGAGCCACTGGGATTACAGGGATGAGCCACCAGGACCGGCTTCTCCCCATATTATTTTTATTAAATGGTTCCTTAATGTCAGTGCACCTTACAGTCATCTAGTGGGCTTGTAGCTGTGCTCTACTTCCAGTTTCTGATTCAGTTAATTTGGTGATGGGAACTAAAGATTTGTGATTTTAACAAATCCCCAAGGGATTCTAATGCTGTTGTACTAGGGACCACACTTTGAAAGGATCCAATGTAGTCATTTATCTTTAGTACAGATGTGGAGTACACATCCAACCATACCCATTTTATATCTAGAAAAAAATTAACTGGGTGTAGTGGTACATGCGTTTATCCAGTTATGCTTGGTTGGCTAAGGTCTTGGACCTGACAGTATGTGCTTGGTCAGGTATGATTGGAATTCAAATGCACCCAGAATTGTGAGCCTGGCTGGGGCACATGGAATACTCTGGCATGGGTGGGGAAAGTCTGACCCTGAAGAGGAATGGAAGCCTGAGGTTGGAGGATATCAAGGTCCAGGCCGCCAACAGCACCCTGTCTAAAAAAGGGCTGGGGATGTAGCTCAGTGGTAAAGCCCAGGGTTCCATCCTAGTATCCGCTCCCCCACAAAAAAATTCTATTCACATTTACATTGTGCAATTGTTAACATTAAAGCAAGTCGTGTCATGTCTACTTCAGTGTAATAGATAAGTGAGAAATCTTATTTTTTTTTTTAAATGTGGTTCTGAGGATCAAACCCAGTGCCTCACACATGGTATGTAAACACTCACTGACCCACAACCCCAGCCCCAAGAAATTATCTTGCTGGCAAATACTTGCCTGATCATTTCATACAAAATGTACATAATATCAAAACACAGTCTTGGTGGCCAGCCTCAGAGACCCTGTTTCCCAAAAAGAGGGAACGGGGCTGGAGATGTGGCTCAGTGGTTAAGCAACCCTATATTAATATAAAAATATAAAGGACTGTGGATGTAGCTCAAAGGCAGAGCACTTCTGAGCTTAATTCTCAGAACCTGGTGTGAGGGGGCAAGGCAGACATTAAGGAAAAGATGGGGAGACAGCTATTGTAATAGGAAGAAGGGGATTGGGGTTGTCTCAGTGGTAGAGTGCTGGCCTAGCAAGTGCTGGGCCTTTAGTTTGATCTTTAGCACCACATAATATATAAATGAATGAATGGATATTGTGTCCAACTACAACTAAAAAATATTAAATAAAATAGCCAGAAAAAAAACACCAAAAAATGCAAAATTGAATAATAGAAAAAAATTAGATTGGGGGCTGGGGTTGTGGCTCAGTGGTAGAGCCCTTGCCTAGCACGTGCAAGGCCCTGGGTTTGATCTTCAGCACCACACAAAAAATAAGTAAAATAAAGGTATGTGTCCAACTACAACTAAAAAATACTTTAAAAAATTAGATTTTACTAATTTAAATGTAAATGGGCTCAACTTAAAATAGACTGTAAGGCAAATGTTTAAAATTAGAGGCTAAATTCATTTAGAGACGTAAAATTTCAGTTCACCAGTGAGGGAGATACAGAAGGGCTTGTGCAGCCAGGGCAAGATGGCAAGTAAGGAGGTCGGGGGCGCGTCCAGAACAAAGGAACTTGGAGAGGATCTTCTGATGAACTCAACTTCCTGTTTGACGAAAGTGCTCCTGGACACAAGCAGCAAACCAGACAGACACTCCTGTACTTGTGCTACTAAGCAGCGGCTCTGTTTTGAACTCCTAGACACGGGGCACCAATCAATAAAGAGTAGTGTATGGACTGGGGAGGAGCCAAATTCCAGAGACCATAGAAAGAAGAGGTCAAAACACCGAGTTCCCAGCTCAGGGGCCCCTTTTCCAAGAAGTCTCTCATTTTTGCAATACACCTACTTCTTCCTTACTATCTCTGTATCCTCTTCTTCAATTCTTTGCTGAACTTAGGCAACTAACCCAGCGTCCCTAGACAGTAACACCAGGAGCATATCATGATTTCAATGTTATCTGTTCCTGAATAATATATAGCCTGAGGATATTCATTAAGCAAAAAACTGAGAATCACAAGGAGAAATTGACAAATTCAAACATACACTCTACCAGGAACAAAGGCAATTCAAGACTGACTTAGGGTCATTTCTTCTACTTCTGAATCTTCACTGCCTAAAAAGATGGGAATGGAATTCCTTAGGAAGGATAAAAGCTGGCCCACAGATTGTGTCTGCCTCTTCTTACTCCGGAATCTGTTTTTTCACCCATCAGTTACGGATAACCATCCAGGGCTGGCCAACAGTTCCAGGGGAAGGGGTTTGGGTCATGCATTCTACAGTCAAGCCTGGCCACTCTTGTGTGTGGGTGGCCAGTCTTGAACTACGTTTCCCAGAATCCTTCTTGTCTCAATGCTACTAAACACCGGAAGTCATGCTTCGGGTATCCCTGGTGTCAGTGATCTCAGGGTCCCTTAGGTACATCAGATGAGACTACCTCGGGTTGCTTGGTCTGGACCTACGACCCACCATGTCGCTGTCCGGGATTCCTCTGTCCCCAAGGCTGTTCTCAGCCTCAGTACCTTCGCCCCCGAGAACCTGGGCAGGCTGCGACCTCGCGGCTTCGGAAATACCCCGTCCACGGTGGTAGTTCCCCAGTGCAGTTTGGGTCTTGAGGGGTTCGCTGAGACAGAACCCAACTGAACAGACCGGGAGAGGCAAGAAGGAACTGAGCACCCGGCTGAGGCGGTAATCTCCCGGGCTTCAGGTGACAGAGCCAGCGCAGGGCGACAACTGTGTGCATGCTCGCCACTAGTTGTCTATGTTGCGTTGTGTGTGATTGTGCCAGGAGGATTACTTTTGGCCGTTTGCAACTATGTGCACGGGTTTATGTGACTGTGTCTCTTGCCTATGCTATTCACTCTGTATATGTGGAGAAGGTCGTCTGTATTGTCCAGGTTGTGTGATGATCCGACTGTGGGAATGTGATTGTGATTGCCTGTGCTGCCCATTTGCTTTGGTGGTAAAGGGGAGTGGAGATATAGCGATCTTCGTTTTGTGCATCGGGAATTTACATTGACTATTATAGTGTGATAGTAGTGCTTTTGTGAAACTTTGAGACTTTTTGAGTGTTGTGTGGATTGGGTAGGAATTTAGCTGTTAACCAGTTGTCGTGGAAAGGAGGGTGTTGTCATTTCAGTGTCCCTGGAATATAAAATGGTGAATTTGTGGCTGTGTAGTGCTACTGTTGGGTGACCACGAGTGGTATTTACCAATTGTTCATCAATGGAGGACTTTTAACTGTGAAATGGGTGGGTGTTGGAGGATCCTGTGTGATGGTGTTTTCATGGATCTTGGAGTTAAGACTGACAGAACTTATGTACATGTGATCATTGTCAATGTTGACTGTAGCAGTGTAACTGGTGAGGAATGGGTACAGATTGTGTGTTCTGGAAATGATGTGACCTCCAGTTTCCTCTTCTATAGGTCTGTTTTCACAATAGTGCTTCCACACCCTCAGGGGAGGAGGTCCTCTACAGTTCTCTTGGAGTCTTCTCCAATACCCTGTTAGGAACTGACGAATTGGGCATCATGGGAGTGATATGTACCTTGAAGCAAATTTGAATACTAGGGTTTCTAGGGAGTTTGTTATTCTCTGGTTTCTGTTGATCCTCAGTACTGTCTCTTTATCATGCCAAAGGCATCTGTACCATAGAAATGAGTATCACTCAGGGATTTGAGCTGCAAGTAAACATTTCAGGTGGAGTCACCAAGCCTTATACCAGGTCTTAGTATGAAAATTATGAAGTTGGAAGTTGCCCCCAGTTTCCCTCCTGTAGGAGGAGGAGACCCCTTGCATTTTCTGAATTGCCCCATCTTGGGCCCTACAGTAGGGCCCTCAAGATGGGGCAATTTGCTTCATTTTCCCTCTCTCTGTGACAAGTAGTCACAGGAGGAATGAGACTTTTTTTTTTTTTTTTTTTTTACTAGTTTGGGCCACAAGAAAGGACCCAGATTTTGTGATTTTTTAAAATTATTTATTTTTAAGTTTTAGGTGGACACAATATCTTTATTTTACATTTATGTGGTGCTGAGGATCGAATCCAGTGCCTCGTGCACGCTAGGCGAGCACTCTACCACTGAGCCACAACCCCAGCCCAGGTTTTGTGATTTCTTTCTTCTGTCCCTCTCAAAGGTGCCTGAGGATGTGTGGAAAGAAACTGTAATTTATAAACTGAGACGTGAGTGACTGTATGCTTTTTTTCCTGAAAGCGCCTTCTTATTTTCAGAGCATGAGTGTCTTTGGTTTTCCTTTTCCTAAGCATTATCAAACTCAACAGATAGCCAGGCACAGTGGTGCATGCCTATAATCCAGCAATTCAGGAGGCCAGGCAGGAGGACCATAAATTCAAATCTAGCCTTAGCAATTTAGCAAGGCCCTAAGCAACTTAGTGAGACCTGGTTTCAAAATTAAAAAAAAAAAAATCAAGAAATAGAGTTGCATGGCTGAGGTTGTGGCTCAGTGGTAGAGCGCTAGCCTAGCATTTGTGAGGTACTGGGTTCAATCCTCAGCACAGCATAAAAATAAATAAATACAATAAAGGTATTGTGACCAACTACAACTAAAAAATCATTAAAAAAAGAAATAGAGTTTATATCCCATTTTCCAAATTAAATATTTGTAAGACCTCTTATCTGACATTTCATATAGATTCTGTCCAGAATAGAGATTTTGCAAGATATTTTTAAAGATTCAATCCACAGAACAATTAAAACAAGTGAATCAGTAGAGAGTGGAACTTACATTTATTGAGTTCCATCAGAGATCTTGTGCTGTTTTATGTATACAGTATTAGTGATTCTATAAATTGTACTTCCTGAAATTTGGGTGTTCATAGAACAATCTTGATAGGAAATGCTTCTAAATCCAAGGAGGATTTGTCTCCAGTCCATGAGTTATTCAAGAATAGGAAGGCATTTCCCGCTTCAGGCACACTGACTTTCTGGCTGGTCACCTCCTTGGTTTATAGCATGATCCTATTTTCTCTTTGTATCTCCTAAGAGTAAAGATGTTGTTCTGCATAATCACAGTACTGCAGTCACCCCTAAAATGATTACTAGTAATATATACTAGTAATATCAGTGACCAGATTTTCCTGATTTGTACCAAAATATCTTTTATAGTTAAAAAAAAAAAAAACAGGATTCATGGGCTGGGGCTGAGCAGTAGAGCGCTCACCTAGCGGGTGCAAGGCCCTGGGTTTGATCCTCAGCACCACTATAAATAAAATTAAATAAATAAAACAAAAGTATTAAAAAGAAACAGGATTCACATAATCTTCCTATTTTGTATTTAGTGATTATGCCTGAGTCCTTTTGAATCTAGAAGTATCCCATCACCTTTTATTTCTTTCATGACATTGGGGTCTTGAAGAGTCTAAGTCAGCTTTCATATAGGATGTTCTACATCTTAGATTTGTATAATTCTTTCCTCATGGTATAATTGAACTTATCCCTCTTTATCCCTATATTCCCTGCAAATTGAAATTAGGTGTAGATACTGAATTATGTTCACACTGAACATTTTTGACAAAAATGCTTTAGAAATAATTTTGTGTGTTATTTTGCATCATATCAGGAGACAGTGTTAGGTTATTCCACTCTTTTTTTGTGGGGGTGAATGGGTACTAGGGATTGAACTCAGGGGTACTCGACCACTAAACCACATTCCCTGGCCCTATTTTTTATTTTACTTAGAGACAGAGTCTAACTGACTTGCTTAGTGCCTTGCCTTTGCTGAGGATGGTTTTTAACTCACGATCCTCCTGTCTCATCCTCCCTAGCTGCTAGGATTACAGGCCTGTGCCACTGAGCCTGGCGTTATTCCACTCTTAGTGATGCTAAATTTGATCAATTCAAAAATGCATTAATGAGATGTCAGTTACATTGAAGACTGTAGATTGCAAGAAGAGGCATTGTGGGCTGGGGATGTGGCTCAAGCGGTAGCACACTTGCCTGGCATGCGTGCGGCCCGGGTTTGATCCTCAGCACCACATACCAACAAAGATGTTGTGTCTGCCGAAAACTAAAAAAATAAATAAATATTAAAAAAAAAGAAGAGGCATTGTAAAATCCTTAGAAACTGACTGTACCAGAAATATTATTTTTTATTTTTTCTAGTACCGGGGATTGAACTCAGGGCCAATCAACCACAGAGCTACATCCTCAGTCCTTTTTATTTTTTTAGACAGGGTCTCTTGCTAAATTGCCCCAAGCTAGCCTGGAACTTAAGGTCCTCCTGCCTCAGCCTCTTTAGTTGCTGGGATTATGATATACACCATTATGCCCCACAGAAGATCTATTTTTGAGAAGAAATAGGTGCCACTGAAAATTTTGCTTTCCTGTGCTACTAATGGTACTATCTCCATGGTTGCAAGGCATAAAACATTATAGGACTTGTGCTATGTTGTAATGCACTGCATTGGACATCGACATTAGTTCAGTTCTTTTTTTTTTTTTTTTTTTTTTTTTGTTCCAGGAGCACTTAATCACTGAACCACATCCCCAGCCCTTTTTATTTTGAGACAGAGTCTCACTAAGTTGCTTAAGGCTCAAGTTACTGAGGCTGGCCTTGAACTTGCAATCCTTCTGCCTCAGCCTCCTGAGCTTTTGGGATTACAAGTGTGTGCCACTTTTTATGCCCGGCTTGGTTCAGTTCTTTAGCACTCTCTTAGCAATTAAAACCACTAATAAGATAATGTCACATAGCAAATATAATCACCTTTACAGAAAATTCCCTATTGATAATATTCATGAGGATTGAAATCTCAGCAAACACAAACATAGCATATACTACATAATTTGGGGTTTTTGAGGGATTTTAATAGTGGAAAAAGAGTTGCAAATGCATGCTAAAATCTACCACTTAAAACTGGAGATATTTAAAAGCACTGTAATGAGAAAATTTCATGGCATGTGAAAGTCAATAAATTACTGAGAATGATTTTTAAAAATATTTTATTAGCTGTTTTGTGGATACAATACCTTTATTTTGTTTTTTTATGTGGTGCTAAGGATCAAACCCAGTGTCTCACACGTGTTAGGCTAGCGTTCTACCACTGAGCCACATGCTAGCCCCACTGAGAATGATTTATTTTGGGGGGAGAGTAACAAGGATTGAACTCAGGGCACTCAACCACTGAGCCACACCCCAGCCCTACTTTGTATTTTATTTAGAGACGGGGTCTCACTGAGTTGCTTAGTGCCTTACTTTTTGCTGAGGCTGGCTTTGAACTCCCGATCCTTCTCTCTCAGCCTCCCGAGCCACAGGGATTACATACCACTGCACCTGGCTGAGAATGATTTAAAAAAAAAAAATATATATATATATATATGTATATATAAAAGCTAGAAAAATTTAAAAAAATATATATAAAATATATATATATATATGTTGTTGGACCTTTATTTTATTATTTATATGTGGTACTGAGATCAAACCCAGTGCTCACACATGCTGGACGAGCACTCTTCTACTGACCTACAACCCCAGCCCACTGAATGATTTATTCAAATCATTTGTGTTCATTTAAAAGGTGAAATGAAAACCCAGAGTTTCAGATTTTCTTTTCGTTTGAAGTGAAGACATTGGTGTTTGAACCAATTAAATGCAAAGCTGAGTCTGCTAGTGAATTTAAGTGTAAGGAAGATTGTAAATATTAGTCTGAAAATATGGAATGGCTGATCTGTGGGGATCAAAACCAACTATAACCCAAAATGTGGTCTAAAATGGCAAGACATTTGTTTTTCCAACATCTTTTTTTTTTTTTTTAAGAGAGAGAGAGGGAGAGAGAGAGAATTTTAATATTTATTTTTTAGTTATCGGCGGACACAACATGTTTGTTTGCATGTGGTGCTGAGGATCGAACCCGGGCCGCACGCATGCCAGGCGAGCACGCTACCGCTTGAGCCACATCCCCAGCCCTGTTTTTCCAACATCTTATCTCTAGCTTTTAGATTTAGATCTAAAATCATACAGAATAGTCTCCTTCACATTTCTATTTTTTTTGTCAGAATCACAAACTTAACATGTCCAAAACAATTTTTTATATTTATTTTTTAGTTGTAGTTGGACACAATACTTTTATTTATTTATATGTGGTGCTGAGGATCGAACCCAGGGCCTCACATGTGCTAGGTGAGCACTCTACCGCTGAGCTACAACCCCAGCCCCCAAAACAATTCTTGATTTCACACCTCTTCCTAAATACTTCTGAATGACAAAACCACCTATTAAGTAGCTCAAACCAAAACCCTGGGTGTGTGTGTGTGTGTGATCATTGATAGCTACTTTTTTCTATCATCCTCTACATTAGCAAGTCTTCTTTTTACCCCAAAATGTATCTCAAACCTGTCCATTTGGCTTTATCCTGTATCCCTGTTATGTTTCCAGTGTAAAGAACTGTCATTCCTATCTTTGATTACTACATAGCCCACTGGTTTATTTTATTTCACTCATGCTCCACCCAATCTACTTTTCACAAATTGAAGTTTGTGGTTTAAGACCCATCAGTATATTTCTATTATGCAGAAAAATAGATCCCCAATTTTTTGCCTCTGTGGCCTACGAACCTTATATGATTAGGGAAATGCCTAATCTGCATCCTAAATCCGAGCCAATTTCTCCCTCACCGACTAAGCTCTAGGCACACTAGGCTTCTGTTCATGACACAGTCCAAGCTTTATCTTATTTCAAGTTCTTCAGTGTTACAATCCTTCTGCTTGGAGTAGTCTTCCACCTTGCTGGTTCCTTACTCTCCAAACTTTAATGTTATTCTCATTCCCTTTCCCAACAATTATACCTCAAGTATCCCCACTGTCCAGTTGCTGTTTATCATCTATTTCTTTCATATTATTTATCACAATATGAAATCACTTCATTTTTCCTCTTTAATTTTTTTAACCCTTTGTTTCTGACTGGGATGTAAACCTAGGCAACAGCCTATCAACTTACTATTCATAAGCACCTTTATAGAGGAGCAAAGAAGTATGCCTGTAATCCTAGTGCCTCAGGAGGCTGAGGCAGGAGGATCCTGAGTTCAAAGCCAGCTTCAGCAAGGCACTAAGCAACTCAGTGAGACCCTGTCTCTAAATAAAATACAAAATAGGGCTGGGGATGTGGCTCAGTGGTCGAGTGCCCCTGAATTCAATCCCCAGTATCCCCCCCCCCCCAAACACAAAAAAGGATCAAAAACAGGCAGTAAACTGTAAACTTCAGCTTCCAACTATTAGTATCAGCGTCTCTGTGCTTAAGGAGTTTTCCATGGGCTGGGGATGTGGCTCAAGCGGTAGCGCGCTTGCCTGGCATGCGTGCGGCCCGGGTTCGATCCTCAGCACCACATACCAACAAAGATGTTGTGTCCGCCGAGAACTAAAAAAATAAATATTAAAAATTCTCTCTCTCCTCTCTCACTCTCCCTTTAAAAAAAAAAAAGGAGTTTTCCATAACTGTGAAAGAACTACCCTGCCTATGAAGGAGCAACAGGTCACAAGTGAAGAGGAATTAATATTCCCTGTGGGCTGGTATACAAATAACCTATGAGAAATGTAGGAATAATTCAGAGACACCGTTAGTCCAGAAAATCTAATCAGTCAGAATTATGGGGGGAAAACCTGCAAGGTAAGATTGAAGCTAAGATGAATGGGTTGGCATGTTACTTAGTGGTTTAATAGAAGACCTAGAAAGCAGTTTATTTATTTAAAACATTGCAATAAAAACCTAAAATTTGGGCTGGGGTTGTGGCTCAGTAGTAGAGTGTTTGCTTAGGTTCAATTCTCAGCACCACATATAAATGAATAAATACAGGTCCAATGACAACTAAAAAAAGTTTAAAATAAAAGCCCCCTGGGGCTGGGATTGTGGCTCAGCGGTAGAGTGTTCGCCTAGCATGTGCGAGGCCCTGGGTTCGATCCTCAGGACCATATAAAAATAAATAAAATAAAGGTATTGTGTCCAACTACAACTAAACAATAAATATTAAAAAAATAAAAATAAAAGCCCCTAAATTTCTAAAGCCTTTACTATTGAAATTAAAATGAAGAAATCAAGAAAGTAATACCTCGAAGTTGGTCTCTCAGCCAGTTGTGGTGGCATATGCCTATAATCCTTGCAGTTTGGGAGGCTGAGGCAAGAGGATTGCAAGTTCAATGCCTGCCTCAGCAATTTAGTGAAGCCCTAAGCAACTCAGTGAAACCATGACTCGAGAAATTTTTTTTTAATATTTATTTTTTAGTTTTTGGCGGACACAACATCTTTGTTTGTATGTGGTGCTGAGGATCGAACCCGGGCCGCACGCATGCCAGGCGAGCACACTACTGTTTAAGCCACATCCCCAGCCCTAAATAAAAATTTTAAACAAAGGACTGGGGATGTGGCTCAGTGGTTAAGTGCCGCTGGGTTCAATGCCTGGTACCAAAAAAAAAAAAAAAAAAAAAAAAAAAGACAGAAAAGTAGGTCTCTTCTAATTGAATTCTCTCCACAAAGACCCTGCTTGTATCATTATAATGACAGGATAATTATGAATGTGTGAGTCCAACCAATCGGTTGGAAAACAATGCTGGAAATCATGAGAAAATAGATGATGCATACTACAGCAGAACACACTAAAACAGCAAGTTAAAACTATTTTTATTATATTGCCATTTCATGTTTAAATAATTTTATAGTAAACAGAAGTTTTCAGATGTATTTTCTAATTAGAAAAAAAAACTTAGTATCTGATAGGAAATGGAGAGCACTGTTAGATTATTTTAAAATATAAATCCACTTTTCTTTTTTAAAGCTATGACAAACTTTACAAACACTAAAAACAGCAAGATAAGCATAGGTATTACAACTTTTGGGAAGTACCTAATATTTTGTTTCTTTGTAGTTTTGAAATAACGTGGATATTTAGTTGTGGAGCCAAAAATCTCTTTCAATCATTATTTATTTTATTCCATTCTTCTTCCTCATCCACAAATGCACGCACCCACCATGAATTTGTCAATTTTTTATATTTTTATACATATACATGTACTTCTAACCTAGTATACAATATTAATGTTGTTTTTATTCAAATTAAATACATCATTATATTATGTGCATCATCTGCCCCTTGATTTATTTTCATTCAACATCATGGTTTTGAGATCTTCCTCTATTAATATAATTTGTTGTAGCAAATTGTTCTAACATGTAAGAAGTTCCATTTAGCATTTCCTTAATGATAGGCATTTCTGGCTTCAAGAAATCATACTGAAAAGAACATCTTGTTATATTTCTAGCTGTATATCAGAATTTTTCTAAGGCATAATAATAAAAAAGGAAACTGTTGGGTTTATTTTAAGGTAAACTTCTTTATCCAAGACTTTTAAGTCATTTTCCTGAGGTTTTAGATTTTGCTTTCCAAATCAAAATGTTTAATGTTTTGTTTGATCTTTTTTCCTTTTTTGGTGATATAGGGATTGAGCCCAAGGCCTTGCACATGCTAGGACAGCACTCTACCATTGAAGTACATCCCTGGCCCTCCCTTTTAAAAAAATTCTATTTTTGAGACAGTGTTTCACTTGATCCTCCTGCTTCAGCTTCTTGAGTAGATGAGATTATAGGTATGCACCACTGTGCTCAGTCCATCTTTGATTTTTTTCGAATGTAGGTTATAATGCAAGAATTTCTATTTCTCTGTAGGGAGCATCAATTACTGTATAAAACACTTGTTTAGTTTGGTCATAATTCTTCATGATTAGATATCTAGTTTTTATATTCCATTCCACTAATCTAATGCCAATTAATGCATAATAGAGGTATTTTTTTAGTTGTCAATGGAATTTATTTATTTATATGTGGTTCTGAAAATCGAACCCAGTGCCTCACACACGCTAGGCAAGTGCTCTACCACTGTGTCACAACCCCAGCCCACATAATAGAAGTTTAATAATCCTAGTTGTATATTCAGATATTTTTGAGACAGGAGTCTATATTGCCTAGTCTAGCATTAAAAAATCTTACATTTGTAGGATTTCTGTCCAGAATGAGCAATATGATGTACTGCTTCTGGCCGAAGCAGTACATATTAAATTTCTCCTGCCTTAACCTCCTGAGCTGCTGAGATTACAGATATGTATGACTGCACTCAGCCAGCTCTATATCCAATAATAGTATTATCTGCTCAGCAATAAAAGAGAATAAAATCATGGCATTTGCAGGTAAATGGATGGTGTTGGAGAAGATAATGCTAAGTGAAGTTAGCCAATCCTTAAAAAACAAATGCTGAATGTTTTCTCTAAGGAGGCTGACTCATAGTGGGGTAGGGAGGGGGAGCATGGGAGGAATAGATGAATCTAGGTAGGGAAGAGGGTTGGGAGGGAAAGGGAGGAGGCAGGAGATTAGCAAGGATGGTGGAATGTAATGGACATCATTATCCAAAGTACATGTATGAAGACACGAATTGGGTATCAACCTACTTTATATACAAACAAAGATATGAAAAATTGTGGTATATGTATGTAATAAGAATTTTAATGCAAAAAACACCCAAAGTACATGTATGAAGACATGAATTGGTGTGAACATACTTTATATACAAAGATATGAAAAACTGTGCTCTTTATGTGTAATAAGAATTGTAATGCATTCTGCTGTGGTGCAGTTAAAAAAATCAATAAAAAATAATAATGTTATCTGAAAATATTTATTGTTTTCCAAGCCATTTATCTCTTCATTTATGGCATTGGCTTTTCTTTTCATCTATGGCATAATCCTAATTTTCTAGGATTATGCTAATGTGTAATGGTGCATTTCTGACTTTAAGATTCTACACCATGATGTTTACTGAAAAATCCTGCTGAACACAGGTTTTTCATTATATTAACATTTCTCTGTTTTCTTAAGACTTCTGCTTAAAGGCTTTTGTACCTTCCTAATGTTTTGCCCAAGAATGAATTATCTAATGTTCAGGAGTTCTAAATTCCTACTGAAGCCTTTGGTGCATTCAAGGAATTTATATTACCTTGAATAAATATGAGCTTTCTGATAACTAATATGGTATGACTCTTGGATGAATGCTTTCCCACATTCTCTACACTGATAAGGCTTTTCACCTTTATGTGTTCTGTCACGTGAAGCGAGAGTTCAGAACTGAGAGAAAGCTTTCCCACACTGATTACATCCATAGGGTTTCTCACCTGTATGGCTTCTCAATAATTATTGAGATGAGCTTTGAGAGAAGGCTTTTCTACATTCCTTATATTCATAAGGCTTATCACCTGTATGGATTCTCAAATGTACAATAAGTGAGGTGATCTGAGAGAAGAATTTTCCATATTTATTACATTTAAAGGGCTTCTCTCCAGTATGAAGGGTGTGATGTTCTATGAGGTACTGCTTCTGGGTAAAGGCTGTTCCACATTCATTACATTTAAAGGGCTTCTCTTCAATGTGAATTTTCTCATGTTTTGTGAGATTTGATTTGTTGATGAAGGTTTTCCCACATCATTTACATTTATGGCACTTTTCTCCCATATGTTTTTTCTGGTGTTTAATGAAGCTTGACTTCTGAATAAATGTTTTCTCACAGTCATTACATTCAAACAGTTTCTTTCTAGTATGAATTTCATGATAGGTAAGAAGGTTTTCCTTTTGGCTGAATTATTTTCCACATTCCTTACATTTGTAGGATCTCTGTCCAGAATAAGTAATAATGAAGTACTGCTGCTGGCTGAAGCAGAGCATATTTCAGTTTCTGGTTGAAAGCTTTTCCACATTTATTACACTCAAAAGAGTTTTTGCCCTACATGGGTTTTTTCATGGTTAATGCTATTTGATTTGTGACTAAAGGCTTTCCCACATTTCTTACATGCACAATATATCTTTCCAATATGAATTTTCTGGTGTCTTGGGAAGTTTGACACCTGAATGAAAGCTTTTTCACAATCATAAGGTTTAAATTTACTCAAGTTCCATGAAGTTTTGCTTTTGGTAAAAGAATTTTCCAAATCTGTTACATTCATTGGATTTCTCCACAGCTAGAATTTTCTTATGCTCAATTAGTTTGAATAACTGGATGAAGGTTTTTTTCAATATTCTTTAGATGTAGGGTTCCTCTGCTGTAAAACAGGTATGCGACAACTGACAAAGTTCATAGGCTTTCTCTCCACTGTGCATTCTCAGGTAGGATGAGATTTAATTCTGAATTCCTTTTTATATGAATTTCATTTAACAGGGCTATTATAAATAGGATGAGCTATAAATCTACTTATATTCATAGCACAGCTTCCTTCATAATATATTAATTCTGTAATATTTCTCTTTCCAAGTAAGTCACATTGATACAAGACTTGTCTTGTAGAAACAGTATGTGAATTTTAGAGTACATCTTTCCAATTTACTCATATTCACTACCTTTTTCTTTGGTCAGTATTTTCTTGGAGATAGATCCATCTTGACCTATAAGTCTTTCAGTTGCCTCTCTGCTTTTTAACTTCCAAAATTTCTTCTAAAACAGGGTACAAAGAATAATCATTAAAAAGTTAATATGTGAAATTTGTTTAATCAGTTTAGCATATAGTAAATATGTGAAAATTATTACTATAATCATCATCTATTAAATTTTTCCACTATTATATTATTAATAAAGTTTCATTGGCAGGGTAGAATCTTTAGCTTCAGTTCAAACAAATCTACCAAAATGAAAGAAGTCCCAAGTGCTAACACCACTCTCCCCTAATTTTGAGAAGGAAATTTACAGAGGAACTTTGCATAGAATAATAACATTTGACTATTATGTATACCTTTGAGTGCTGTAAAAAAAGATTTAATTTATTCTAATTACTTTATTCTTTCATGGTATTGGAGATTAAACCAAGGGCCTCACACATGGTAGGTAGCAGTCTACCACTGAGTTGCATTCCCATTTTTTTAAAATTTTTTTACTATTTATTTTTCAGTTTTCGGTGGACACAACATCTTTATTTTATTTTTTTTAAGAGAGAGTGAGAGAGGAGAGTGAGAGAGAGAGAGAGAGAATTTTTAATATTTATTTTTTAGTTCTCGGCGGACACAACATCTTTGTTGGTATGTGGTGCTGAGGATCGAACCCGGGCCGCACGCATGCCAGGCGAGTGCGCTACCACTTGAGCCACATCCCCAGCCCCTTTATTTTATTTTATGTGGTGCTGAGGATGGAACCCAGCGCCCCATGCATGCCAGGCGAGCGCGTTACTGCTTGAGCCACATCCCCAGCCCCCCTATCCCATTTAAAAAAAAAAAATATTTTGAGTCCGGCTGATAAGCTGGCTCACATGGTTCACTATAAAAACCCTAACTATATATGTATCTCATCATAATATCTACATGTCTTATGTTTTTATAGAGAGAGAGCTATTATATATATAGATAGATTATAATCACCTTTTTAGTACATAATTAATAAACATACTGCTACTAATCAACAGATATTTAGGGGAAACTATAATGTGAAAGGCAGATGAAAACCTCTAAAGAAATGGATATAATGTTAGGAACACACATTAAACCAAAACAAAACACTCAACAATAGCACATAGGTATTATAGCAAGGAAGCAGCAGATATGATAAAAACTGCTACTGGAAATGAAAAATAAGATACATATTTAAGAAAAAGATTTTTTGGAGACAGGGTCTAGCTATGTTGTCCAGGTTGGTTTTGAATTCCTGGGCTCAAGCCATCCCCCTACCTCAGCCTCCTAAATAGCGGGGACTACAGGGACATGCTTGTAACTGGCTTACTTTAAAGTTAAGGCCTGTCTTGGTGTGCATGCCTATATACAAGCTACTTGGGAGGCTAAGGCAGGTGGATCACAAATTAGAGAACAGCCAGGGCAATTTAGTAAAACCCTAGCTTAAAAAGAAAAGGCAGATATAGAAAAAAAAAGATAAAAAATGAGGAAACTAGCAGAGAAAATGAGGAATGTTAACATCCAGCTGAAAGGAGTTCCAGAAAAAAAGGGGAGAAAAGTGAATGGGAGAAAAATTCAGTGAACAATATGAGATTTCAAGAGAAATACAATTCATGATTCTTCAAAATAAAGGGATCCACTGAGCACCCTGTACAAAAAGGATTAAAAAGACCCACACCAAAACATACCTCTATTAAATTTTAGAAAAATAGGTCTGAAGTGATGATCCTACATGCTTCCAGGGAGAAAGAACAACAAAATATCCATCAAACTGTCATGGCAAGCTTGAAGACAATAATACAGAATTCTCTCAAAATTCTAATGGAAAACTCTATCTAACTTAAAATTCCAAATCTAGATAAACAATCATCCAAAGAGTTAGAATAAAGACATTTCAGACTTGTAAAGGTTCTCAAATTTTACCTCAAATTAACCTATCTTTTGTGATTGTTTTTTGTGATGTTAGGGGTTGAACCCAGGGCCTGATGCAAGTTAGGCAAGTGCTCTACCATTGAGTCAATTTCCGACTTTCTAAATTAACATATCCTAAGGTGCTACAGGAGGATCCCCCCCACTTCCCCCAAAAAGCTAAACAAGGGGAAAAAAGCTACAGAAACCAATGACCCAAGATAAGAAATAGTTAAAGGAAATTCCCAAGATGATCAGGTGCCAGTTATGTATTTATCATCTTTCAGTCCCTCTAGAACTTACTTTATGTGAGAACTCTGTAATGCTAGGACTGGGAGTCTACAAACATCATTTCTCAGGCTCTTTATTTATTTACTGATGAACTTAACATACTCATTTATTAACTCCATAGTGGAGAAGTCTCACAGAAGCCTTACTTTAAGAAATATTAACATCACTAGTAATGGAACACATTGATATGTGTCTCCTGAGAGGAAAAAGAACATCACTTATGTGATGTTTCTCCTAAAAATGTATAAACCCAAGTTGAAGAACATTATACAAAAGAAATATACAAGATGAAGAACATTATACAAAATGAATATACTTTGGACATTTCAGAATCATGAACAGGTGAAGCCCAGAGTGGTGGCTCAGGCCTGTAATCCCTGCTACTAGGGAGGCTGAGGCAGGAGAATGGCAAGTTCAAGACCAGCCTCAGCAACTTGGCCAGACCCTAAGCAACTTGGCAAGACTCTGTATCAAAATAAAAGCTCTAAAGGACTGGAGATGTAGTTCAGTGGTACAGAAAACACTAAGATAGTATATTTAAACCTACATAATTTAAGTAATTCAGTGACTATACAGAGAAGACTATGTGCCTGTACTTGGGGTCTTTAACACGACAAAATCAAGCATCTCATGACATTCTGAAGTCTTATGTCTTGCTTTAAAAGGTATGTTGCTTTTGCATTCTAATCCATAATAAATATGCCTATTTTAACATAAAAGTCAGTTTATGTACTTTATCAGATAACAATTATTTTTTTTCCTTTTTATTATCAATGTACAAATGCCTAACTTGAGGTAGATTTTTATCTGATGTAAAGATACAATCCCGGTGTCAGAAACAGACGACCCACATTCACACCCAGTCACACACAACCAACGTCTTAGGACTCTCAACCCTGCCCTGCTTCTCACCTGAGCGCGTGCGCTTGTACGTACGTTTGTGTACACACACAACACACACACACACACCCAAAACCTTGAATCCTGAGCAGTCGCTTCTTCAACCCTATCAGGACGGGACTGTCAAGTCTCAGTTCACCCTGACCCTCGGCAAACCGAGGCCTGGACTTACGGACGGACGAAGAGAAACCCGTCGGGCCGGCTTTCGACCCCTTCTGCATTCTGCGGGCGAGCCAGCACCTCCGGACGTCTCTTCGGGCGCTGCCAGTGAGGTTACCTAGCCCTAGAGTAGGCTCCGGGCGCAGAGGGATCCCGCGACTCTCCTTCCCGCGGCGCTGGCTGTGTCTGAGGCCGGGGACTACAAGTCCCAGAGGCCCTGAGGCTCGGAGCTGCTTCCGCCGCGAGCCGGCGTTGGTCGTCCTGAGGTCGTTGGACGGTCACCGCGCTGCGGGACGAGGAGCTCCCGTGCGCGCGCGCTCCGGCTCTGATTCACTTGGCGCCGGGGCGCCGGGGCCCCGCGGTTTTGTTTGGTGCGGAGACGCGGTAAATGAGAGCAAGCCCAGTTTCCGTCCTGAGAGGACTAGGGAGGCCTGCGGTAGGGCTCTGGACTACATTTCCCAGAGGCGCCCAAGTCGACAACAGGTACGGCAGGGCTTCAGGCTCCTCTTCGAGGCTTGGCGGAAACGTTGTCTCTGTTGTCAGCTGTTGAACGGCATTTGGAATCCAGTGAACTTGGCCAGTTTGTACGCGACCGGAACTACGGAAAGCCTAGGCTGAGGAGTCTGGCTCGGGTCCCTTCGTGTTTGGAGCGAGCTGAAGAGAGGAGAAAGAGAGGAGAGATTATGATTGTTACTGTGTCTTTCTGGTGTGTGATTGGGACTTTGTGTGGTGAAGATTCTGGGTTCCCAGAATGGGTATGTGATTGTGACTGCCTGAATGAGTTGCATTGTGCATGGGAATGTGCTGAGCTGGTGACTCTGTGGTTGGAACTGTGTAATTTTGTGTCTGTTTTCAACACCATGTGTGCAGGTGTTGGAAGGTCTGAGACTTTGGTGGGGTCCAAGTGGATGGGGTCAGTAGGTGGAGTCAGGATGCTATCCTTTAACAAGTTGGTTACCAGGAGGTGATTGTATAATGCTTATAATCTGGATCTCTAATATTCACGAACTGGAAGGAAGTGGAGAACTAGTCAAGGTGACTTAGCCCTTCTTTTGGGTAATAGAAAGTTACATCTATGTTTAAAATGAATGGTGATGGAACAAAAAATGATAATAATTAACTACAACAAACTTAAAAAGTATTATATAACATGGACTAAAAATATAGAGAATGCAAGATTGGAACTTCATCCAAAGAAGGAGCCAGAAACAAATATCTAGCAATGTGAATGTCCAAAGTACTTTTAAAAACAGGAGTGTTTTGTTTTCATGTTAAATTGCAGAGATGTGGTATTAGACTCTCGATTACTCTCCTAGACCTTGAGAGGAATTATACTAACAAAAAATCGTAGGAAATAGTCTTCAGTAAATACAGGAAAAGTAAAATTAAAAGCCTGTGGTAACCTGGGCTTACTGCCTTTCCAGACTCTTTCTATCTGTATTTTTTTTCACAGACATCATATATTATTGCATCTAATTAATTGTCATTTGAAGTTTAGTATGTTGAATCCTGCCTAACAATTCTGGTATTTGCTGTCCACCTGCTCTATTTGATCACCTTATCTTTCCTCTCGGACTGATGAGTAATTTGGTAAGTAAATGAAATACTGAGAGGAGAAAGGGGCCAAGGACTAGGCTGTGAAGCCTACTTCCAGTTAGAGGTCAGAAAAGGAGGGTGGTACATTGGGTTGACCAACAACCTTATTTGCCCAACAGTGGAGTTTTTTTGGACCCAAGACTTTTCAGTGCTAAAACCAGAATAGACTGAGGCAAACCAAGGTAGTTGGTCACCGTAAATTTTTTTTTTAAGTTCCCACGGGCACTTAACACTGAGCCACATCTCTAGCCCCTTTTAAAATATTTTTTATTTTGAGACAGGGTTTCACTAAGTTGCTTAGGTTCTTGCTTAGGCTGGCTTTGAATTTGCAGTCCTCATCCTCCCGTGTCACTGGGATTGTAGTGATGCACCACCTTGCCCAGCCCCAGATGGTATTTTAAAAGGTAACTGAGAAAGACTGGTAAAGTTGGCAAGTCAACTGTCAAATATTGTTAGCAGAATGGTAACTGACCACTAGATTTACCAAAAGAGGGTTGGGTCATATTAGAATGAATGATTTTTTTCAGTGGAGTTATAAAAGCAAAGTGGAAAAATTCTGAGAAATTTTACTTTTTGGGAATCTTCCTGTTCCCCCATCAAACAAAGCAAACAAACCAAATAGGAGAGCAACTAAGAGAACAAAATATAAATCCACAGGTAACATCTATATCAAAACTGGGGCTGGGGTTGGTGTTGTGGCTCAGTGGTGGAGTGCTTGCCTAGCATGTGTGGGGCACTGGGTTCTATCCTCAGCACCACATAAAAAGAAAAATAAAGGTATTATATCCATCTACAACTAAGAAAAAATATACATATATAAAAACTAACGGGTTGGGGATATAGCTCAGTTGGTAGAGTGCTTGCTTCGCACGCACAAGGCCCTGGGTTCAATTCCCAGCACCACCAAAAAACAAAAACAAAAAACTGAGTGACAAATTATCCCTCCATACCCTGTATGAAGGTTATGTACTAATAACAGCTTCAAGATACATGAAACAAAAATGACAGAAATGAAAGTAGAAACAGATTAACCCAATGTTAGTTGAAGACTTCAACATCCTTCTCTCAGTAATTGATAAAACTAATGGATGAAAAAATCAGCAAGTAAATGGAAGAACTAACACACACCATCATGTGACTGGATGTAACTGACTTTTACAGTACAATTTGCCTAACAATATTAGAATCCTAACTTTTTTCAAGTGTATGTGGAACATTCTTCAAGATAGATCATATCTTGGATCATAAAGCAAATCTTAAAAATGTAAAGAATTGATAATAATACATTATATGTTCTTTGGCCATAATGGGATTAAATTAGAAATCAGTAACAGAAGGATAAGATTAAAGCCTCCAAACATACAGAAGTTAAACAATACACTTCTGAGTAATGCATGAGTCAAGGAAAAAGATTTGGCAGCAAAAGACATGGACACTTCATCAGAGGATGGAAAATAAACATCAGTAGCTATTGGGGAAATGTAAATTAAAATCATGATAAAATACCATTAAAAAACTTATGAAGACATTTTTTTTTTTAAAAGAGAGTGAGAGACAGAGAGAATTTTTTTTAATATTTATTTTTTAGTTTTCGGCAGGCACAACATCTTTGTTTGTATGTGGTGCTGAGGATCGAACCCGGGCCACACGCATGCCAGGCGAGTGTGCTACCGCTTGAGCCACATCCCCAGCCCATGAAGACATATCGATTCAAGTAAAAGAGAAGGTCTCTCAAGTTAGTCAGACAGAGGAAAAGATTCAAGTAAAAGAGAAGATCTCTCAAGTTAGACAGAGGAAAAGATTCAAGTAAAAGAGAAGGTCTCTCGAGCTAGTCAGACAGAGGAAAAGATTGAAGTAAAAGAGAAGGTCTCTCGAACTAGTCAGACAGAGGAAGAAAGTTTAGAGCAGAAAAAGCCATCAGGGGAAAAGTTACAACAGGAGACTGCTACTAACACCTTTCTATCACTAGAGGGTGTAAGGGTTCAACCAACAGCGCCACCTCTACAGGAGACTGCTACTAACACCTTTCTATCACCAAAGGATGTAAATGTCCAACTAACAAGGCCACCTCCATATGCTGGGAGGCCCCCAACCCCCGCAGTTGATAGTTGGGATCCTGAGACAGGATCTCAAGTATTAACATGCCCTGTATTTGAGGTAGGAGGGCAGCGAATTTAAGTACCTATAGAATGGCTAAAATAAAATACTGCCAGTACCAAGTAATGGCAAGGATATTGAACTACTGGAACTCACACATTGCAAAATAGTACAACCACTTTAGTAGAGTTTTAAAATTTCTTTTGAATTTAAATACTCCGGGAAATAAAAAAAATTTCTCAGAACAACCTGTACATGGACACCTGTAGCAGCTCTGTTCAGGATTGTCCCAAACTAAAACAACCCAGATGTTCTTGTACAAGTGAATGAGATGGGATGTTATTCAGCAATAAAAAGGAATAAGGTATCAACACCTGAAGTGCCTTGCACACAAGGAAGTCATGTCTACAAATGGATCTGAAGAGCATTATGCTGAGGGAGATCAAATCTTTAAAGATTATATATTATATGATTCCATTTATATTACAATCTAGAAATTAAAAAAATTGTAATGATGGAGAAAATATTGTGTTTACCAGGGATTAGGAATAAGGAAAGGGAGTGACTATAAAGGGATAGCATGAAGGAGTTTTTGGGTGATGGAACTATTCTAAATAATTGTGGTTGTATCAATCTCTACATGGATCAAAATTCATACCATGGCATTGGAAAGCTTCATGTGTTATAAGGGGGAAACTTGGGATTGAACCCAGGGGCATTCTACCAGTGAGCTACATCCCTAGACTCTAAAAAAAAAAAAAAATTTGAGAACAAGGTGTCAGTAAGTTGCTCAGGGTGACCTTGACCTTGTGTTTCTTGCCTCAGCCTTTCATATGGCTATGATTATAGGCATGCCCCAATGATACTAGGCAGATTCCTGATAATTTTAAGTTAAACCAATAGAAAAAGATTATAATTGGACTTTGTACAAAATTATAAGGTTAAAGAGAATGAGAAATAAAATGACATTCCTATAACTAATGAACAGCACACAAGCAAGTCATAACTACAAACCATGTCATAATGTTTCAGAATAGCTAAAGGCCAGGCAATGTGGCAATATATTATAGCAAAATAGGAAGAAAAAGAGCAAGAGGACAACAGGTATTGTCAAATATGTTAGGATAAATATAATGATTAGAGAAAAAATTCTGAATTTGACTAAATGTGAAAAGATACATTCCAAAATAGAGAAATGATAAGATACATAAGAAGTGTGTGTGTGTGTGTGTGTGTGTGTGTATGTATGTGTGTATATATATATATATATATATATATATATATATACACATGCACATTCAACTGTTTATATATTGTAAATAAGAGTGAGAGAACTGAGGCCAAACACTCATTATTACCAAAATATACTGCTATGTATCTGTAACAGAAAATTTGTATCTTTTTTAAGCCTTAAAAATTAAACTATGGGTGATGGAAAGAAAGACTGTCCTCCTTTGGCTATATTTTGTAGATTCACGATGAGCTATATAAATATCTTATGCAATTACAAGACAAAATTAAATTTAGGAGTATCCCTAAAACCAAAAGAGAAATGCAGTGATTCAATCCAAATGTGTATCCAGTGGTTTATATATCCTTAAATTTATAAGAAATAACAGAAGGGCTGGGGATGTGGCTCAAGCGGTAGCATGCTCGCCTGGCATGCATGTGGCCTGGGTTCCATCCTCAGCACCACATACAAACAAAGATGTTGTGTCCCCCGAAAACTGAAAAATATTAAAAATTAAAAAAAAAGAAATAACAGAAAAACCCCTAACTATTTTATCATATTAGTGGCAGCAGTGCTATATTCTTATTCTGAGAATGTTGTGCATTAGTGTGGAATAAAAGAAATGAGCAATTTAGTTGGGTTCTTTTGGTTTCTGAGACTTAACTCTATTTTATCTTTCATTATATATTTTACAGATTAAAAGATATTTAAAGATATCATTTATCTCATATATAGGGCTCATCTGGATCTAAATTTAAATAAATGGAAAAATACATATTTATAATTATGCAATGGGGGAAACAGAAGGCTAACTGGTATTTGATTTTAAGTAATTACTGTTAATATTTAGATGTGATTTTTTTTTAATATTTTCATTTTATTTATTTATTTTCATGTGGTGCTGAGGCTCAAACCCAGTGCCTCATATGTATGAGACAAGTGCTCTGCCACTGAGCCACAATCCCAGCCCCTTTAGATGTGATTATTATTATACTTCTGCAAAAATTTCTTCATGCTGAAATATTTACAGATGAAATAATATACTGCCTGGAATTTGCTTCAGAATAATCTGTGGAGTTGGCTACTGTGAGTGGATGTTTACTAGGGATTAGGAATAATAAAATTTTCCTTAAATTGATAAATTGTTGAAGCTAACTAAGTGTTACAGTGGGGTTTTTCCTACTTTCTTGAGGTTTTCTATGATAAACTATTTTAAGACTAAAAAAATTACAAAGTTAGACAATGTATAAATGGCAAGGTAAGATAACTGGTATTAACATTACATAACCCTTATATTATGCTTCTAACCTATTATAATGCTTGGTGGGGAATGGGCATTTAATTTTCTAGGAAGTACACATTTGCCATGCGACCAGCACGCAAGCTTCATAAAAGAGGTTCAAAGCATAAAAATTAACTAGTGAGTTTTAAAATTAAAGAGACATATTCTCATTACCTTTAATGCCCAGCTCGGGAGATGGCTTCTCCTAGCTCCCGCCTCCAGCCACCTAATGCAGTGGCGAGGTTAACACAAGAGGCTATCAAGAGAGAACACACCAGGGAGTGAGCTTTAATGGGGAACAAAAAATTCAAGGGAAAATTCCATCCAATGAAGGTCGATGGGGGCAGCATTCCAAGGTTAGGGTCAGTGATTGGTCTTCGGGTCAGTGGCCAGGCACACCTCCACATGGACAAGCCCTCGAACCTGGGACAGGGTGGGGAAGGCTCTGACACAGTTGTCTAAGCGCCTCTCACCCAGCCAGGGAGGTAACTCAAATCACGTGCGAGAATGGCTTCCCACATACACATATAGTGATCTTAGAGTGGGCATGAGAAACAAAATAGATTGTATATCAAAAGGAAGGTTGAATAGTATTACAAATTCTCGAAAAGGCACCTCACTACAGTGGGGGGAAAGATAATTATGACTTTTTATAAATGGCAGTAAGCATTGATAGAGGTATATGGATGGATGGTTAGGTATCTATAAATTTTTTTCATGTGCTTTATTTTATTAAATAAAGCTTAGTTCAATCTATCTTTAGTTTTGATTTTTTTCTTTTATTTTTTTTTCGTCTCTAAGCGGTGAAGTAAAGAGCACACATTATCTTGTTAGTGATGTGGGAAAAATGAATCCAGCAATACATGGTCAGAACTATTATGTAATGTGAACACAAGTGATTACAATAAATCTTTTTACTATTTTACTTATTTTATTTTATGGTTTTGGGGATTGAACCCAGGTTCACTTAACCACTGAACCACACCCTCCTTTTTATTTTGCATTTTGAGACAGTACCTCACTAAGTTGCTTAGGTCCTTGATTAGTTGCTAAGGCTGGCTTTGAAATTGTGCTCCTCCTTGTTAAGCAAGATGTTAATTATTCTGTGTTCAGTGAAATAACCATTTTTCTTTTTTTGTGTGTGGTGCTGGAAATTAAACCCAGGGCCTCATGCATGCTACGCAAATCATTGTTCTTGCCCTTTAAGAGCTTTAACAGTTAAGAAAATAAAAGGTTGCATATGAATAAATAAATGATTGCATGATTTTCATTTACATATAATATGTATGTGTGTGTGTGTGTGTATATGTATGTGTATATATATATATATATATATATATATATATATATATATATATATAATTTTTTTTGGTACTAGGAATTGAACCCAGAGGTGATTCACCATTGAGTTACATTCCCAGTCCTTTTTATGTTTTATTTTAAGACAAAAGTTTTGCTTAATTGCTGAGGGTCTTGGTGAGTTGCTGAGGCTGGCCTTGAACTTGTGATCCTTGTGCCTTAGCCTCTCCATTGTGGGGATTGCAGTTGTATGCCAATATTCCTGGAGATTGTGTGATTATTTTTTGGGTGGCGGAGTGGGGTAGGGCGTTGAACTCAGGGGCACTTGACCACTGAGCCACATCCCCAGTCCTATATTGTATTTTATTTAGAGACAGGGTCTCTCTGAGTTGCCTAGCACCTCATTTTTGCTGAGGCAGGCTTCCCAAGCCACTGGAATTACAGGCATGCACCACTGAACCTGGCTTGATTGTGTGATATTTAAATCCAGAAAATTGCAATGAGAAAGAGAAAATACTTAGAGAATGAAGGGATGAACTGAGAGGGTTTGTCTAGCCCAGGCTTTCTGAGGAAATAACTTTTCATCTGAACTTATGAGATAAAACCAGCCATGCAAAGAACCTGGTGTAGAGAATTTCTAGCAAATTGAACAGTTGATAGAAAACTTTGAAAAAGGTAAAAGACTTGGCTTATTTCAGATGCTTGAAGAATATTTGGTCTATAATGAACAGTAGAGAAAGCAAGGCAAGAAAATGTTGGATAAATCTTTTTTTTTTAAAAGAGAGAGAGAATTTTTTTATTATTTGTTTTTTAGTTTTTGGTGGACATAACATCTTTATTTTTATTTTTATGTGGTGCTGAGGATCGAACCCAGTGCCCCACGCATGCCAGGTGAGCACGCTACCACTTGAGCCACATCCCCAGCCCCTGGATAAGACTTTGACTGAGATATGCTAAAAGAAAAGGTTATGGACAATCTCATAAATTATGGTAATGCATTTGGATTTTATTCTAAGTGCATAGAGTAACTAAATAGTCTGGTATTGCACATGACTCTTGCTAGTAAAACCTTAACTTAGTCCAACTGTCCCTATATATCCGGGTAGAACACCATATTGGTGACTTCTTTAGGAGACTCATTAGATACTGACATAGGACAAATTATTTGCTATTGTACTTATTTCTGCATTAATCTTTGACAATCTTGTATAACATTTATCGTTGTTGAGTCTACCCTCAGGTGGCTTCCCATCACTCCTTACAGCAGTAGGCAGGGCGAACTATTTATCCAATGTCCCCTCACTCCTTCTTCCTTATTGATATAGCCCCAATTTTAATTGGGATGTTGATGTTCCCTACTAGAGGACATTTCCTCACCTCTCTGAAGCTTCTCAAGTATATCTACATGACAGTGTGGCCAGTGAGAGGGAAACTGCCATGCTATGTGTGACTTCCAGAAAGATTCCTCAAAGTGAACTCTTTGCCCTGATCAACACCTGATCCGCTCCTGAAAGAAAGACATGAAAGCCAGAACTCCTTAGGCCATGAGGTAACCTCTGGAATAGAAGCTTCATAATAAGTGTGGTAGAATAGAAGGAATGGGGTCTCTGATGCTCACAGAGACAACAGCCCACTTTCAGGATTCTCACGTTCAGGAAGAACATGCCCTTGTATTTTAAGCTGTGCATGTCAGGAGGGTTTCTGTTGTCTGTAGCCATTTCTAACCTCTTGCATGCCCTGACCCTGTGCCTGGCCCTCTAGCAAACTCTGTATGGGGATCACTTTATATTCCTTGAGCATATTTCATAGAGTCTGGATTCTTATTAGCAAGTTTTATAAATGAGACCTCAACATGGGAAGTCTTCTGCCCAAGGCCATTCAACCAGATAGGGCAATGTTCTGACCTCTAAGTCAGTGATTCTCAGTTCTGGCTGCACATCAGAATTTCCCAGAGCTTTTGATAAATGTCCAGGCCATGCTAAAATTAGTTACTTGGAAGTGTGAAGAACAGGAAAATATATGCCTAGTCTCCGAGAAGATCCCCCAAGATACAAAGGGGAAAAAGAGGCTTTGCAGTGAAGTTGGGCAGACATCCCCTTAACCTAGAGCTCTGACCTGACACATAACTAAACCAGTCAGGATCACTCTGGGTGAACTGGGCTGGCACGAAATAATCACACAGAGAAATACCTTTGGGTTCTGTGATGGCTCCTCTGACCCAGCTCCTGCATAGGAGGCAAGACAGGCAAGAAACACGAAGAGCATGGTCTAACCCTGGTTTTATTGGGGAGAAGCCATTCAAATGAGGCAAGGGGTAGGATTACAAAGGAACAGGTGAGTGTAACTCAACCCCACTGGGTGACATCTGCTCCTGGAGCCACACCTCATTTGGTAAAGCCCAAGCTATTGCAGGGCATAATAATTGTTCAGTATCTCTTGCTCAGGACTTAAGGGCATGTATTTCCAGAGTGGCTCCTGACAGAGCTCCATATGACCACCAGTCCTGGGTGACAGGATGCTCTAAGAACATAGCTCTCTTGTACAAGTGTTCCTGTCAAATATGTAGGACCTGAGTCTACCTATGAGGAAACATTGGAAAAACAGATGAAAGTCATAGAATAGTCTTGAAATGCATCCTCATATGTATATAGAAAGAGATATTTCACACAGATGAAGAAAATATTGTCTTTTCAACACAATTTCTCAAGACAAACCACGGAGGCCACATAGAAGTGGCACAATTTTTAAGTACTGAAAGGGAAAACTTTCAATCCCAAATCCTATATCCAGCAAGAATATTCTTCCAGAATGAAGTAGACCAACACTATTTATTAGGGAAATGCAAATAAAAATCACAATGAATTACCACTTTACACCTATAAAAATGGCCTTAATCAAAATTTGCCATATGTGGTGGTGTATATCTGTAATCCCAGTGGCTCAGGATATCAAGGCAAGAGGATTGCAATTTCAAGGCCATTCTTAGCAACACAGTAAGACCCTGTCTCATAAACAAAACCAGAAAATAAGCGATGGTAAGGATGTGGAAATTTGAAACTTTGTGCATTGTGACTAAGGATCTAAGAAGCTGCTGTGGGAAATAGTATGGAGGTTACTAAATAAATCAAATGTGATCACCATATGATGCAGCTCCAGATAATATTATAAGACATCATTTCACAAATCTTCAAATCATTTAACAGAGGACATCTTAAAACTTAAAACTAGCTGGGCACTGTGCCACATGCCTGTTATCCAAGCAACAGGGAGGCTGAGGCAGGCAGGAGGATCTCAAGTTCAAAGCCAGCCTCAGCAACCTAGCAAAACCCTGTCTCAAAACAGAAAATTTTAAAAACAGTCTGGGGATCTAACTCAGTGGTTAAGGGCCCCTGGATTTAATCCCTGGTACAAAAACAACAAAAAGCAAAAAACAACAAAATAAAACCAAACAAAAAGACCATAAAAACTTAAAACTATGGACATATGAGCTGGGATCATAGCTCAGTGGTAGGGCACGTGCCTAGCATGTATGAGGCACTGGGTTTTATTCTTTGCACTGCATATAAATAAATAAATGTCTATCGACAATTAAAAAACATTTTAAAAAACTATGCATAAAAATGGAGGCATGTTCAATGATTGCTATAGAAATGCTTTTACAACTTGTTTATATAACCTATCCTGGGTGTTCTCTTAGAGAAGAAAACATCCTTGGTCATCTGTGAGCTCACAGTCCATTAGTACACCACACTTTCTAGTTCTTCACATTAAAGATCTATAAAATATGAGTATATGTGTACTATGTATAAAAATAAAATGGAGGGGCTGGGGCTTTAGCTCATTAGTAGATTACTTGCCTAGCACATGTGAGGCACTGGGTTTGATCCTCAGCACTGTAATATGAAATAAAGCCATTCTTGTCCATCTACAACTACAAAAAAAATAATTAAAATAAAATAAAATGGACAAGGGTAAGGATAGAAGGGTAGATGCACATGATCAATGCACCATGTATAAATGTATGGAAACATAACTGTAAACCCCATTAATTACAGTTAATGTTATCATAAAAATAAAATGGACATATGATACAATGTTCTACTGTAAAGAGAACATGGTTATTTCATGATATAATCAGTGAGTGAGGAGGCAGGGTGGTACATACAAGGATGCCATGAATACTTTTATATTTCTGTGGCAGCTTGAAATGTTTGGGAAAGCAGAAACAAGGGTGAGCAGACTATCCAAGAGAATGAAACTCAATATTCCCAAGACCCTTGGTGGACTGAGGGTAGAATATTCATTAGACCATCCTCTCCATTTGCTACTCACCTAGGAAACCAAGGCGGGCTTGCATCACTGCTTGAGAGCACAATTCTTTTGTTAGTTACCATTGTTACCATATAACAGTATTTATTAACCTACAAACAGACTTACTTCAGATGAGATAATCCCTAGGTCCTCATGGGTCAGAACAGAAGTTCTATAACCTTACCTACCTGTTCCAGTTATTTCACTCTCATGTTTATCCTGAATGTACTCTAAACTAACCAAACAAAAAGCAAAGAAACTAAGCATAAATATTATTATTCAAGGCTAAATTTCATGAAGTTCTGTTCAGACAAGGCATGGTATATTTTACTATTATGCCCTTTTCAAGTTTAAAAAAAATTTTTAAAATCATATCCTTTCCTTCATCACTCAATTCTTTTTTTGCTCTGAAAGTATCTGCAAGTTCAGGACAGACAAGTATGATTACATATACTATCAACTGGCAATTGCTGTCCCTTTCTACAGTCCAGAGGGCTACTTAATGTTTTCAGCATCAGATGCTTGAACCATGAACTGTTTTCCTGGTTAATATGTTCACAATGAGCAAAAAGGCTTTTAAAATTTTCTGAATTTTATTAGACTTTATATAGTAAATGCTAGATATAAGAAATTCTTCCCCGGGGCTGGGGATGTGGCTCAAGCGGTAGCGCGCTCGCCTCGCATGCGTGCGGCCCGGGTTCGATCCTCAGCACCACATACAAAGATGTTGTGTCTGCCGAGAACTAAAAAATAAATATTAAAAATTCTCTCTCTCTCTCACTCTCTCCTCTCTCTTAAAAAAAAAAAAAAAGAAATTCTTCCCAATAAGGATCTAACATGGTTCAAATTGCTGTTAAGCTTAATGTGCTCATGGATAAGATGCTATAAATATTAACTGTCTTAGCATATTTCTGATTCTCAAATATAAATACCTTTCCAGGAGCTGGGGTTGTGGCTCAGTGGTACAGAGCTTGCCTAGCATGTGCAAGGCCCTGGGTTCGATCCTCAACACCCCTATAAAAATAAATAAACAAAATAAAGGTATTTATTTTTTAATATTTATTTTTTGGTTAGACACAACAAAATAAAGGTATTGTGTCTAACCAAAAAATAAATATTAAAAAATAAAGGTTATTTTATATGAAAAATATTTTTCCTAATTCTCTCTACTGTAATTACTAAACTCTCAAATTTTACTCATATGTTTCTCTTCCCAACATCCTTTTCTCTTGTGTGAATTCTTAAGCTAAGGCTAAAGTGTCCCTAAAATCATGACACATATAGTATTCACTTGTAACTTTGTTTTGTTTTGTGTAAAGGTTGAACAACAGATAAAGGCCTTTCTACAATTACTGCATTCACATAGATAAAACAGCCTCTCACAAGTATTAAATCATAAGGTTTCCTTTTAGCAAGAATTCCCTAGTTTGAATGACTGCTAAAGACCTTTCTACATTGACTATTGAGAATGGTCTGAAATGTTTAGCAATATCTCCCTTAACTGAAAAGACTTAAGATATTCTCCTGGACAGAAAAATTCCAGTCTTAGGTACAAAATCAACAGAAATACATGAATATACACCAAAGACATAAACAAGAATATTTATGGCAGTATTTTATTATAACAGAAAATTATAAAAATACAAATATCCGTCAACAGGATAAATAACAGTATATTATTAAAATGATATAGTATACAAAATAAAAAAGAACATACTACTACCACATGGGATATTATACAGATCTTTAAAATGTTCAGGGAAACAAAGAAGGACATGAATTCATGATATCTAAGTAAAACATATATAAATAAAGTTTAAAAGCATGCATAAACTAGTTTAATGAGGTTATAAGCCAGGAAAATGGTAATCATTTTTTTTTGTAGAAGTGGTAATACTTGGGGAAGTAAAAACTACTTTTTATTACATAGACTGCAAAAATAATTAGAATTCATATTTTTAAAAAATTTGTGATCAGTGCTGATACCATTTTGTAATTTGCTTCTACATGTACTATATTTTTAAATAACTGAAAATTAGTGTCAGAGCTACAACCTAATAACAATGATCATACCCATTTCATATGCTAGTAAACAGTAGTTTTGTGGTGTGGAACTTTAAAAACTTTGTGATTAAAATTACATCAACATGTTTAAGCATGCTTTTGTTTTTAAAACTAAAGGTTTACATTAACTTGGAAAGACTTCACAAAGAAACCACTTTATTTATTGCATTTCCATATTTTCTCCCTTATGTGTTCTCTGATGGACAATGAGGCTCCTCCTATAACTGAAGGACTTACCACACTCATTACAAACATAGGGTTTCTCGCCTGTGTGAGTTCTTTGATGTACAATAAGATTCGTCTTCTGGCGGAAGTACTTTCCACATTCATTACATTTATATGGTTTTTCTCCCGTGTGAGTTCTTTGATGATGAATGAGATAAGACTTCCTGCTAAAGGCTTTCCCGCACTGAGGACATTCATAGGATTTCTGCCCTGTGTGTATTTTTTGATGTACAGTCAGAGTTGCTTTCTGGCGAAAGGATTTCCCACATTCATTACAGATATAGGGTTTCTCTCCTGTATGAATTCTCTGGTGTAGATTGAGATTTGTCTTCTGACTGAATGATTTCCCACATTCATTACATTCATATGGTTTTTCTCCTGTGTGAGTTCTATGATGATCAATGAGGTATGATTTCATTCTAAAGGCTTTCCCACAGTGAGGACATTCATAAGATTTCTCCCCTGTATGTGTTCTTTGATGTGCTACTAGAGTTGTCTTCTGGCGGAAAGACTTTCCACATTCATTACAAATATAGGGTTTCTCCTCATTGTGAGTTTTCTCATGAAGAGCAAGGGTTGTCTTCTGAGAGAAGGATTTCCCACATTCATTACAAATATAAGGTTTCTCTCCTGTGTGAGTTCTCTGATGTACAGTAAGGTTTGCCTTCTGGTGAAAGGACTTTCCACATTCTTTACAAATATAAGGTTTCTCCCCCGTATGAATTCTCTGATGTAGAGAGAGTGTTACCTTCTGGCGGAAAGACTTTCCACAGTCATTACACTTATATGGTTTCTCTCCTGTGTGAGTTCTCTGATGACGAATGAGGTGTGACTTCAATCTGAAGGCGTTTCTACATTGTGGACATTCATATGACTTCTCCCCTGTATGTGTTCTCTGATGATCAGTGAGTGCTGTCTTTAGGCGGAAGGACTTACCACACTCATTACAAACAAAGGGTTTCTCTCCTGTGTGAGTTCTCTGATGATCAATAAGATAGGACTTCCTTCTGAATGCATTCCCACACTGATGGCATTGATAGGGTTTTTCCTCTGTGTGAATTCCCTGATGCAGAATCAATACTGACTTCCTGCAGAAGGATTTCCCACATTCAGTGCATGTATGTTTTTTTTCAATATTGTTTGCTCTTCTCTTTTTATTATATACAGGTAGGGTTTCCCCTCTATATACTCTATTATGTGTGACCAAGCCTCCCTTTTTAAGGAATGATTTCTCACACTCACTGTATCCAAATGACTGTGCTGGAGTTACCATCTTCTGATACTGCATAAGCACATCATTATGACGGAAGGTCCTGTCACTTTCATTATGGGATTTTACTTCAGGAGGAGCTGTTTCTTGCTTATTATTAAGGAGTGACCTCCCAAATCCATTGTACTCATTAATTCTCTTTCTTGCAGGACTTAGGTTACTGGTGATTAATCCTGAAATATTTTCCAAAATCTTCCCATGAGTGTCATAGTCAGGAGGTAGATTTTTTGAATCAACAGGTTTTTTGATTAGATTAAATGTCTTTTCATTTATACTGTTCTCCTTGACAAGTCTTTTGTGGTTAATGCACATAACTGATCTAGAATACTTATCTTGGTGTTCCTTGAATTTGATTAAAATGTCTTCAGCTTTCCAGTTTTCTTCTAAAAAAAATTAATAACAACTTGTGAATCTTCACACAGTTACTAGGGAAAGAGTCTACTGGGGTCTAATGTATTAGGAAATGAGATAGTAGGAAAAAACCAGGACAAATTACTCTCTGCCTGGGGATAGGAAGAAAAGAAAAGAAACATAGAATCTAAATAAAAACTCTGCTTCAGTGTGGGAAATAATGGGAAAAAATGAGCAATGAACACTATTATTACCTTTTACATCCTACAGAACTTCATGGACAAAGTAAAACAGAATGGTGGAAAGAGAGATTGAAAGAAAAATAGATTCACAGACAATTAAGTAAATCTACAAAGGCATTATACTTTAAGCAAGATGGATAAAAAAGTATTGGTAGAAATGTTTGTTCAGGGAAAATATTAAGAGAAGGATTATTTTTGCAAGACACAGATCACCTATACTTTAATACAGGCAATTAATGAAATAACTCTTGAACACCTAACATGTAATATAATCCAGTAAAGAATATTACAAAAGAAGATCATTTATTTGGGAGAAAAGAATTTTTAAGTGTAAACCATATACAATCAGACTTTAAATTATATGATAATATTCAAGAATTGTGTATGTGTATTTTTTTATTTTTGGTACCGGTAATTGAACTCAGGGACACTCAACCGCTGAGCCACATCCCCAGTCCTATTTTGTATTTTATTGACAAATAGGGTCTCACTGAGTTGCTAGTGCCTCGCTAAGTTGCTGAGGCTGGCTTTGAACTTGCAATCCTCCCGTCTCAGCCTCTCAAGATGCTGGGATTACAGGCGTGCCCCACTGTGCCTGGCTGTGCATGTGTACTTTAGTAAGTAGGTAGCAGAGGAATTCAGATAAGAGGAAGGCAGGTATGATGTGAAGTAATGAAGGAATAGTCAGTCTATGGAAAAGGAACAACATTTGGAAGGGAGAATATACAACACAATAAAAAGTACCTATGTGATGACAAATCCTTCATTTATGGAAAAATCTCAGGGCCCAGATTAAATGGAAATTGATTTTGTGTGTGTGTGTTGCTAGGGTTTGAACCCAGGGCACTCAATCCCTGAGCTGCAATCCCAAGCTCTTTTTATTTTTGTTTTGAAACAGGGTCTCCCTAAGTTGCTAAGGGCCTTGCTAAGTTTGCAGAGGCTGGCTTTGAATTTGCAATCATCCTGCCTCAGCCTCCTGAGCTCCTGGGATTATAGGCTGGAAACTGATTTTTAACCTTGGGCTTTATAAAGATTAGCAAGAATTCTGCAAGAAAGAAAAGCTGAAAAAAACTATATGAAAGCTTACTGAGGTAGTTTAAGAAAGATGAGAATTTTCTATTTTAACAAGTAATTGTATATCTTGTTAAGAGAGTAACAATATAAATTGAATGAATGAGACAAATATTATAACAAAGGCAACATACTTAATAATGAAGAGATGAAACATGGGTTTTCATTTTGCACATCAGTGAGAAATAAGAGTATAACAGAATGTTAATATATTTCACAGGCTGATAAATAATTGTGAACAGATCCAGAAGAAATGATGACAGAGATAGAAGACTTGCGCTGATATCATGGCAGGAATAAAGTAACTAAGAAATGATGGGAAAGAATTTAAGAGCTGAGATGTTTAATTTCTAACATGCTGTAACAAAACAGGTGAGAAGACACTACAATACTTTGGAGGGAGAAACATGCTGAGAAGCAGATGTCAGTGCCAGGTACAGAAAATGAACAGCTGAAGTTCTGAGAAAGGAAGGGGTTGTCATGATTTAAAGACAGAGCCCTTAAAGATAAATTTGAGAATGAAGACTAAGAGTACAGTATTCTTTTAAACATGTGTGACTCTTACATGTCAGGCACTGTTAGGGAGGACAGACACACTGGTGAAGAAAAGAGACCAAGTTGTAAAATAATCACTCAAGAAATTGGGATAAGAATGAGTTAGTGTTGTTTACCTAAACCAAGGGTTGACTTTAGGAATGATGATCAGTCATATAAAATGAACCACAACAGTTTAATGGAGAACAACTGTAACTAAGGAAAGCTGGAGCTGAGGCAAGTGAGTTTTAAAATTAACAGATCTGTAGTGAGAATGGGAACTAAGGCTTAGTGCAGGAAAGAAACCTGAGGTATTATGAAGGGGGGGGGGACGGTAAAGTAACTAAGACAACTTGAAAGAATTTTCTTAACAGATAGATTTATTTATTTATTTAGGTACTGGGATTTGAACCCAAGGATGCTAAATCAGTGAGGCACATCCACAGCCCTTTTTATTTTGAGGCAGGGTCTTGCTAAGTTGCTCAGGGCCTCACTATGTTACTAAGGCTGGCCTTGAACTTGCAATCCTCTTGCCTCAGCTTCCCAAACTCAGTGGGATTACAGTTATGCACCACCACACCCATCTCAAAGAACAGATTTAAGATTGCCCGAAAGAAATCTATCAAAATGGCAAGGACTGAAAATACTAGAAAGACAGATATAAACAAAAAAGTGCAAGAAGAAAAAAAGTTTACAGTATACTTTAAGTAGTGGCAAATATCTTTTGTAATACCAAGCAAACTAGGAAAAACCTATTTCGAAAGAGTCTGTTTTTTTGTTTTTGGTGGTTGTTGTTGGTTGTGTTTTTGAGATGAGTCTCACTATGTTGCCTGGGCTAAGCCTCAAACTCCTGGGTTCAAGTGATTCTCCTGCCTCAGGTTCCCATGCAGCTGGGACCACAGGTATGCAGTGCTGAGCTCAGCTCAGAAATCAGTTTTAAGTTTTGTAGGCATAAAGGTCATTTTGAAAGTTAGGAGTATCTTTTTATAACTTCCTAAGACATTCCAAAAGTACTCCCAACACCTTATTCCTTTAAAATTTACTTTCCACTTTTCATCTGCTTACCTAAGCAGGCATGACCTGCAAATGACATCCAGGGCTCTTCTCCTCGTTCTAATTTGAGGATCACATCAGGTTTGGTGATGTCACATCCTAATAAAGGAAAAGAAGACTTACATTGGTTAAGCTTCAGTAATTTTGAAAAATAAAGGTATATGTTCAGTATTTCAAAATTAAGATTCTCATTTGTGTAACAGTAAACTGAGAACCTTGCAACAGGTAAGGGAAGACACAATCATCCTTTCAGTGAACCAAAAAGAATTTATTACCTCTTTTCCCTGAAATTCAAGATTACACGCTTTATGTATTTTGAGATGAAATGTATGCTACAAACAGCTTCAAACAGAGTTTTTCTTACCCACAGAGATGAGATGGCAATAGTTTTCCAACATCACATCCATGTATAGAGTCTTCTGAGCAGAATCTAGGTGTTGCCACTCCTCCTGACTGAAATTCACAGTCACATCTTTGAATGACACTGATTCCTATAATGGTTTGAAATTGTGATCACAACAGATTAATTAAATACTGAAGCCTCCTTGGTCATTGTTTTTGTGGTATTCATATGAAAACTTGTAAAGAAAGACTATAATTTTTCTTGTTTTGTGATTTACATTGTAAGGAAACAGAACCCACTGAACTTATAAATGCATTGTAAAAACAATTACTGTTAAGCCAGTTTATATCCAAAACCTGTACTGGTTTATTGGGAGACCAAAACAAACAAACCATTGTTGCTGCTCAAGAGAAATTATAGCATCAAACAAAGAAAATTTTGTGACTAGGGACTGAAACAGAGCAAACTATAAATGCACATATTTATATGTATTTATAAATATGTTGAAATGAACCCTACTAATAACAAAAGTATTTTTTAAAAAAATAATGTATGTGTAAACACGAACCTGCAAGGTATTACAGATACAGCATAGAATTATATGTAATATGCAACGTATCACAAAAGTAGAACTACTTTTTCAGGTTTTATCAAGGAAAAATTTTCCCCCTTAACGATGAATGTTTTATGCAGGAAGAAAATGGTTCTAAGAAACTTTCATATTCAACAATAAAAAAAAGTAAACTGCTCAGGAAAACACTCTCAGATAGCAGTTATACAATCTGGACACAAATGTAATAAGCAACTAAAGGTAATAAGCAACTAAAGCAAAGTACAGGAAAACCACAAAAGCAGGCAGAAATTGGACAGCATATCCTTGAAGCAACAACAATGATAGGAGCTGTTAATTTTTTGACCTTTTCCTTGAAAATGCCCAAGACCCTGTAGCTCTCCAGGCAGAAAAGCACCACTTAGTTCCTCCATGATGACAGGACAGAATACAGGGCTGGCCAATGAGCTAGAAATTTAATTCTGCAAGAGGGAGAGCTCTAGAAGGATGAGACTCAATAACTGAGTATAAACTCTTCTAAATCCCTTGGCTAATAGTTAAATTCTGTATATGTTGGAGATATCAGAGTGCTTAGCAAAAATCAGAGAGAAAAAAACAGAAAAGAATCTTGAAAATCAGAAGTGTACCTAGTATATTTTAAGACTTCTGCTTTTTTGACTTGCATTATTCCACAACTTGAATAGATCACAGATCAAGCAGAAGAAAACTGGAGTTTTGTTGGATTGAGGTATCAGAGCTTAGGATTAACAAAGCAAAAAGAAGGATAGGGATGAAACCCTAGAAGCTAAGAGCACTGCAGAAAGTAAGTCCCATAATGTAAGTATACCTCACTAACTCCTTGAATGAGAGCTAAAGCATATGAACCCAAAAGAGATCCTCAAAACCAGGGTAAAAAGCAGAAGTAGAAGCTTAAAAACTAGGAGGACTGGCTGAGGTTGTGGCTCAGTGGTAGAACACTTGCCTTGCCTGCGTAAGGCACTGGGTTCAGTCCTCAGCACCACATTAAAAAAATAAATAAAACAAAAGATTGTGTCCATCTACAACTAAAAACAAACAAACAAACAAACAAACAAAAAAAAAACCCAGGAGGATATATCAGTCATTTCACATTGAGGGGAGGATATAGTTTGACTCCAAGCAAGTTAATTGCCTACTAGAAAACAAAGAAATAAACCAATAGTTTTCAGAAGAACCAATAGATATAATAGGATTCAGATTACTGTATTATTCTGATGTTCAATTTTCTAGCAACAATTACTAGCCATGCAAATTTAAAAAAAAGGAGTTGGAAAACATGGCCTATATTGAGCAAAATGATAATTATAGAAATAATTTCCTGGACTTCAAAACGGCTGTTATAAATGTGTTCAATGAGAAAATGAGAGGAATCCAAAATATGAACTATAAAAAGAGCAACAAATGAAAAGTCTAGAGCTGTTGAAAATAGCTTTGTAAATAAATCAACAGAAATAAGCAATCCAAATTAAAAAAAAAAAAAGATATGGAATAACAGAATTGCAAAGATCTGGAGGTCAATTTCAAAGTAATCCAACACAAATGGAATTGGAGTCTCAGGGGAGAGAAAAAGAAAAAGCATTAAAAAATTATTGGGGAAACACAAGACATACAAATGTAGTAAAAATCTTTAATTTATATATTTAAAATGCTTAATGAAACAAAAGAATAAACAGCAATGAAAATCATACTTCCAGATCCTATTACTAAAAGCAAAGCTAAAATTAATCCAAAATTCAATGTTCAGCAAATCTATTAAAAATGAAGGCAATATAAAGATATTTTCAGAGAAAACCTGAGAGAATTCATCACTTGCAGGTCTGCAACATCAAAATTACTAATAAAGGAATTTCTTTAGTGTGGGAGACCAACCTTGCATGTGACTGGCTCACACTCCCCAGCTGGGTGCTGAGGCCCTCAGTCACAGAAATGTGGCAGAGCTTTCCCCACCCTTCTTGGGTTCGAGGGTCAGTGTCTCTCGTGCATGGGTGTGTCTTGCTACAGCCCATGGTGAAGCTATGCTCACCTGTTCCTTTGTAATATAACCCTTGTCCTGTTTAGGATAGAATCTTCCATGGAAGTGCCTTGTGTGTGTCCCCTCCTCTTACTGTGCCCATGGGTGTGGCCTATCCAGGTGTCAGTCAACCTGCTGACAGTGGACATCATGAAGACAGACTCAGCCCCCTGAAACCTGACCCCTTGCCTCATTTGAATAGCTTCTCCTCAATAAAAGGGGTCAGCGCTGTACTCTCTCTCTTCCTGCGGACACTTAAGGTCAGAGGAGCAGTGAGGAGCCGTCACAGCAACCCCAAAGTAAAAGGTATTTGTGTCTCTTGTGTGGTTATTTTGCGCAGCCCAGTCAGCCCAGTTCAACTGGAGTAAACCCTGAGCCTTTTAGTCGTGAGAACAGAAACCCGGCACTTTAGTTGAAGGTAAAAGCACTGGTTAATTATGATGAGAAATGTTGTATATAAAAGACTACCTTTTTCCACTATTTTAGCATACAAACAGCCACAGAAAATATTGTGTTTTCTTTCTTTCCTTTCTGTCCCCTCCCCTCCCCTCCCTTCCTTTTCTTCCTTCCTATTTTTACTTTGAGACTGGGTTTTGCTAAGTTGCTGAGGCTGGCCTTGAACTTGTAATCGTCCTGCTTCAGTCTTCAGAGTAGTTTACAGGCAAGTGCCACCACACTCAACTTTGATAATGTTATATTTCAGTAAAACTTACTTATGGATGCTGAAATTTGAATTTTATGGTATTTTTGTATGTTGGAAATATTTTTCTTTTGAATTTTTCCAAACATAAAAACTATTCTTAAGGTCTGGGCATGCAGCTCAGTGATAGAATATTTGTCAATCATGTGTAAGGCCTTGGTTTAATACCCAGCAGAGCCAAAAACAAAAAACAAAAAAACAAGCAAAAAGCAAACAAACAAAAAAGAATAAAAAAAAAAAATCTCAGGCAGCTGTTTCATTTGTGGGATGTAGACCCTTTTAGACTAAACATTTGATTATCATGTATTACAAACATAAATATCACATACATGGCATATAAACCAAAAATGTGAGTCAGTAAATAAAACTGAAATGTTGCAAGATTGATGTATTTTATCTTAAATAACTTAATATTAATTTAAGTAAACCTTGATAAGTTAAAGATTGCATATTGCAATGTTAAAGTAACCATAAAAAAATGCAGCTATAACTGAAGTGCCAATAAATGACTTAAAATTAATTACAACAATGGATTTGATACAAAATACAACAGGATGTAGGAATAGATCACCAAAAGCCAATTAGAAGGAACTATATGCATATTACTAAGTGAAAGAAGCCAATCCGAAAAGGTTACTTAACATATGATTCCAATGCCAAGACTTTCCAGAAAAGGCAAATTTTTGGAGTGGTTGCCAGGGGTCAGAAAGGAGAAAGGATAAATATTTCTTTATTTTTTATTTTTTCTGCAGTACTGGGGATTGAACCCAGGGCTCCTACATACCAGGTACACCCCAACCCAAGATGAATATTTTATTTTAGAAAATTAACATATATATGAATTAAATATTACAGTGAACTTCCTAAATCCTCAAAAGGCATTTGACAATATTGTATACTAACTCTACAATACAACAGTAAAAAAACTACCAGAAGAAAAATGAAAGAACCACTGTGACAGATTTTTCAAATACCAAAAGAATAAAAGACTATAACTGAAAAACTTTATGCCAGTAAAGTTTATAACTTATATAAAATGGACAAATTTCTAGAGAGACACAAAACCACAAAAGCTCAGTGAATTAAAAAAAAAGTGATAACCTCTATAGCCTTAATTCTATTACAGAACTAAACTACTAGTTTAACATATTCTCATAAGGAAATAGAAATCTCCAGATTCAGATGGCTTCACTGGTGAATTCTAACATTTGAGAAAGATATAATACCAATTCTATACATATTATTTTAGAAAATAAGAAAATACTTCCCAACCCATTTTATGAGGCAGGATTAACCTGGTATTAAACAGAAAAACTATAGACCAAATCCTGAATGAACCACAGATAAAACAACCCCCCCCAAAAAAAGCTACTTTAACAATGAATTAGCAAATTCATCAAGCAATATATGCAAAAGTATTATATTATAATCAAGTGTAGTTTATCCTCGCACAACTAAGTTTACATCTCAAAATCAATGAATAGCCAGGCATGGTGGCACATGCTTATAATCCCAGCTATTTGGGAAGCTGAGGCAGGAGGTTCACAAGCTTGAGCCCAGTCTTAGCAATTTAGTGAGACCCTGCCTAAAAAGAAAAAATATAAAGGGCTGGGGATATAGCTCAACGGGGATGTGGTTCAGCAGTAGTGTGCCCCCAGGTTCATTGCCGGCAAAAAAACAAAACAAAAAAAAAAAAATCATTGAATGTTATAGAAATATAGTTATAGAAAAAAAAAACAACAGATGTAGGAAACTTAGACAAAATTCAGCAACATTCATGATTAAAAAAAAAAAAAACATCAGCTAACTTCTTCAATCAAATTGTAAAAGAAAATGAAAAACTAATAAGGGAGAAGCTCATATAGCTTGCCTATCATGCAGAAGGCCCCGGGATTCAATTCCCAGAACTACAAAAAGAAACAAACACAAAAATAAAAACAAATGTGTATGCACGTGCCCCCCCCCCACCAACTGAAAAAAAATAAAAAACCCTATAGAATTACTATCACTACTTAAAGTAGTGCCTGAATAAAGACTGAATACTTTTCACCTATGTCAGACACAAGGCAAAAATGTCTGTTCTTGGGCTGGGGTTGTAGCCCAGTGGTAGAGTGCTTGCCCAGTACTTGCGAGGTACTTGGGTTGATCCTCAGCACCACATTAAAAAAATAAAATGAATAAAACAAAGGCATTGTGTTCATCTATGACTAAAAATATTTTTTAAAAAGTTTGTTCTTCCAACTTCTATTCAACATTGCACTGAAAGTTCTAGACAATATAATAAGGCAAGAAAGAAATTTAAAAATTACTAGAATAAGTGGATTTAGAATGGTTGCAGGTCAATATATCCACCCCACAAATTAACAGCAATAATAAAATACTAGCAATAATAAAATAGAAAGTTGAAATAAAAACAAATATCATTGATACTAACATTTAAAAAAGAAATATCTAAGGAGTAATATAAAAAATTTGCAAGACTGATACACTGAAAACAACAAATAATTACTGAGATAATTTTTTTCCCTTTCTTTCCTTCCTTCCTTTTTTGTGCCAGGGATGGAATACAGGGCCTTTTGCAATCATGTTAGGCATCTGTTCTACCACTGAGCCATATTCCCTGCTACTCAAGAGAATTTAAAGATGATCTAAATAGAAAGAGATGTATATCATATAAATGAATTAGAAAACTGTATTATCATTAATGATTATTTGTTCTTGAATTTAAACTATTGAACATTTTAATATTTTCCTCTCTCTAAATGTGTTAAGCATAAAATGGGAAGTTATTGGTACGAGTTTGCCTATTTATTGCCTGTTCTGGAAATAGTGTTGACAGTTATACAACAGTGCTAATATACTGAAAGGGACCAAATTACCCACTTAAAAATAATTAAAATGTAAATTTTATGTTTTATATATTTTAAAACACTAAGAAGTTAAATGAAAAAGCACAATAAATAAAAAGATGTGCAAGCAAGCACTGTGGGGGGCACTTGGGGAACTGAAAAAGCAACAAAGATGTTAAATGGGAAATGAGAGACACCCAAATAAAAAAAATGGTATCATTGGGGAAGGAGGGAACTGTGGTATAAGGAACAGGATTTGCCATGAAATGGTTTTGCAGTAGGAGACATTTAAATCATATCAGCTATATTAGCAGGTGGGTAGAGGCTGGGGCCATAAGCAGTTTGGAAAAACATAAATGACAGGATGGGCAGGGAGGATAATAAGATAACTCAAACATGTGCATGAAGTATCTGTGGAACATGCAGGTATTGTGTAGCTGGATGATGGATATAAAGGTTGGATTCTCAGGACAGAAGTGTAAAACTTATTTAAGCTTCATTAAAATAATATGGTTCATTATGAATTGGGAACAATAAACGAAAGAGAAATAAATTAACATATAATCTGGAGAATATCAGTATTTAAGAAAGGTCAAGACATAAAGGCAAATTCTCTGAATGAAACAGGAAAGATTAGTGTCTTCGAAACCAAAAGCAGAATAGTTTAAGAGTCATACACCTAGTTCAGTTGATGGTTTATGCATTTACATTTATTTCATTCTATATTCAAATACAAAATTAGAAGAAATTTTAAAATAGGAATAAATCTATAACATCAGTATTCTAGAAATGGTGTTATTATAAGGCCATAGGTTTTTCCTTCTGTATTAAAGGATTTACAAGATAAACAAGATTCTCAGTTCTTTGTACAAGTTGCCAATCATCTCTATCCTCAAAGCCTCAGGACATGACTTCTTGCCACTTACTGATACCACTCAGTCAATTTTAAATCCATCTTTACTCAGATCTGTGAATGTGACAAAGGTTTTATTTTCTTTTTAAAATCTATATAAGGGGCTGGGGCTTTAGCTCAGTGGTAGAGTGCTTTCTTCACACAAGTAAGGCACTGGGTTCGATCCTCATCACCACATAAAAATAAATACATAAAGATATTGTGTTCATCTACAACTAAAAAAAATTAAAATCTATATTCTCATTAATTCAAGCAAATGCACTTCTGTCCCTGTATATCTTCTGGGAGAAGACTGAGAAAGGAGGAAATGGGGACCAGTTTTCTAAGAGAGAAGACTGGTGGGACAATTTAGGACAAGAAATATCTTTTGAAATAACAATAACAAAAGTTTCAGAAAGGAACCATCACCTCACCTGAGCCATGATTTTGAGATCTGCAAGAGAAGACCAGTCTTTCCTTTGCACTCCTCTTTAGAAAACAGACAATTTCTAAAACAGCAAAGCTAAGACAGGGGAGAAAAAAAAAGCCACATGAGACTACACATGCCTAACAGTTCTCTATACTTACAAATCAATTAAAACTGTTTCCATTTTTGGGCCCTTGTCCACTCTGCACATCCAACATAAATATAAGGAAGAGAATGGTAACTTAGAAATCTTTCTGCCTCAGTCTCAGAGGACATTCCAAAGATGGTGAGTGAAACAAAATTCTGAGTCCTTCATTCTAAAATAGGATTTTCTAAAGCTGCTGACGGTAAGGTTTGATACCATTAATTTAACTTGTACCTCAAGAGTCTGGAGAAGCTGAGAGGAATGTGTCTTTAAGAGATTAAATTATGGGCTGGGGATATGGCTCAAGTAGTAGTGTGCTCGCCTGGCATGCGTGAGGCACTGGGTTCGATCTTCAGCACCACTTAAAAATAAAATATATTGTGTCCACCTAAAGCTAAAAAATAAAAAAAAGAGATTAAATTATTTTTAGAATACTTTTCTAGGGGGAAAAAAAGTGGGTGCTTCCCCTTCATAACAAACAAGGGTCTCCCACATTCTGATGCCATTAGAAACCAAAGTGGTGAGAGAATTCTTGGCAAAATGTGCATGTTTCCAGGATTTGTAAGGGCAAATAACTGAGATGGACAAAATTCTCAACTTAGCACTAGATGCGAATTATACGGATGGAGGCTGCCTGGGTTGTCCTGCATCCTTTGCAAGAGGACTAACTAGACAAACAGGATCCACCAGAGCAGGTGGGCCATTGCATGTCCAAAGGAAGCACCAAAGGAGCAGCTGGAGAAGAGGCTGTGCCCATGAGAGACAACTGTATCTGGAGGTTTTCAGAAGCAGGTTCTCTCAAAAGGTAAAAGATGACTTACGCTAAATTATAGTAGTATCAGTCATGTTGGCTTCATCTTGTCTCTGACTTTTTTCTTTCCCAGGTCCCAATCCATTGGAGCTGGAGTCTATTCACCTACAGGGAATAAAGCAGAGACAAAATAGAGGTTCGGGAATTAGAGAATAAAACCTGATCTTGAACCCTTTCACGCTGCACACCACTTCCATCCAGTGGAAGAAAAGTTTTTGCTTTTGAAACAAGTTTGAAGTTTGATTTTTAGTTCATTTAGCTAAGTGACTACTGTGAAATTGATCTTGTGTGTAGATGTTTGACAGATTTTATTTTTTATTAAGAATATCTAAAGTAATTCTTGAACCTTCCAGGAATTCATAGGAAAGGAAAACAAAATTCAGCCAAATAGAAATTTTGAAAGTGACAGTTATGGGAGAAAAGTTTTTCCTTCTGTTTTGTTTTTTTTAAAGAGTGTGTTTCCAATGATAGAACACCATTCGTCACCTGTCAATAGGGGGTTTCCTAATATACTATCCTATCTGAAACTTATTTTATCTCCTCTCCATTTTTAAAAATCTCTACTTATTTTACTTGTCTAATTGCCAGTGTTAAAAAAAAAAAAAAAAAGCAAAACAGCCAGTATTCGGAGAATCTAAACAATGCATAGCTAGTCAGTACCCGGTTTCTCAAGCACTCCATCTTAGTCACACAATAAGCCACATTCATAGTCACCGTGGGTTCTGTACACAAAATACTTCAGAAATTAGACGTATTACCCACTGCACACTCATCATCTCCTAGGCCTCCCCCTGTCATGTGCGGTCTCGGAGCCATAACATACTTCTATACAAAGTAACAAAATTTCTCTCACAATCCCTTCACTGTCTCCTCTGCAAAGTAACAGTTTGAAACACAATCGACTCGCACCTAATTTAAAACTTAGACACGCAGAGACCCTATCACTTTCATAAATAATCGGTTGCATATCACGCATTGTAACACACCCTCCTCGTCCCTTGCCCACAAGAATAGGCACCAAAAACCCACAAACTGAATGCCAGTTGTGTGCCAAGATGCGTTCCACGCGTTGGGACTTCCTAGTGGAGAGGGGAGGAATTAAAAAAAAAAAAAAAAAGGCAGACAGAAATCTGCCCCCACAGAGCTCACACCAGCCTCGGGCAACCGGTTCCCCTCCTGTCTTCTCTGGGCCTGGACTCTCGCATTCCTCCTCGGTCTCCTCAGTACAGGTCCCTTTTCCCTCCTTCCTCTCCCCACCGGAGCTCCCACCTCCCTTCTCGGCCCGCCAAACGGTCCCCAACATCACCCGCCCCCTCGGCACCCAGAGGACCCAAGAGCCTCACCTTCGGCCACCGGCCAAGAGTCTGCGCCTGCGTATTGCTGGGCGCTGTTTCCCAGCGGTCTCGGCAGCGCGTTCCTCTGGGCCTCAGACTAAGCGCGCCTTCTCGACATCCGGGCTTTTCCAGTCTTGAACTACATTTCCCATAGACCTTCGGGGCCGCTTTCAAACTTTAATCGCAGGCTCCTCTTCGGAGTCTAATAGTTGCCTGGCACAGAGTGGTGACCTGGTCTAGGTGAAGGAGACTCTCGGGTTGAGGAAGCCAGGAGCTCCCTGGGCGCGAAGAGATATGTGCCTGGAGTTCATGCCTGTGTACCAGGGTGTGTGTGCGTTTCCGAAAGGAGGGTGGTGGAATGAGGGGTTGACAGGTGCGTGATTGTGCTCCTGTCTATCTGCTCAGACGAGGGACCTTTTGGGTGACTGTTTTTAGCTGTAATGTGGGGTGTGTGACACTGGGATTTAAGACCATCCATCATATGACAGAGCTGCTGTGACCTACTGTGATAGTGACTGACAACTTCTTTTCTGCAGTTCTAGGTTTAATTTTTGGACAAAGGAATTTGTTGAAGGAACATGTCTGAGTTGATGTTTGTGCCAGTGAAAAATAAGAGTCAGATATGTGAGTGGTAGAATACAGGTTGCAAACACAAATCTCTTTTTGGAATGAAACTTTTAAGGTTGGAAGTGTATCTTAGGCAGAGTTTTATCAAGACATGATGAAGAGAGCCTAGGAATAGGATTCCTTCCTCTGAGGATCTCCCTTGTTCTACTGAAGACAAGTTTCATGTTTTAGAACCACACCATTCCAGGAGCTCTCTCCCCAGGAAACTGGTGTAAATTTAGAGAATGTTTCCAGTTCAGGATACCAGTGGCATTGGCCTTTCCTTTGGATACTAAGAGGTGTTTGCAGTACTCCAACATCTCTCTTTCATCTGCATGTGTGTAGAAGACAATGGGAGTTTGTGTAATGGTGAAGAATCTCTTCAAATATAGCTAGTCTGGGCGCTCCTTACCCTTCCTTTTGCTTTCCCCTCTTTCCTTGAGGTTCTCTAAGAGCTCCAAAGAAAGAGAAACATTACCAAAGATATCTGGTAGAAGTGACACTATGAGACTTCAGAAACAATGCCTCAGGAGGTCTTGCAGCTTTTGCCCTTGTCTTCTTCCTGCCCTGAGTCCCATTACTGTGAGGCCAAGAACAGCTTGAAAATAAATGATCATTTGCAAAGTGAGGTCCATTTGACAGCAACAACTGCCCAATATCCCAGGGAGACCATCTTGGACCATCCAACTTCCTCCAAGCCAATGACTGCTATCACATGAGTAAGATCAGCAGAACCACTAAGGCATGCCACGCCCAAACTGCCAACCCCCAGAATAATGAGATCATTGTTTTAAACCACAATCTTCAGATGTGGTTACATAGCAATAGATAATGGAAACAGGTGTTTAACTTTCCAGACTTTTTTCTCTTACTTACATTGATAGAATTGTATTATTCAACCTGTTTTGTAAAGTGATTTCTCTTCTGATGTTATATCTTGAAAATATTCCATATCCTTAACTATTTTCCAGAATTTCACATTTTAGTATTTTATGACATGGAGATCTGGTAATTTATTTAACCAATAGCTTTCCTGAGAAACGTCTTGCTGACTCTCAAGTCTTGCCCATCTTTACATTCCCTTCCAGGTCCTTATGGGCAATGGGCACCTGTCATTTCAGGAGGATGCAGACTCAGGAAAGTGGTATAGACTTCTCCTAGGTGAAATATGAGTCACTTCATTTGTAGGAATTTGTTCAAGGTGTGATTACAGGACCTATATATTTCACTTTAGCTGGGTCTCCTTGATTGCAGTGCTCTTTTCCCCTTTCTAATTCAAATTCTGTATTACTTTCTTCACTGTGACTCGTTAAGGAAACTTAAGAGTGCATAGCTAATTTTCTGATGGATTAATTTAAGATTCCTAGAACTGGAATTTCTAAAGTGTTATTTCTAAGGTGTCATCATTGCCATCTATTAGAATATTTTCTCAACTTCCTTTCTGCCTGATGATTAAGGGAATGGTATCAGTTTTTGCATAGCCATATCAGGCCTAAATTCTATTTGTTCTCCTTATTAGTACTAACAATAAGGTTTATCTAAGGCTTATTATTACTTCATTAATTATCTATTTTCAAGCCATCTATTTTCCTTATCTATTTTCCTTGTTGGAGCAAGACTGGTGGAGAGGTGGTTAATAGGATAAATGAAAGCAACTCATAAAAGGAATCCACTGCGAATAAAGTGTTAGGTTTCTAGATTTAGGATCATTAAGATAGTATTTGATTTGTTACTCCAAAATGTCTCTGAAGAAAGTTTGGGCCTTTGAAGCAGAATTCAAACTGCTTCAATACTATACTCCATGTTTCATACACATATCTCCTTTTATTGCTTTTTCTGCTTTCAAGGAGCAGCAACATTTCTCATTGTAAAATGAGAAAATTTAGAGAGTGCAGAAAAGCTTAAAATAAGGTTCACCTGGAAACAGTTTCTTTGAAGATTTTGTGTGTGTGTGTGTGAAATTACTTACCTGTTTCTCTGTGATGAGCACCTGGAGGTAGGCATATAGGATTTTTTTTTTTTTGTCACAACAGTGTACTTTAAGAATTTGCAACTTTCCCATTTTCTGTTTGTTTTTGTGGTGCTGGGGATTGAATCCATGGTCTTATGTATGCCAGGCAAACACTTACCAACTAAGCTATAGCCCCAGCCCAACTTTCCCATTTTTAATAAGAGTTTTGTATAACAGAGAACACAAATCTTAAAATCATAGCTTGATGATTTTTTTTAAAGAACTTGACCTTTATTTTATTTGTTATTTATTTTTATGTGATGCTGAGAATCAAACCAGTGCCTCACAGGTGCCAGGCAAGTGCTCTATCACTGAGTTACAACCCCAACCCCTGCTTGATGTTTCTTTTCTTTTTTTTTTTTTTTAAATAAACCTATTCAATCAATATTAGATAAAGACATAGAAATAAAGGGTCCTTCCTGACTCTTAACAATCAATACACCTCAAAGTTAACTATTTCTTTGACCTCCATCAAAATAGTTTAGTTTTGTCTGGTTTTGAACTCCATATGAATAGGGCACTTAGGTTGTTTCCACTTTGGGGCTTTTATGAGTAAAATCATAGTCATTCTAGTGGATATGAAGTGCTACCCTGTAGATTTATTTTGCCTTTCCTTTATAACTAATGAGGCCCTAAACATCAATTTGAATGGATTGGAAAAATTGCAGTTTGAGTCCAAAGGCCGTCTGTTGACACAATTTTTCTTGCCCAGGAGAGGTTAGTCTTTGTTTTATTAAGGACTTCAATTGACTGAATGAGGCCTACCTACAATATGGAAGGTAATCTGCATTATACAATGTCCATCAATTTAAATGTTAATTTCATCCAAAAAAAATGCCACTACAGAAACATCTAGAATGATGTTTGACCAATATCTGAGCAATGTGGCTCAGCCAAGTCGATATACAACATTAACCACCACAAATCCTTTTTTATGAACTTGGCACCCATAATTATCTTCCAAAACCATACTTAATCCCTGAATACAGAAAGTAATGAAGTCATAAGCAATGTCACATTTCTGCTTAATGTAATAAAATTATCCTGTATACAACCAAGAATTTACTAACCACTTTCCAGAAGAGAATGTAAAGTCTGGGTGTTATTTACCTTTCATTTTGATATCCAAGAACTTATAAATGTAAAGTTTTTTTTTTAAGAGAGAGAGAGACAGAGACAGAGAGAATTTTTTTTATTATTTATTTTTTAGTTTTCGGCGGACACAACATCTTTGTTTGTATGTGGTGCTGAGGATGGAACCCGGGCCGCACGCATGCCAGGCAAGCGCGGTACCGCTTGAGCCACATCTCCAGCCCCTAAAGTTAATATTTAAATATTATGATACAAAGTCAATAATACATCTTATGTTACATGGTAAAGTGATGAGAAGAAAAATAAAGCTTTGTTGTACACACACATATTCATAACAAAATAAGAAAGAAATAATCATGACAATTACAGTTCCTGTTTTCATAACTGGTTACCCGGTTGCAGCAGGCCTTTATAACTACCATCACTACCCATTATTTCCTTTCCCCTCAGCTAGTCATGATTCTTTATGTGGCACAGTGACCTCAACCTTCATTCTTGGTATATATGGGAGCTCTGATAGCTTTTCAATGTAAGGAACTCAAATCCATATTCATAATGTCTATTTCAGTAAGAAAACGATGCTGCTTCTCTATAATGAGAGTAGTCCATGTATTTGTATTTGTCACTAGGGAATGGTGCCATCTTAGGGATTCAATTTTGATCTCTGCTGCTTCAGACTAAGCACTCAGAAGCAGTGGCTGTAGCCAGGTGGGCCTTGCTGATACTGATTAGCCTAGCATAACTTTTATCATTGCCATCATGGTCAATTTGTTCATGAGACAAGTGGATGGTGGAAGGGGGTGGCTGGGGAAGAGGCTGGCTGGTATCTACACTATAGGTCATCCTCTTGATTATTAAATCCTTTTCTGCTGAGTTCACAATTTGTGTTCATTCACATAAGACACAAATATCTTTGTATTTTTCACCCACTCAGAGATCTATACCTCTCCCTCAGACTACCTTGTCACATTTTCCAATCATGTTCCTTCCAAGTCCCTGACCACCTAGCCAAAGCACTGGGCACAGTGCCTGAATCTGGATGTAATCTTATATCTGGCCATTTCTTTTTCAAAGAAAAACCACCATCCAGGTACACTGTTTAAAGTACTGGCCACAGGAAGGATTTTCCTTTACCACTATCCTTCAGGGATGTCCCAGAAAGGGATTATAATGCTGTAACTCTCTACTTTGAGAAGGTACCTGCCTGTAGAGCAAAACCAGCCAAAAATGGGCCAAAGTCTTCTCTTCCCCTGTTAACTGATTATAAAAAATCATGAGGCCATGGGTATAAGCTAGGAAAGAGAAAGTAATGTTGCAGGAGTGGGGACCATGGGTATTCTGGCAAATTCTTCATGTAACTTCCTTCTGTCTTCAATTCCTACTCAGCTCTGATCACATATATACCACTTCTGTTTAATGGTAGAATGCTGCTGTGCAGGCCTAACTATAGGGGTGAGTCAGAAAACACCCAGTTCATAATGAGCAATGCAGATTGCATAATAACTTGGTCCATGGTTAATTAATGTTCAGCAGTAGGCCAAAGCTATTTCTCAAAAGGAAAGTAGTTACCTAGAGGATGAAAGGGCTTTGCTCCAAAATCCTAAGGATCTGTGCTATGATTGCTCTATGAGTACCTATTAAAGACTCCAAATAGCATTCCTATCTGCCACTGATGGATCACACAGCCCAGGTGGCAGAGCAGCTTGCACAGCAGATTGGATCTGTTGCAAAGCTTTCACTTGTTCTGGGCCCTATTCAAAACTTGCAGCTTTTCTGTTATATGCACTTGTATGAATGCTTTGCTTGTCATAACTTTGAATAGATAACAGTGTATCTATTCCAAAGGAGGTACTTATATACCCAATACACAAATACAGAATCAGGAATAGAAAGGTTATAAAACTGCCTAAGTTCCTAAAACCAGAGAATTGACAGGTTGTTTGATGTGATCTCTTTCATATCAATCCTTGATATTGGCAGTTTTGTATGGTTATGGATCGTGTACTTAAAAATGTCAAATATTTCAACTGTAGAACTAAAATGTTTCATATTTCAACTAAATTTATAACTTTCTAAAAAATCAGCTTATGATGGTTGCGGGAGACCAACCTTGCACGTGACTGGGTCACACTCCCCATCTGGGTGCTGAGGCACTCAGTCACAGAAATGCGGCAGAGCTTTCCCCACCCTTCTTGGGTTTGAGGGTCGGTATCTCGTGCATGGGTGTGTCTTGCTACAGCCCCATGGGTGAAGCTATGTTCACCTGTTCCTTTGTAATATAACCCCTTGCCCTGTTTAGGATAGAATCTTCCATGGAAGTGTTTTGTGTGTGTCCCCTTCTCTTACTGTGCCCTTGGATTTGGCCTACCCAGGTGTCAGTCAACCTGCTGACAGTGGACATCAAGAAGATAGACTCAGCCCCTGAAACCTGACCCCTTGCCTCATTTGAATACCTTCTCCTCAATAAAAGGGGTCAGCGCGTGCACTTGCTCGATCTCTTCCTGCAGACCCTTAAGGTCAGAGGAGCCGTCACAGCGACCCCAAAGAAAAAGGTATTTGTGTCTCGTGTGGTTATTTTGTGCAGCCCAGTTAGCCCAATTCAACTGGAGTGACCCCTGAGCCTTTTAGTCTGGAGAACAGAAACCCAGCAGATGGGGACTTCATTTTTTTAAAACTAATTATTGTATTTAACTCACTGCACCACACTTTGACAGTATGTCTTCTACATTTCAATATTCTAATTTTTACCATTTACGGAAATTCTATTTTTACCTTACGGAAATGGGCAATATAAAGAATGTTTGATTTTAATACTGGAAACACATGAACAGTACATAAATGTATAAAATCCACTTCCCCAAAAGACAGTTTAATCTCTTAAGAAATAAAATAAAAGAATGTACAGATGTACTAATTAAATCCAAAGAAGCCTACTTGGCATTATACCTCATTTTTGTTTGTAGAAGGGCCAGATGCAATAACATATCTTCACCTTAGAACTGATATCTCAACATGCCCCATATTACAGGACCCCTAGAAATATCATTAAAACAGAAATCCCCTGAATTCTTTGTCAGTGCATATCACTTGCACTGTTTTGCAAGTGTCTTACCAACAAAGTCTATAGTAGTTGCTACTTCTTGTTCACCAGGCCCAATGAGCATAATGTCATCAATATAATGGATGTACACAGCAAGCACCAGAGGATACGTTAACGTCCTCTACATCTGGTACAACAGCTGCAATTGGAGTTACTGATTACGCTTATGATAAACTACTGTTACTCTGAATGATCCATCTGCTTTCCAAACAAACAAGCCAAACAAGCAAGTTGAATTAGGGGATATGATGGAAGTCACTACCCTTACATCTTGAAATGATGATGCTAATTTCTGCAATCCCTCCAGGATTGAGAGGATGATATTGCTTTTACTTTACTATTCTTCTAGGTAAAGATAGTTTCACATATCTTTCACTTGGCCTTTGCCCTATACTCCTGAGAATCAATGTGGGGATTCTGCCAGTTACCAAGTATATCTATTCTAATTATGCATTCTGGCACTGGGGAAATAACCACAAAATGGGTTTGGAGGCCCACTGTGCCCAATGAGACAGACCAGATCTTTTTTTTTTTTTTGAGAGAGAGAGAGGGAGGGGGAATTTTAATATTTATTTTTTAGTTTTCGGCAGACACAACATCTTTGTTTGTATGTGATGCTGAGGATGGAACCCGGGCTGCACGCATGCCAGTTGAGCGCGCTACCACTTGAGCCACATCCCCAGCCCCTCTTTTTTTTTATATTTATTTTTTAGTTTTAGTTGGACACAATACTTTTATTTTTATGTGGTGCTGAGGATCAAATCCAGGTCCTCACACGTTCTAGGCGAGCACTCTACCGCTGAGCCACAACCCCAGCCCAACAGACCAGATCTTAAACTTTATTTATCACCTAACTTCCATGAGCCCCTACTCTGGCTGGTAGACCACAGTAATGTTTTGGGTCTCCTGGAATTAGTGCCAATTCAGAGCCAGTGTCCAGTAATCCCTAAAAGATCTTATCATTAAAGGATACTGACTTTCAGGTATGTGTGTGTGGTTCTGGAGATGAACTAGGACTTATCACTTACCAGTTAGCTACATTCCCTGCCCTTACTTTCTGTTTTATAATTCAAATTAGGCTTTTGTTCACTTGGCCCAGAATTTTTGCACTTACAAATGGAGTAAGACTTTAGTAGATGTTCCATATACTTAATTTCCACCAAAGAGTAACAACCATACTCCCAGTTACTCTGTAACTGAGATTTAACTCGAAATCTTTCATGGTCTGTTTGCATTCTTCACCACAATAAATTTTTGTTCCATATTTTTAAAATGTTTTAAATTTAAATTATATTTCAAATTTCCCTCCAAAATCCAATGCTTCAGGAAGCTTTACTCCCCCCCCCCCCCGCCCTGTGGTTATGGGGATTGAAAACAGGACCTTGTACCTGCTAGGCAAGTGCTCTACTACTGAGTTACATCCCTAGCACCCTATTATCTTTTAGCAGTAAAGAAAGTGAGGCCCATAGTATGTACCAACCCATCCTCAATCTCAAAAAACTCATTGCAATCTCTTAAAAGCTGTTACATCCAGAGAGGGTCTACTAACTCATAGAAGAAACATTCAAACACATCCAGTAACACCAACATTCACATGATGGCCCACTCAATCATAATCATTTAAAACACATTAATCTCAAGGCCATAACAGTATAATCACCTGCCCTATCACTGTTATACAATTTATCTAAATAATTGGGTACATTCACAAACCACTTCACATACCTCCTATTTCACTCAAGTATCCTCTCCCTGTGACAGTCTCAAGTGCAAATCATCTCACAATTCATAACAAAGAATCAGAGAGAAAAGCACAATCACTTTTTTCTCAAACATATGTAACATTTCCTCACTAAGTCTGTTGTGAGGTTTCAGAAAGGTTGTCTTTCCCATGGATTTGCCCTTCCTGCCTTTCTCAGTTCCTAACACAAAATGCACCTCACACTGCTCCCACTCTCAAATCTAAAGCTCAGGACAAGATCTCCCTGCCTCAGAGATGGGTGATTTATCCATCTCAGTTCCTCCTGGTTCCAACCTGTTCCCTCTTTCCCCAGGGTCCGAATTCCTCTTACACTCGCAGCAGCTAAACCCATCCATTAGTTATACGTGGACCAGTTACAAAGTCACTATGTTAGTGGCACACTCCGCACAGAAATGATTTTAAATGGCCTTTCACATTCAAGCCACGTCGCACAGTAACGACTCATAACCACGGTACGAGTGGCGAGCACGCCGCATGGACCCACGCAGGCAGACAGCATGGCCACTCTCAAATCATCTCGAAACCGTTCCATATTACAAATCCCGGGCACAACACCCCGAGTCAGGGTCACGTCCACCCTCTGCGTCTAACCTCCCGGCACGCGCACGTGCGGACCCACAACAAAACACATCCCCGCCTCCGTAACCTCACAAAAGGGACCGTGTCCCTCAGCACCAGCTAACAATTCCTTTAAGCCACTGCACAAGTCTACTTTGAGTGGGTATAGTTAGCCACGGTGCCAGTTCCTAAACCCGTCCTCAGAGGACTCCGAAAGTCCAGAATCTAGACACCAACCGCCGGCGTTGGCGACACGCCAGCCCTGAGTGAAACTGCGCATGCGCAGCCCCAAGTCTGAGCGCCCCGGATCTCTGCCTCGAACTCAGTTTCCCAGAAGACTCCACTGCCCAAACGTATCTTCCGGTAGGAGCTTGGTGGAGTGGTCTGGTAGTGAGGACCTTTGGGGACTGGTCAGGGAGTCAGGTGTGGGCGTGAAGCCTTTCCTAGAATCTGAATCCCAACTTGGGTGGGAGCGCACCCTGAGGATGCCGGAGGTGAGGAATTCTGGCTCCTTGGCATCCTGGAAGAGAAGTGTCTGTAGGTTTAGGAACCTGAGTGCAGGAACAGCCCTAGCAGGGGTGGGTTGAGCACTTAGGGAGTCTAGGGTTTGTCGTTGGCCTCTGTGTGTGGCTATTTTCTCTGACAACATTGAGGGCGTGATTGTACTTTTGTGAGAGTATGATTGTGTGTGACCATTTGTGTAAGTGGAGTTTGTATGACTGTGACCATGATTGTGGGTGCTGTTTGTGTCCCTTTACTTACATGTAATAAAAGTACGTTTATATAAACTGTTAGACATGGTCTCAGGGATACATTCAAGTAGTCAACGCACACAGCACAAAGCCTAAATCACGTTGTCCACCCCACATTTATTTATCATATAGCTTCAGAAAAAGTAACATGTGTAATATGCTTATGTGCTTTTAAAAATTATTATTCAAAGATTATGCCACAACCCCATTGTTTTGAAATTCTTTATTACAAAATACTTGGAGGGCACTGGAGGGCGAAGCTCAGTGGTAGACTGCTTGCCTAGCAGATCTTTTTGTATCAAAAGACAAACTTAAGATTTTCCAGGGTGCTTCCCTGTGTGTTTTTTCTTTCATTCTTATAGTGCATCAAACTAAAGACTCAAGGATTACTTTGCTCTGGAAAGTTTTGTTCTGTTTATTTCTTGTTTTCCATCTGTGTTTTAGTCTCTTTTAAAAATGCTTGTTATTGGGTCTTTGGGGTCTATTTCCTTGATATTTTCTCTTTATAAAAATGTCTTGCCTTTTATTTTTTCCTCTTAATTTAGTGAGAATGTGCTAGTTCAGTGCTCAATTTTGAGCAACTGGGTGAAGACCATTTCATTTTAGTGTTAGTTTGACCTAACTAAATCCCTCTGCTAAAGAGACCAGGTTGTTTTTCTTGAGTCCAGTCTACTGTGGTTGTGTCCCCCTCATAGTTTTTAGTGAAGATGGGATTTGGCCAAATTTCTTCTAATCATTTTATGGATGTGTTTATGGTGTAAGAATACTTGAAGGGGGAATAAAATTATCATTTTGGGTGCTCAAAGGCTTAATCTCCTGTCTTTTCTATCCTGTCATCCAGCAACACATTCTTTGGACTGAATTTCTTCTACAGTGGAACCAAGAAGAGGATTAATTAATACATTCAATTCTAAAATAAGCCATGGCCGATGTAAGTTTATGATTTCAAGTTTCTAATTGAAGTAATTTTTTTCTTATAAGACACATGAATATTTGCATTCTTTGTCCTAATATTATTACTGTACTCAGAATTATACAGTAACTTACTAGTGAATAAGTTATGGTACCAGAAGTTCATGCCCTTCCTTTTTTGCTCCTTTCCTCTCCAACCAGTTTTCATATACTCATTGAATAAATCATTTCTTGTTTCTCATATGTTCAGTCTTCTACCAGGAATAAGGTGAGAATAGAAAATAGTATTCTTTTGAGGAAATTGGTGAGAATTGAGTGATTAATTGAGCATAGAATTGTAAACTTAGTAAGAAGTAGAAGAAGAAATATGAGCTGGGTATGTGAAATGGGAAGATGATCAGAGAGAAGATCACTTGATATTTTTGAGATATTGTTATTGATAACAATAGGGTCTAGAGTAGTAATGACGAGTGATTGAAGTAGAGTAGGAGGCAAGATCATGGAAGTAGAAGAATTTAGGGGTTGAGGAGGCCATCATGTTAGAAAGATTCTGTATGTGGATATTTGAAATTACTGACAATTAAGATTAATAGTATTGGTAGTAATGACAGTAAACCAAAAGCTAAAATTCCTGAGTGGGGGGGGGTGCCAGGTGTGGTGGCACAAGCCTGTAGTCCTGCTGCTTGGAAGACTGAGGTGAGAGAATTGTTTGAGCCCATCAGTTTAAGACCATCCTGGGCATCATAAGAAAATCATGTTGGGGGCTGGGGATGTGGCTCAAGCGGTAGCGCGCTCACCTGGCATGTGTGCGGCCCGGGTTTGATTCTCATGTGTGCGGCCCGGGTTCGATCCTCAGCACCACATACAAACAAAGATGTTGTCCACCGAAAACTAAAAAAAAAATAAATATTAAAAAATTCCCTCTCTCTCTCTCTCTCTCTCTCTAAAAAAAAAAAAAAAAGAAGATCATGTCTCAAAAGCAAGAAAAAATTAATTAAAAATAAAATTCCTGAGGAGCAAAAGCCTGAATGTCAACAAATCACTGTAACAGAATAAGATAATATAATCTGAAGAATTGATGACATTAGATTTTAGAGGAGGAGTGATGGTTGTCTGACACCAGCAATGAATAACAAGGAAGATAATGGTATAAAGTTTGTGGGAGGAGGAAAAAAAAAGCCACAACTTGAGATGTCCTCAGGGGAAGTAGAGTCCACAGGGAAAGAACAGATAATAGGTCACTCTACTGGGAAATCTATGCTTTTTCAAATTTGGGGTCTCCCAGTTAGATATTGTGGGAACTTGTTTTCTGTGACCTCTGGATGGAAAGACTTTTTGTTTGTGAGGTTTTAGGATTAGATGGAGACATGATTGATGTTTGCATAGAAAGAATAAAGATCTTGCCAAAAGATAGGTGAATACTTAATTACAAACTCCAGTTTTAGATGAACAGGATATGTTAGACTCAGATTATATCCGTGAATGTGGAACATTCTATATCAATATTCTCTAACTTAGAGACAGAATATAGAGGACAGGGAGAGGTGGTAGTTGATAACAGTTAAGAGGTGATAGTTGATGACAGTTACTACTACACCATTGTAACTGGTATAGTTACAAATGAATATGTATAGCTGTTGTGGTGGTGCACCACTGTAATTCCAGCATCTCAAAAGCTGAGCCAGGAGGATCACAAGTTCAAGGCCAGCCAGGGGAATTTAGTGAGCTGTCTCAAAATAAAAGGGGTGGGGATGTATCTCAAGGGTAAAGCAGCCCTGGGTTCTATCCCCTGGAAATATAAACTTGTATATGTACCTTAAAAAAGACTTTATAGAGCTGAACATGATGGTGATAATCCCAGTGACTCAGAAGGCTGAGGCAGGAGTATCACAACAATTTAGCAAGCCCTAGCAATTTAGGGAGACTCTGTCTCAAAATAAAAAATAAGGGAGAGGGAGAGGGAGAGGGAGAGAGAGAGAGAGAATTTTAATATTTATTTTTTAGTTATCGGCAGACACAACATCTTTGTTTTGTATGTGGTGCTGAGGATCGAACCCGGGCCGCACGCATGCCAGGCGAGCGCGCTACCACTTGAGCCACATCCCCAGCCCCTCCTACCCACCTTTTTAAATTTTATTTTGAGACAGGTTATATTGCCTGGGCTATCCTCAGACTTGCAGTTTTCCTGCCTAATGTTTATTATTATTTTTTAAAAGATTCATATAAATTGCTTTGGTAGATGATGGAATAACATTTTTAATGTGTCATGAAGAGTAGGGGATCAAGAATATACGAAAAAATGTTTTAGTAGAATACTTAGGAAAGAATTAGGATTGTTTAGAAGTTGGGAGAGTTAAACAAAATATGACTACCTTGAAGAGGTAGAGATGGCAGAGGTTGATTGGGATGGGAAAGTGGTCAGCAAAGAATTTTTGGGTTTCTGTGTGCCAACATGCAATATTTATGGTTCTGGAGGCCAAGAGCATATCATTATACAGGTCAAAGGTCTTTAATGATGTCTACAACTCATTACATTGCTTAGGAACTGTGAAAGCATACATTTGCATTGTTGTAAGCCATCCAGTTTGAAGTATTTTATTGTGGAAGCCATTAAATACCAACAGAAGGAAATCATAGAAAAAGGATACATATTTTTCTATGTGTTTTAATTTAAAGATGTCATTTCTTTACAAAGGAAATCTTATTGCCTGACTAGACTTTCCCTTTGGCTTGGGGTATAGAGATTGATTTATTGATTTTATTTTTATTTTTATTTTGCAGTGCTGAGTATAAGCTCAGGGCCTTGGTAAGTACTCTACCACTAAGCTGTTATCTCCAGCCCTGGTATATTGTGATTTTTCAAAAAAAAATTTTTTTTAAATGGAGGCTCATAGGAGGTTACAAAGAAATGTACAGAAAGTCCTACAGTCTCCCCTAGTATAAATACCTTACACAATTATAGTACAATATCATACCAAAAATTTGACATTGCTACAATCCATAGAAATTATTCAGATTTCTTGATTTATACACACCCTCGTTTATGTGTGTATATAAATAACTATATGTAGTTTTATCACATGTAGCCTTGCATCTCCACCACAATAGTCAACATATTCAACAGACCAGTCACCACAAGACTCCCTGTGTTATCTCTTTATACCTGCACTCATTTCTTTTTCCTTTTCTCTAACCCTTGGTAGCCACTGTGCTCTTATCCATCTTTATAATTACATTGTTTCATGAATTCAAATTAAAACCAAAAATGAGATATCATTACTCACCTATGAGAATGGTTAAAATGTAAAATGAAAAATATAATATCAATTGCTGGCTAGGATTCAGAGAAAATGGATAGCTTATGCATGATGATGTAAAAATGAATGTAAAATGGTATGTATGACCATTGTGGAAAATAGTTGGGCATTTCTTTTCAAAACTGAAAATACGTTTACCATACCACCCACAATTTAATTCTTGAACATTTAATGTAGACAAATTAAGGCTTATTTTCATATACTAATATATACATGAATATAAGAAATAAAAACAATCGCTTCTTGGCCTTTTGGCTAAGATCAAGTGTAATATAAGAAATACAGACATATGTGTGAGTGTACGTGTGTGTGCACGTGTGTGCACATATGTGTATGTATATGAAATAGGAAAAAAAGCCAATTGAATTTCCTTAATGGTAAATGGTATTGAATGTCTTTTCATGTATTTGTTGTCTGTATATCCTATTAAGTAAATTGTCTCTTGCTCATTTTTTAATTTGATTGATTTTTACTGTTAAGTTTCAATGTTCCTTGTGTATTCTTTCTTTTTTTGAGCCAGAGTCTTTCTTTTTTTTTTTTTAAGAGGGAGGGAGAGAGAGAGAGAATTTTTTTTTTAAAGAGAGAGAGAGGAGAGAGAGAGAGAGAGAGAGAGAGAGAGAGAGAATTTTTAATATTTATTTTTTTAGTTCTTGGCGGACACAACATCTTTGTTGGTATGTGGTGCTGAGGATCGAACCCGGGCTGCACGCATGCGAGGCGAGTGCGCTACCGCTTGAGCCACATCCCCAGCCCATGATATAAACTATAGTTTTTTTGTTTTTGTTTTTAATGCTCTTTATGAGATGAAGGAAGTTTACCTCCTCTCCTATTGCCCCAAGAGTTTTTATCATGAATGGGTTTTGATGCAATCAAGTTATTTTTCTTCTTTGTCATATTTATTTGATGTATTACATCAATTGATATAATCATACTATATTACATAGTATAATATATAATATATGTAGTATATTATATGATAAAACTATTTTTTATTGTTGTTGGATTGGATTCATAAAATTAGTTGAGGATTTTTTATTTATGTTCATGAAAGATATTGGCCTGTAGTTTCTTTTTTTGTTCTGACTTAGCCCAGTTTTGGTATCAGAGTAATTACTGACCTTGTTAGGTGAGTTGGGAAGTATTCCCTTTTCTTTTATTTTCTAGAAGAAATTGTTTAAAACATATGAATGGCAAAATAAATTTTCCAGTGAAATCATCTGGACCTGGAGATTTCTTTGGGGGACTTTGTGTGTGTGCATGTGTGTATGTGTGTGTATATGTGTGTATTTTACTGGGAATGTAATCCAGGGGCACTCTACCACTGAGCTGTACCCCTAGCCCTTTTTTATATTCAGGCTCTGGCTGAGTTGCCTGGCTGTCCTCAAACTTGTGATCCTCCTGACTCAGGCTCCCAAGTTATTGGGATTACAGGTGTGTGCCCCAGTGCCAAGCTATTTCAGGGGCATTTTTTTTAGTTGTAGTTGGACACAATACCTTTATTTTTATGTGGTCCTGAGGATTGAACCCAGGGCCTTGCACATGCTAGGCAAGCACTCTTCCGCTGAGCCACAACCCCAGCACCTTTCAGGGGTATTTTGAATTACAAATTCAATTTCTTTAATAGTTGTTAGACTATTCAGATGATCTTTTTCATCTTGGCTGAGTTTTTTTTTTTAAAGAGAGAGTGAGAGAGGAGAGAGAGAGAGAGAGAGAGAGAGAGAGAGAGAGAGAGAGAGAATTTTTAATATTTATTTCTTAGTTCTCGGCGGACACAACATCTTTGTTGGTATGTGGTGCTGAGGATCGAACCCGGGCCGCACGCATGCCAGACGAGCGAGCTACCGCTTGAGCCACATTCCCAGCCCCTTGGCTGAGTTTTGATAGTTAATTGTTTCAAGGAATTAGTTCATTTCTTCTAAGTCATTGAAGTTATAAGTGTAAAGTTGTGTGTGTGGGGGTGTACATATATATATCCTGCCACATGCCACTTAATGAGGGGAATACATTGAGAAATGATAGTTAAGCAACTTCATTGTTGTATGAAACTCATAGAACTCATGTTTACAGAAACTAAGATAGCTCCACCATAAGTGGGCAATATAATTTTATGGAACTACCATCATATAGGCACTCTATCATTGACTGAAGCATATTTAGATCATGTGTGGCTTTAAATAAAGGATGTACTTATGATCCTTTAAATTTCTTTGCTATTTCCTCTTTGACCTGCAGATCATTTTTAAATTAATTAACTTTTAAATTGGCAAATAAAAATTGTACACATTTATGGTGTACAACATGTTTTCATATATGAATACATTGGGAAATGATTAAATCAAGCTAATGTATGATGAGGGCCTTAAGCAATACCACAACATGGCAGAGAAGCAGAAGAGCAAGTAGGTGTGTGCCAAAGGAAGATGACTTCCCCCCATGAGATCTCTCCCAAGAACAACATTAATCCCTTCATAGGGGCAGAGCCCCCATGACACAAACACCTCTTAAAAGTCCCACCCCTTGGGACTGGGGATGTGGCTCAAGTGGTAGCGCGCTTGCCTGGCATGCGTGCGGCCCGGGTTCGATCCTTAGCACCACATACAAACAAAGATGTTGTGTCTGCCGAAAACTAAAAAATAAATATTAAAAAAAAGTCCCACCCATCTCAGCTCTTACCCTGGGGGGGCCAGATTTCAATGTGCATTTTGGAAGGGACAAACCATAGCAATGTGGTTTACAGGAAGCAAAGAGATTGACTACTTATATCTCGTGCGGAAGAGTCATGTGGAATGAAGACTGGCACTTGAGCACTGATTTTGGGATGGTGATTTTCATGGAGACCTAGGCTAAAAATATTTCAGTAGAGTTGAAATATTTATTGAAGTGTGTGGAGAGCCATTCTGACACGTGATTGGGTGACTCCCGTTAAGGGCCTGAGGCGCTCTGCCTGTGTCGGAGCTTTCCCGACCCTTTCCTGATGAGAGAGCCCATCTGTGTGGGGGTGTGCATGACCACTGACCCCGGAGACCCAATCACTGACCCTGACCTTGGAGTGCAGCCCCCCCTCAACCTTCATTGGATGGAATTCTCCCCTGAATTTCTTGTTCCCCTAATAAAAGGCTACTCCCAGGCGTGTTTGCTCTCTCTCTCTCCTGCTAGCCCAGAGTAATCCTCGCTGCCCTGCTGGGCGGCTGGAGGCGGGAACCAGGGAGGTGAGCCGTCTCGGACCTAGCAATGTAAAATAAGGTACTGGTTTGTGTGTTTTATTTCGATCTCTTCTAACTAACTTAATGCCTAGAACCTCATTAATGAAACCACTGCGCAGGCCGCGTGGTAGAGAAGTGAGTTACAAATGACTAACATATAGGCAGGGAAAGGAAGTTCTATTCCGTAAGTGGTACTGAGTCAGTGGGTATCTGTCTAGAAAAATAGTAATATTGATTCCTACCTCAAACCATCAAAAATCAAATCTGCATGTATTGTAGATGTAAATATGAAAGGTAAAAGAGTAAAACTTCTAGAAGAGAATATGTATATAGTTTTTGACTTTTGGATTGAATTAGTTTAAAATTAAAAATTTTGACTCATTAAAACATAATGAAACAGAGTGAAAGTGCTAGCTTAGAATGGGAGAAGATATTTACAATATATATGTTGGTCATATTCAGAACATATAAAGAATTCTTACAAATCAGTAATAAAAACAGAAACCACCCACAGTGCCATTAATTGATGAATTGATAAATGTGGCATATCCACTCAAGGTAATATTATTCAGCTATAAAAAGGAATGAATGCTACAACATAATTGAACCTTTAAAACATGCACAGTGAAACAGCAAGATCTAAAAGGTCATATATTATATGATTTCATTTCTATGAAATGTCCAGAATAGGAAAATCCATAGACACTTAAAAATATTTGTGGTTGCCAGGATGGCGGGAAGAGGGAATGGGATGTGACTGTGTATATAAGATTCCTTTTTGGAGTGATAAAATATTCTTGTATTTAGATGGTGATGATATTGTACAATACTGAGATTTGACTAAGTTATTGAATTGTATATATATTGTCTGTGTGTGAATGGAACTGGGGATTGAACCCAGGGGTGCTCTACCTCAGAGCTACTTCCCTAGACCAATTTTGTTTGTTTTCTGAGATGAGGTCTTAGTAAATTTCTGAGGCAGGCCTTGAACTTGAAATCTTCTTGCCTCAGCCTCCCAAGTCACTGGAATTACAGGTGTGTACCACCACCATACCTTATTGAAAGACTAAAATGGTAAATTTTATGTTTTATGAATTTTACATAAAATATCAATAATAATGGACAAATTTTATTAAAGAAAATGCCCATCCAGCCAATAAGCATATGAAAAAGTGCCTCATTTGCAGTTGTGGAAGTTGTAAATTAATTACAATTTAATATCATAACATAATTGCCATGACAGCCACTGATAAAAAGATTGACAATAACAAGTGTTATTGAAGATGGATGGAACTGGACCTCTCTTAGCATCTGAAGGAATCTTTAATTAGAAAACGGTTGGATAGTATCAACTAAAGCTAAAAAAATGTATATACTATCTCTTTCTGCATATACTGTTAAAATCCATTTTTTAAAATTTGTTTTGTTTTTTTGGGGAAGGGGATCTTTAATTAACCCAGGGGTGCTTTACTACTAAGCTGCATCCCCGGACGTTTTGGGTATCACTAAGTTGCTGAGGCTGACCTTGAACTTATGATCCTCCTGCCTCAGCCTCCCCAGTTGCTAGGATTATAGATGTGTGCCACTGATCTTGGCCTATCTTAGTTTTGAATGGATCTCTTACCTGTGTTACCCATTTTATAATACTGTGCTTTAGTCACTTAGAAAATATTGCTTCAATTAACTATTCAGATATTCCTACACTCTCAGAACCTGCTGACAATCTGTAGTTCCTGTTACAGCAGAGATGCTAAAGAAAGACACACGCACACACACACATCCAGTAGAAATGAGCCCCTGTTTATTTTTTCCCTATTTCTTTTATACAGCAAAAAAGAACACATCCTCTCGGCAGCTTAATCTTTTCAAGAATGGATAAACATTCTCAGAATAACTTTGTTCATGGTCACAGTGCTCCATACTTCTTCTTATCTGACTTGTAGTTAGTTATTTCTTGGCAAGCACACACACACACACACACATATAGATATAGATATCTATAGATATATAGATATATATAGACATAGATTTTAAACTTGGCAAAAAATTCTTTTATCCTCTTAAGACAGCAACAAGGACAGTTCAAAGAGTTCATAGTTTCTCACAGAACCCCTTTGTTTTGCTAAGCACAGCAAAACTTAACACTTTGTGTGTGTGAGCATATACTACACTGACACATTTTCTCTCAACCAAAAATATGTTATTTTATAATAACCAGTAATGTTTGTTAATATGATCGGTGATCTCATCAGAAAAGTCTTTTTTAAGTATTGGGAAAATGTTAGACTCATAATAGCTGAAACAAACTTTCCAAAAGTCTAGGCCACTTAGCCACTGATCCACATCCCCAGCCCTATTTTGTATTTTATTTAGGGATAAGGTCTCACTGAGTTGCTAAGCACTTCATCATTGCTGAGGCTGGCTTTGAACTCTTGATCCTCCTGACTCAGCCTCCCGACTTCTGGGATTACAGGCATGGGCCACCATGCCTGGCTTCTTGTTGTTGTTGTTTTTGTTTTTGTTTTTGTAGATAGACACAATGACTATTTTTATTTATTTATTTTATGTGGTGCTGAAGATCAAACCCAGTGGCTCACACATGCTAAGCAAGCGCTCTACCACTGAGCTACAACTCCAGTCCCCCCGCCAAAATCTAGTTTTTAACTTGAAAGGTAGAATTGTATCATTGACAAATAGTTTTTCTTGAAGTGACAGATTTTTTTTTAGTTTTCTAAAATGATTATGGTGTCTAAATTACCATAGCCTGTTTGTTGTTCTCTCAAGTAAAAATTGAATTCCATGAGAAATAAAGTAAATAGTTCAATTTGCAACTGAAATAATTTAGTTCATGCTCAAAATGTCAATCTACTTTGGTATACAGCAGCACCATGTTTCATTATATAAAATAAACCAAACATGTACTGAAGGCCTGAGATATAACAAAACTAATCATATTTTCTGATCATCATGAGCATTCTTAAATGAATCTGTCATTTCCCCCAACAGATAATGGCAATGAAGAAGAGTGATAATGTACACTTTGGTGCCACTGCTTTGATTCAAGCTAAGGCACCAGCAGTTCTACTCATTATTACTTTTTGTATAGATATTAATAGGAATTTCCAGGATAAATCATGAGATTTAAAAAAAAGTCATTTAAATCCCCACTATTCAGGAGGCTGAGGCAGAATTTTTTGAACCCAGGAGTTAAAGGCCAGTCTGGGCAACATAATGAGATTACCATCTAAAAAAAGTTTTTTTGCTTTGAATATTTTAGTACTACAACGATGTTTATTATCAAGCATTTATTATAAAGAATATTCTTTTAATGATTAATTTGTACTCACGCTAGTCAGATACAAACAAAACACTAAGTCCAGCTACATGGATGAATTTATTTGTAAGACAAAAGTACAATTCAGTCTTCCTGTTTGCAACCTAGTATTTCTGTTTACAGGTTAGTCTATAATTTGAATTTATTAATTTGAAATTTGTACTTTTGTGATTTGTTTTACTGACATCTCATCCAGCAGGTATCACATATACAAATGTCAAAAGACAAAATTACAGCAAATTGGTTATAGATCTAATTGGTTTATTTTTAAAGTATTTTTTAGTTATAGATGGACACAACACCTCTATCTATCTATCTATCTATCTATCTATCTATTATATTGTGCTGAGGATTGAACCCAGTGCCTCACACATGCTAGGCAAGTGCTCTACCACTGAGCCATAACTCCAGCCCCTCTATAAAAAGAATAAAAGCTCCCATCAGACAGCAGCAGAATTGTAGATTTTGTAAGATGGGAACAAGGAAACAGAACAGTAGAAAAGAAAAAAACCTGAGTAACATTAAGTTACTTTTTTTGTAAGATTAACCCTTAAAACTTTAACATCAGGTATTTCCTTATTTTATAAGCTAAAACTGGCTTGTTTAAGAATTTGGTTATTCTCTTTCTCCTGACTTCTCAGGTCAGATTAAAAAAATGTATTTTGACTTGGTGACATGAACATTTATCTTGAGTAACTGCATTTTAGTTGGTCTGTTGAACTTATTGCAGGAACTCAGTCCCAACTAACAGCAGCCTACAAATTTTCTTTAAACACAAGTCTCTGAAAACTATTGTGTGCAATTTCTACTGTTTTTCTATAAGATGATTTCAGTGGAGTTTTTATTTCTAGTTTCAATAGTTATAGCAAAACAACTGTCTTTTAAAGAGCTCACTATGGCTATTTTAAAAATATTAAATATTAAAAATATTAAATTTCTTTTTCTTTACACTAATTGGTCTCTTATTCTTCCTGTTTTATTTCCATGTGGCTACATGGAAACTGGATTTCAAAATAATTTCTTGGATAGTAATAAAGATACAGAAATAAAAGCATGTCTGAATAAATATGGTTTTTAAGAGCACAGAAGTGCTGAAAACAAAATGAATTAGTCTTTGAAAGTGTATGTTTAGACAGCATGGCACTAGTTGACCACTGCAGGATGGTAGCGCAGTGGCTAGACAAGTAGGAACTAAGCAAGCCGCAGTCCCCATTGTGGGCCCACAGGAGCTGCAGCTGAACGACGTGAAGTGGATCAACTTGGAGGAGCTATACTGTGGCAGCAAGGCAGACATGCCTGATGAGGTCAATATCAATCAGTTGTTAGAATTGGAGAGTGAACAGGAAAGAAGTCAGAATATCCAGGGACTCCTGAAGCAAAAAAAAATGCAAGAATCCTATACAGGATTTTGTTCAAGAGCTGCTGGCCAAGCTGTGGGGCCTCCACAAGCAGCCTGGCCTCTGCCATCCCAGACCCTCAGATGAGCCCCTCAGGACAGGTCCAGACTATATCCCATGACTCTTTCTCACCTGACTCCTGTGCTCTCTCCAATATTGCCCAGTTTGCCCAACTTGTATTTAATGTTTCTGTAACAATAACTCCATGTTCCTGTTTTTCCTCTCTGTGGTTACCTGGGCTTCCCTGTGGCCCCTACCCACAACCTCCCTCTCTCCTGTTGGGGTCTTGTGTCCCAGTACAGCTCCTGGCAACAGATGGAGGATTGCTCCTGTCCAGAGAACCTGAGAACAGCCATGGCAACAGAGGGGTACCTCAGGACTCATCCTGTGCTCACCAACCCCCTCGCCTGGGCCCAGTCCCAGCCAGCAGGGTCCCTGTAGGCTGGAGATGCCCAGGGATGCTGGGGGTAATGACAGCCTAGATTTCCGGGCCAGGGGAGATACACATGACCCACTGTGGCCCATATCACCTCAACACAGGTGGTCAAAGAGCAAACGAGTCATTCATCCATGTCAAAAATAAAGGACATATTTATTGGCTAAATTTACTACTTTAGAAACAAATAGAATATACAAATACATAATTATTCCATTAGATTTCCAAATATGACAATATCGTGCTGGGGTCCAGCCCTCGCAGGGTCCAGGGAATCCTGAAGGATGAGTGGCGTCAGCGAAAAGATGAGACAGGAGTCGTTTCATTGGAGCAGTCTCCAGAGAGAGAGCTCTAATGCAGCTTTCTCTGGATCATCTATTATTACAATTTTTCTCATCATTATAGATTCAGAATACATCATTGATTATACAGTTTCAAAACTTTGCCAAGACATAATGTTTCCTTAACCATAATTAGGGGTATAGAAAAGTATAACATCAATTTACATTTTTCCAGAATGTGACTTTTTAGTTATCAGTCATTAATAAAATGCGTCATTAGTTCACATTTTTTCAGATTTTCCCAAGATGTACTATTTTCTTATTATCTAATGCCAAACTACGTAACCAGACTCCAAGTCTCTTAACCTATCATTAACATTTAAGTTTTAAAGTACACCTGCACTTTTATTTCTAATCTAAAATTCCCATCTAAAAAGGTCCCTTTAAATCTTATACTTAAAATATCCTAAAGTTTATAAACCATTCTTAAAACAGTTTTATCAGAAACCTATACAGCTAAAAACTCAAGAATTCTAAACCAAGAATCTAAATAGGATAATACTTATAACATTATTCTAAAAATATGTCTTATAAAGCTACTTTAATACATTCCTAAATTTATTCTCATAAAACTGGTTCAGCTGCTTTCTCGAAGAGTATCTTTGTTTCTCAGTCAAGGTACACTAGTTCTTATATCTTTATAATCTTTCTCAATAAAAAGTAAATTCTAAACATCAGTCCACTTTCTGCCAATATTAAATATGCTCATCATAAATCCCTATATGAAGTAAAAGAGGGTTTATAGAAATGAAAAGGATGTATCCATATATGTCTTAACTTTCCTAAATGTATAACATAACTTTCCTTAATCAAGAATGAAACTACATATGGTGGGTTTTGTACAATGAGCATAATGATTAGGTTTTCTAAAAGGCCGGAAATATGGGCTTGGGTTCTAGTTGATATAATCAATGTGGTGCCTAAAATTCTCATGACCTTTCAGAAAATGATTGTCTATTATCAGTTTTGTCCTCAGTGTGCTGATATGGAAGAGCAGCTTTCTACTTTGTCCTTGATATGCTGAGGGGTAGCAGAACAGCTTTTAAGGCATGAACTACCTGTTATGTTCTAGCCATCTGAAATTTAATTTGGTTTGGCATTTAACATACTCATGCCTCCTGTGAGGAACATGAGCATGAAAATGAAAAGTCCCAATTACATAAAAAAGGGTCTCATGGTTTTGGTTTCCCACCAACCAGCGCGGCTTTGCCAGCATTCGTCCTCACTGTGACCTTGTCAAGGCAGTGGGAGAGTAGCTTTGCCAGTGAGAGGGGGAATCGCCTTCACCAATATCCCATATCCAGAAGTCTCAGAAACTTTCCAGTACTAGTCAAAGAATGAAAGAAATAGGCAACTAAAAACTGGGCATTGTGGCATGCATCTGTAGTCCCAGCTACTTGAAGGCTGAGGCAGGAGGTTCTCTTGTACCTAGGAGTTTGAAGCCAGCCTGGACAACTTAGAAAGATTGTCTCTTGAGAGAGAGGGAGGGAGGGAGGGAGTGGGAGGGAGAGAGAAGGAAGGAAAGAAAGGCAAAATATGTTCTGTTATTAGTATGATGATAGCTTTGACTCTAAGACCCTAAGAGTCTCAGATTCACTCATGGGTTGCTAGAGCATGCTTTACTGTTGCTATACAGTAATGAAAATTAATAAGTCACTGCTGTGTGTAACATTATGGATGAACCCTACAAACACAGGATTTGATAAAAGAAGATGAGGGAAAAATTATAAACTGTATGATTCTTTTTACTGGAAATTCAGAAACAGACAAAAATCAGTGTTAGTATAAGAATACAGGAAATTATTTACCTTGAGTGAATAACAAGCCAACTTTGAGAGGCCCTAAGCAACTCAGTGAGACCCTGTCTCTTATAAAATACAAAAAGGGGCTAGGGATGTGCCTCAGTGATTAAGCACCCCTGGGTTCAATCCCTGGTACCAAAAAAACCGTATTGAAATTCTGTAACAAGGGGCTGGGGCTGGGGCTTAGTGGCAGAGTGCCGCATCGCACATGTGAGGCACTGGGTTCAATCCTCAACACCACATATAAATAAACAAAATAAAGATATAAGAAAAAAATATCAATGTTAAAACAAAAAAAAAAAAGGAAGAAAAAGAAAAAGAAGTTATGAAACAAGGGCTGGGCTGTACCTCAGTGGTAGCCTAGCCATGTTAGGCAATGGTTCTGATCCTCTGCACAACGTAAAAACAAATAAATAAAATAAATCATTGTATCCATTTACAACTAAAATTATTTAAAATAAATAAATAAATACATCTTTAAAAAAATTCTGTGAGGGCTGGGGATGTGGCTCAAGCTGTAGCGCGCTCGCCTGGCATGCGTGCGGCCCGGGTTCGATCTTCAGCACCACATACCAACAAAGATGTTGTGTCCGCCGAGAAGTAAAAAAATAAAAATATTAAAAATTCTCTCTCTCTCTCTCTCTCTCCTCTCTCACTCTCTCTTTAAAAAAAAATTCTGTGACATTCTTAACTATCCTTTGAAAATGGGACATTCCAAAATTACTTGTGTCTAACAGATAGAATGCAGCTACTTTGTGACTTCAAAGGCTAAGTCATAAAGGTAGTCAGCTTGTGCCTGGCATATGTTCACACTCTCCCTCCTGTGTCTCTCCACATGTTTTTGGAGACTTGAGCTGCCATGTAAGAGGGTCTCAACAGACTTAGCTCTTCTAATCCCCAGCTTCTCATACTTTTCAAGCTAAGAACCAGACATGTGAGTGAGGAAGCTGTTGAAATGATTTGGCCTGACCACTATCTGACTACCACTGAAGAAACTCCAAGTAAGGAATGGCTGACTGAGCTCAAATCTGAAAGATAAGTTATTGGTACTGGTTTAATCCACTAAATTATAGTGGATTGTGTGTGTGTGTGTGTAAAATAAAATTGTGTGTATATGTATAAAATATCTGTTATTAAATACTCCTGTGTGTGTGTGTGTGTGTGTGTGTGTGTGTGTATGTATAAAATATCTACCAAATACTCCAGTAGATGTAGGGGTGAGGAAAATTATGGGACGTGTTAAGGAGTTATTGCAAATTTAATGGTTTTAAATTATTACAGTTCTTAACAGTTTATTATCTTTGACTTGTTTTGCATTTCCCCCTCTCAATCCTACTTCTTTAAATATATACTCAGCAGGGGCTGGGATTGTGGCTCAATGGTAGAGCACTTGCCTAGCACACATGAGGCACTGGATTTGATCCCGGTCACCACATTAAAAAAAATAAAGTCAAGTCATTGTGTCCATCTGCACCTAATACACACACACACACACACTCAGCAGTTGGCTATTGAATACTTATTACTTATATCTTGATTTTCTATCCTTAAACAAGTGCATGAAGAGGGAACCTACAGAATGAAAGAAAAATTTTGCCACCTGCACCTCACATAGAGCATTAATTTCCAGGATCTATAAAGAACACAAAAACTTAATCCCCCCAAAATAAAAATCAAACAAATAATCCAATCAAAAAAATTGGCAAAGCAGCTGAACAGTTACTTCAAGAAGAATTAAAACGGTCAACAAATATATGAAAAATTTTTCATCTCTAGCAATTAGAGAAATGCAAATTAACTGAGATTCCATCTCACTCCAGTCAGAATGGCAATTATCAAGAATGTAAGTAACAATGTTGGCAAGGATGTGGAGAAAAAGGTATGCTCATACATTGCTAGTGGGACTATAAATTACTGTGAACACTCTGGAAAGCAGTGTGAAGATTCCTCAGAAAACTTGGAATGGAACCACCGTTTAACCCAGTTATCCTACTCCTCAGTTTATAAGCAAGGACTTAAAAACAGCATACCACAGTAATGCAGCCACATCAATGTTTATAGCACCTCAATCCAAAATAGCTAAGCTATAGAACCAACCTGTGTGCCCTTCAACAGATGAATGGATAAAGAAAATGTGATATATATACACAATGGAATATTATTCATTCATTAAAAAAAGAATGCTATATGACTTTCATCAATATATGGATGGAACTAGAGATTATCATACTAAGTGACATAAGTGAATCCCCAAATACCAAAGGTCGAATGATCTCTCTGAGATGCAGATGCTAACACACAACAATGGGGCAGGGCACAGGGAGAATAGTTCAATGGATTAGACAAAGGAGAATAAAGGGAAGGGAGGAGAGATTGGAATAGGAAAGATAATAGAATAAATCAGACATAACTTTCCTATGTTCACATTTGAATACATCATGTACAACCACAAGAATAAGATCCTAATAGGAATAAGTTATACTCCATGTATGTATAAAATGTCAAAATACTTTCTACTGTCATGTATATTTAAAAAGAACAAATTTAAAAATTGAAGAGGAAGAATTAGCAATTAGGGCTTGGGTCATCTGGATCTGAGGAGAAGTTCTCAAAAGTTACTATATAATAAATCTGGATTTCTTTAGGGAGAACCCAGTTACATGGCACACCAAGATGCAAAAGAGTTTGAGAAATGCAGGTTTATAATGAGGAGATTTGTTCTCAACTATGTAAACATGAGTTCATTGATATTTTCAAAAAGGGAAGAACAGAAATTTGGGAACAACTTGCAGTTGCCACATAGCCTTTGGGTTGGTGGGGAATATTAAACATACTCTTGTGGATTCTCATTCAGTTAATCTCATACTATGATCAACATTCTTAGATTTTGATTTGGTTGGTCTAGAATGTTTCCTAAATATAACATAATTGCATTCAGTGATTGATTCCAAAGCAGATCAAAATTTTAGGACTATTGCTGGGTACAGTGATACATGCCATAATCCCAGTGACTCTGCAGGCAGGAGGATTGGGAGTTTAAAGCCAGCCTCAGCAACTTAGGCCCTAAGAATTTAGCAAGACTCTGTCTCAAAAAATAAAAGGGCTGGGATTATAGCTTAGTGGTTGAGCACCCCGATTCAATCCCTAGTACCAAAAAGCATTTTTTCAGCACTATTGAATTTATTACTCCCTTAATTAACTTAGTATATTTCTATTGTATACAAAACTAGGAATTAAAATATATTTCTTTTCTTTCAGACTTGGCATTGAAAGCTGACCCCAAGAAGTTATCTCCAAAAAGGGACATTTATGAAATAGAATCATCCCCATGGACTATCGTGGAAAATTTTATTCCTGAGGGATCCATTTTCAGAGATATTTTGAGCAAAAGGAGTGTTATTTCAGGCAATTTATGATGAATCATGAAAACGTGCCCATTTTTATTCAACATACTTTACTTACTCAAAATGGAAAGAAAATCTCTGAATGTGAAAAATGTAGAAAAACTTCAATTATCATTTATTCTTTTGTCAACACAAAAATCATTCTAAAGAACTTTCTGAATGTAAGGAGTACACAGAAATTATTAATACCCCGTTCCTTATTAAACAACAGATAATTCAATATGGTAACCAATGCAATGGATGTAAGGAATGCTGGAAGACCTTTATTCATTGTTCACAACTTAAAAAACATTTGAGAATTAATGGTGAAAAACGCTATGAATGTAGAGAATGTGGAAAGGCTTTTAATTATGGCTCAGAACTAATGTTACATCAGAGAATTCACATTGGTGAGAAACCCTATGAATGTTAGGAATGTAGGAAGGCCTTTAGACAGAGATCACAACTGACTCAACATCAGAGACTTCATACTGGTGAAAAACCCTATGAATGTGAGCAATGTGAGAAAGCTTTTATTTGTGGCTTTCAACTTACTGAACATCTGCGATTCCATACTGGTGAGAATCCTTATGAATATAAAGAATGTGGAAAGACTTTTAGGCATCTCTCACACCTTACCATACATCAGAGAATTCTTATGGGTGAGAAATCCTACGAATGCAGGGAATGTGGGAAAGCCTTTAGCTATTACTCAAGCTACTCTCACCATCAGAAGATTAATTCTGGTCAGAAGCCTTATGAATGTAGTGAATGTGGAAAGGCCTTTCATAATTGGCTTAAAACTTAACCTACATCAGAGAATTCATACTGGTGAGAAACCCTATGAGTGTAAGGAATGTGGGAAGACTTTTAGACAGTGTTCACACCTCAAAAGACATCAACAAATTCATACTCATGAGAAACCCCATGAATGTATGATATGTGGTAAAACCTTTAGACTTCATTCACACCTTATTCAACATCAGAGAATTCACACTGGTGAAAAACCCTATGAATGTAAGGAATGTGGGAAGACCTTTAGCTATCACTCCAGCTTCTCGCATCATCAGAGAATGCATTCTGGAAAGAAACCTTATGAATGTGTCAAGGTCTTTAATCATGGCTTACAACTCAATCTACATCAGACACTTCATACTGGTGAGATACCAGTAAAGTTTCCTCTCCTCCCTCCACATCCAAGTTTCACTTCATAAAATTATTTTTGGAGAAAATACACCTTTTCCTCTCTAATTTCCATATAAGAGAAAATGTATGACCCTTGGCCATCTGAAATTTGCATATTCCCTAAACTAATGTTCTTAAGTTCCATCCATTTTCCTGCAAATAATGTAATTAAAGTTTTCTTCATGGCTGAACATAACTCCCTTATGATATATACCATATTTTCTTTATCCAGTAAGCCATCGAAGGATTCCTAAGCTGGATCCATTGTTTGGATATTGTACATTATGCTGCTATAAATATGGGTATGCATGTATCCTATAGTATGATAACTTTAATTCTTTAGGATAAATACAAGAAGTTCTATTCCTAGTATTTTGAGGAGCTTCCACATTGATTTCCATAGTGGTTGTATTATCATCCCACAAGAGCTTCCTTTTTCTCCATATATCCTCTCCAGCATTTTTTTTTGGTACTGGGGACCAAACCCAGAGGTGTTTTACCAGTGAGCCACATGCCCAAGCTTTTTTATTTTTTATTTGGAGACATGGTCTTTCTAAGTTGCTTAGGACAGCCTGGAACTTGTGATCCTCCTGCCTCAACTTCCTGAATTGCTGGGATTACAAGTGTGTGTCACTGCACCTGGCCATTGTTTGTATTCTTGTTGGCTGCCATTCTGACTGGAGTGAGGTGAAATCACAGCGTAGTTTTGATTTTCATTTCCCTGATTGCTAACAGTTTTGAATCATTTTTCATATATTTGTTGGCCATTCTTATTTCTCCTTTTGAGAAGTTCTGTTCATTTATTAATTGGATTATTTGTTGGTGTTAAGTATTTTTGTGTTCTTTATATATTCTGGATATCCTCTGTCAGAAAAGTAACTAGCAAAGATTTTCTCCCATTTTGTAGGCTCTCTCCACATTCTTTTTTTTAAAAAAAAATTTTTTTTTTAGGGCTGGGGATGTGGCTCAAGCAGTAGCGTGCTCGCCTGGCATGCGTGTGACCCGGGTTCGACACTCAGCACCACATACAAACAAGGATGTTGTGTCCGCCAAAAACTGAAAAATAAATATTAAAAAATTCTCTCTCTCTCTCTCTCTCTCTCTTTAAAAAAATTTAGTTGTTAGTAGACCTTTTTGTTATTTATTTGTGGTGCTGAGAATCAAACCCAATGCTTTATGCATACAAAGCAAGCAATGTACCATTGAGCTACATCCCCAGCCCATCTTCACACTCTTATTTCCTTAGCTGGACAGAACCTCTTTAAATTGATGCCATTCCATTTATTAATTGGTATTTCCTGAGCTTCACGGTCTTTATTGAGAAAGTCATTGTCTGTGCCTGTGTTGGAATGTTGCTCCTATATTTTCTTCCAGGAGTTGCATAGTTTCTGGTCTAATTCGTAGATCTTTGATCCATTTTGCGTTGATTTGTGCAAAATGCAATTTATTCTTCTACATATGGATAACCAGTTTCCTAAGCACTATTTGTATAAAAGGCTGTCTTTTCTCCAGTGTGTTATTGACACTTTTGCCAAGAATCAGATGATTGTATCTATGTGGGTTTGTCTCTGTATCTTCTATATACCACTGGTATATATGCCTTTTTCAAATTTTAATATATATATATAATCAGTAGAATATATATATATATATATATATATATATATATATATATATATTACACTAGAATGCATTTTGACACATCACACATAAATGGAGTATGACTTCTTATTCTTCTGGTATTATATGATATAGAGTTGCACCAGTCATGTAATCATATATGCACATGGTGTAATAATGTCCAATTCATTCTACTATCATTCTTACCCCCATACCCCCTCCCCTCCCTTCACTCCCCTCTGTCTAATCCAAAGTACCTTTATTCTCCCCTAGCCCCCCTTATTGTGAATTAGCATCTAAGTGTCTGTTTTTATGCCAGTATCATGCACTTTTTGTTACTATAGCTTTGTAGTATAATTGGAAGTCAGGTATTGTGATGCCCCCAGCATTGCTTATTTGGCTTAGAGTTACTTTGGCTATTCTGGGTCTTTCACTTTTCCAAATGAATTTTAGGACTGTTTTTTCTTAGTTCTAATGAAGAATGTCTTTTGGTATTTTGATGGGGTTTGCTTTTGATCTGTATATTGCTTTTGGTGGTATGGCCATTTAAATGACATTAATCCTGCCTCCATGAAAATGGGAGGTCTTTCCATCTTGTGTCTTCAATGTTCTTAGTTTTTCTTCAATGTTCTGTTTTTTTCTTCAGTGTTCTGTAGTTTTCATTATAGAGGTCTTTAAATTCCTTGGTTATATTTATTCCTGGATTTTTTTGAAGCTTCTGTGAATGGGGTTGTTATTCTGTTATCTTTCTCAGAAGATTTATTATTGGTATTTGGAAAGTTATTGATTTTTGTATGCTTATGTTGTAGCCTTCTAGTTTGTTAAATTTGTTTATTAGCTGTAGCAGTCTTTTATAAAAAATATTTTTTTCTAGTTGTAGGGGGATGCACAATCTTTATTATTTTTTTATGTGTGCTGAGGATCAAACCAGTGTCTCACACATGCTAGGCAAGTGCTCTGCCACTGAGCTACAGCCCCAGCCCCTCTAGCATTTTTTTTTTGCTGGACCTTTGGAGTATAGGATCATATCTTTTATCATATCACTTCAAAGTGATAATTTGACTTCTTCCTTTCCCATTTTTATCCCATTTATTATTATATTAGTAGGCAACCTTCTCTTGCCTAATTTCTCAGGCTGGAATTCTTAATACTCTGTTAAGTAGGACTGGCAATAGACATCATTGACTTGTTCTAGATTTTAAAGGAAATGCTTTCAATATTCCACATTCAATATGATGTTTGTTCTGGGTTTTTCATATATACCCCTTATGATGTTGAGGTGAGTTCCTTCTATCCCTAGTTTCTTCACTGTTTTTATCATGAATGGGTTTTAAAGTTTGTTGAAGGCATTCTCTACAACCATTAAGATGATTAAGTCATTTTTACCTTAATTCTGTTTAAATTATGAATTGCATTTATTGATTTTCAGGTGTTAAACCATCCTTGCATCCTATAACCAACTTGGACATGATGTGAAATTTTCTTAAAACGTTGTTTAATACAATTTACTAACATTTTTTGAAGGATTTTTGCATTTAAGTTCATCAGTATTACAAGTCTGTATTTTCTTTCCTTCATATGTCCTTATCTGGTTTTAGAATGAGTGTGATATTGGCTTCATAGTAATCAATTTGGACGTTTTCATCTTCTATTTCATGGAATAATTTGAGGAGCATTGGTATTAGTTATTATTTAATGATCTGGTAGAATTCAGCTGGGAATCCATTTGGTCCTGTACTTTTCTTTCTTGGAATTTTTTTTATTACTGCTTATCTGCTTTATATCTAATTGCTAGTTGTTTGTACTCTTGATTACATTTCAGCAGGTTATATGTATGTATAAATATATCCATTTCTTCTAGGTTTTCCAATTTATTGAAGTATAAGAGTATAAGTTTTCAAAATAGTCCCTAATGATCCTCTGGATTTCAATGATGTCTGTTATGATTTCTCCTTTTTCATCTCTGATTTTATTAATTTGGGTCTTCTCTCTTTTTCTTTGGTTATTTTGGCTTAGGGTTTGTCAATTTTATTTGCTTTATCTTCGTAAAGAACCAACCCCTTTTTTATTAATTCTTTTTTTTGTCAGTTTTGGTGATTTCAACTCTGGTCTTAATTATTTCCTTCCACTGGTTTTGGATTGGTTTGTCTTTTTTTAATATTTATTTTTTAGGTGTAGATGGATACAACACAATGCTTTTATTTTTATGTAGTGCTGGGTCCCACCCATGCTAGGCGAGCACTCTACTGCTGAGTCACAATCCCAGCCCCTGGTTTGTGTTTTTCAAAGACCTTGAGATGCATCATAAAGCTGCTTATTTATGATCTTTCTTATTTTCTTTCATAGGCACTCATAGCTATGAACTTTCCTCTTACTTGCCTTTGTGGTGTCCCAGAGGCTCTGGTATGCTGTATCACTATTCTCATTTGATTCTAAGACATTTTAATTTCTCTCCTGTTTTATTCTGTTGCCCATCATCATTCAAAATGGTATTGTTTGTGGCTGGGATTGTGGCTCAGAAGTACTCGCCTAGCATGCATGAGGCATTGGATTTGATCCTCAGCACCACATAAAAATAAATAAAAAATAAAGGCATTATGACCACCTACAAAAAGGGGGGAGGATTGTTCAATATCCATGCATTTAGTTTCTGTAGGTTAGTTTGTGTTATTTTCAAATTTCATTCCATTATGAGCTGATAATATGAAATCAACCTTTTGTATTTGCTAAGTGAAAGAACGAACAAGGCTCGTCATCAGAGAAAATGCCCGTTTATTGAGGAACAGCTCTGCATATTTATAGAGCCAGGGGTGGTTTGACAGTTATGACAGTTTAATGGTTGAAAAGTTTGACAGTTGGCATGGGGTGCTTTCTGATTAGTGGGTAAGGATCATGTGAGTCAGCAGGGCTAGTCTGATTGGTGGGTAAGGATCATGTGAGCCAGCAGGGCTCACCATTGGACGGCTCTTCTCAGGGGATGGGGAGTTAGTCTTTGGGGGAGGGGACTCACAACACTAAGAGTTGCTTTATGGCCTAAAACATGGTCTGTTTTGGAGAAGTTTCCATGAATCACTGAGAAACAAGCTTATTCAGTTGTTGTTGGATGAAATATTCTAAAAATGTCTGGTAAGCCCATTTGATTTGCAATATTTTTCAGGTCAAAAGAATCTTTACTGAGTATGTTTTGATGACATATGTATTGGTGGGAGAGGTGTGTTGAAATCACTCAGTATTAATGTAGCAGGGCATATCTGAGGTTTTAATTGAAGTAATTTCTCTTTTATCTAATTAGATGCATCAACATTTAGGGCATAAATATTTACTGTCATTCTGTCTTCTTGTTGGATTGTTCCTTTTAGCAGTAGAAGTGACTTTCCTTGTCTCTTCTGATTTTAATTGAAGTCTGCTTTGTTGGATATGAGAGTAGCTACACCTGCTTGTTTTGGGAGTCCTTTCACATGATATACCAATTTCCATCCTTTGACCTTTAGCTTATGGCTATCTTTGCCTATAATGTGAGTCTCTTGCAAACAGCATATAGTCTTTTTCTTTGTTTTTTAATCCATTCTGCTAGGAATGGATTAAATGTCTTTTAATTAAATGTCTTTTAATTAGAGAGTTGAGACCAATAACATTCAGTGTTATTATAAAGATGTTTATTAATTCCTGCCATTGTTATTTATTTCTAATGTTTAATTTGATTCTGTATCCCACTTGCTTAGCTATTCTGCAAATGAGATTTGTTCATTTGTGAGCTCTGGGGTTTATTTTATATTTTTTCTGTGTGGAGTATTTTCTGTAGTACCAACTTAAGTCATGAAAATTCCATGCTTGTTCTTTATGTTAGGCATTTTAATTATAATGTGTCATGGAGAGGTTCTTTTTTGATCTTTTCTGTTTGTGGTTATGAATGCCTCTTATATCAAATATACATCTCATTCTCAAGGTCTGGAAATTATTATTTCCCTTAAGAGGTTATTGATTCCAAAAGTTTGTATTTTGCAATCCTTTTCAATTCCAGTGATTTTTAAATTTTGTCTTTTAATGTGTTCCCAGAGTTCTCATAAACTCTGGTCATGGTTACTTATTTTCTTTAATATTGTCTGAATGTTCAAGGCTTGTCACTCTGTTTTCCAGCTCAGATTCTGTATTCAGCATGGTTTACTCTATTAGATTGTCACCTGATCGTTTTATTTATTGTGTCGTTCATTTCCAATATTTCTTTGGTTCTATTTGAATATCTCTATTTCCTTATAGAATTTCTCTTTCATATTCTGTACTGACTTTCTTAATTCATTCAGTTATTTTTCTGTATTCTCTTAGATTCATTGATCATTTTAGTAATTTTTTTTGATTTATTTATCTTTTATCCATTTCAATATCTTTGTAGTCAGTTGCTGACTAAATTATTGACTTTAGGAGGTATCATGTTGCTTTTTAAAAAATATTTTTTTGTTCTCCTGTGTTGGATTTTATGCATCTGTTTGGATGAATTTCTCTTTTATTATCATGTGTGGGTCTTTTTAACACACAACTTTTTCTTGACAAATTGCCCTAGAGTGATCTAGATTGAAACCCCCTCTTAGATATGGTATCCAGTCTCTGTGTTAATTCTAATTTTGCTGTAGGAGTGGATATCAATGAATGAGACCTAAAGGCCCACACCTAGCTATTTCTATTTGGGGCCTGGTCTTTAGTTTGGGTTTTTGTCTATTCTATTTTTTGTTTTAAAGTATAGCGGAAGTTTGAGGTTTGAATGTATTGAATTTGTGGAGTAAAGAGTGCTGTCCTTTGGCTGGGTTCAGTAGCAGAATCTACCTTGTGAACTTGTCATGTCCCTAAATATTCCCAACACTTCACAGAAAATAGGAAAGCAAATACTAGCAACAACTGATATAATATATAGCACTAAAGTAAATACCCAGTTCCTAGTTCCTATGACATCTACAACACTAACTACCACAGAAATAGGAATGGTTGCCAACAGCAAAATAGTAATTAACCATGAACTAGATCTGGCATTAAAGCAAAGAGTAGATGTCTACTGTATCATTCATAGCAGTTATAATTTCAACAACATGAATGGTGAGGACCAGAGTTACATAAATCAAATAGTCCTAAAAATGGTAAAAATAAGAGTTCATTAAGATCAAAGAAAATGTAATGTGATAGGAAGGTAGGAGAGCTTAAAATGTTCATAATGTGAACAGAGAGAATGCAGAAGAGATATAATAAGTGATGGCCATAAAGGAGGAGGAGAAAGAATATGAAACACTAAATGGAGAGAGAAAGAGAAGACAAGAGAATTTGGCTGTTATCAGAAAAAGAAAGGAGAGAAAGAGAAGCAAAACAAAACCCTAATCCTGGGGGCTGGGATTGTGGCTCAGTGGTAGAGCGCTCGCCTAGCACAGGCGGGACCCGGGTTCCATCCTCAACACCACATAAAAAAAAAATAAAGGCATTGTGTTGTGTCCATCTACACCTAAAAAAATATTTAAAAAACCTAATCCTCAAACTACAAGGCAAGTAACAATAACTATCATAAGAGATGCTAAAAATGAGAAAAAAACCCAAACATGTATACATGTCCATGAACCAATCAGCACAGCAAGAACACCAAAAAAGAAAAAGGGAAAAATGAAAGAATCATTTCTATTGAGGGGTCAAACTGCTCAATGAGACTACATAGTGATTATCTTAAGTCTAAGTATCCTCCTTTCTGTTTCTTCTTGGGTTATTCACTAAGAGAGAGGAAGGGTAGCTCTTGTTAACCTATACTTCCGTGTTGCTCACTGGGCTACCATTTGGAAGGACCTAAAACTGAAGATGATTGCAATAGCTTTCATGTTCCCTTATCACTGGTGTAAGGTAGGATGGAATGGGAAGTACTGTCAATTGGAGGTTTTTCTGCATAGATCAGATTTATGCATTCCAAGGGTGGGATCGCTGCAGAGTTCTATGTGAGGGGTCCCTGTGACTGAGTCTTAGGTCTAATCAGGCCTTAGGTGATATATGCACTGAAGAGATTATATCAACCTACCCCTAGATTTGGCAAATGCTGATTTCTGCTAAGAATCTGGATCTCAGGAGCCTCCCAAGAATTCTACTCATGGAGCTGGGGAACCAACCCTCCATATATTTTGCTGCCCGTGAGGACAGCCTTCACATCCTTAGTCCCTGAATGTATTCACAACTGCTTGTTTAGTTTCCTGGCCTTCTTGAGATGGTCACATTAACCACCAGACTCAGAGGGAAAGGAATTGGACTCTCCTTCATTTTCTGACTTGAATCCCCCAGGGTGCAATCTTCTCTGTGCCTGTTTTACTCACATTCTCCTAGGTACACACTAGGCCACACATTAGGCATTTGCCAGAGTAGTATGGCAATATTTGCTATTGACTCAGCTCCCTGGCTGGCAAGCCACACAGCCAGCGTCCTGATTCCTGCCAAGAAGTGGCAACAGAATGGTGGAGCCATGAAATGGCAACCCAAGTGGGTTGGAGTGTGGGCAGCAAGTGCAGCCTGCAGTCACATAGAGCCCACCATGGAGGCCTAGCAGGCCTGCGGTACACAGAGCCAAGGTGTGCCAACCTGTCACCCTTTGTCAGTCAGGTCTGGGTACAGAATGGTTGCCTGGAGCAGAAGCCTGCTCCGTGCAGTACTACAGCCCCATAACCTGTGAGTATAGACCATCCAATGACCAGAAAATAGAAGTGGGGTAGATATGAATAGAAGTTGGGCCTCAAGAGTTGACTAATAGCATTAGTATTTTTCCAAACCCTAATTAGCATGTTTGGACCAATAGCTTTGGTTCATTTTTCAAACACCAATTAGCAATAAGATGGGACCAATAGCAATACCAAGTGCTATATAAACAAGCACACTTAAATGGAGAAAATCTGCTATTAGGTCCCCTTATGCCGCAGTCTGTCTGGGCACAAAATAACTGAGCCGCCACACAGCCTTGTAGGTTCAAAACAGGAACTCTTTTATTCTCTGTACTCCCGCGAATGCCATGCACGCGGCCTTCTCAGAAACCCCTCACACTGGAAATCCCTCCTCCAGCACTTCCCCAACCAATGGGAACTCTCTGGGAATCCCTGCGAGAACTCCAAAGTAGCAGGTGCCCGAGGCAGCAAGAGCCCCCTATTGTAAAGGTTAAATATACAATACAATCAATCCAGCATCACAGCAATTATATATAGCTTAACTCAAATCATCATCTCAATGGTTCACTGGCTGTCACCTTTCAAACATTCCCTCTGGCAAATGCCAGGCGTCATTCTGACTGGCCATTGCTCTCAACATCTCCCCCCATCTGTTTAATTAAACAACAAGCAATGTGGCTTAGGGACCGTGCCTTTTAGGTTGTCCAATACTACATATGGTCGGATAGCTGACCTCAAGGCATCAGCCTCCTGTCTTAGGTTGGTACCACTGCAATTGGATCTTATCCGTCACTGACTACCTATCCAGCATACATCCATACTTGTGGATAGGCCTATGCACCAGTGTGTGTGTGGGGGGGTGAGGTTCTTTGCCTCACCTCTGTTGGCCCCCAAGTTTGGCCTTGGTCCAGTGGAGGGGTGAGGTTCTTTGCCTCACCTCTGTTGGCCCCCAAATTATAGACCATCACTAGCAGAAGGGAGGAGGATACAGAAATGCCACAACACCAAGCCAATTGATAGCTCCTTTGGAAAAATTGTACCACCAGTGACACCATCAGCAAAGATACTCCAGCACTACCACAATTCGCTGCACCAACAGACAGTTCACAATGTATACAAGTAATATATTCCAGGCAGTTCTGCAAGCAGTTCAAAGCAGAGGAATCTATCAATATGTCGATTTCCTCCCAAAGTAAATCGACTCCTTGATTGAGTATTACTTGTTGAGTTATTATTCATTGATGCATCAGTTTATACAGTTTACTGTGATAGCTATCGAAGAAGCTGTAGTTTGGTTTTATCTTTGTCTTCATCGGCACTGGGATGAAGATAGGAATTCTGGCAATAATGGCTAAAAAAGAAAATTATGTAACATTCCAACAGATACTAAGAAAACAATTTTCTGGACAATTTACATTATCCTGAACAGAATTATTAAATATAATGAAAAGGAAAGGTGAAAGTGAAAGAATTCCCCACACAAAGACACTTCGCCGGGAGAATTCCAATTTTATTGCAAAAAGCTGTGTGCTTATATAGAACTAAAGGGGAGATGGTAGGGCTTAGATAAATGGCAGGCCGCCCGTTTATTGGCAAGTTCTTTCAGATATCAGCTCCCGCGCCCAGGAATTAGTTCTCATTGGGGCTAAGGTTCCCCGCCAGCGAGATTTGAAATTGGCGCCAGTGGGAGAATTCACAAGGGCAGGAACTTTTCGCGCCACTGCAGAGAAGAAGAAGGTAGGAAGAAGAAGTCCTTAGGCGCCATGTTGGGGTTTTTTCTCTGGGGTACGGCTGCCATTTATACTTTTCCCAACATTCCTCCCTTTTTGTTTTCTTAGGAATTGGGGCGTTGTTAGTCAGATCCGGCTGCTTCCTGCTGTGTGGGGGCGCTGTAGGGCCTAGAAAGAGAAGTGGAGGAATGTTCGGGGGGCAGGTCTGGGGATATCATGGCAGCCAGAAATAAAACCCAGTGGCTATAGACAGCTACTTCTGTAGGGGTGAAGTCTATGAAAGTTCCCTGAAGCCACAAGTCGTCGATGGCATCGAACCAGTCCTGGATGGAGGAGATTGTTGGTTTCAGCCACTGGTCCTGTAACAGAGACTCTAGGAAATACTGGAAGCGTTGCCTGGACATGGCGTCACCAGCACCTGAAGAAGATCAGAGCGAATAAATACAGAATGAAGATAAAGATTAAAGCAAAGGTCAATTTTTGGCAGAAGTTCCATGTTGGGGGACTGACAGAGAAGAGGCCAAGGGCCATGAGGAGGCTTAAAAGGACATAAAGACTTATGAATCCAGGATGGCAGATTAAGAGGTTCTCCGAGCTCATTGTCTCCCGCTGTCTGATGTCCGTTGCATTCCATCGTGCCTGGAAGGGAGCCTCAGCACTGAGTGAACTGTTCTCTTGAAGATGTTGGGGGTTCATCGGTCGTCAGAGGCTGGTAGTGCCTAAGCAGAAGCTGGTTGAAAGTTTGATTAGAAATTTTCTGCAATTGAGTTTGAAGGAACTTCATTATGCAGGGCAAGAGAGCACAGAAAAGGAACATCCCAATAAGGGGCCCCAAGATAGGTAGTAAGTACGTGGCAAGAGAGGATTGGAAGAGCCCCGTTATGGGATTAGAGGAGGTGGGTTTGAGCAATTGGGTTGATAATTCCTGCAATTTAACAACATTTTTTCTATTAGCCCAGACTCATTAACATAGTAGCAACATTCCTCTCTGAGGAACAGGCAGGTACCCCCTTTTTCTGCAGTGAGAAGATCAATCGCTCTTCGGTTCTGTAAAGCCACTTGTGCCAATGAAGTAACCTGCCGCTGCAAGGAGCCCAGAGACTCAGCAGTGGTATCGAGTGCTTCCTGCAGTTTTTGTTGCAGGTCATTGGATGCCCATAGAGCATGACCTATAGCTCCACCGGAGAGTCCGAGACTCGCCACTGAGGTTGTTAAAGTGAGGCCTACCAGAACCGGCAGAAAGACTGCCCTACGGGTGCGGGAAGGCAGGGCCAACTGTCAGAATTCGGTGGGAGTATACAAAGACAGTTGAGGAACTACAGTAACCAAGAAACAGGTGCCAGAGACATTGATTGTTGAGGTACTTAAAGACCCGTTACACCAGAGGAAATGTCCAGGTTGCATAAACGCAGGGCTCGATGGGGTGCTATAGCTCAAGGAACAAATGGGTAAAGGATTCATTGTTGGCAGGTGGAAACAGATGAAAGGAAATGAAGTATTGGTGGAATAACTTTCCCATAGTGGGATACGTGTCACGTGTAGGGGTTGTCCTTTCTTAGAGAAATTGTAGGTTTTTGCTGAAATATTTCCTGCTGCTAATGGGACCGCTGCTAGAAGTGGATGACTAAGTGAAACACAGAGAAAGCACTGAGAAGTAGGCACAGAAAGAGGGGTGGAGTTTAATAATCAAAGAGTTTGGTGTAGCAAATTGAGCCATGTGGGAGGGAGGCCTGAGGGGGTTGAAGGCTCTGAATCCTCTTTGGATGGGCTATGGATAAGATCTTGAAGTTTTGATTCTGACTCCTTGATGTGCTCGACTACCTGGATGGTTGCCTTAGGTGGCATAATCAGGGTGCGGCCAACAGTCATCCACCCTGTGGGTCTGGCTGAGGTTGTCCAAGCATAGACAGCAAACTCAACATAGTCCCAACGTTTGGCCTTGGGGTCAGGTATATCTAAAGTATACCATCCATGGTTATCGGATGAAGAGCCTTTATGCCATTTTAGGTGACTAGAAGTCCATCCTACAGGGTAACCAAGTGAGTGGTAAGAATAGCTACCACGTTCATCATGGAACCTGCATGACCAATAGGGGCACCCATTATATATCTCAGGCCACCAATGGCAATAGCCTTTGGTTTGATCAAAAAGGAAGCAAATGAAAGGCCAGTTCCAGCTACCAGGGACGAAGGTCCTGGAAGGTGACAATTTTAGGGAAATAGAGGTGCAGTTGTGGATGAAGCAAGTAGTTGCATCCACTTCGTGGACCTTCAGCATGCCATGTTCTGAGTATCGTTCCCGAAGAGTGAATAGATACATGGTAGGAGAGGAGGGTAAAGACCGGTCCCGACAGAGCACAGAAAAGAAGCAGAGCACAAAAAACAAGCAGAGAGAGAAGACTGAGGTGTTGGGAAAGCTCATTGTGCCTTCTTTAAGAGGAATTGGGCTGCGGGGAACACTGTGTGAGCCGCAACTTAAAGGGGTGAGATGGGTGTGGAGAACAGGAGTAAAGGGGAGGTTCAGGAGGTGATTCTTGGAGTTCCTCTGGGGTGGTCCTGTCGTCAGCAGGTGGGGCCTCCTGGTGATATGGCTTCAACCTAGAAATGTGAATCCAGGGAGTGAGATGGTTGCCTGGTAAGGAGAGTTTGGCAGCGGTGGGGGTACAGAGAATGACAGGATAGGGGCCTTCCCATTTTGGGGTAAGAGGCCCTTTCTCCTCTGGGGTATTATAATAGACTAAACTTCCAGGTGTTAAGGGGGGAGTGTTTGGAGAGGAGACTGGGTCTGGAAGAAGCCAGTCTTGATATTTCCAGAGTTCCGAGCGGAGATGAAACAAGAGAGGCAAAGACAAATCTCGGGTGAGAGGTCCTTGTGAAACGACCAACCCAGGGGGTATAAGAGGTCTTCCATATATTATATCAAAGGGAGACATTAAAGATGGTTTCTTAGGGATAGCTCTGATTCGAAGCAAAGCCAAGGGAAGGAGTTTGACCCAGTCTAAGTTTAATTCCATTGTCAATTTGGTAAGGACTTCCTTTAGAGTCCGATTTACCCTTTCCACTTTCCCTGAAGCCTGGGGGCGATATGGACAGTGGAAATGCCACTTGAAGGAGAGGGCTTGAGAGACCTTTTGTGTGATCTTAGAAATAAACTCAGGACCATTGTCAGATTGTAAGGAAGTGGGCATACCAAACCTAGGGATGATGTCTGTCAGTAAGATTGAAGCTACAGTGGAAGCCTTTTTATTGGAAGTGGGAAATGCCTCAACCCAACCAGAGAAGGTGTCTACAAAGACAAGGAGGTATTTAGTGCGCCGTACTGTAGGCATGTTGGCGAAGTCTACCTGCCAGTCAGCAGCAGGAGTGTGTCCCCGAGCTTGGTGGGAGGGGAAAGGTTTAGGCCTTAAAGAAGTATGAGGGTTGGTCCGCTGACAGATCTGACAATTAGAGGCTATATTCTGTAGCATGGCTTTGTCAGAGCGGGTGAGGGAAAAGAAGCTCTGTAAAAAGAGGGTCAAAGGCTGAGAGTTGGCATGGAATAGAGTATGAAGGAACTCGAAAAGATCCTTGTTCTTACTGGAAGAAGTAGGGGCTTCAGATGAGCTGTCTAAAGTGGCCATTATATGTCCCCCAGGGGGGCCATAATTGGAAGTGGTAGCAACCATTCGTGCCGCCTGGTCAGCCCTGGCATTGCCCTCAGTGATAAGAGAGCCGTCCTTCTGATGGGACCTACAATGGACAACTCCCAACTGGGTGGGTAAGTGGGAGGCCTCTATCAGATTGGTTATAAGAGCCGAATTAGTGATTCCATTACTTTTGGTGGTAAGTAGGCCTCGCTCCTTCCATATTGCAGCATGGGATAATAGAATATGGAAGACATATTTTGTTTTTTTTTTTTTTATTGGTTGTTCACAACATTACAAAGCTCTTGACATAACATATTTCATACATTGGACTGAAGTGGGTTATGAACCCCCAATTTTACCCCAAATGCAGATTGCAGAGTCACATCGGTTACACTTCCACAATTTTACATAATGTCCTATTGGTCATTGTTGTATTCTGCTACCTTTCCTATCCCCTACTATCCCCCCTCCCCTCCCCTCCCAACTTCTCTCTCTACCCCATCTACTGTAATTCATTTCTCTCCTTGTTTATTTTCCCATTCCCTCACAACCTCTTGTATGTAATTTTGTATAGCAATGAGGGTCTCCCTTCATTTCCATGCAATTTCCCTTTTCTCACCCTTTCCCTCCCATCTCATGTCTCTGTTTAATGTTAATCTTTTCTTCCTACTCTTCCTCCCTGCTCTGTTCATAGTTGCTCTCATTATATCAAAGAAGACATTTGGTATTTGTTTTTTAGGGATTGGCTAGCTTCACTAAGCATAATCTGCTCTAGTGCCATCCATTTCCCTGCAAATTCTATGATTTTGTCATTTTTTATTGCTGCATAGTACTCCATTGTGTATAGATGCCACATTTTTTTTTATCCATTCATCTACTGAGGGGCATCTGGGTTGGTTCCACAGTCTAGCAATTGTGAATTATGCTGCTATGAACATCAATGTGGCAGTATCCTTGTAGCATGCTCTTTTAAGGTCTTCAGGGAATAGTCCAAGAAGGGCAATAGCAGGGTCAAATGGTGGTTCCATTCCCATCTTTCCCAGGAATCTCCAAACTGCTTTCCAAATTGGCCGCACCAATTTGCAGACCCACCAGCAATGTACAAGTGTACCCTTTTCTCCACATCCTCGCCAGCACTTGTTGTTGTTTGACTTCATAGTGGCTGCCAATCTTACTGGAGTGAAATGGTATCTTAGGGTGGTTTTGATTTGCATTTCTCTGACTGCTAGAGATGGTGAGCATTTTTTCATGTACTTGTTGATTGATTGTATATCCTCCTCTGAGAAGTGTCTGTTCAGGTCCTTGGCCCATTTGTTGATTGGGTTATTTGTTATCTTATTGTCTAATTTTTTGAGTTCTTTGTATACTCTGGATATTAGGGCTCTATCTGAAGTGTGAGGAGTAAAGATTTGTTCCCAGGATGTAGGCTCCCTGTTTACCTCTCTTATTGTTTCTCTTGCTGAGAAAAAACTTTTAAGTTTAATTAAGTCCCATTTGTTGATTCTTGTTGTTAACTCTTGTGCTATGGGTGTCCTATTGAGGAATTTGGAGCCCGACCCCACAATTTGTAGATCGGATCCAACTTTGTCTTCTATCAGACGCAGAGTCTCTGGTTTGATATCAAGTTCCTTGATCCATTTTGAGTTAACTTTTGTGCATGGCGAGAGAAAGGGGTTCAGTTTCATTTTGTTGCATATGGATTTCCAGTTTTCCCAACACCATTTGTTGAAGATGCTATCCTTCCTCCATTGCATGCTTTTAGCCCCTTTATCAAATATAAGATAGTTGTAACTTTGTGGATTAGTCTCTGTGTCCTCTATTCTATACCATTGGTCCACCCGCCTGTTTTGGTACCAGTACCATGCTGTTTTTGTCACTATTGCTTTGTAATATAGTTTGAAATCTGGTATTGCTATACCGCCTGATTCACACTTCCTGTTTAGAATTGCTTTTGCTATTCTGGGTCTTTTATTTTTCCATATGAATTTCATGATTGCTTTGTCAATTTCTACAAGATATGCCGTTGGGATTTTGATTGGCATTGCATTAAACCTATAGAGAACTTTTGGTAATATCGCCATTTTGATGATGTTAGTTCTGCCTATCCATGAACAGGGTATGTTTTTCCATCTTCTAAGATCTTCATCAACTTCTCTCTTTAGGTTTCTGTAGTTTTCATTGTGTAAGTCTTTCACCTCTTTTGTTAGGTTAATTCCCAAGTATTTTATTTTTTTTTGAGGATATCGTGAATGGAGTGTTTTTCCTCATTTCCGTTTCCGAAGTTTTGTCGCTGATATACAGAAATGCCTTTGATTTATGCATGTTGATTTTATATCCTGCCACTTTGCTGAATTCATTTATTAGTTCTAGTAGTTTCTTTGTAGACCCTTTTGGGTCTTCTAGGTATAGAATCATGTCATCTGCAAATAGGGATAATTTAAGTTCTTCTTTTCCAATTTTTATGCCTTTAATTTCTTTCGTCTGTCTAATTGCTCTGGCCAGTGTTTCGAGAACTATATTGAATAGAAGTGGAGATAGAGGGCATCCCTGTCTTGTTCCGGATTTTAGAGGGAATGCCTTCAACTTTTGTCCATTCAGAATGATGCTAGCCTGAGGCTTAGCATATATAGCTTTTACAATGTCAAGGTAGGTTCCTGTTATCCCTAATTTTTCTAATGTTTTGAACATAAAGGGATGCTGTACTTTGTCAAATGCTTTCTCTGCATCTATTGAGATGATCATATGGTTCTTATCTTTAAGTCTATTGATGTGGTGAATAACATTTATTGATTTCCGTATGTTGAACCATCCTTGCATCCCAGGGATGAATCCTACTTGGTCATGGTGCACAATTTTTTTGATGTGTTTTTGTATTCGATTTGCCAGAATTTTATTGAGGATTTTTGCATCTAGGTTCATTAGAGATATTGGTCTGTAGTTTTCTTTCTTTGAGGCGTCTTTGTCTGGTTTCGGAATCAGGGTGATGTTGGCCTCGTAGAATGAATTTGGAAGAGCTCCCTCTTTTTCTATTTCCTGAAATAACTTGAAAAGTATTGGTTTTAATTCTTCTTTAAAGGTTTTGTAAAACTCCGCTGTATATCCATCCGGTCCTGGGCTTTTCTTGGTTGGTAGTCTTTTGATGGCTTCTTCAATCATCCATTGATATTGGTCTATTCAAATTGTGTGTATCCTCCTGACTCAGTCTGGGCAAATCATATGACTTAAGAAATTTATCGATGTCTTCACTATCTTCTATTTTGTTGGAATATAGGTTTTCAAAATAATTTCTAATTGTCTTCTGTATTTCTGTAGGATCTGTTGTAATATTGCCTTTTTCATCCCATATGTTAGTAATTTGAGTTCTCTCTCTTCTTCTCTTCGTTAGCATGGCTAAAGGTCTGTCGATCTTATTTATTTTTTCGAAGAACCAACTTTTAGTTTTGTTAATTTTTTCAATAGTTTCTTTTGTTTCAATTTCATTGATTTCCGCTCTAATTTTAATTATTTCTAGTCTTCTGCTACATTTGCTGTTGTTTTTGCTCTTCCTTTTCTAGGGCTTTGAGATGAAGTGTGAGCTCATTTATTTGTTGGTTTTTTCTTTTTTTTGAGGGATGACCACCAGGCGATGAATTTTCCTCTTAAAAAAAAGAAAATTATGTAACATTCCAACAGATACTAAGAAAACAATTTTCTGGACAATTTACATTATCCTGAACAGAATTATTAAATATAATGAAAAGGAAAGGTGAAAGTGAAAGAATTCCCCACACAAAGACACTTCGCCGGGAGAATTCCAATTTTATTGCAAAAAGCTGTGTGCTTATATAGAACTAAAGGGGAGATGGTAGGGCTTAGATAAATGGCAGGCCGCCCGTTTTATTGGCAAGTTCTTTCAGATATCAGCTCCCGCGCCCAGGAATTAGTTCTCATTGGGGCTAAGGTTCCCCGCCAGCGAGATTTGAAATTGGCGCCAGTGGGAGAATTCACAAGGGCAGGAACTTTTCGCGCCACTGCAGAGAAGAAGAAGGTAGGAAGAAGAAGTCCTTAGGCGCCATGTTGGGTTTTTTCTCTGGGGTACGGCTGCCATTTATACTTTTCCCAACATTCCTCCCTTTTTGTTTTCTTAGGAATTGGGGCGTTGTTAGTCAGATCCGGCTGCTTCCTGCTGTGTGGGGGCGCTGTAGGGCCTAGAAAGAGAAGTGGAGGAATGTTCGGGGGGCAGGTCTGGGGATATCATGGCAGCCAGAAATAAAACCCAGTGGCTATAGACAGCTACTTCTGTAGGGGTGAAGTCTATGAAAGTTCCCTGAAGCCACAAGTCGTCGATGGCATCGAACCAGTCCTGGATGGAGGAGATTGTTGGTTTCAGCCACTGGTCCTGTAACAGAGACTCTAGGAAATACTGGAAGCGTTGCCTGGACATGGCGTCACCAGCACCTGAAGAAGATCAGAGCGAATAAATACAGAATGAAGATAAAGATTAAAGCAAAGGTCAATTTTTGGCAGAAGTTCCATGTTGGGGGACTGACAGAGAAGAGGCCAAGGGCCATGAGGAGGCTTAAAAGGACATAAAGACTTATGAATCCAGGATGGCAGATTAAGAGGTTCTCCGAGCTCATTGTCTCCCGCTGTCTGATGTCCGTTGCATTCCATCGTGCCTGGAAGGGAGCCTCAGCACTGAGTGAACTGTTCTCTTGAAGATGTTGGGGGTTCATCGGTCGTCAGAGGCTGGTAGTGCCTAAGCAGAAGCTGGTTGAAAGTTTGATTAGAAATTTTCTGCAATTGAGTTTGAAGGAACTTCATTATGCAGGGCAAGAGAGCACAGAAAAGGAACATCCCAATAAGGGGCCCCAAGATAGGTAGTAAGTACGTGGCAAGAGAGGATTGGAAGAGCCCCGTTATGGGATTAGAGGAGGTGGGTTTGAGCAATTGGGTTGATAATTCCTGCAATTTAACAACATTTTTTCTATTAGCCCAGACTCATTAACATAGTAGCAACATTCCTCTCTGAGGAACAGGCAGGTACCCCCTTTTTCTGCAGTGAGAAGATCAATCGCTCTTCGGTTCTGTAAAGCCACTTGTGCCAATGAAGTAACCTGCCGCTGCAAGGAGCCCAGAGACTCAGCAGTGGTATCGAGTGCTTCCTGCAGTTTTTGTTGCAGGTCATTGGATGCCCATAGAGCATGACCTATAGCTCCACCAGAGAGTCCGAGACTCGCCACTGAGGTTGTTAAAGTGAGGCCTACCAGAACCGGCAGAAAGACTGCCCTACGGGTGCGGGAAGGCAGGGCCAACTGTCAGAATTCGGTGGGAGTATACAAAGACAGTTGAGGAACTACAGTAACCAAGAAACAGGTGCCAGAGACATTGATTGTTGAGGTACTTAAAGACCCGTTACACCAGAGGAAATGTCCAGGTTGCATAAACGCAGGGCTCGATGGGGTGCTATAGCTCAAGGAACAAATGGGTAAAGGATTCATTGTTGGCAGGTGGAAACAGATGAAAGGAAATGAAGTATTGGTGGAATAACTTTCCCATAGTGGGATACGTGTCACGTGTAGGGGTTGTCCTTTCTTAGAGAAATTGTAGGTTTTTGCTGAAATATTTCCTGCTGCTAATGGGACCGCTGCTAGAAGTGGATGACTAAGTGAAACACAGAGAAAGCACTGAGAAGTAGGCACAGAAAGAGGGGTGGAGTTTAATAATCAAAGAGTTTGGTGTAGCAAATTGAGCCATGTGGGAGGGAGGCCTGAGGGGGTTGAAGGCTCTGAATCCTCTTTGGATGGGCTATGGATAAGATCTTGAAGTTTTGATTCTGACTCCTTGATGTGCTCGACTACCTGGATGGTTGCCTTAGGTGGCATAATCAGGGTGCGGCCAACAGTCATCCACCCTGTGGGTCTGGCTGAGGTTGTCCAAGCATAGACAGCAAACTCAACATAGTCCCAACGTTTGGCCTTGGGGTCAGGTATATCTAAAGTATACCATCCATGGTTATCGGATGAAGAGCCTTTATGCCATTTTAGGTGACTAGAAGTCCATCCTACAGGGTAACCAAGTGAGTGGTAAGAATAGCTACCACGTTCATCATGGAACCTGCATGACCAATAGGGGCACCCATTATATATCTCAGGCCACCAATGGCAATAGCCTTTGGTTTGATCAAAAAGGAAGCAAATGAAAGGCCAGTTCCAGCTACCAGGGACGAAGGTCCTGGAAGGTGACAATTTTAGGGAAATAGAGGTGCAGTTGTGGATGAAGCAAGTAGTTGCATCCACTTCGTGGACCTTCAGCATGCCATGTTCTGAGTATCGTTCCCGAAGAGTGAATAGATACATGGTAGGAGAGGAGGGTAAAGACCGGTCCCGACAGAGCACAGAAAAGAAGCAGAGCACAAAAAACAAGCAGAGAGAGAAGACTGAGGTGTTGGGAAAGCTCATTGTGCCTTCTTTAAGAGGAATTGGGCTGCGGGGAACACTGTGTGAGCCGCAACTTAAAGGGGTGAGATGGGTGTGGAGAACAGGAGTAAAGGGGAGGTTCAGGAGGTGATTCTTGGAGTTCCTCTGGGGTGGTCCTGTCGTCAGCAGGTGGGGCCTCCTGGTGATATGGCTTCAACCTAGAAATGTGAATCCAGGGAGTGAGATGGTTGCCTGGTAAGGAGAGTTTGGCAGCGGTGGGGGTACAGAGAATGACAGGATAGGGGCCTTCCCATTTTGGGGTAAGAGGCCCTTTCTCCTCTGGGGTATTATAATAGACTAAACTTCCAGGTGTTAAGGGGGGAGTGTTTGGAGAGGAGACTGGGTCTGGAAGAAGCCAGTCTTGATATTTCCAGAGTTCCGAGCGGAGATGAAACAAGAGAGGCAAAGACAAATCTCGGGTGAGAGGTCCTTGTGAAACGACCAACCCAGGGGGTATAAGAGGTCTTCCATATATTATATCAAAGGGAGACATTAAAGATGGTTTCTTAGGGATAGCTCTGATTCGAAGCAAAGCCAAGGGAAGGAGTTTGACCCAGTCTAAGTTTAATTCCATTGTCAATTTGGTAAGGACTTCCTTTAGAGTCCGATTTACCCTTTCCACTTTCCCTGAAGCCTGGGGGCGATATGGACAGTGGAAATGCCACTTGAAGGAGAGGGCTTGAGAGACCTTTTGTGTGATCTTAGAAATAAACTCAGGACCATTGTCAGATTGTAAGGAAGTGGGCATACCAAACCTAGGGATGATGTCTGTCAGTAAGATTGAAGCTACAGTGGAAGCCTTTTTATTGGAAGTGGGAAATGCCTCAACCCAACCAGAGAAGGTGTCTACAAAGACAAGGAGGTATTTAGTGCGCCGTACTGTAGGCATGTTGGCGAAGTCTACCTGCCAGTCAGCAGCAGGAGTGTGTCCCCGAGCTTGGTGGGAGGGGAAAGGTTTAGGCCTTAAAGAAGTATGAGGGTTGGTCCGCTGACAGATCTGACAATTAGAGGCTATATTCTGTAGCATGGCTTTGTCAGAGCGGGTGAGGGAAAAGAAGCTCTGTAAAAAGAGGGTCAAAGGCTGAGAGTTGGCATGGAATAGAGTATGAAGGAACTCGAAAAGATCCTTGTTCTTACTGGAAGAAGTAGGGGCTTCAGATGAGCTGTCTAAAGTGGCCATTATATGTCCCCCAGGGGGGCCATAATTGGAAGTGGTAGCAACCATTCGTGCCGCCTGGTCAGCCCTGGCATTGCCCTCAGTGATAAGAGAGCCGTCCTTCTGATGGGACCTACAATGGACAACTCCCAACTGGGTGGGTAAGTGGGAGGCCTCTATCAGATTGGTTATAAGAGCCGAATTAGTGATTCCATTACTTTTGGTGGTAAGTAGGCCTCGCTCCTTCCATATTGCAGCATGGGATAATAGAATATGGAAGACATATTTTGTTTTTTTTTTTTTTATTGGTTGTTCACAACATTACAAAGCTCTTGACATAACATATTTCATACATTGGACTGAAGTGGGTTATGAACCCCCAATTTTACCCCAAATGCAGATTGCAGAGTCACATCGGTTACACTTCCACAATTTTACATAATGTCCTATTGGTCATTGTTGTATTCTGCTACCTTTCCTATCCCCTACTATCCCCCCTCCCCTCCCCTCCCAACTTCTCTCTCTACCCCATCTACTGTAATTCATTTCTCTCCTTGTTTATTTTCCCATTCCCTCACAACCTCTTGTATGTAATTTTGTATAGCAATGAGGGTCTCCCTTCATTTCCATGCAATTTCCCTTTTCTCACCCTTTCCCTCCCATCTCATGTCTCTGTTTAATGTTAATCTTTTCTTCCTACTCTTCCTCCCTGCTCTGTTCATAGTTGCTCTCATTATATCAAAGAAGACATTTGGTATTTGTTTTTTAGGGATTGGCTAGCTTCACTAAGCATAATCTGCTCTAGTGCCATCCATTTCCCTGCAAATTCTATGATTTTGTCATTTTTTATTGCTGCATAGTACTCCATTGTGTATAGATGCCACATTTTTTTTTATCCATTCATCTACTGAGGGGCATCTGGGTTGGTTCCACAGTCTAGCAATTGTGAATTATGCTGCTATGAACATCAATGTGGCAGTATCCTTGTAGCATGCTCTTTTAAGGTCTTCAGGGAATAGTCCAAGAAGGGCAATAGCAGGGTCAAATGGTGGTTCCATTCCCATCTTTCCCAGGAATCTCCAAACTGCTTTCCAAATTGGCCGCACCAATTTGCAGACCCACCAGCAATGTACAAGTGTACCCTTTTCTCCACATCCTCGCCAGCACTTGTTGTTGTTTGACTTCATAGTGGCTGCCAATCTTACTGGAGTGAAATGGTATCTTAGGGTGGTTTTGATTTGCATTTCTCTGACTGCTAGAGATGGTGAGCATTTTTTCATGTACTTGTTGATTGATTGTATATCCTCCTCTGAGAAGTGTCTGTTCAGGTCCTTGGCCCATTTGTTGATTGGGTTATTTGTTATCTTATTGTCTAATTTTTTGAGTTCTTTGTATACTCTGGATATTAGGGCTCTATCTGAAGTGTGAGGAGTAAAGATTTGTTCCCAGGATGTAGGCTCCCTGTTTACCTCTCTTATTGTTTCTCTTGCTGAGAAAAAACTTTTAAGTTTAATTAAGTCCCATTTGTTGATTCTTGTTGTTAACTCTTGTGCTATGGGTGTCCTATTGAGGAATTTGGAGCCCGACCCCACAATTTGTAGATCGGATCCAACTTTGTCTTCTATCAGACGCAGAGTCTCTGGTTTGATATCAAGTTCCTTGATCCATTTTGAGTTAACTTTTGTGCATGGCGAGAGAAAGGGGTTCAGTTTCATTTTGTTGCATATGGATTTCCAGTTTTCCCAACACCATTTGTTGAAGATGCTATCCTTCCTCCATTGCATGCTTTTAGCCCCTTTATCAAATATAAGATAGTTGTAACTTTGTGGATTAGTCTCTGTGTCCTCTATTCTATACCATTGGTCCACCCGCCTGTTTTGGTACCAGTACCATGCTGTTTTTGTCACTATTGCTTTGTAATATAGTTTGAAATCTGGTATTGCTATACCGCCTGATTCACACTTCCTGTTTAGAATTGCTTTTGCTATTCTGGGTCTTTTATTTTTCCATATGAATTTCATGATTGCTTTGTCAATTTCTACAAGATATGCCGTTGGGATTTTGATTGGCATTGCATTAAACCTATAGAGAACTTTTGGTAATATCGCCATTTTGATGATGTTAGTTCTGCCTATCCATGAACAGGGTATGTTTTTCCATCTTCTAAGATCTTCATCAACTTCTCTCTTTAGGTTTCTGTAGTTTTCATTGTGTAAGTCTTTCACCTCTTTTGTTAGGTTAATTCCCAAGTATTTTATTTTTTTTTGAGGATATCGTGAATGGAGTGTTTTTCCTCATTTCCGTTTCCGAAGTTTTGTCGCTGATATACAGAAATGCCTTTGATTTATGCATGTTGATTTTATATCCTGCCACTTTGCTGAATTCATTTATTAGTTCTAGTAGTTTCTTTGTAGACCCTTTTGGGTCTTCTAGGTATAGAATCATGTCATCTGCAAATAGGGATAATTTAAGTTCTTCTTTTCCAATTTTTATGCCTTTAATTTCTTTCGTCTGTCTAATTGCTCTGGCCAGTGTTTCGAGAACTATATTGAATAGAAGTGGAGATAGAGGGCATCCCTGTCTTGTTCCGGATTTTAGAGGGAATGCCTTCAACTTTTGTCCATTCAGAATGATGCTAGCCTGAGGCTTAGCATATATAGCTTTTACAATGTCAAGGTAGGTTCCTGTTATCCCTAATTTTTCTAATGTTTTGAACATAAAGGGATGCTGTACTTTGTCAAATGCTTTCTCTGCATCTATTGAGATGATCATATGGTTCTTATCTTTAAGTCTATTGATGTGGTGAATAACATTTATTGATTTCCGTATGTTGAACCATCCTTGCATCCCAGGGATGAATCCTACTTGGTCATGGTGCACAATTTTTTTGATGTGTTTTTGTATTCGATTTGCCAGAATTTTATTGAGGATTTTTGCATCTAGGTTCATTAGAGATATTGGTCTGTAGTTTTCTTTCTTTGAGGCGTCTTTGTCTGGTTTCGGAATCAGGGTGATGTTGGCCTCGTAGAATGAATTTGGAAGAGCTCCCTCTTTTTCTATTTCCTGAAATAACTTGAAAAGTATTGGTTTTAATTCTTCTTTAAAGGTTTTGTAAAACTCCGCTGTATATCCATCCGGTCCTGGGCTTTTCTTGGTTGGTAGTCTTTTGATGGCTTCTTCAATTTCATCCATTGATATTGGTCTATTCAAATTGTGTGTATCCTCCTGACTCAGTCTGGGCAAATCATATGACTTAAGAAATTTATCGATGTCTTCACTATCTTCTATTTTGTTGGAATATAGGTTTTCAAAATAATTTCTAATTGTCTTCTGTATTTCTGTAGGATCTGTTGTAATATTGCCTTTTTCATCCCATATGTTAGTAATTTGAGTTCTCTCTCTTCTTCTCTTCGTTAGCATGGCTAAAGGTCTGTCGATCTTATTTATTTTTTCGAAGAACCAACTTTTAGTTTTGTTAATTTTTTCAATAGTTTCTTTTGTTTCAATTTCATTGATTTCCGCTCTAATTTTAATTATTTCTAGTCTTCTGCTACATTTGCTGTTGTTTTGCTCTTCCTTTTCTAGGGCTTTGAGATGAAGTGTGAGCTCATTTATTTGTTGGTTTTTTCTTTTTTTGAGGGATGACCACCAGGCGATGAATTTTCCTCTTAAAAAAAAGAAAATTATGTAACATTCCAACAGATACTAAGAAAACAATTTTCTGGACAATTTACATTATCCTGAACAGAATTATTAAATATAATGAAAAGGAAAGGTGAAAGTGAAAGAATTCCCCACACAAAGACACTTCGCCGGGAGAATTCCAATTTTATTGCAAAAAGCTGTGTGCTTATATAGAACTAAAGGGGAGATGGTAGGGCTTAGATAAATGGCAGGCCGCCCGTTTATTGGCAAGTTCTTTCAGATATCAGCTCCCGCGCCCAGGAATTAGTTCTCATTGGGGCTAAGGTTCCCCGCCAGCGAGATTTGAAATTGGCGCCAGTGGGAGAATTCACAAGGGCAGGAACTTTTCGCGCCACTGCAGAGAAGAAGAAGGTAGGAAGAAGAAGTCCTTAGGCGCCATGTTGGGGTTTTTTCTCTGGGGTACGGCTGCCATTTATACTTTTCCCAACATTCCTCCCTTTTTGTTTTCTTAGGAATTGGGGCGTTGTTAGTCAGATCCGGCTGCTTCCTGCTGTGTGGGGGCGCTGTAGGGCCTAGAAAGAGAAGTGGAGGAATGTTCGGGGGGCAGGTCTGGGGATATCATGGCAGCCAGAAATAAAACCCAGTGGCTATAGACAGCTACTTCTGTAGGGGTGAAGTCTATGAAAGTTCCCTGAAGCCACAAGTCGTCGATGGCATCGAACCAGTCCTGGATGGAGGAGATTGTTGGTTTCAGCCACTGGTCCTGTAACAGAGACTCTAGGAAATACTGGAAGCGTTGCCTGGACATGGCGTCACCAGCACCTGAAGAAGATCAGAGCGAATAAATACAGAATGAAGATAAAGATTAAAGCAAAGGTCAATTTTTGGCAGAAGTTCCATGTTGGGGGACTGACAGAGAAGAGGCCAAGGGCCATGAGGAGGCTTAAAAGGACATAAAGACTTATGAATCCAGGATGGCAGATTAAGAGGTTCTCCGAGCTCATTGTCTCCCGCTGTCTGATGTCCGTTGCATTCCATCGTGCCTGGAAGGGAGCCTCAGCACTGAGTGAACTGTTCTCTTGAAGATGTTGGGGGTTCATCGGTCGTCAGAGGCTGGTAGTGCCTAAGCAGAAGCTGGTTGAAAGTTTGATTAGAAATTTTCTGCAATTGAGTTTGAAGGAACTTCATTATGCAGGGCAAGAGAGCACAGAAAAGGAACATCCCAATAAGGGGCCCCAAGATAGGTAGTAAGTACGTGGCAAGAGAGGATTGGAAGAGCCCCGTTATGGGATTAGAGGAGGTGGGTTTGAGCAATTGGGTTGATAATTCCTGCAATTTAACAACATTTTTTCTATTAGCCCAGACTCATTAACATAGTAGCAACATTCCTCTCTGAGGAACAGGCAGGTACCCCCTTTTTCTGCAGTGAGAAGATCAATCGCTCTTCGGTTCTGTAAAGCCACTTGTGCCAATGAAGTAACCTGCCGCTGCAAGGAGCCCAGAGACTCAGCAGTGGTATCGAGTGCTTCCTGCAGTTTTTGTTGCAGGTCATTGGATGCCCATAGAGCATGACCTATAGCTCCACCGGAGAGTCCGAGACTCGCCACTGAGGTTGTTAAAGTGAGGCCTACCAGAACCGGCAGAAAGACTGCCCTACGGGTGCGGGAAGGCAGGGCCAACTGTCAGAATTCGGTGGGAGTATACAAAGACAGTTGAGGAACTACAGTAACCAAGAAACAGGTGCCAGAGACATTGATTGTTGAGGTACTTAAAGACCCGTTACACCAGAGGAAATGTCCAGGTTGCATAAACGCAGGGCTCGATGGGGTGCTATAGCTCAAGGAACAAATGGGTAAAGGATTCATTGTTGGCAGGTGGAAACAGATGAAAGGAAATGAAGTATTGGTGGAATAACTTTCCCATAGTGGGATACGTGTCACGTGTAGGGGTTGTCCTTTCTTAGAGAAATTGTAGGTTTTTGCTGAAATATTTCCTGCTGCTAATGGGACCGCTGCTAGAAGTGGATGACTAAGTGAAACACAGAGAAAGCACTGAGAAGTAGGCACAGAAAGAGGGGTGGAGTTTAATAATCAAAGAGTTTGGTGTAGCAAATTGAGCCATGTGGGAGGGAGGCCTGAGGGGGTTGAAGGCTCTGAATCCTCTTTGGATGGGCTATGGATAAGATCTTGAAGTTTTGATTCTGACTCCTTGATGTGCTCGACTACCTGGATGGTTGCCTTAGGTGGCATAATCAGGGTGCGGCCAACAGTCATCCACCCTGTGGGTCTGGCTGAGGTTGTCCAAGCATAGACAGCAAACTCAACATAGTCCCAACGTTTGGCCTTGGGGTCAGGTATATCTAAAGTATACCATCCATGGTTATCGGATGAAGAGCCTTTATGCCATTTTAGGTGACTAGAAGTCCATCCTACAGGGTAACCAAGTGAGTGGTAAGAATAGCTACCACGTTCATCATGGAACCTGCATGACCAATAGGGGCACCCATTATATATCTCAGGCCACCAATGGCAATAGCCTTTGGTTTGATCAAAAAGGAAGCAAATGAAAGGCCAGTTCCAGCTACCAGGGACGAAGGTCCTGGAAGGTGACAATTTTAGGGAAATAGAGGTGCAGTTGTGGATGAAGCAAGTAGTTGCATCCACTTCGTGGACCTTCAGCATGCCATGTTCTGAGTATCGTTCCCGAAGAGTGAATAGATACATGGTAGGAGAGGAGGGTAAAGACCGGTCCCGACAGAGCACAGAAAAGAAGCAGAGCACAAAAAACAAGCAGAGAGAGAAGACTGAGGTGTTGGGAAAGCTCATTGTGCCTTCTTTAAGAGGAATTGGGCTGCGGGGAACACTGTGTGAGCCGCAACTTAAAGGGGTGAGATGGGTGTGGAGAACAGGAGTAAAGGGGAGGTTCAGGAGGTGATTCTTGGAGTTCCTCTGGGGTGGTCCTGTCGTCAGCAGGTGGGGCCTCCTGGTGATATGGCTTCAACCTAGAAATGTGAATCCAGGGAGTGAGATGGTTGCCTGGTAAGGAGAGTTTGGCAGCGGTGGGGGTACAGAGAATGACAGGATAGGGGCCTTCCCATTTTGGGGTAAGAGGCCCTTTCTCCTCTGGGGTATTATAATAGACTAAACTTCCAGGTGTTAAGGGGGGAGTGTTTGGAGAGGAGACTGGGTCTGGAAGAAGCCAGTCTTGATATTTCCAGAGTTCCGAGCGGAGATGAAACAAGAGAGGCAAAGACAAATCTCGGGTGAGAGGTCCTTGTGAAACGACCAACCCAGGGGGTATAAGAGGTCTTCCATATATTATATCAAAGGGAGACATTAAAGATGGTTTCTTAGGGATAGCTCTGATTCGAAGCAAAGCCAAGGGAAGGAGTTTGACCCAGTCTAAGTTTAATTCCATTGTCAATTTGGTAAGGACTTCCTTTAGAGTCCGATTTACCCTTTCCACTTTCCCTGAAGCCTGGGGGCGATATGGACAGTGGAAATGCCACTTGAAGGAGAGGGCTTGAGAGACCTTTTGTGTGATCTTAGAAATAAACTCAGGACCATTGTCAGATTGTAAGGAAGTGGGCATACCAAACCTAGGGATGATGTCTGTCAGTAAGATTGAAGCTACAGTGGAAGCCTTTTTATTGGAAGTGGGAAATGCCTCAACCCAACCAGAGAAGGTGTCTACAAAGACAAGGAGGTATTTAGTGCGCCGTACTGTAGGCATGTTGGCGAAGTCTACCTGCCAGTCAGCAGCAGGAGTGTGTCCCCGAGCTTGGTGGGAGGGGAAAGGTTTAGGCCTTAAAGAAGTATGAGGGTTGGTCCGCTGACAGATCTGACAATTAGAGGCTATATTCTGTAGCATGGCTTTATCAGAGCGGGTGAGGGAAAAGAAGCTCTGTAAAAAGAGGGTCAAAGGCTGAGAGTTGGCATGGAATAGAGTATGAAGGAACTCGAAAAGATCCTTGTTCTTACTGGAAGAAGTAGGGGCTTCAGATGAGCTGTCTAAAGTGGCCATTATATGTCCCCCAGGGGGGCCATAATTGGAAGTGGTAGCAACCATTCGTGCCGCCTGGTCAGCCCTGGCATTGCCCTCAGTGATAAGAGAGCCGTCCTTCTGATGGGACCTACAATGGACAACTCCCAACTGGGTGGGTAAGTGGGAGGCCTCTATCAGATTGGTTATAAGAGCCGAATTAGTGATTCCATTACTTTTGGTGGTAAGTAGGCCTCGCTCCTTCCATATTGCAGCATGGGATAATAGAATATGGAAGACATATTTTGTTTTTTTTTTTTTTATTGGTTGTTCACAACATTACAAAGCTCTTGACATAACATATTTCATACATTGGACTGAAGTGGGTTATGAACCCCCAATTTTACCCCAAATGCAGATTGCAGAGTCACATCGGTTACACTTCCACAATTTTACATAATGTCCTATTGGTCATTGTTGTATTCTGCTACCTTTCCTATCCCCTACTATCCCCCCTCCCCTCCCCTCCCAACTTCTCTCTCTACCCCATCTACTGTAATTCATTTCTCTCCTTGTTTATTTTCCCATTCCCTCACAACCTCTTGTATGTAATTTTGTATAGCAATGAGGGTCTCCCTTCATTTCCATGCAATTTCCCTTTTCTCACCCTTTCCCTCCCATCTCATGTCTCTGTTTAATGTTAATCTTTTCTTCCTACTCTTCCTCCCTGCTCTGTTCATAGTTGCTCTCATTATATCAAAGAAGACATTTGGTATTTGTTTTTTAGGGATTGGCTAGCTTCACTAAGCATAATCTGCTCTAGTGCCATCCATTTCCCTGCAAATTCTATGATTTTGTCATTTTTTATTGCTGCATAGTACTCCATTGTGTATAGATGCCACATTTTTTTTTATCCATTCATCTACTGAGGGGCATCTGGGTTGGTTCCACAGTCTAGCAATTGTGAATTATGCTGCTATGAACATCAATGTGGCAGTATCCTTGTAGCATGCTCTTTTAAGGTCTTCAGGGAATAGTCCAAGAAGGGCAATAGCAGGGTCAAATGGTGGTTCCATTCCCATCTTTCCCAGGAATCTCCAAACTGCTTTCCAAATTGGCTGCACCAATTTGCAGACCCACCAGCAATGTACAAGTGTACCCTTTTCTCCACATCCTCGCCAGCACTTGTTGTTGTTTGACTTCATAGTGGCTGCCAATCTTACTGGAGTGAAATGGTATCTTAGGGTGGTTTTGATTTGCATTTCTCTGACTGCTAGAGATGGTGAGCATTTTTTCATGTACTTATTGATTGATTGTATATCCTCCTCTGAGAAGTGTCTGTTCAGGTCCTTGGCCCATTTGTTGATTGGGTTATTTGTTATCTTATTGTCTAATTTTTTGAGTTCTTTGTATACTCTGGATATTAGGGCTCTATCTGAAGTGTGAGGAGTAAAGATTTGTTCCCAGGATGTAGGCTCCCTGTTTACCTCTCTTATTGTTTCTCTTGCTGAGAAAAAACTTTTAAGTTTAATTAAGTCCCATTTGTTGATTCTTGTTGTTAACTCTTGTGCTATGGGTGTCCTATTGAGGAATTTGGAGCCCGACCCCACAATTTGTAGATCGGATCCAACTTTGTCTTCTATCAGACGCAGAGTCTCTGGTTTGATATCAAGTTCCTTGATCCATTTTGAGTTAACTTTTGTGCATGGCGAGAGAAAGGGGTTCAGTTTCATTTTGTTGCATATGGATTTCCAGTTTTCCCAACACCATTTGTTGAAGATGCTATCCTTCCTCCATTGCATGCTTTTAGCCCCTTTATCAAATATAAGATAGTTGTAACTTTGTGGATTAGTCTCTGTGTCCTCTATTCTATACCATTGGTCCACCCGCCTGTTTTGGTACCAGTACCATGCTGTTTTTGTCACTATTGCTTTGTAATATAGTTTGAAATCTGGTATTGCTATACCGCCTGATTCACACTTCCTGTTTAGAATTGCTTTTGCTATTCTGGGTCTTTTATTTTTCCATATGAATTTCATGATTGCTTTGTCAATTTCTACAAGATATGCCGTTGGGATTTTGATTGGCATTGCATTAAACCTATAGAGAACTTTTGGTAATATCGCCATTTTGATGATGTTAGTTCTGCCTATCCATGAACAGGGTATGTTTTTCCATCTTCTAAGATCTTCATCAACTTCTCTCTTTAGGTTTCTGTAGTTTTCATTGTGTAAGTCTTTCACCTCTTTTGTTAGGTTAATTCCCAAGTATTTTATTTTTTTTTGAGGATATCGTGAATGGAGTGTTTTTCCTCATTTCCGTTTCCGAAGTTTTGTCGCTGATATACAGAAATGCCTTTGATTTATGCATGTTGATTTTATATCCTGCCACTTTGCTGAATTCATTTATTAGTTCTAGTAGTTTCTTTGTAGACCCTTTTGGGTCTTCTAGGTATAGAATCATGTCATCTGCAAATAGGGATAATTTAAGTTCTTCTTTTCCAATTTTTATGCCTTTAATTTCTTTCGTCTGTCTAATTGCTCTGGCCAGTGTTTCGAGAACTATATTGAATAGAAGTGGAGATAGAGGGCATCCCTGTCTTGTTCCGGATTTTAGAGGGAATGCCTTCAACTTTTGTCCATTCAGAATGATGCTAGCCTGAGGCTTAGCATATATAGCTTTTACAATGTCAAGGTAGGTTCCTGTTATCCCTAATTTTTCTAATGTTTTGAACATAAAGGGATGCTGTACTTTGTCAAATGCTTTCTCTGCATCTATTGAGATGATCATATGGTTCTTATCTTTAAGTCTATTGATGTGGTGAATAACATTTATTGATTTCCGTATGTTGAACCATCCTTGCATCCCAGGGATGAATCCTACTTGGTCATGGTGCACAATTTTTTTGATGTGTTTTTGTATTCGATTTGCCAGAATTTTATTGAGGATTTTTGCATCTAGGTTCATTAGAGATATTGGTCTGTAGTTTTCTTTCTTTGAGGCGTCTTTGTCTGGTTTCGGAATCAGGGTGATGTTGGCCTCGTAGAATGAATTTGGAAGAGCTCCCTCTTTTTCTATTTCCTGAAATAACTTGAAAAGTATTGGTTTTAATTCTTCTTTAAAGGTTTTGTAAAACTCCGCTGTATATCCATCCGGTCCTGGGCTTTTCTTGGTTGGTAGTCTTTTGATGGCTTCTTCAATTTCATCCATTGATATTGGTCTATTCAAATTGTGTGTATCCTCCTGACTCAGTCTGGGCAAATCATATGACTTAAGAAATTTATCGATGTCTTCACTATCTTCTATTTTGTTGGAATATAGGTTTTCAAAATAATTTCTAATTGTCTTCTGTATTTCTGTAGGATCTGTTGTAATATTGCCTTTTTCATCCCATATGTTAGTAATTTGAGTTCTCTCTCTTCTTCTCTTCGTTAGCATGGCTAAAGGTCTGTCGATCTTATTTATTTTTTCGAAGAACCAACTTTTAGTTTTGTTAATTTTTTCAATAGTTTCTTTTGTTTCAATTTCATTGATTTCCGCTCTAATTTTAATTATTTCTAGTCTTCTGCTACATTTGCTGTTGTTTTGCTCTTCCTTTTCTAGGGCTTTGAGATGAAGTGTGAGCTCATTTATTTGTTGGTTTTTTCTTTTTTTGAGGGATGACCACCAGGCGATGAATTTTCCTCTTAAAAAAAAGAAAATTATGTAACATTCCAACAGATACTAAGAAAACAATTTTCTGGACAATTTACATTATCCTGAACAGAATTATTAAATATAATGAAAAGGAAAGGTGAAAGTGAAAGAATTCCCCACACAAAGACACTTCGCCGGGAGAATTCCAATTTTATTGCAAAAAGCTGTGTGCTTATATAGAACTAAAGGGGAGATGGTAGGGCTTAGATAAATGGCAGGCCGCCCGTTTATTGGCAAGTTCTTTCAGATATCAGCTCCCGCGCCCAGGAATTAGTTCTCATTGGGGCTAAGGTTCCCCGCCAGCGAGATTTGAAATTGGCGCCAGTGGGAGAATTCACAAGGGCAGGAACTTTTCGCGCCACTGCAGAGAAGAAGAAGGTAGGAAGAAGAAGTCCTTAGGCGCCATGTTGGGGTTTTTTCTCTGGGGTACGGCTGCCATTTATACTTTTCCCAACATTCCTCCCTTTTTGTTTTCTTAGGAATTGGGGCGTTGTTAGTCAGATCCGGCTGCTTCCTGCTGTGTGGGGGCGCTGTAGGGCCTAGAAAGAGAAGTGGAGGAATGTTCGGGGGGCAGGTCTGGGGATATCATGGCAGCCAGAAATAAAACCCAGTGGCTATAGACAGCTACTTCTGTAGGGGTGAAGTCTATGAAAGTTCCCTGAAGCCACAAGTCGTCGATGGCATCGAACCAGTCCTGGATGGAGGAGATTGTTGGTTTCAGCCACTGGTCCTGTAACAGAGACTCTAGGAAATACTGGAAGCGTTGCCTGGACATGGCGTCACCAGCACCTGAAGAAGATCAGAGCGAATAAATACAGAATGAAGATAAAGATTAAAGCAAAGGTCAATTTTTGGCAGAAGTTCCATGTTGGGGGACTGACAGAGAAGAGGCCAAGGGCCATGAGGAGGCTTAAAAGGACATAAAGACTTATGAATCCAGGATGGCAGATTAAGAGGTTCTCCGAGCTCATTGTCTCCCGCTGTCTGATGTCCGTTGCATTCCATCGTGCCTGGAAGGGAGCCTCAGCACTGAGTGAACTGTTCTCTTGAAGATGTTGGGGGTTCATCGGTCGTCAGAGGCTGGTAGTGCCTAAGCAGAAGCTGGTTGAAAGTTTGATTAGAAATTTTCTGCAATTGAGTTTGAAGGAACTTCATTATGCAGGGCAAGAGAGCACAGAAAAGGAACATCCCAATAAGGGGCCCCAAGATAGGTAGTAAGTACGTGGCAAGAGAGGATTGGAAGAGCCCCGTTATGGGATTAGAGGAGGTGGGTTTGAGCAATTGGGTTGATAATTCCTGCAATTTAACAACATTTTTTCTATTAGCCCAGACTCATTAACATAGTAGCAACATTCCTCTCTGAGGAACAGGCAGGTACCCCCTTTTTCTGCAGTGAGAAGATCAATCGCTCTTCGGTTCTGTAAAGCCACTTGTGCCAATGAAGTAACCTGCCGCTGCAAGGAGCCCAGAGACTCAGCAGTGGTATCGAGTGCTTCCTGCAGTTTTTGTTGCAGGTCATTGGATGCCCATAGAGCATGACCTATAGCTCCACCGGAGAGTCCGAGACTCGCCACTGAGGTTGTTAAAGTGAGGCCTACCAGAACCGGCAGAAAGACTGCCCTACGGGTGCGGGAAGGCAGGGCCAACTGTCAGAATTCGGTGGGAGTATACAAAGACAGTTGAGGAACTACAGTAACCAAGAAACAGGTGCCAGAGACATTGATTGTTGAGGTACTTAAAGACCCGTTACACCAGAGGAAATGTCCAGGTTGCATAAACGCAGGGCTCGATGGGGTGCTATAGCTCAAGGAACAAATGGGTAAAGGATTCATTGTTGGCAGGTGGAAACAGATGAAAGGAAATGAAGTATTGGTGGAATAACTTTCCCATAGTGGGATACGTGTCACGTGTAGGGGTTGTCCTTTCTTAGAGAAATTGTAGGTTTTTGCTGAAATATTTCCTGCTGCTAATGGGACCGCTGCTAGAAGTGGATGACTAAGTGAAACACAGAGAAAGCACTGAGAAGTAGGCACAGAAAGAGGGGTGGAGTTTAATAATCAAAGAGTTTGGTGTAGCAAATTGAGCCATGTGGGAGGGAGGCCTGAGGGGGTTGAAGGCTCTGAATCCTCTTTGGATGGGCTATGGATAAGATCTTGAAGTTTTGATTCTGACTCCTTGATGTGCTCGACTACCTGGATGGTTGCCTTAGGTGGCATAATCAGGGTGCGGCCAACAGTCATCCACCCTGTGGGTCTGGCTGAGGTTGTCCAAGCATAGACAGCAAACTCAACATAGTCCCAACGTTTGGCCTTGGGGTCAGGTATATCTAAAGTATACCATCCATGGTTATCGGATGAAGAGCCTTTATGCCATTTTAGGTGACTAGAAGTCCATCCTACAGGGTAACCAAGTGAGTGGTAAGAATAGCTACCACGTTCATCATGGAACCTGCATGACCAATAGGGGCACCCATTATATATCTCAGGCCACCAATGGCAATAGCCTTTGGTTTGATCAAAAAGGAAGCAAATGAAAGGCCAGTTCCAGCTACCAGGGACGAAGGTCCTGGAAGGTGACAATTTTAGGGAAATAGAGGTGCAGTTGTGGATGAAGCAAGTAGTTGCATCCACTTCGTGGACCTTCAGCATGCCATGTTCTGAGTATCGTTCCCGAAGAGTGAATAGATACATGGTAGGAGAGGAGGGTAAAGACCGGTCCCGACAGAGCACAGAAAAGAAGCAGAGCACAAAAAACAAGCAGAGAGAGAAGACTGAGGTGTTGGGAAAGCTCATTGTGCCTTCTTTAAGAGGAATTGGGCTGCGGGGAACACTGTGTGAGCCGCAACTTAAAGGGGTGAGATGGGTGTGGAGAACAGGAGTAAAGGGGAGGTTCAGGAGGTGATTCTTGGAGTTCCTCTGGGGTGGTCCTGTCGTCAGCAGGTGGGGCCTCCTGGTGATATGGCTTCAACCTAGAAATGTGAATCCAGGGAGTGAGATGGTTGCCTGGTAAGGAGAGTTTGGCAGCGGTGGGGGTACAGAGAATGACAGGATAGGGGCCTTCCCATTTTGGGGTAAGAGGCCCTTTCTCCTCTGGGGTATTATAATAGACTAAACTTCCAGGTGTTAAGGGGGGAGTGTTTGGAGAGGAGACTGGGTCTGGAAGAAGCCAGTCTTGATATTTCCAGAGTTCCGAGCGGAGATGAAACAAGAGAGGCAAAGACAAATCTCGGGTGAGAGGTCCTTGTGAAACGACCAACCCAGGGGGTATAAGAGGTCTTCCATATATTATATCAAAGGGAGACATTAAAGATGGTTTCTTAGGGATAGCTCTGATTCGAAGCAAAGCCAAGGGAAGGAGTTTGACCCAGTCTAAGTTTAATTCCATTGTCAATTTGGTAAGGACTTCCTTTAGAGTCCGATTTACCCTTTCCACTTTCCCTGAAGCCTGGGGGCGATATGGACAGTGGAAATGCCACTTGAAGGAGAGGGCTTGAGAGACCTTTTGTGTGATCTTAGAAATAAACTCAGGACCATTGTCAGATTGTAAGGAAGTGGGCATACCAAACCTAGGGATGATGTCTGTCAGTAAGATTGAAGCTACAGTGGAAGCCTTTTTATTGGAAGTGGGAAATGCCTCAACCCAACCAGAGAAGGTGTCTACAAAGACAAGGAGGTATTTAGTGCGCCGTACTGTAGGCATGTTGGCGAAGTCTACCTGCCAGTCAGCAGCAGGAGTGTGTCCCCGAGCTTGGTGGGAGGGGAAAGGTTTAGGCCTTAAAGAAGTATGAGGGTTGGTCCGCTGACAGATCTGACAATTAGAGGCTATATTCTGTAGCATGGCTTTATCAGAGCGGGTGAGGGAAAAGAAGCTCTGTAAAAAGAGGGTCAAAGGCTGAGAGTTGGCATGGAATAGAGTATGAAGGAACTCGAAAAGATCCTTGTTCTTACTGGAAGAAGTAGGGGCTTCAGATGAGCTGTCTAAAGTGGCCATTATATGTCCCCCAGGGGGGCCATAATTGGAAGTGGTAGCAACCATTCGTGCCGCCTGGTCAGCCCTGGCATTGCCCTCAGTGATAAGAGAGCCGTCCTTCTGATGGGACCTACAATGGACAACTCCCAACTGGGTGGGTAAGTGGGAGGCCTCTATCAGATTGGTTATAAGAGCCGAATTAGTGATTCCATTACTTTTGGTGGTAAGTAGGCCTCGCTCCTTCCATATTGCAGCATGGGATAATAGAATATGGAAGACATATTTTGTTTTTTTTTTTTTTATTGGTTGTTCACAACATTACAAAGCTCTTGACATAACATATTTCATACATTGGACTGAAGTGGGTTATGAACCCCCAATTTTACCCCAAATGCAGATTGCAGAGTCACATCGGTTACACTTCCACAATTTTACATAATGTCCTATTGGTCATTGTTGTATTCTGCTACCTTTCCTATCCCCTACTATCCCCCCTCCCCTCCCCTCCCAACTTCTCTCTCTACCCCATCTACTGTAATTCATTTCTCTCCTTGTTTATTTTCCCATTCCCTCACAACCTCTTGTATGTAATTTTGTATAGCAATGAGGGTCTCCCTTCATTTCCATGCAATTTCCCTTTTCTCACCCTTTCCCTCCCATCTCATGTCTCTGTTTAATGTTAATCTTTTCTTCCTACTCTTCCTCCCTGCTCTGTTCATAGTTGCTCTCATTATATCAAAGAAGACATTTGGTATTTGTTTTTTAGGGATTGGCTAGCTTCACTAAGCATAATCTGCTCTAGTGCCATCCATTTCCCTGCAAATTCTATGATTTTGTCATTTTTTATTGCTGCATAGTACTCCATTGTGTATAGATGCCACATTTTTTTTTATCCATTCATCTACTGAGGGGCATCTGGGTTGGTTCCACAGTCTAGCAATTGTGAATTATGCTGCTATGAACATCAATGTGGCAGTATCCTTGTAGCATGCTCTTTTAAGGTCTTCAGGGAATAGTCCAAGAAGGGCAATAGCAGGGTCAAATGGTGGTTCCATTCCCATCTTTCCCAGGAATCTCCAAACTGCTTTCCAAATTGGCCGCACCAATTTGCAGACCCACCAGCAATGTACAAGTGTACCCTTTTCTCCACATCCTCGCCAGCACTTGTTGTTGTTTGACTTCATAGTGGCTGCCAATCTTACTGGAGTGAAATGGTATCTTAGGGTGGTTTTGATTTGCATTTCTCTGACTGCTAGAGATGGTGAGCATTTTTTCATGTACTTATTGATTGATTGTATATCCTCCTCTGAGAAGTGTCTGTTCAGGTCCTTGGCCCATTTGTTGATTGGGTTATTTGTTATCTTATTGTCTAATTTTTTGAGTTCTTTGTATACTCTGGATATTAGGGCTCTATCTGAAGTGTGAGGAGTAAAGATTTGTTCCCAGGATGTAGGCTCCCTGTTTACCTCTCTTATTGTTTCTCTTGCTGAGAAAAAACTTTTAAGTTTAATTAAGTCCCATTTGTTGATTCTTGTTGTTAACTCTTGTGCTATGGGTGTCCTATTGAGGAATTTGGAGCCCGACCCCACAATTTGTAGATCGGATCCAACTTTGTCTTCTATCAGACGCAGAGTCTCTGGTTTGATATCAAGTTCCTTGATCCATTTTGAGTTAACTTTTGTGCATGGCGAGAGAAAGGGGTTCAGTTTCATTTTGTTGCATATGGATTTCCAGTTTTCCCAACACCATTTGTTGAAGATGCTATCCTTCCTCCATTGCATGCTTTTAGCCCCTTTATCAAATATAAGATAGTTGTAACTTTGTGGATTAGTCTCTGTGTCCTCTATTCTATACCATTGGTCCACCCGCCTGTTTTGGTACCAGTACCATGCTGTTTTTGTCACTATTGCTTTGTAATATAGTTTGAAATCTGGTATTGCTATACCGCCTGATTCACACTTCCTGTTTAGAATTGCTTTTGCTATTCTGGGTCTTTTATTTTTCCATATGAATTTCATGATTGCTTTGTCAATTTCTACAAGATATGCCGTTGGGATTTTGATTGGCATTGCATTAAACCTATAGAGAACTTTTGGTAATATCGCCATTTTGATGATGTTAGTTCTGCCTATCCATGAACAGGGTATGTTTTTCCATCTTCTAAGATCTTCATCAACTTCTCTCTTTAGGTTTCTGTAGTTTTCATTGTGTAAGTCTTTCACCTCTTTTGTTAGGTTAATTCCCAAGTATTTTATTTTTTTTTGAGGATATCGTGAATGGAGTGTTTTTCCTCATTTCCGTTTCCGAAGTTTTGTCGCTGATATACAGAAATGCCTTTGATTTATGCATGTTGATTTTATATCCTGCCACTTTGCTGAATTCATTTATTAGTTCTAGTAGTTTCTTTGTAGACCCTTTTGGGTCTTCTAGGTATAGAATCATGTCATCTGCAAATAGGGATAATTTAAGTTCTTCTTTTCCAATTTTTATGCCTTTAATTTCTTTCGTCTGTCTAATTGCTCTGGCCAGTGTTTCGAGAACTATATTGAATAGAAGTGGAGATAGAGGGCATCCCTGTCTTGTTCCGGATTTTAGAGGGAATGCCTTCAACTTTTGTCCATTCAGAATGATGCTAGCCTGAGGCTTAGCATATATAGCTTTTACAATGTCAAGGTAGGTTCCTGTTATCCCTAATTTTTCTAATGTTTTGAACATAAAGGGATGCTGTACTTTGTCAAATGCTTTCTCTGCATCTATTGAGATGATCATATGGTTCTTATCTTTAAGTCTATTGATGTGGTGAATAACATTTATTGATTTCCGTATGTTGAACCATCCTTGCATCCCAGGGATGAATCCTACTTGGTCATGGTGCACAATTTTTTTGATGTGTTTTTGTATTCGATTTGCCAGAATTTTATTGAGGATTTTTGCATCTAGGTTCATTAGAGATATTGGTCTGTAGTTTTCTTTCTTTGAGGCGTCTTTGTCTGGTTTCGGAATCAGGGTGATGTTGGCCTCGTAGAATGAATTTGGAAGAGCTCCCTCTTTTTCTATTTCCTGAAATAACTTGAAAAGTATTGGTTTTAATTCTTCTTTAAAGGTTTTGTAAAACTCCGCTGTATATCCATCCGGTCCTGGGCTTTTCTTGGTTGGTAGTCTTTTGATGGCTTCTTCAATTTCATCCATTGATATTGGTCTATTCAAATTGTGTGTATCCTCCTGACTCAGTCTGGGCAAATCATATGACTTAAGAAATTTATCGATGTCTTCACTATCTTCTATTTTGTTGGAATATAGGTTTTCAAAATAATTTCTAATTGTCTTCTGTATTTCTGTAGGATCTGTTGTAATATTGCCTTTTTCATCCCATATGTTAGTAATTTGAGTTCTCTCTCTTCTTCTCTTCGTTAGCATGGCTAAAGGTCTGTCGATCTTATTTATTTTTTCGAAGAACCAACTTTTAGTTTTGTTAATTTTTTCAATAGTTTCTTTTGTTTCAATTTCATTGATTTCCGCTCTAATTTTAATTATTTCTAGTCTTCTGCTACATTTGCTGTTGTTTTGCTCTTCCTTTTCTAGGGCTTTGAGATGAAGTGTGAGCTCATTTATTTGTTGGTTTTTTCTTTTTTTGAGGGATGACCACCAGGCGATGAATTTTCCTCTTAAAAAAAAGAAAATTATGTAACATTCCAACAGATACTAAGAAAACAATTTTCTGGGTTACTGTTTATTCCTATAAATTTATTTGATGCTAGGGAGGAAAGGTATTAGAAGGGAAGGGAAGAAGTCACTAAGGAGAATGAGAGTAGGCAGGTAGAATTCAAGGAAGGGGGGATAAGAAAAATGAAAAGACAAAAGAAGAAAGAAATAGGAACTAAAAAAGAACAAAAATTTAAAAAAATATTAATAATAATTAAAAAAATTAAAATTGAGATTAGAAGAGAAAGAAGAAAAAAAAGAGAAAAGAAAGAAAAAACAAGATAGAAAAATGAAGAAGAAAGAAAAACCCCCAATCAGAAAAAAAAAACAACAACAACAACAATAAAAAAGACTAATAAATGCCGTCTTAGAGTTTGATTAACTTCTCTTCCACTAGGTGGCGCTGTGCCCCCCAGGTCAAGTCTTTCCCGTCAGTACGCGGGAACCAATCACTGTGCAGCAGCTCCTCCCAGACTGGGCGAGTCACCAATCCTGAGTGCCTAGGGCCTCCTCTTGTGTCCAAACACTTCCACTTTTCCTCTAGCCAGGCCCCTCTCACTACAATACTGGCTACAGGCCAGGTCTGCTGCTCCTGGGAGCCCTGTTTTCATGAATGACTGGGCTCACTCCTCCAGATTGCCATTCCCTCAGACCCTAAGCTTGTAGAGCTTGGTGCTGAGAATCCTCAGCAAATTTTGCTTGCCCTCCGGTAGCCACACCCCCGTAGCTGGTGCAAGAGACCTCAGCAGTCAGCCCTGGTGGGAGCGGCAGTCCTGCACCACCTCTGACTCCCTCGGGCTGGCTATAGCATTCTCGGGAGAGCTGGGAGGGGCTCTTAAAGTTTCCCTGATGCGTGGAGAGGGAGAACCAGGAGACCACACACCTGCTGCAGCAGGCTTCAATGAAGTTATCTCCTCCGCCACAGTCCTGCCACGCCAGCCCTCCGCCTCAGTGGTGTTCTCCGCAAACGGCTACAGTTCGCCTCCCCCTGCCGGGCGACCAACGCCACGGGCGGGTCCCCACTGTCACCCAATCCCCACCTGGACCCTGCGGCCACTACCCACGAAGGCCCGGCAGGCATCCACCTCCGGGGAATGAGAAGTGCTGACCAGCCGCCTCAGCCGGATAGCTTAATGCTGAGTCGCAGCTGTCTGTCTCAGCTTTTCAGACGTGGTGGTGCGGGGCACGGACCATGGAGGGGCTTACTCACTTCCCGACGCCATCTTTCTCCTCTCGCTATTTCGGGATGATGGCGGGGTGCTGGCTCGCTCTGTCCGGTGCATCTCTGCCTCGAGCTCCCACGCCTCTCTCCGCCGCGGTTTCTACAGCATGCGCTGCCCTGTTCGCTCTCTCCGCCCCCGGCGTTCCCGGCTTCTAGCCGCACCGCGGCCCGGTCCGTGTCTTTATGGCTCGCGGCTCCAGCGGCGCCCGGGGCCGGGGAGGCGACGGCCTGACTCCGGCAAGTACCGCAGTCCCCAGGCCCCGAGTCCCGGCGGCCACAAAACGACACTTCTAGTAGACCTCCCAGATCCCTGCAGGACCCCTCTTCATGGAATTCTGCTAGAGGTTCCTCAGTGTGAAGACTGCCGCTGTTCCAAAGGGTCTTTTTGATCTCGTTAGTGCGGAGACATTAGAGTCGCTGCTTACTCCTCGGCGGCCATGCTCCCTCCCCCTGGAAGACATATTTTGAGTCAGTATAAAGGGTGAGGGATTTGCCTTGAGCTAGAAGGCAGGCACGAGTGGCTGCTATGAGTTCAGCCTGCTGGTTGGTAGTTCCTGAAGGCAGAGCTTTGGCCTCTATAATCTCAGTGGCTGAAACTACGGCGTATCCAGAGTCATGAGTGCCATTCTGTCTAAAGGAACTGCCGTCAGTGAACCAGATAAGGTCATGCTTGGTGAGTAATCCCTCAGAAATGGAAGGATGACAGGGGAGGAAATCATCTAAGGTTTCCAAGCAATTATGAGTTGGTGTGTCAGATGTGGGAGTCGTTGGGAGCAGTGAGGCAGGGTTCAGTGCAGAGCAGGGGAGGAACGTAATATTAGGGTTTTCCAGAAAAGAAGTGAGGAGTGACAGAACTCTGGATGGAGGAAGGGTTTGAAGGCCCTTATAAGCTAAAAGATCCTTCAAGTGATGTGGGGAGTGGATAGTTAAAGGGGCCCCAAAAGTCAGCTTAGAGGCTTCTTTGTGTAAAATTTGTCCAGCAGCCAGAGCTCTTAAGCAAGGGGCCCACCCACGGATGGTAGGGTCTAGTTGCTTGGACAAATATGCCACAGGTGCAAATGTAGGCCCATAGTTTTGACCTAAGACCCCAAGTGCTTGCCCCCTTTTTTCACGGACATATAGATGAAATGGTCTTGAAAGATCAGGAAGGTGAAAGGCAGGTGCCTTTAAGAGGAGTTGCTGAAGCCTGCGGAAGTGGTAGTTGGGGGAGGAGGCAAGAGATTCACTAGGGGGTCCCTTTGCTAGGTCATACAGGGGTTTGGCTAGAAGAGAATAATTTGGGATCCAGGCCCTAAAATAACCTGCTAGTCCTAGGAATGATAGTATTTTGGCTTTCGTATGAGGCACTGGAAGATTAGAGAGGAGTTGCCTCCTATCCAGTGTTATTTCCTTTTTCCCGGGTGTAAGGCGAAAACCAAGATAGGTGACAGCAGACCGGGAAACCTGGGCCTTGTGGGGAGACACCCTATATCCCTTGTCTGCTAGGAAATTAAGAAGCTGGGCAGTGTGGGATTGAGAGTGTTCCCAAGAGGGACTACATAGAAGAAGGTCATCGACATATTGAAGGAGAGTAGAGTCAGGACAGGTGGGGTGAAAGGATGTGAGGTCCTGGGCAAGAACTTGGCCAAAGAGATGGGGGCTATCCCCGAATCCCTGTGGGAGGACAGTCCAGGTAAGCTGACGAGAATGGCGGGTGTGAGGGTCAGTCCACGTAAAAGCAAAGATATCCTGAGATTCTGAGGACAAGGGAATAGAAAAGAATGCATCTTTCAAATCTAGGACCGAGAAGTGGGTAGTAGTGGCAGGGATCTGAGAGAGGAGGGTGTAAGGGTTGGGCACTAGTGGGTGGATGGGGACCACAGAGGAGTTGACAAGGCGAAGGTCTTGAACCAGCCTGTAGGACCCATTAGGTTTTTTAACTGCCAGAATGGGGGTGTTGAAAGGAGAGTGTGTAGGCCTAAGATATCCCTTTCATAATAAATCTTGGATGATGGGTTTTAATCCGAGGAGGGCTGTGGTTGTGAGTGGATATTGTGGTTGACTAATATATCTTGAAGGGTCCCGTAAGACAATATGAATAGGACTGCATTTAGCCATAGAGGGTGTAGTTGTGTCCCAAACCTCAGGGTTAACTTGTTTAGATAGTTGTGGAAGAGTGTGTGAAGGAGGTGTATCTGCCCCTAGGAACATCATGAGGAAATGAGAGGTAGGAGAGATGTGGGGTGATATGTGAATGGTGACTTTCAATAGTGAGAGTATGTCCCTTCCCAGAAGGGGAGTGGGGCAATGGCTCATAACGAGAAAGGAGTGTGTGAAGGACAAAAGGGATCCCTGCATATAACATGATAAGGGAGGGGGTTTCGAGGGAAAATCTGTTTACCTCCTACCCCGACAATAGGAGTTTTTGAGGGTGTGGTAGGACCCCAATACTCCCTCAAGACCGAAAAAGCGGCACCAGTGTCTAAGAGGAAGGTAATGAAGCGTCCATCCACCAGGAAGGTGACCCTAGGCTCTTGCTTCTTGATGGTAATAGTCGGGAGGGAAGGCCCAGGGCTCCGTCAATCCTCCTCTGCCAAGCCCAGGAGAGGCTGGGGTTGCCAGGCGGCTGACCAACCTCCCTTCTGGGTTGTTGGGCAGTCCACCCCCCAGTGTCCCCCCTTTGGTGGCATTTTGGGCAGGGGGTGGAGGGTGTCCTCGGCGAAGGACAATCCTTGGCCCAATGTCCCTCCTTACCACATTTGAAGCAAGCTCCAGGGGGTGTCTTATTAGGACGGCGTGGTGATGACCTTCTCTGAATGACCTGGGCCAACATTTGGAACTTGGCATTTTCAGCCCTCTGCCTACGGCGTTCGCTTTCATCCTCTCTACCATGAAAAACCTCGAAAGCGACAGCGAGGATTTCTGTCTGAGGAGTAGCAGGGCCCTGTACAAGCTTTTTAAGCTTGGCTTTAATGTCAGGGTAGCTTTGGGCCAGAAAATATGTCATTAAGACATGACGGCCATCAGGGGTTTCTGGGTCGAGGTTTGTGTACTGTTGAAGGGCCTTGGTTAGTCTATCCAAGAATTCTGAAGGTGTTTCTTCCTTTCTTTGAATGACCTCCTGCACCTTTTGAAAGTTAACAGCCTTGCGGGTGGCCTTTTTCAGGCCCACACCTTTTGAAAGTTAACAGCCTTGCGGGTGGCCTTTTTCAGGCCCGCCAAGAGGCAGGATGTAAAAAGGTCATGAGACTGCAAGCCTTCAGGGGTGTTATAATCCCATAGGGGATCCTGCTCTGGGACAGCATGAGGGCCCGTGGGGTGGTTGGGATTGGTCCTATGATTTTCATCAGCATGGGCTTGGACTAGCTCCCAGACCCGTCGCCTTTCCTCGGGGAGAAGTGTATTGGCCAAGAGCATGTAGATGTCATGATGAGTGAGGCTATATGCTTGCAGGACCTATTGAAACTCCCGAATGTAAGTGGTGGGGTCAGTGGTGAATGAGCCTAGCTTCCTCTCTAGCTGAGTAATGTCCGACATGGAGAAGGGCACGTGGACTCTGATAACACCCTCGGGACCAGCTACCTCACGAAGGGGTGCGATTGTCTTGGGGGTGGGAAGGAATCACTTAGACCTGGTAACAGGAGGACTGAAAGAGGCAGGCGGCGGACAGGAAGGAGAGGGAGGGGAAGGGGGTGTCTCTGTGGAGGAGGAGGTGGAGTAGGCAGAAGAGGGCGGAGGGGAGGGGGATGAAACGGAAGGCTGAGGATCCATGGAACCAGGTGGAGGAAGAGGAGGGTATAGCGGGAGAGAAGGAGCAGATGGGGCTGGGGGATAAGGTGGGAGTTCATCTGCTGGGTCGAATGAGGAAGAATCTGCGAAGTCAGGAGTAGAAGTAGGGGAAGGGAGGGGTTTGCAAGCAAGGAGGACTTGAGAAGGAGAGCAGGAGGAACAGAGAGCAGGGTGCTGTGCGAGAAGGCTAAAACCTTCAACGAAGGGAATCTCCCTCCGCTTTTTCAGACACTGGCAGTAGTTAAAAAGGTCTCGAAGGAGGTTTGAATCTAAGGAGCCTTCTGGAGGCCATGATTGCCATTATCCAGTGAATATGTAGGCCAATCTTGGGTACAGAATTTGATTAAAAGTTTGGGCTTGATGTCTGGTGTGAGGGAGAGTGTGGCCAGATTTTTTATTAAACATTTGAGAGGTGAGGCTTCAGGTACAGACAAAGAGGTGCCCATAGTCACAGGGAGAGATGGAAGAGAGAAAGAGAGAATAAGCCTAAGCGAGAGAGACAAAGGGAAAACCCGGGCTGGAACGGCTTCCAGGAAGCCCAGGGCGAACGGGGGTCAGGTGGGCGTCCCCAAAATGACCAGCCATCACCAGGAACTACAGAGGGCACTATCAGTCGTCACCAGTGAAGTGCGATCTGTGAGACCCAATGGGGTCGGAGCCACGGGCAACCTGACGTCAGGAAAGTTTTCGACCGCAGCGGAAAAAGTCAGTAATGAAAACAGAACTCCGGCTCTGGCGGAACGCAGTTCCAGGCCGGGAGTTCAGTTTTCCCCGAGTAGAAAGACCAGACACAGTAGCCCCGCAGGAAAAAAAAAAACATAGAACCTCTCGTGTAAACTCAGAAGCCTCACACCCCAAAGGGAAACGGATCACCAGAGGGTCCACTGCGACCAGTAAAGGTCTTAGTGGTGTGAATTCCCTCCCCCCAACGAGCGTCTGGAGTGTGCCGGACGATCATGGTCACAGTACCAGCTGTAGCTCGAAGGGAGTTGGCGAGCCGGGGTCAAGGGGACCTTACCTACGGTCGGATCAATGGTGAGTGCAGAGAAGCTGGCGTCTGAAAACAGCGGACCTGGGCAGAGAGTCTTTGGCGGGGCAGGGGATGGGGCTCTTGTTGGAAAGAGCTCACCCGGATCCTCACACGGGGCACCAGAATGAAAGAATTCCCCACGCAAAGACACTTTGCCGGGAGAATTCCAATTTTATTGCAAAAAGCTGTGTGCTTATATAGAACTAAAGGGGAGATGGTAGGGCTTAGATAAATGGCAGGCCGCCCGTTTATTGGCAAGTTCTTCCAGATATCAGCTCCCGCGCCCAGGAATTAGTTCTCATTGGGGCTAAGGTTCCCCGCCAGCGAGATTTGAAATTGGCGCCAGCGGGAGAATTCACAAGGGCGGGAACTTTTCGTGCCACTGCAGAGAAGAAGAAGGTAGGAAGAAGAAGTCCTTAGGCACCATGTTGGGGTTTTTTTCTCTGGGGTACGGCTGCCGTTTATACTTTTCCCAACAGAAAGTAAACAAACAGATCTGTTAACCTCCTTATTTGTTCACATATTAAAACAATCCTCAACAGCTGTTTACCCAATTTAAATTAAACCATTTAAATCACGTGAATAATAAAAATATTTGGATCCATTTTTTCATGAGCATTCCTCATATATATGGACATACGCACATACAGACATACGCACATACAGACATACAACACAAAACACAAGTGTGCACACATAACATACAACACATAAGACAATAGTAAAGGCCTTGTAGCTTTACACAGGTGAAATCTCCATTGCAATGTTTAAAAACTCCACAGTCAAAAAATAAAACTGATCAGAAAAACATTAACCTAGGTCTGTATGAGCTCAAAAAATAAAATAGAACTTTATGATGTGGGAACAGGCAATAATAAAATAGATATTGAAAAAAGACATCCTGGTTACCACCTGGGTTTGACTCTTTTTTGGATATCCCATCCTTTTTCCTGTAACTTGCATAGTGGGTCTGAAGGTATTCCCACAAGCAAGCCCCAAGGTTTTTTACATTTGAAATAGGCTTTAATGGTGTTCATTATTCATTAGCCTCCAGGTGTGGGAGAACCACTGTTGCAGATGTAAGAATAGCCAAGCTGGAGCTCTGGATATCAGCTGCTATGGATTTGAGTCAAATCATCTTCTTTTTGGTTCTCTGGCGTCACCTTTCAAACATTCCCTCTGGCAAATGCCAGGTGTCATTCTGACCAGCGGTGGCTCTCAACACCCTTATACTGTAAGAGTTCTGTCCCTGTTTCAATTTTTCAATTCATCCTACTCTTACACTCACTCATCCTGATCTGTTGATTTCATTCTTCAAATTCACAAAACAAGAACCTGGAAAGAAGAAGAAATTGATGGTGAACTGCCTTATACTTGCAGTCCTCCTTCATCAGCCTCCCTGAGTCACTGGGATCACAGATGTGTGCCACTGTTCCTGGCTGAAAACTAATTCTTGGTCTTAGAGTAGCAAACCCAAATAAAGAATATGGTGCAAAAAAGCTAATTAGATATGGTAGTTATATTTTTGTTTTATGTGGGGGCAGATGGAAAAATTCACTTTATAAAGGCTCTCTCAACATGCACCATGCTACTGACCCCAAAGAAATTTTTGCCAGACTTCCCACCCTCTAATATACAAATGTCTTACCAAGGTGGGCACAGTGGTACACACCTATAATCCCAGCCACTTGGGAGGCTGAGACAGTAGGATCACAAGTTTGAGGCCAGCCTCAGCACCTTAGTGAGATCCTGTATCAAAAAAAAAAAAAAAAAAGATTGCAGAAGCAGTTCAGTGGTAAAGTGCCCCTGGGTTCAATCTCTAGTACTATCCAAAAAAAAAAAAGCCTTACCAATATGTCCAGAGTACTTGTTGCTTCATGTTTACCCTGTTTACCTGGTCCAGTAAGCATGATATCATCAATATAATGGACCATTATGGTGTCTTCCAAAAGGGAAACCTGATCAAGTTCCATGTAGATTAGATAGCAGCATAGGGCTGCAGAATTAATACATCCTTGTCATTGGTATACCTATATTTTTTCAAACATTATTCTAGTTATTTGCATATTTTTCTTATATAAAATTAACATTAAATCAGGCTTTGAGTAAGCAGATTATGCTCCATAACCTGAGTCAGAATCATCCAACAAGTTGAAGGCCTTAAAAGACCTACTTCTCTCAGAGGAGGAAATGCTGCCATCAAACTGCCTTGGGTTTCAATTATAACATTAACTCTTCCCTGAGTTTCCAGCCTGTTGGGCTACCCTGTAGGTTTTGGACTTGCCAGCTTCCATAATCGTGTTAACCAATTCTTAGAAAATAAATCTCTCTGTGAGAGCATTAACTGATTATGGAATATAATCCATCTACAAAGTCCCTTCATAGCAATACCTTTATTTGTTTCTAAATAACGAGGGACTGTAGCCTAGTCTAGCCAATGCATAAAATTGACTACCACAATGATATATGAGGTATAAAGGCAAAAAATGGACATATGAAATAGCGGGCATGATGTGTGAAGATCTTTGTATCACATTAATCTACTAAAGATAGTATCAAAAAGTCACTAAACATCCAAATGTGTAAAATGACTTAGGTTGTTATTACCCAGCCTTAATAACCTGTCCTCCAGTTTAGGCATTATAGCACATATATAAGTTGGTGGTAACTGCAAAATAATGGAAAATATGGATGACATCTATATCATGGACTCCAGATACTGCTGCCTCTGACTGTCCAATCTTCTAGTAAGAGACATCAAAGATAAACCTTCATTGGCAGTATTCTTTGAGAAAATAAGCAACCACATACCATCTAGCTGGGTTCACCAAATTGGGTCTCTTCTATCCTGTAAGAGCCTGCAATTTATTCTTGTGAACAACTATTCTGGGTATGGGTCTGCTTTTTGCGCCTACAAGACCTCAGCCAACACCACCATATGAGTGCTTAAAGAATGCCTGACATGGGGAATGGGGTTGTGGCTCAGTGGCAGAGTGTTTGCCTTGCACGTGTGAGGCACTGGGTTTGATCCTTAGCACCATATTAAAAAATAAACAAATATAATAAATGTATGCTGTTAAAAAATGCCTGACATGAACTGAGGTTGTAGCTCCGTGGCAGAATGCTTGCCTAGCATGTGTGAGGCACTGGTTTTGATCATTAGCACTGCATTAAAAAATAATAAATAAAAAGTAAATGCATTCTGTCCATCTACAACTACAAAAAAATTATAAAAATAGAATACCTGACACAAAGGCATGATATCTCACATACCATAGCATCTTATTAGGAAATTCACTTTTGCATGGAAAAAAATTGCAGGGGCTGGCTCATACCAATGAAATGAACTACTGGTATCCCCTACTGTGCCATCTATAAATACCCCTGATAAATCATTGCAATGGCCTTCTCTAAGTACAGCCAAAATGAAGGCACAAAGGACATATTCTGCTGGGATGTAGTATCATCCTCTAGAGTGCAGACCTTTATGTTGTGTTGTAAAAAAGAATATTGATGAGGGCTAGGGTTGTGGTTCAGTGGTAGAGAGCTCACCTTTCCATGCACCAGGCCCTGGGTTTGATCCTCAGCACCACATGAAAATAAATCAGTGAAATAAAGATATTTTGAAAAAAAAGAATATTGATGAGAACCAAGATATAGAAGCATATTGGCCACTCTTAATATCATTCTCAATGATTGCAAGTGCACTTCTGGGTATATATTGGCTGGTAGGCCATCTATTGTCATTTCTGTTGGAGAATGCCCAATACAACACACCCCATTTTAGAGGTGAGCTCTCTAACTCTCCCACCCCAGACATGGAGTCTGCTACTCCAGCTGTGGGCTGATCATGTGGATGGAGGTTACAAACATGAGTCAAATGCATTGTATTCCTTGTGTTGTAGTTGACAGAGAAACAAGAAATAAGGAGATCATGTGGCAAGGCCTGTGTGTGTATGTGAGAGTGTGTGTGTGTGTGCCCGCGTTTGTGCATATGTATACATGCATACACATGTGCTTGCAGGCTATTGAACATCCAAAATCTTTTGTGGGACAGATCACAAATCACAGATTCTGCTGATAATGGAGCTGGAGAACAGATCTATAGTTTTAAAATTTATTTATAAAATTTACAATCAATACAATTCACTGTGTGCATGTATACTTCTACTTGTTTTTTAAGCATGCATAAATGTTTTCATCTATGACCACAAATAGGATACAAAACAATTCCAACACCTCAATTTCTTTGTGCATGTCCTTTGTAATGAGATCCTCCCCTATCCAAACACTTGGTAACCACTGATTAGTTTTCTGCCTTTTCCAGAATGTCATATAAAAGAATCACATGGCATATAACTTTTTGGACTGGGGTCTTTCTGTTAGCATAATAAACGTGAAGTTCATGCATGTTGCTGCATATATCAGTAGTTCTTTTTTTTTTAAAATTGGTGAATAGCATTCCATTTTGTGAATATTCCACAATATATCCATTAATCCACTGAAGAACACTTTGGATTATTTCCAGTTTTTTATTTTAAGTGATACTATAAACATTCATATACAGGTTTGTATGTGAATATAAGTTTTAATTTCCTAGGGTAAATACTTAAAGTGAGATTGCTGGGTCATATGGGAAGTATATGTGTAACTTAAGAGACTGAAAAATTGGGTTGGGGATATAGCTTGGTGGTAAAGTGCATGCATGAGGCTCTGGGTTCAATCCCAGAGGGGGGGGGGAGAGAGAGAGAGAGAGAGAGAGAGAGAGAGAGAGAGAGAGAGAGAGAGAGAGAGACTGAAAAATTGTTTTTGAGAGTAGCTTAGCCATTTTGTATTTATATTAGCAACATTTGAAAGTTACTCCATATTGTCACAGAACTTGGTACTGTTTATACCTACGGTTTTGAAAAAATCAAGATTATATAAATTTATGACTGTTTGAAATGGTTGAAATAGGTGTATTTTGTTTTATTTTGTTTTGCTGTTGTGAGTTGGGCATGGCAAGCCTGATTCTAGTGCTAGACTGGAAATTAAGTGGAGAAATATAAGGATTACCTGGCTAAAAGGGCTCATGTTTAAGATGCACTGAACACTGACACTGAGGCCATAGGGAGTGAGATAGGCTTGATCACACACTCTAGGAGAAAATACACAAGAGTTGAAGAACTATATTTAGAGGATGGAGTTGATTTACAGTTGGATTCCAAGTTCTAGCATTACCTCCTTGATGCCTATATGTCTAATTTTGATTCCTGGTAGAGATGAGGGCAGTGAGATATGCAAGTTATATTTAAAGCTTGATAGTGCCCTGGAGACTCCCAGAGGCAATTTTTTTACTGATGATTTTCAATTTGCTAGTCAGATAGCCTGGCTAGACTGTGTAATGAGTGAACAGAGAACACTTGCAGAGAACTTTTGAGTGCTCTCAAAGGCAAGTTTCATATACATCTTAGTATTTAATCCCAGAGGCAGTGTGCAGTCTTTTGTGAATAAGGACACTAGAGTTTAAACCTGGATTATTCACAGACACCCCCACCCATGCCTGCATGGCCTTTGCTTTTAAATAAAACCATTACATGGATATGCTCTGTGGAGTCCTTTGAGTGAATAATTATCTTTGTACATGTCTATGATTTTGCAGTTGGGTCTACGACATAAGAATCTGCAAAATTATACTTATATGTTTAAGTTTATATATAGATAGAATATTATAATATTTAATATATATTTATAATATATATTTTATTTATTAAAGTGTTTCAAAATATGTATTTTATAATGTATGAATTTATATAATATATAAATGTATAATTATATAACACATAAATGTATCATATATTTTATATATAATATATATAAATCCATATCTTCTTTACTCCTAAATAAATATATACATATTTAGAAGCAGACTCAGATGTTAAAATCATGTTTGCTCCTCACAGCTGCCCACACATAATATAGTAATAGTTGAATTACATGAAAAATCCTCATCTTTATCAATTCATAAATGGAAAAATCTCCAACTTCAACAGAAATCTTCAAGCAGGATTCTGGAATTTAGTCTAATGCTGCTTCATGACAAAATATAAACTAATTGACCCAAATTTTCTAAGAGTAGCTTAAATATAAATAGCTACTACAAAATAAAAATTCAATTATGCTTTCTTTGAAGCATTCAAAAGTACCTCCTAGGAGGATGTGAGTGTACTTATATTTGTTGTAATCCATTTCTTTTTTCCTCTTTGCACCTTAGTTTGTGGGACTTCATGAGAACTGACTCTGTATAGAACTGTTTGAAGACAGAAATTTGGGGCCATTTTCATTTTTGCAAAATTGGGAAGTATGCATTTGAATAGGTAATTTAACTAGGTTCTCTTAATCAAATAATCAAATTTAATTTAAAAGTATCCATTCTTTACTTTTTTTTGGTATGAATTCTTTGACATTGTATTAGGAGCTATGGATAAAGTCATTCTTCATTCTTTTCTAAACTTATTCTTACAATCATTTCACTTGAATAACTCCTATCCAAATGAATTCCCCAACGTTTAAGATTTAAGTTTTCCATATTCAACATTTACAAATGACAAGTAATATAAAGTCCACTCACTTTCCAACTTTCATATTCTCATAAGATTTTTTCTAGTTAGAATTCTCTGATGTTGAGAAAGGAAAATGTTGAGTATCTTTCTCTAGTATAACTTCTTTTAAATTTTTTTAGTTGTATATGGATACAATACTTTTATTTTATTTGTTTTATTTTTTGTAAATAACTTTATTTTATTTATTCATTCATTTTTTATGTGGTGCTGGGGAATGAGCCCATTGCCTCACACATTAGGTGAGCGCTCTACCACTGAGCCACACCCAGTCCCTATTTATTTTATTTTTATGTGACACTAAGGATAAAACCCAGTGCCTCACACGTGGTAGGCAAGTGTTCTACCATTGAGCCACAACCCCATATCCTCTAGTATAACTTTTCAAAATTTCAAATAAGTCATTAACTATGGCTAAAAGTTAGCCCTGTATTTATTATATTTGTCTGGCATTGTATTAAAATTAGAGCTGTTGCTAAAAACCTTTCTACATGCATTATATTCATGTTCCCAGTTTTTCCAACATTGATTTAGTTTTTCCCCTAGCATGAATTCTGTGGTTTGAACCACCACCATGTTGATAATATACATAGTAGTTTCTCTTTAGAGTAAATTATCTCATGCTGTGAAAATTCTGAGTTGTTTGGCAGTTATTTACCAAAGGTGATTGAGCATACAAATTCCCTAAGACCCAGAAATTCCACTCCCTAACTATATACATAAGAGAAGTGCACATATGTACACAAAAAGACTAATGTGTTCTCAGAAGCATTATTTATTATGACCCTAAGCTGTAAAAAATGTAAGAAGCAATCAATAGGAAAATGGATAAATTGTGATATACTCATATTAATGGAATTCTATATAGAATAAAAAGAAATGAACTTCTGTCACATGCATTAATGATTACACTGAGAGACAATGATGAAATAAACAAGCCAATTCTGAATGAATACATGGTACATAATCCAATTAATATAAAGGTTTATAATATGGAAAAACAAATTTATAATGTTAGAGGTCAAAGTTGTGGTTAACTTTGAGGAGGTAACTAATTTTTATTCCATTTTTGCAAGAAATAAAAGTTCTCACCGCCTTTCTCTCTTTATTCTTTTGTTGTTGTTGTTGTTGTTACTGGGGATTGAACCCAGGGGCACCTTGCTACTGAGCTATATCCCCAGTCTTTATTTTTTTTTTATTTTGAGACAGGGTCTCACCGAGTTTCTTTGGGCCTTGCTAAGCTGCTGAGGCCAGCATCAAACTTGTAATCCTCCTTGCCTCTGTCTCCCAAGTTGCTGGGATTACAGGTGTGTGTCACAATGCCCAGCATACCTCCATTATTCCAAATGACTTCTACTCACAGTGTATTCATGGGCCACTGCCAGCTGGCCAGCTGTTTATTATTGGTTCATAAAAAGTATTGAAACTACTTTGTATCAAAATTGAAAATAATTTTAAATGTTCATAGCAATTTAAAGAGGATGTTTTGGTCCAGTGAATTTAATAAAAATTTAGGCTTTTATTTTCAAAGATTTTTGTTTAAATTTCCAACAATATTGTGTGTGTATATGTGTTTTACAAGCTACCAAACAGTAAATACATGGCATATTATCTTAAATTACTAAATATTATTACACTTGCAAGCAACATTAGGTACAGGGTTACTATGACTTGAAAAGCTTTTATTAAAAAAGTCACATCACTTACTGAATTCTCATAGTTTCTACTTTGTGAGTTTTCTGGTGGACAATGAGGTTTGACTTACAACTGAAGAATTTCCCACATTCTTTACATTCATATGGTTTCTCTCCTGTGTGTGTTTTTTGATGGCGAATGAGGTTTGATTTTCTACTGAAGGCTTTCCCACATTGAGGACATCCATTGGATTTTTCACCCGTATGTATTCTGTGATGAACAGTAAGGATTGCCTTCTGGCGGAAGGACTTCCCACATTCATTACAAATATAGGGTTTTTCCCCTGTATGAATTCTCTGATGGAGAGTGAGGGTAGTCTTTTGGCAAAAGGATTTCCCACATTCGTTACAAATATAGGGTTTCTCTCCTGTGTGAGTTCTCTGATGTACAGTGAGGGTTGTCTTCTGGATAAATGCCTTCCCACACTCATTACATTGATATGGTTTCTCCCCTGTGTGAGTTCTCTGATGATCAATGAGGTATGACTTCTTTCTAAAGGCACTTCCACACTGAGTACACTCATAAGCCTTCTCCCCTGTATGTGTTTTGTGATGTCTAGTGAGGGTTGCCTTCTGGCGGAAGGATTTCCCACAATCAATACAAAGATAGGGTTTCCCCTCTATGTGTGTTTTTTCATGAAGAGTGAGGGCTGTCTTCTGGCGAAAGGCCTTTCCACATTGACTGCAAACATAGGGTTTCTCACCTGTGTGAATTCGTTGATGTTCAATGAGGTATGACTTCCTTCTGAAGCCATTCCCACAGTAAGGACATTGAAAGGGTTTCTCTTCTATTTGAGATCTCTGATGCATAATAAAAACAGACTTTCTGCACAGGAATTTCCCATTCCCATATTTGTTGTATGCAGAGGACTTCTTTTCTATAAGATTATGTGGATGGATACCAAGATCTGACCTTTCTAGGAAGGCAATTCCATCTTTATTGAATTCAAAGTTTCTTTCTCCTCTGTGAGCTTCAGTCTGTGTAAATAACATTCCTTTCATAAGGAAGGATTTGTCACGTTCATTACATTCAAATGGCTGCTCTGGAGTTTGAACCTTCTGATGTTGAGTAACTTCCTGTTTACCATCAACATCCTTTTCTGTTTGTTTATGGAAATTTATTGATGGTTGAATTTTCTCATGCTTAGTATTGAGGACTGATTTCTCCCAACCATTACTTTCACCAAACTTCTCTCTTGCAGGGTTTATATTTCTAATAACTAATTCTGAAATATTTTTCAAAACTTTTCCATCAGGTTTATTATATTCACATAACATTGTTTTTGAAATCATGTGGTTCTTGCCTGGAGTAAGGGTTTTCCCATAAATATTACTTCTTTCCTTAATAAGTTTTTTGTGATTGATAAACACAACTGATCTAGATTGCTTGTCTTGGAATTCTTTGAACTTCATTAAAGCATCTTCAGCTTTCCCATCTTCTAGAAAATAATACAATTAACAACATTGTAAGTCTTTTTATACATACTGTGAATTGCATGTATATATGAACAACTCATATGAAACTATCCGTTTTGTTACTGTGGTCTAAAAAAGGCTAGAATAAATAACCTCTTGGTAAAGAAAACAAACAAAAACCTTGCTGTGCCACCGAAATGAGGAAAAACTGGCATAAACAAAGAACAATTATATCTTTGGCATGCTGCAATTGTCAGTTGCATGGAGATGGTATAATAAGCACAAACAGAGGTGAACATTAGATAAGAATTGTGAAAGAGCAAGGGAACCAAATAGTAAGTAGTGTAACAAGGAAAATTATTTAGGAAGAGATGAAAACCTACATATTTATTTCCTCATTTCTTATATAAATATTGTAAAATGCTTCCACTCATTTCTTCCTCATTTCCACTTATTCAATCCATAGCAAATGAACTTTCTCAAACTCATTTCCTAATGTACACAAACACTGATTTACAGTCCTGGCCCTCACTGACCATATGACTATGATTTATTTTCTCTTGAAGTAAAGAATCAAGAAAACATATTTCCATGAAGAATTATAAAGTTAACAAGAAGACAAGTTATACTTGCAACATGAATATAATCATTATTGTATTATGATTGTTGCTACCATCAATTTATTCTCCCAGAAATGGTCAGCAATAAAATTCTCCTGACCATCAATTTAACCTCTTCTCTTTTCAATATGTTGAATTACTTTTTTTCAGTTTTCTTCCCAACGTAGAAACATACATCAGCTTTGTTATTCTCTGTAGGGGTGTGAAGGAATAGATTCTTCAATGAATAAGTAGGGTACTAACTGACCTTAAATATGATTGTTTCTTGGTTACTTGGGATTGAACCCAGAGGTACTTTATCACTGAGCCACATCACTAGCCTGTTTTAATTTTAATTTTGAGACAAGGTCTCACTAATTGCCCAGGATAGCCTTGAACTTGTGATCCTCTTGCATCAGCCTCTCAATTAGCTGGGATTCTAGGTGTGCAGCAGTACATCTGGCTTAACTATATTTTTTCTATAAGTTCTTGACTATATAATAGTATTATTACCTATCATTCACATTTGGGGGAGCAATCCCAAGCGTAGATTCAGCTTACCTATGACACATTTTTATTTATAATAGCACTATACTGGAAAAAAGTTCAAATATCCATCAAAATGTAAACAGATAATAATGTATTTTGTATACACACACAATGGAATTATACCTCAGCAAGAAAAAGGAAACCTATAATATATAATGGCCAACAGGGATGATTCTCATTTTTCATAGTGTAAGATTTATGCAATAAAGTACATATACGGTATAATTCCACTTATGTGTACTTCTTAAACACGTAAAACTAGGCTATTTGGTAATTGAAGTTAAATTGTCTTCCTCAGAACCTCAAATAGCTCCAAGATATGCTACTATCCATTTTTCCCAAGGCCTTCACATGGTCTTTCTACTTTTCAGTGTCTAATTTGTCTGAAATTGGCATAAAAGTAGGGTCTAGACCATCCGTTTCAATAAATCTTTGAAAAACCTGATATTTTAACATGACTATTCCATTTAAATGCTCAATTTGATAATTTTGCTTTCCCAGCCCAAACCACGTGCTTTTATTAGTTAGTAATTATATAGTCAATTGACTATCTGAGATATTCTGAGTACACATTGTTATATGAGGTGAGGGAATGTTATTTTCAGCAGATATATCTATAAAGAACTTAACATTTAGTGATTTCTGAATGAATTCACTGCATGGCACCATAAGATAATGAATAAGATAACTATTAAATACCTAGTCTGTTACAAGCTATAGTAAGAAGAGGCAAAATAAAGGACTTTAGCTAGGTATGTTGATCCATTCCTGTAATCCCAGAGACTCAGGAGACTGAGGAAGGAGAATCAGAATGCTGAGGAGGCCAGCCTGAACCTGTCTCAAAATACAAAATAAAAAGGGCCAGAAATATAGGAGAGCACTTGCCTACCATGTATGAGGCCTTGGGTTCAATCCCCAGCATTAAAGGAAAAAAACTAACAACACTAAAAAGACTCCAATGGAGAGTGACTATGATAAAAGGTGAATGTTGATATATTTTGAAGCTCTGTTAAAGACTGTTATAACTTTTTGTTTGAACTGGAGATTTAACCCCAGGGGCACTTAACCACTGAGTTTCAAACCAGACACTTTTTAAAACATTATTTTTGGGCTGGGGATGTGGCTCAAGAGGTAGCGCGCTCGCCTGGCATGTGCGTGGCACTGGGTTTGATCCTCAAAACCATATAAAAAAATAAAGATATTGTGTCCACCTAAAAATAAAAAAATAAATATTAAAAAATAAATAAATAAAACATTATTTTCATTTTAATACAGAGTCTCACTAAATTACTGAGGCTGGTCTGAAACTTGCAATCCTCCTGCCTCTGCCTCCCAAATCTCTGGGATTACAAGTGTATACCATCACTCCAAGGAAAGGCCAGATGACTGTTATAAGTTTTGATATTATGTGGACTGGGGTTGTGACTCAGTGGTAGAACACTTGCCTAGCATGTGTGAGGCACTGAGTTTGATTCTCAGAACCACATATAACTAAATGAATAAAATAAAGGTTCATCAACATCTAAAAAAATTTTGATACTATGTCCCTCTTTATTGCTATAATATTCCATGTGCTGAAATTTGCTGATACATAGTCACTACATTTTCTTTTACTAAGCATTTATATGTGTAGCAGAGTCTGACTCCATTTTTGATGCCTTACTGCTGCTACCTTTCTAGACTTGTCTTTATTTCTCTCTTTTTTGGCAATATTAGGAACTGAACAGCAGGGCTTTGCACATGCTAGTCAAGCACTCTACCACTGAGCTATATCTCCAAACTTTTTCATTTTTTAAATTTTGAGATAGGGTTGTACTAAGTTGCCAAGGCTGGCCTTAATCTTATGACTCAAGGTTCCTGAGTTGCTGAGATTATGGGAATGTGCCACCCAACTCTAGCCTTTTATTTATTTATTTTTAAATTTTGAGACAGGTTCTCACTAAACTGCCAAGAATGTCCTCAAATTTGTGATCCTTCTGCCCTAGCCCCTTGAGTAGCTGGGATTACAGGTCTGCACCACATGCCTGACTATCTTTCCCCCTTTTTTTAAACCGCCCTACTTTACACAGGTAAGTCAATATAAAACACTCATGCTCTGTGATTAAGGTGTGTGCCACTGTGTCCACAGACAATGAGGTAACTTATGATGGTGTTTTAACATCTTAGTCTGCAAATTCTATCACCTCTATTTATTTAGGCTTGTTCCCTCTCTCAGAATATTTATTATATTGTATACTCACCCTTCTTGTGATAATAGGAGATGATACAAAGCCCATATGATGAGAAGAATGACTTAGGCATTGTGATATAGTTAGGCTACTACCCAAGAATCACTTGAACACAGTATTGAGATACTGATATTATGACAGTTGATCTGACAACAAAGAGGCAACTAAGTGATTAGTGAGTTGCTGGACAAAGGGATGATGTACATCCCAGGTGGGACAGAATGAGACACTATGAGATTTCATCATGCTACTCAGAGCAGTGTGCATATTAAAACTCATGGATTACTTATTTCTGGAATTTTCCATTTAATAGTTTTTGAACTGTAGATGACCTGTAAGTAATTGAAACCTTGGTTAAGGCATATTACTATATTAAACAGTAATAACAACAACAATAAAACCTAACACAACCATAAATATGAAAAGTCAATATATGAAAATTGTGTTTATATAAATCAGCAACAAACTAGAAGAAGTAAATTTAAAAATCCTGCCTTGGGCTAGGAGTATAGCTCAGTGGTGCATGCAAAAGGCCCTAGAATTCAGTCGTCAGAGAACACAAAAAATCCTACTATTTACAATATCATAAAAAATATTAAAAATATAAACTTAATTAATAATGTACAATAATAAAAATAATAAAACACTCCTTATAGGAATTTGGAAAGCTACTAAAATGGAAAGCTAAAGTATGGTTACAAACCAGAAGACTCAATAGTGCTAAGATATTAGTTCTCTCAAATCCTGGGACATTTACTTAAAGAAATAAAGAAGTTGATTGTAATATGTATTTGAGAAGAAAATGACCTAGAACACCAAAACAATTTAAAAGGGAATAAACTTGGAGGACTTAAATTAACTGTCCTCAAGACTCATTATAAAATCACAGTAATCACAGAAAAGGTAGTATTGGAAATATGACTTAAATATATCAAAGGAAATAATAGAGAGTTAAAAAATGGAGTGACACAAATATGATCAAATAATTTTCTATATGATCACCAGAACAATTTGATTCAATTTAACAAATAGTGATGGAACTAATTGAGATCCATATGGAGGAAAATACCCTTGAGGACTTACCTCATATCATAAGTGAAATTTAACATGAGGTAGATCATAAAATTAATCATAAAAACAAAAATATACACAACATTCTCAGAAGAAAATATAGGGAACTACCATAATAACTTGGACAGATATTTGTGAGATCAAAGAACTAATTATAAAAGAAAAAATGGCTAAACTGGACTTCCTCAAAATTAAATACTTCTGTTCATAAAGATACCTTAAAAATGAATAGGTACACCCTGGGCCAAGCCACTATCTTCCCTTGCCTGGATCAATGCATTGACTGGCCTCCTACCTGACCTTCCTAGATCTATATCTATCTTCCTCTCAGTCAATTCTCAACCATGCCACTTTCAGCTACTATACTACACCAAGGAACACAATTTTAATAAATTCCAACTGAAGTTGAGCTGGGCACATTTGTTCAGGTCCACAATCCCAGCTATACAGGATGACTTCAAGTTTGAGTCCAGTCTTGTCAACTTAGTGAGGAGACCCTGTCTCAAAAAAAAATTTGTTTTTAAAGGGTTGGGGATGTAGTTCAGTGGTAAATTGTCCTTGAGTTTAATTCCCAGTATTGTAAAAAACAGACAAACAAACTGATATTAGATCATGAATGCCTTGTTGAAAACCTTCCAATGGCTCCCACTTTAGCCATAATAAAAGTCAAAACCCTCACAGCGCCCTCCAAGGACACAGGTGCCTCAGGCCTCTTAACCTTCAGGCCTCTTCTCTCTTTTCTCCCCTTCCCCCGCCATTCACTCTGCTCCAGTCACAGATGACAAACAGAACTACCCTCAGTGCTTTTCACCTACTGTTCTGCATAAAAGGGACCTGCATTAAAAGTCCCTTCCTAAACTCTGCTAGGTCCACTTCCTCTCTTCCCTTAGGTCTTCACTCATATTTTCTTTTTTAAAAAGTAACTCCCTGCCTTGTAAAAAAAATTTCACAACCTCCTCACCACATTCTCTTCCTCTGCCTCACTTTTCCCTCCTTTCCACTTTTCACATTACATACCATACTATTCTACGTCTACCTCTTTATGGTGTTTCTGGCATGGCTCCCCCAGCAGATAAGTGCTTTATGAGGCAAGAAAATTCAGCTGCACCCACAGTGCCTTGAACAGTGACTATCACACAGTACAACACTGGTAAAATAAGTAAGATTATAAATTATCAGCTAATATAATATTTTTCTCTTTTTCTTCTTTGGGATCCTGGGTAGGTTAAAACGCTAAATACTTAAGAAAATGAATAGGCACACTAAAGAATAGAGAAAATATTTGCAATGTGTACATTGAACAAAAGATTCCTATCTAAAATATGTAAAAAATTCCTATTACTCAATGAAAAATATGTACTACCCAATAAAAAATCAACACTTGAGTGAACATAAAAAGCACTTAAAATTTTTTTCAACATATAATTTAGAAGAGAAATCTAAGTTAAATTGGAAAGATATACTATCAGGAAGTAATGTAGAAGAGAATGTGGGATAAAGTTCTTATACATTGCTGGCAAAAGTCTAAGATGGCACAGTAACTTTTAAAAACTGGCAATTAACATGTAACTGATTTATGAATCAACAGAATCACTGTTAGGTGTTTACTGAGGAGAAATAAGCACCTATGTCCACAAAAAGATTTTTATAAGAATGTTTACAGCAGCTTTATTCATAATGTATCCAAACTAGAAAGACCCCAAATGTCTATTAATAGAACACAGAAAAACAAACTGGTATATTTGTACAATTGAATACTATCCCACAATTAAAGTAAGAAACTATGCAAACAAGTGTAAATTTCTCAGACATTGAGCCCATATGACAAAGGTCTATAAAAGTCAAAACGAATCTCTGCTGGTGGAAATCACAACTGTGATTATCCTGGGGAGGGACTGATCTGGAAGAGACCTGACAGAACTTAATGGGATGTGAGAATATGGGTTGCTACTTTTGCACAATTCAAAGAAATTACTGAAGGTCTCTTTTTATGAAATACCTACAAATCTTGGAATGGATTCTTGGAAAGTTAACAGTGAGCCAATATTTCTATAAACAGAAGGCAAACAAGAAATCATTTATATGAGAAATGATATTGAAAACTAAAATTTAGATTTTTAGAGGTATGACAGTCAGCCACATATGGACACTTCACAGATCTCAGGTCTTTTTTTTTTTAGCTGTAGATGGACACATGCCTTTATTTATTTTTATGTGGTGCTAAGGATTGAACCCAGTGCCTCACATGTGCTAGGCAAGCACTCTACCATTGAGCCACAACCCCAGCCCAGATCTCAGGTCTTTAGAAATAGATCCCTAATTAGATGGTTATCATAAAAAAAATTGATCTGGGCATAGCGGTGGGTGTACACCTGTAATCTTAGCTACATGGGAGGCTGACATGGCAGGATTCTAAGTTTGAGGCCAGCCTGGGCAAATTAGCAAGACACTATCTCAAAAAAAAAAAAAAAAGAAGAAGAAGGTGAGGGGGCAGGCATACAGGTGCATGCCTATAATCCCAGCAGTTTGAGGCCAGCCTTGGCAAATTAGTGAGACCCTGTCTCAAAATAAAAATATAAATAAAAAGGGTTGGAGATGGAAGTAACTTAGTGGTGGACCACCCTGGGTTCAATCCCCAGTGTGGCAAAAAAAATAAATAAATAAACAAACCCAGTAAAATAATGTGAATCAATATATAAAAATGGCTGGGAATGAAACTTAGTGGTAGAGTACCTCTGGGTTTAATTCCTAGTAAAACACACACACACACACACACACACACACACACACACACACACCCCTAGAAAATAAGTGTTGGTGAAAATGTGAAGAAATAGGAACCCTTGCCCAGTATGGTAGGAATGTAAAATAATGCAGCTGATATGGAAAACAGAATGGTAACACCTCAAAAATTAAGCATAGAGTCTTGACAGGATCCAGGAATTCTATTTTTGGGAACATACCCAAAAGAATTAAAACCAGAGACTCACGATGATACATATGCTTATACATAGCAGCATTATTCATAATAGCAACCCAACTCATTCATGAATGAGTGAATAAGCAAAACATAGTATATGTATATGTAAACAATGGAATTTTTTAATGTTTATTTTTTAATTGTAGTTGAACACAATACCTTTATTTAATTTATTTATTTTTATGTAGTGCTGAGGATTGAACTCAGAGCCTTCCATCTGCCAAGCAAGCGATCTACCACTGAGCCACAATCCCAGCCCAACAGTGGAATATTAATCAGCCTTAAAAAGGAAGGAAATCCTGAGACATGTTACAACATGGAAGAGCTTTGAGGACATTAAGTAAAATAAGCCAGTCACAAAAAAGGAAAAATGCTAAATTATTCTACTTATAAGAAGCACCCACAGTAGTCGAATTCACAGAGTCAGAAAGAAGAATGGTGGTGGCTAGGGGCTAGGAGTTCTAGTAATGGGAAGTTATTGTTTAAAGGGTACTGAGTTTCAGTTTTTCAAGATGTAGAGTTCTGGAAATGGATGGTAGTTATGACTGCATAAAAATGTGAATGTACTTAACACTGCTGAAGTATATGCTTAGAAATATTTAAGATGATAAATTTTCTGTTATGTATATTTTACCACAATTTTTAAAAGTAGGTCCCTAAAAACATGCAAAGTTGGTATCAACTACCTGAGTTTTGATGTCCACTGGACTTTTGGCTGTATATACTCACCTAGGTAGCTCTGACTTGCAAAAATTCTCTCTGACCATAGTTCTCCTTGTTCCAACTTGCGGATCATATCAGGCTTAGTTATGTGAAATCCTGAAAATGAAAAAGGAGACTTGGTCTAAACTGGACTCCAAAATATTGAAGGAAAAGAAAGATACAGCATCAAGGTGGCAGATGAGGGATATGCTAACATCTTATTAAGTTAATATCTTGCACTCAGCAAGATTTCTGCTAACAAAAAGAAATTTATCATTTTTGATACCTGCAATCAAAATTCTTTATATTTCAGGATGTTTTTCCTGTGGTGCTTGGATCCAACCCAGGGTCTTCTGCAACTAAGTATGGGCTTTTCCATTCATCCCCACCTGTTTTAGGAATTCTTGAAAGGAAGTATATGATATTGAAAGATTCAAGGAGGGTCCCTTACCCACAGAAATGAAGTGGCAGTAGTTTTCCAACATCACATCCCTGTAGAGGGCCTTCTGAGCAGGATCCAGTTGCTGCCATTCCTCCTGGGTGAAGTCCACAGTCACATCCTTGAATGATACTGATCCCTGTAAGGGCATACTCTAGTTCATCCTGAAGTGATCGGAAATGGGTAAGAACTAGATATTGGAAACCTAGTTCTAAAAATGTTCAGTGATCAGACAGTTTTTAAAATTATTTTATATTATAAAAATTTCTCTCTGAAGATATATTTATCAATATTATTGTCTCATGCTAATATGTATATATATTACATATGTGTACATATCTATATACATGTATGTATGCATGTATGTATGTATCTATATAGAGTGATCACATTATTTGACCTGAATGTGATGGCTTTCTGATGGATCAAAATGAATACAATCCTGATTCTGCTCATGAGAAAGTACAGGCTAAGAGAGAGGCATACATGCACTCAATAGGTATTACATATGCAATGACAGAAAAACATACACGGGAAAGTGTCATAAAGCAAAGAAAATTTTCATTTTGTACTCTGAAGCTTCACTGAGGACATAAAAGTTTTGTACTCACAATAAATTTGTTTTGTAGGAATACAGGGCATCTGCTTTTAAAAATTCATGGGGAGAAGAAAACCAGTTAGTAAATTCAGGAAATAGCAAAAGGTATAGTATGTTAGGAAACAATTTTTGAGCTCTGAAAAGGAAAAGATATGGAAGAAGGTAGGAGTTTCATTATGGAATAATACTGAACTTTTTTCCTTTATAGCATTGGTCTTAAAAATGTAGTGAATACATTCCCAAAATATTCATGGTTACATATAAAATAACAAATAGGCATTAATGGCAATCCATATTGTTAATGATAACTGCTCTCAAATATATACTGTTAATATTTTCTTCTCTTCCAGTATAATGTCTTATACATTCCACTATGATGCAAGCCCCATTTTGGGTCTCTGCTTTAAGGAGTATAAAGAACATGAAAAACATAAGTAAATACATGTTATATGATAAAATTTTTACTTTTGAGGCAACACTTTCAATGACTGGCAAAGATGCTTATGGTGTGTTAAGTAGGAAAGACAGGAAACCACTTAGAAATGCCTCATAGGTTAAGATCATAGTAATGAACTGAGAGAAGACAGGTGGTTACTAGATGATGAAAATCAACAGAATTGGTCACAAATTGGCTTTAGAGTGGAAAAAAGAAAGGCAGGACTATCAGATTATCTGAATAGGCAAGTGTGTAGGTGCTAGGACTAGTAAATAGAAATGGGAAAAAGAGAGAATAGGCTGAGCAAAAGGAGGTTATAAGGTAACCTTAGAAAGATACTTAAAGTGAAGTAACATATAGGGGGTGATAACTATTGGATGTTGAATATATGGTTCAGACACTTAAGAGATCAAAGTGAGAACCACTGAAATCAAGAATGTGTAGCCTTCACATTGAATCTGACGTGTACAGAGGAAAAGACTGTAAAGAGAAGAAAACCAGTTAGCACCTGGGGAAAACCAGTATTTTAAAGGTTGGTAGATGAGGAATTTTCTGTAAGAAAAAGAAAAATAGGACAGAGTACCACTTTTGATTTAAGCGTAGATATTTCAGGAGTGGACTAGCATATGCATTTCCTTCCCCTGTACAAACATAAAAAATGAGAAGAAACTAAAAAGTATAAGTCAATAACAGCACTGGAATACTGGAAAGATTTTTCACTGGCAGGCCACAATTTGTAGAAACTGTTGGCAGACATGAGTAAAACAGGAAGACAGGAGAAGAGGAATACAAAACCTGAGTTTTCACTGAGGTTGTGGCTCAGTGGTAGAGTACTTTCCTAGCATGTGTGAGGTAACTGGGTTCAATCCTCAGCACCATATAAATAAGTAAAATAAAGTTTAAAAAAACCCTCAGTTTTCTATACAAATTCATATCAAATCTCCATACTGAAAAACCTCACAAAACACGACATCCTTCCACAAAGTAATAATACGAACTACCCATTCTACCTCCCACCATATCATTGCAAAAATCTTGATTAGTGGAGATAAGCAAGGTTTTTCTGTCTGCTCCTTGACTAGTTACAACTTGGGTGTAGAAGTAGGGTCAAGAGAAGGTAGATTCATTCCAAGTAATATATTTCCGTTAAATCAAGACAATAGCTTTCTGTTACAGCAGTATGTTAGTGAGAAGACTGAGAAAGGAGATGATGAATGATACATCCAATCACACTTGGGGAAGGCTTCAGTTTATCTGGCTGGAAGGGAGAATTTGGAAACAGGGTTGCAAATAGGATAAGGTGGGTGAAACACTGAGGGTGCAAAATTTAGGAAGGCATAGCACTAACAGTATGCCTTAAAAATCGTACCTCACGCCATTTGCTTGCCTCACCCTAATCTGGGTCCTGACTGAAGACATTTCATGAAAGCAAATCTCAACATCCAGGAAGTTTAAGTAACATTGTTAAATAAATGTTCATATTCCCTGGGGAAAAGAAAAGAGAGGAAATATCATCTCACCTTAGACATAGCTTTGAGATTTGTAGGAGATGAAATTTCTCTTTGAACTCTTCTTTTGGTAAGGAAAGAGTCCTATTGAGGCAAAAATAGAGATATATAAGGAGCCATGTGAGTACATACTTGACTTAGATCTTCCAGAATAACTAGGTAAAGCTATATTAATTTTCACAGTTTCATCACTTGCCCACTGCATACACTTCAGAAATACAGGCTGGAGGTTAATGGGAACATGGGACAAATTCAGCTTTTCCCCAATTCTAGAACCCTAGTCTCTTGCTGAAGAAGAATGGATTCTAGGAACCTGTAAAGCCTGTTAAGCTTGGAAAGGGAACATTGTTTTATACCCTGTGACTCTACCTCCCATCTCCCATGGAGCACAGGTTTGTATGTTTCCAAATTGTTTTTCATGGACTGTCCATTTACACTGTTACCAACAGTGCATGAGACTATCTTCCCATGTCCTGACAAACAAGTTCAGAACTTTTAAATCTTTGCCTATTGGTAGTTCTAAAGTATACACTTACTATGATGAAAATAAGCTTATTTTAATAAGTTAAAAGCCATTCCTTATTTCCTTCTTAATGCATTTCCTTATGTTTATTTTATTTACTTATTTATCATGGGTTTTTAGGTTTTATTGTTTTTGTTTTTTGTGGTGCTCGGGATTGAACATAGAGCTTTATGCATGCTAGGCAAGTGCTCTACCACTGAGCTGTACCCCCAGCCTGTATCTTCTGTGTTTTTTCTTTTTCTCTAATTTAGGAAATTAACCCTTTACCTATTTTAAGTTGCAAACAAATTTTCTTGGTTTGTCATATGACTATTAGTGTCTTTGCCTTTTGAATATTTTTTTTCTCCTATAAGCTTTATATAGTAGGAGCTGGGGATATAGCTCAGTTGGTAGAGTGCTTGCCTTGCATGCACAAGGCCCTGGGTTCAATCCCTAGCACACCCCCCCCCAAAAAAAAAGAAATCCACTTTTATTATCTGTACACGTGGAAAAATAAGATTATGTACCCCATTTGAATCAAATATATGTCAAGATCATTGTAATATTTTGAGCAACTAATAAAAGTTTTATTTAGCAATACCACATACTATATAATCTAAATAATTTCAACTGATGGTAAATGTGATCTTTATCACACATTCAATTTCCCTAGGTGACTAAGTCTGAACATTCTGTTTTTCTACTCAACTTTTTATTGCTTTACCTGAAGCACATTACTTAAGAAGCAAGGTTGCTGAAATTAAGTATTCTGTTGTAGTACATGTATGGGAAATAGAAAAGTAACTGTTTAAGCACACTTTGTACTCTGTAGGGTTCCAGACAGAAGGAATATTATTTTGCTAAGAAAAGTTTGAAATGTTGACTGCTGCAGTGAATATTTTAGTTACCAAAATAATTATTTTATCTGGGCACAGTGGGGCACACCTGTAATCCCAGCCACTTGGGGACTGAGTCAGGAAGATTGCAAGTTTGAGGCCAGCCTGGGCAAGACCCCAAATAAAAAATAAAAAGGCTAGGGAGATAGCTTAGTGGTAGAGTAACCATGGATTCATCCTCAGTAAAAACAGAAGGAAAAAAATTCAATTATTTTAAGTACTAAAATGAGACTGGCCTTGTAATTAGAAGTGTTATCAAAGACTCTTAGAATAGTGAAGACGCTATCAGCCTTGATTGAATCCATGAGCAGGAAAATTCACTAATATATGTGTTAAAAGTGGTAGTTATGGGTAAAAATTATTTTTCCTGCATGTTCTCCATGAAACACTGTTCAACACATTGATTTTGGTTATTATGGTGCTTACAGGACACGAATCTAACCTCCTGGGAATTATGAAAATCTTACTATTGCTTTTTACTACTTGTACTTCTATTGTATTTGCAAAATTGCTATTTAGTTAAAATTCTGGAGGTAGGCTTCATGGCTACTACTCAGATAATCAAATATAACACAACCAACTAGATGTGCTCTTACAGAATTCTTCAATCATTTAATATTTAGGTTACCATAGTCACAAAACCATCAGAAATAAACGGTAGGTCATACACATAGTGATCTTCAATTAAAGATTATTCCGAAAACCACCAACCCATAGCCCCCCACATGTCATTCATAGCCACATAAAGCACACTATGCAATTCCAGGTAAAGTCACAATCACATTCACAAATCACTTTCAACTCTCCACATGCAGTCTCGAATACTACTCACACCTAATCTAAAACTACACACACGCAGGGGAAACCTCATGCAGCCACACAGCTAAGTCTACCTTTCACACAATCGGAGGGTACATCCCAAAGAGTGGCACGCACCCAAAAGGCAGCAGGTTGTGTACAGGGGAACACCCCCAAACATATATACACACTCGCAGCACCCGCTATGCGCAGGGACACGATTTGCGCGACAGAATTCCTCTGGGTTGTCAAACAGGCAAAATCCCTCTTCGCAGGGCTAGCTCCAGGTCATCCTCAGGGTCACGCCCACGAACCACGCCCGAGGCCCTGCTCTTACAGATGTGAGCGTTCGAATACTGCGGTCCTGGTTCCCTCCCCTAAACTGCTAGGCTGGGATCGGACTCCGGGTTTCCTCCCGGATCTCCCCTCCCCGATCTCTCCTCTCCCTTAGTCTGCTCTCCCGGCAGGACTTCCAAGCTCCTTCCTCGGCCTCCTCCGAACCCCTAAGACCCACCAGCCTCACCCCCGGCCGAGCCTGTTGTCTGCGCCTGCGCATTCGCGCCGCGCCGTGGGTTTGCGCTCCCAGGAGTCTCCGGGGCGGCCCGTTAGTTGCTGCGCGGTCCTGGTTCCCCCGCGCTGCGCGGTTTTATCAACCTCTGCTGGGCTTGGGCGTAGATAGGTTTACCCCAAGTCCCCAGGTCTGCCAATGAAATGCGACCCCTGCTTCATTTTCTTCTGGACTTGAGGTCATTATTTTCTGTGTGGTGAGTTGAGGTGACCCGGGTCCGAGTGCGAGAGGAATTCGCAGCCGGAGGCTCCAAGTTCCCGGGATGTGGGTGGGGAACGTGGAGGCAGAAGCCGGAGCCAGCTGCTGTGGCGAGTGTTTGTGGTCGTGGTCATGTGTGCGCGGTGCGGAGGGGCCGGACTGCTGATTGGGCTCGCGGACCGAGTGGGGGCGGGGCCGCACGTGTGACCCTAGTTGGCGGCGATTGTGAGGTATGTCATTCCGTGACCCTAGTGATTCTGTGCCTGGCTGTTGTGACCGACCAGAGACTGTGATCAAAACTGACCTGTAGTTTTGTTTTGTTTTCAACTTTTAGGAAACTAGAGATTCATTTGGCAGTTCAAGACCTGCGGATGTGAACCAGGTCCCCAGGCGACTGGAAGACTCCAGGGTATGGCCTCTGTTGCTTTCATACAGAATGAGTACATTCCGTATCCATTGTTCAGGGCTTAATACACCTTTGGCATGCAGTGGAGCCCACCCAAATTCCAAGGAATTTGTTGCACTGGGATTTCTTTCACTGTCATTTCACTTTATAGCCACACTGCGGAGCATGCAGTCAAATGGTTACCAAAGGGAAGGTTGGATATTTGAAACCTAGAATTTAAAAAAGGAGCCTTGTGTTGGTACGGAGAGTTTAGGACTGGAGTTGTCCCCAGTGCAGAGTCCTGGGAAGACAAGATGTTGAGGTTCCAAAACTACAATTCGTTCCCCCTGGTAATCCCTTTTTAGAAGCTTTGTGGGGGCAATTTGAATAGCCACAGCTTTTTCATAGCTCTGTCTACAGAAAACAGCTGTGAACGCAGAAACAGATTCCAGTCCCAGACTTCAGAGAACCGAGTCACCTCCCCTCTTCATACTGGTTATTGAACCTAGGGTTGCTCTACTGCTGAGCTACATCCCCATCCCCAGCCCTAGGTTTTTTGTTTGTTTGTTTGTTTTTTGTTATTTTGAAACAGGTTCTCACAAAGTTGTCCAGGATGCCTGGAATTTGTGATCCTCCTGCCTCAGCCTCCAGAGCCCTTGGAATTACACGGATGCACAACTGGGCCTGACTTCACAGGAAAAATCTTAATATTGAAAATGTCATTATATTGGTGAAATACGGTAAAAGAATGTACAAGACTTGGTGGGCTTATTATTTCAGTCATTTGGTTTTAGTACTGTTCCCTGTCATTTTGCTAGCCTGTTTCCTTAGTTTTTGTAATAACTAGATGAGCTTTCCTTCCCAACTTTTCAGAAAAATGCTTTAAATATATGTAGGTTTTATTGTGTGTCCCTGATGACGGAATTAATGCAGTCTTGTTGGAAAAAACTCAATAACCTAAGTTGATTTATAAAACTAAAAATATGTAAGGTGCACTCCTGTAATCCCAGCAACTCTGAAAGATGAGGCAGAAAGATCTCAAGTTCCAGACCAGTCTCAGAAATTTAGTGAGACCCTGTCTCAAATTAAAAATAAATTAGGGCTAGGGATGTAACTCAGTGGTAGAGTGCCCCTGGGTTCAATCTCTTGCACCACACACAGGATACATAAGTAATTATAGTGTTAGCATCTAGAAGCCTTTATTATTGATATTGTGGTATATATTCTTCCAGATTTTTTTCTTTCAGTGTATGTTTAAATGTTTGTTTTTTAGAAAATTTACATGAATTAGTTATTTAATGACAAAAGACTTCTCTACTTCTCAGATTGGAAAGAATTCATCCCAGTCACTGGTTTTGCTATCTTCCCTGCGTGTAAGGAGAAAAAGGAAGTGCCAGTGATACTTAACTGATTTCATAACCCTTCTGAGTACCTATTGGAATTTACTCATAATTATCAGGAAAACAGAATAGGTAGTTAGCTAAGTAAGGCAGCTACTGAGAATTATATTTATTATTAGTAGTAGCAGTATTTTTAACAGATTTAAGTAACCTTTCATAAAACAGCACTATTCTCTCAAGACCAGATGTCTTGGGAGACCTCATATAAATCACATGGTCAAGGGTAAGTTTATAATATATGATAACAGAATTAGATGTTAGTAGTTATAAATGTGCATAAAAGTATGATGGACAGTGAACAAAATTGATCTTTTAATTATGTTTGTTATCTAATTAGATTATTTGACCTATGTTTGTTTATGAGCAGAATTCTCTTTTTCTTCCTTGTCTTTCTGAAAAATCATTGTGGATAATGTTAATAAAGGCTACGCTTGCAGGCTATGCCCTATATTAGCTTTATAAGGAAGAGCAGACCTAAGAAGCTGAAATTTTCTGTCCCAAAATGGTAAGGACATAAGGAAATTTTCTTTAGTAGTAATGGATTACATGATGTGAAATAGTCTATCATCAATAAAAATATATAATATTTATTAGGTGTTTTTTAGGTACATCATAGAAGTAATTTGTTATTGTTAATTTTCTTTTTCCCCCCTCACATAATCTTGACAACTCTTTGAGTACTAGGTACTATTACTTTTCTCATTTTATTGACGAAGCATTCTTGGTAATGCAAATAATATACTTGCTAAGGCACAGAATTAGTAATGTTCGGAGTTAATCAAGATTAACATACTGAGAGGCTGGGGTTGTGGCTTAGTGGTGGAGTGCTTGCCTAGCATGTGTGAGGCACTGGGTTCGATTCTCAGCACCACATATAAATAAATAAAATAAAGGTCTGTCAACAACAAAAATATATTTTAAAAAAACATACTGAAAGCTTAATCACGTTACTATTTTTATTTGATGCTTCTGGTTTCAGAGATCTCAGCCCACAGACTACTGGCTTCATTTCTTCAAGGCTTGAGGTGAGGCAGAACATCATGGGAGAAGGGTTGGTGGAGGAAAGCAGCTGGGAACATGGCACCAGGAAGCAGAGAGAGCTTAACTACATATATTATTATTATTTTCGAATGTATATAACCTCCCAATAATTTTTTAAAATATATTTTTAGTTGTAGATGGATACAATACCTTTATTTTTATTTATTTATTTTTATGTGGTACTGAAGATCAAACCCAGGGCCTCACATTATGTGAACACTCTACCACTGAGCTACAACCCCAGCTTTTTAACCTGCTTCTCTCACTTGGTAATTCACAATTGTCATTCCATAACATTTAATATGAATTAAGGTTATTATGATTAAAAATGAGTATACATATGAATAATAACTACCCACCATTATTTAACATTTTTTTCTACCTCCTAGATATTTATGGGTTCCAAAAACTATTCTGTGAATAATATTCTTGAGTTATGTTTACTTTCAATCTATTCCTTCCCATATATGCCAGAACTTGTTCTAGTATGTGAAGGGACACCAGAATTAAAAAGAGATGCTAATCATTCAGCAAAGATCAAATATATGAGGGAGTAAAAGAGAGTGTGATAAAAGGGCTCTTAGAGAAGTTAGATAACATGTTGGGAATAAATAGGTGTGAGAAGTAGAAAGGCTGGTGGTTCATTTTCAAACTATAATATTTAGCTTTAATTGGGATATAAGATCCAGTGATAGCCATTTTGATTATAGTGTTTTCCTTTGTCCTACTGGGGATGGAACCTTGAGCCTCAGGCATGATAAGCTGATGCTTTACTACTGAGATACATCCCCAACCATTCTCATCAGTAATTTATAAGTTTTAATTCCTTTGCAAGCTAACCAGTTCTTGGTATTTTCATTTAAGCATCTTATCATGGTTTTAATCTGAACTTCTCTAATTGCTAATGATGCTGGACATCTGATAATTTGTCATCCTTTTATTATCTTTCGTGAAGTGTCTATTGAAGTATTTTACTCATTCCCACCCATTTGCTATGGAATCTGCAGCCTTGCACATGCTAAGGAAGCACTCTACTATTGAAATATACAACTAATTTTGCCCATTTTTGTGTTATGGTTTGTTTGTTTGTTTTTAACTGTTGAGGTTGAAGAGTTCTTTATACTTTCTGGATTTAAGTTTTTTGTCAGATGTATGATTTGCAACTCTTCTGTCTCAGTCTATAACTTTTCATTCTCTTCACATTGTCTTTTTTTTAAAGAGAGAAAGAAGAGAGAGAGAGAATTTTTAATATTTATTTTTCAGTTTTCGATGGACACAACATCTTTATTTTATTTTTATGTGGTGCTGAGGATCGACACCACCCTGTGCATGCCAGGTGAGCACGTTTGAGCCACATCCCCAGCCCCTTCACATTGTCTTTTTAATTTTTTTTTGAACCTGGGGGTGCTTTACCACCGGGCCACATTCCCAGTCCATTTTATTTTTTATTTTGAGACAGAGTCTTGCTAAGTTGCTTAGTGCCTCGCTATATTGCTGAGGCTGGTCTCAAATTGGCAGTCCTCTCGTCTCAGCTTCCTGAGTTGCTGGGATTATAGGCATGTACCACCATGCCTGGCTTCTTCACATTGTCTTTTAAGAGAAGAATTTAAAATTCATAAAGTTCAATTTATGAATTTATTTCTTTCATGGGTTGTATTTTTAGTGTCCTGTTTAAGAACATTTTACCTAATCCATATATTCTCAATGGGTGACATGGTTCATAGAAGAGCCAAAATTGATGCTTGGGGAGATGCAAGAAAATTATTCTTTATGTATAAAGCACATATTCATATAGAACACACAGAGACACACAGTATATCTGTGATGTTATGCCACAGTCTTGGCTGGGCACAAGATCACGAGCCACCACATAGCTTTGTAGATTCAAACAGCAATTCTTTATTCCCGAACTCACACCAGCCTCTACACACGTTCTGGGGAAATCCAAGTTCTCCTGCCGCCCAATTCACCTACTCCACAAGGCTTTTTTCCAAAATACTTTCTGAATCTCACGAGAACTCTACGGGATACGCCCTATCCCCCCCCCCCCCCCCCCCGCCCCCGCAGGTACACCTTAAACCTGGAACTTCCCTAAACCCAAGGACGGGATACTCCCTAAAACCTGATCAGCTCTAAACCCGGATCTACCCTGGTCCTTGAGCAAGGTCACCTTACTAAAGCATACATGCAATGTCACAGCGAATGTCCTCTAAGCAACATGGGGTACGCTGGCAAGGAAATTTCGATGCGTCATTCCTACTTGGCAATGGCCCTCAGCAATGTTAATATTTCATGGGGATACAAAGACCAATTGCTCTTCAACTATACAAAGGCTTTAAAGATCTAGGGAGATTGGGGTTGGGGTTGTGGTTCAGTGGTAGAGCGCTTGCCTAGCATGTGTGAGGCGCTGGGTTTGATCCTCAGCATCACATAAAATAAAATGAAGGCATTGTGTCCAACTACAACTAGAAAAAAATTTTTTAAAAAAAGATCTAGGGAGATTGATGTTGTGTGTCAGTGGTTCTATCGTAACTACTGTTGAAGTCATTGAGATAAAAGAATGATGGCTCAGAATTTTTATCATGTTCCTTAATGTAATGAAAGCTAACGTCTTTTTTCAAATAACCCAGTTAGTTAGTAAAAGGAACAATGTGCATTAGGTATTTTTTTTAAGTGAGAGAGAAAAGTAAAGCTATTTTAAAACTGCCTTTAAATTTAACTTTAAAGTGCTCAAGTCAGCCAGTCACAGTGGCACTACATTAGCTACAAAGAAGTATTAGTAATCACTTCTACAAAAATTTCAAGTTGCCATCTGACAAAATTAAATACTACATTTATTTTAAAAAACCTGTTTTCCCTTGAAATTTGAGTAAATGGGTTCACCTTGTTGATATTTATGGCAACTATCCTAGATATGTACTAGAAGATATTGAATCATCATGAAAAGAAGTCGACTTCCAGCCAAACCCAAAATGTTTATATTCTTTTGTAGTTTACAAAGTGTTTATAGTTTTGTTTTGACTTTCAACTTTACTACATTGTGTTGTTGAGATAATATTATTTGACCTGAGCACTTTGGCTTTGTTTGTTTGTTTGAGATTGAATCCAGGGATACTTAACCATTGAACTACATCCTCAGCCCCTTTTATTTGTTATTTTGAGAGAGGGTGTTACTTGCAATACTCCTGCCTCAGCCTCCTGAGTCACTGGATTTACAGGCATGTGCCACTGCAGCTGGCTGACCTGAATACTTTTAAAGTTAACTCTTATGATTTTCTGAAGATTACAATAAAAATATTTTGTGTTGTACCTAAGAATGTCTCTTCTGCAACTAGTAAATTTTTGAAAGCTTAATTTGGAATCAGTGCAAACTGTTCCTTTGGTAACCAATAGTATTTAAAGAACAAAACTAGTCAATAAAATGTATTAGTTTTAGCATAACAGCAAAAAAAAGTCATGGAAAGAGGCCAATGTTTGACCTTAGTTATGCTAATTTGGATACATGCTTATTCTCATCTAAATGAAAATATTATAGGAAAGAATATACTCAATTACTGTAGTAAGATAAGAGAAGGATGGCAGGCAGAGGAAGAAAGAGGATAACTGTTGCTTAATTCTTGTGGTTAATACTTATTTTGATATTCATCTGTCTCTTTCAATGTTAATTTCTTATCTTCCTAATGTTTACCTGTATTCTTATTGAAATCTATTTGGTGAAAAATTTGTTCTGTAACCAACTGCATTGTTCTAGGAGCTTTTTGTTTAGTGATATATGAATAAACTATTGTTTCTGCCCTTGTAAAGCTTTAGGAATAAAGAAATAAATGCATTAATTTAAATAATAAATAATTATTGAATAACAACATAAAGAGAAATCAATGTATGATGAAAGCAAGGAAGTAGGTGCTGTAATAGAAAGATATAAACATGAACTTCTTTGAGTAGGACAATTGTTTTATCCTTTTTGAATAAGAGACCTTAAAATTTGAAGGATAAAAAGGAGCCAGGCCTACACCAAGCCCATCTGTGAAATGAAAAATTTGTGTAGCTCCAGAAGATGAGAAATGAATGCATGGTCTGGAAACTTGAACCAGATTTTAGGGTACAGGATATAATGGGAAAAATACATCTTGTTAACCATGAGGGTTTGTTTGCATTTTATTCTAAAGAAAAAAATGAAACAATTAAAAAATTTTGAGTAAAGACTACTTGACCTTCAACATGTATCATATTGTACAAATATTAAAAATATAGAGGTATAGAGGTCATGGATATAGCTCAGGGTAGATTATTTCCTTAGCATGAAAAGACCCTGGATTTGATCTTCAACACTGCAGTTAGTTGATAAATAAATATATATGTTTGGGACCTATCCTCTAGATGCTGATGTAGTTAATTTGGGTTGATGGCTTTACATCAGTACCTGCAACAACATTCTCAGTTGGTTCTGGTCAACACCTGAATTTCAGAACTATGGACTTAACTTTTGTCCTCTCATAACCTCTACATCTTATATATAACCTCATTCTATATTTTGTTGCCTGTGTTCAAATTTCATAATTTAATTTTGATTCATTATTTTCAGTTTTGAGTCACTTAATTTTCTGGTACAGGAGAAATAAAATACTTTGTTTTCTTTCTTCTGATTTTTCAGATTTGGAATCCAGATGGGCGATAAAAACATTTTTGAGGAGCAAAAAATGGTTCCCAATGTGAGGTAATGGATAGAAGTAAAATACATGACCTTGAGGACTCCCTTTTCAGAAGTAACTGGGTACAAAGAGCTTTTATAGGGAGAAACGGGAGGAACAGGGCAAGAAGGCAATGTCCTGAGCCAGGTCTTTGTCATCCTGGGCATGTCTCCCTTATTCTCATGCCCAATAATTAAAATCTCAATGATCCTGACCTCCCTGGGGCTACTTCCTATAGTTGATGCAGAGAACTGAAGACTAAAGCGAGGTGGGGTGTCACCAAGGATAGCAGGTGGAAATCTGAAGAAAGATTAGTTAGCAGTTAACATCTTCACCACATAGGTGGGGCTTCTCTTTGCAACTTATAATCACAGCAAAAGGGAGGGGTATAAACGTTGCAGAAGGATTAGGGATTGGGACAAAAAGGGAAAGCGGGGGGAAGGAAAAGGATTGGGGAGGGAGGTGAAAATTCTGCTAAAGACAACTTTCCAAAGGGACTTCTCTGTAATAGCACCCCTGGAAATCCTAATCATAACTTGTAGTAGTCAGGCCATACAGGTATAGTAGTAGTTCAAGGACTTAGAGGTAAATTAGGAAAAAAACTAGACCATAAGAGACAGTAATATACAGTCAGCTTTATTAAGTGGCACTTCACAGATTCTTGAAAGGGGTGTCCCTCCCAACAGAGATGGCAGCATGAGACCACTGCCCAAGGGAATAGATACTATCTTCTAGGGGAAACAAGGGTATTATGCATGTAGGTGATGATGTAGCAATGAGTAGGGAGTCTCAAGAGTTCTGAAGGGCATCAGTGGGTGTTTTATTTGTTTATAGTTAATAGCATTTGTCTAAACTATTGTTAAAACATGTTCGTGCTTCAGGGGTATGCAAAGTAGATGGGCTCTAAATGGCTAAAAATATGTTTATGTGATGTATAACTGTAATGCACCAATAAAAATTGTGGAAAAATGTTTATGTGGGTATAATAAAACATATATTAATTTGTGAGAATTTGTGTTTGCCTCTAGTGGGCTCTGAGCTAAAGGTCCTAGCCTTCTGTGAAGAAGTAAACTGCTTGGGAGCCAGTTTTGACTAATAAACAGAAGCCATCTTTGATCCATTTATACAACAAAAGATTAAGAAGGCCCCTCAAATGGCCCTCCAATCACAGTCTCCCACCCAAAAATTCAAGTTTGTTTTTTGACTTCAGAGAAAGTTCCTGAAGGCAATTGGTTTCAAATGGTTTGCTTTGTCTATAACATCATTTCATCTACCTCAGGACTATGAACAGCATCCAGAAGGACTGCATGGAAAGTACCAGAGTTGGGGCCACCTTGAACATCTTATTGATTTTACCCTAGGCTAAGTAGCCAGCTGAAATTCTGAAAGTTTGTAGTGTCTTTGAAAGGCAAGCTACTTTCTCTTTGTATTGGGAGAAAAGGAAAACTTCCAAATGAAGTTCTGAAAAAATACAGATCATTAATGTTCTCACCTCCTAGCCCCAGGTTTCCCCAAATGCGGCTTTTGTCTTCTTTATCTGTTATTACAAAACCAGTATGTCCCCATAATTTTAAATTTTACATTGTTCTCATTATTTTTTATTTTCATTCCTTTTGTTTATGAAGGAAAAAAGAGGGAAAAAAAGCATTTTCATATAAAAACATTTGTATATAATATAACCAGAAAGATATTTTAAAGAAATAGTTGGGACAAAATCCTGAAGCTTATTATTTTGTTTTCACATGAGTTCACATAGCCTTCCACCCATTTTATCCTATTTATCCAATAAGTAGCCCAGGAAAGAGCTGTTTCTTTTGGGGGAAATTTGCATTTAATAATTAAACTGCTTTACTAAGGTATGTGTAACAATAAAGACAAGAAAAGCAGAGTTAGGGGGCTGTGTTTGTAGCTCCGTGATAGAGCACTTGCTTAGTATGTGTAAGGAACTGGGTTCAATCCTCAGCACCACATAAAAATAAATAAAGGTATTGTGTCTATCTAAAACTAAAAAAAGAAAGAAAGAAAGTAGTGTCAGACTGTTGGCAGTCTGTCCTTATAAACTTCATTTAATATAGAAAGGTGAATGCTGGGGCTAGGGTTGTGGCTTGCCTAGCATGTGTGAGGCACTGGGTTCAATTCTCAGCACCACCTATAAACAAATAAATAAATAAAGGTCCATTAATAACTAACAAATTAAAAAAAAAAAGAAAGCCGAAAGTAACAAGTCAAGAATGGTGGGATAACTCCAAGAAAGTTGAGAGTTGAGTCTGTTGAGACATTCTCTGTGACATGGCCTCCCATAACTTGAAACATTCAGAATGAATCATAAGTCCAGAATGAATCAATTTCTGCATCAAAAATATAGAGTTTATCAGTAACTCAATTTCAGATGGTCTCACCAGAGAACAAGCCCTTTCCATATGTACCTGCAAGTGATCCAGCCAGTCCAGCTAGCATTTATGATGTTTTTCTTAGTTTATAGTTCCTAAAAGTGCTGTTCTAAATCTTCAATAGTTCTAGATTCTGAGTCCCAATTGTTGCATAGAATCTTGTTGTGCTAAGGCTGAAACAGGTCATTGTCCAGTTTCAAATTAGAGTCATATATAAACAATTTTTATATGTGAATTCAAGATCTCCAAAAAATCATGGTTTAATTTATTTGACAGGTACAAAGCCTAGACTGCTTATCAGTTTTAGAGTCTAAATTGACCCTCTCAAAAATGTGTACTTTAGGAGCCTAGGATGCACAAGACCCTGGGTTCAATCCCCAGCAGTGGGCAAAAAAAAAAAAAGAATGCACAGCTAAATGCCCATTAGCTGGTGAATCGACCCTGTCCATCCACTGGAACAGTATTCAGTCATATAAAGAAAAGGAAGTGATGAATCATGCCACAACATAGAGCAAAGTGTGGTGGTGCAGGCCTGTAATTCCAGTGACTCAGGAGGCTGAGGGAGGAGGATTGAAGTTTGAGGCCAACCTCATCAACTTAGTGAGACCTTGTCTTAAAAAAAATGATTAAAAGAACTTGGATGTTTCTGGAGAAATTTGCATTTAATATTCAAACTGCATTACTAAGGAATGTATGAGTCAGACTATTGCCAGTCTGTCCTTACAAACTGGATTCAATCCCTAGTATACGATAGATAGATAGATAGATAGATAGGGAAAGAGAGAGAGAGAGAGAACCAGGGGCTGATGACAAGGAAGAACTGCCATTGTCTGTAGTGTTTCTTATTCTGGTGTTAAAATGTACTAGAGTAGGGTTGGGGGTGTGGCTCAGGACTCACCAGGCATGTGTGAGGCCCTGGGTTTGATCCTCAGCACCACATATAAATAAATAAAATAAAGGTATGGTGTCCACCTACAACTAAAATTGTGTGTGTTTTACTAGAGTATTAGATGGTGGTGACGGTTATACATCTTTGTGAATATACCAAGAACTACTGATTTTTGTACCTTAAGAGAGTAAATTTTATGGTACATGAATTCTCAACTTTACAAAAGAGACTAAAAGAATATGTACACAGCTGAAGAGCATCACCCGCTAAGGGTCAGGCATTTGATTTTCACAAGAGCATTAGCAAGATGATTGCTTTCTAAAACTTTCAAAGTGTAACTCCAGTTCACTACAAAAATTGGTAATATAAATGATACACAGGGCCTTTAGATTTTGTAAAGACTTTAAAAATCGTTAAGTTTGGTGCAGTGGCACAAACCTGTAATTTCAGTAACTCCAGAGGCTGAAGCAGTTGGATTTCAAGTTCAGGGCCAGCCTTGGCAACTTAGTGAGACCCTGTCTCAAAAGAAAACATTAAAAAGGGCTGAGGTTGAAGCTCAGTGATAAAGCACCCTATCGGTTAAGTCCCCTTTAGAATAAAAAACCGAGGGTTGTGGGGTGGAGATCATTAAGAATTCGCTGTTGTGAAAGCACATTGTTAAGTGGTATAGGAGACTCTTTAGAGAATCCATATTGGTAGTTAAGTCATAAAATTATGGAATATGGGAAGACCTATACTTGGGGAGAATACTTTTATCAGAAAGGTTTCTTGGTAAGAAATACTATGAGATATATTTAAAATTGGATAACAATAATATTTTATTCAAGGGCTGGGGCTGTAGCTCAGTGGCAAAGCGTTTGCCTAGCATGCATGAGGCACTGAGTTCGATCCTCAGCACCACATAAAAATAAATAAAATAAAGGCATTCTGTCCATCTACAACTACAAAAAAAATTAAAAGATTTTATTCAAACCAGGTGCCTTGGCAAATGCCTATAATCCCAGAGGTTTGGGAGGCTGAGGCAGGAGGATGTGAATTCAAAGCCAGCCTCAGCAAAAGTGAGGCACTAAGCAACTGTTGAGAGCCACAGCCAAAGGGGCCCCAGCAAACTTCCAGCTGCCAGCAAACTTCAGACTGCCAGCTGATGATTGGCTCACAGCGGCCCCAGCAACATCTAGCTGATTGGCTCCTCTGCGGTGATGTTCATTGGGCTGTTTCCCTGCCCTTCAGACTGCCAGCTGATGATTGGCTCACAGCGGCCCCAGCAACATCTAGCTGATTGGCTCCTCCACGGAGCTGCTCATTGGGGGACTTCTTTGGCTCCGCCCACACGACCCAGCCAATCAGCCTCAAGAGCAGGAGGATTGTGGGAGGTGGTGAGGTTTGTGTGGTGGTGAGAGGCTTGTGGGAAGCCGGTGGTGGCAGTTGGGCTCTGAGGGTTTTTTCCTGAGGAGCTGTTTTGTTTGGCGTTTGTAGTTCTAAAAATAAAGTTAGTTTCTTTTGACAAGTGGCTCCTGAATTGTGCCCAGCCAGACTGCGGCATTGCAACTCAGTGAGACCCTGTCTCTAAATGAAATACAAAATAGGGCTGAGGATGTGGCTCAGTGGTTGAGTGTCCCTGAGATATCTTCCCTGGTACTGCCCCTCCAAAAAAGATTTTATTCACATGATGATTAGATAATTTATATCTTGAGAAAATGCAAATATAAGAAATGTATTAAGGTCTTTATAGCAATATTCCTCTATCAAATATTTTTTTAAATGTTTTATTAACATAATTAATGACTTTCACTTCTCTCCTGAATATTAGGATGTTTATACCATAGAGAAAAATTATGTGACTATAAAAATTGCTTTTTTCATGAACTCTAATAATTCAGTAAAAGCAATTTCATATGCCATTTGTTATTTTGAGCAATATAAACTGGTGTCCAACACCATTCAATTATTCTTTCACATAATCAAATTTATGTTAGAAAATGACCTTTTGGTGTAATAAGTGGGAGAATGGAAATACTTTTAGCCAATCATTTATATACCTAAATTTCTATTCTTAAATATGTAGTTGTTAGAATTTTTCACTATTGTAAAGGATAAAGATATCCTTTTTATGTAAGCAGAATTTTCTCTAAGATATGTATGTGTTTATAAGTAGCATTAAATATGGACACAGGTGAATATAAATTGTTTATATTCTATTCCAACAAAATACATATTTGATGACATGCATTCGGTTTGTTGTGTTTCATTACCAATATATGGTAATGAGATAGGGATTTAGGATAGAGAAATACTGAATTTTAAGGGAAATGTTCACAAGCCACTGAAATGCAGAAAACTATCTTTTGCATATCACATACACAAATGAAGCAGGCTCAATTTCTAAAAATTATCTGTGTATACTGATCTCATTGCTGTTCTTAGCATATGAGAATATAGAGGCAAAACCAATTGAGATGAAGAAAACAGTTGTAAATCTTGAGCAACATGCCCTTGTAGAATGAGGGAAATTCACAAGGAAAACTCCACTCTGAATCCACCTCTAATCCGGCTCCTGATATAGCCCTTCTATAAATATTGGATTGTCAGGCCAAGGCAGGGCTGCTCACTCTGCATTCTCCCTTGAATGTGTGTATGACTTCCTAAATAAACCTGTCTATTGCCTTTGTCTGGCTCGTGTTGAAATTCTTTTCCGTCTCCTATGCCAAGAACCCTGCTGGTCCTGAGTTGAGTTCCCCTCTTCTCTGGGGACTCTTAACCCTTCTCCTGACAGTTGCAGGTGCTATTGTAGTATAACAAACTGTCTTAATACAGTATTACCCATCAATTCCTTTGTGTAAATCTCCATCAATCTCTTCTTGTATATCTGATTTGTTATGTTGTCATGGTGGTTTGAGTATTGATTTTCACTAAGTAAAACTATCTTTTGCATTCCATGTATACAAATGAAGCAGGCTCAATTTCTAAAAATTATCTGTGTGTTCTGATCTCATCATTGCCATTCTTAACATATGAGAATGTAAAGGAAAAACAACTCAAAACTGTTTTTGTACTATATTTCCATAATACCAGATATATGGGGTTTCCCCACACACCAAAAAAGCAATAGTTTTTTTGTATCAGCAAGTGTCCTTTAATACGTCCTACCTAGACTGCATTACATCCCACAAATTGAGGGCTAAGTACCAAAACTACCCCCAACTCTGCCGCAGTCTTGGCTGGGCACAGAATCACGAGCCACCACACACTTTGTAGATTCAAACAGCAATTCTTTATTCCCGAACTCACACCGGCCTCTACACACGTTCTGGGGAAATCCAAGTTCTGGCGCACAATTCACTTCCCAAAATACTTTCTCAATTCCACGAGAACTCAACGGGAACTCAGGCAGCAGGATACGCCCTATTCCCAGCAACAATAATCTTAAACCTGGAACTGCCTTAAACCCAAATTGTCTTAAACCGGGAACACGCTAAACCCAAGGAGCGGGATACTTCCTAAAACCTGCAGGATACACCCTAAATCTGGATCCACCCTCGTCCTTGAGCAGGGTCACCTTTCTCAAACACATGCAATGTCACAGCGAATTTCCAAGGCAAGTCCATTTAACATGGGGTACGCTGGCAAGGAAATTTCAATGTGTCATTCCTACTTGGCAATGGCCCTCAGCATCTCCCCCCTTCTGATTAATTAAAGAATAAGCAATGTGGCTTAAGGACCGTGCCTGGTAGGTTGTCCAATTCAACATATGGTTCTTACCCGTCATGGGAAAACTGACCTCATCAGCCTCCTGTCTTAGGTTGATACCACTGCAATCGGATCAACCTGTCACTGACTACCAGTCCAGCATTCAGCCATACTTGTGGATAGGCCTATGCACCAGTGGGGGGTTGAGGTTCTTGCAACACCTCTGTTGGCCCCCAAATTTAGCCTTGGTGCCAGTGGGGGGTGAGGTTCTTTGCCTCACCTCTGTTGGCCCCCAAATTTTAGACCATCACTAGTAGAAGGGAGGAGGATACAGAAATGCCACGACACCAAGCCAATTGACGGCTCCTTTGGAAAAATTGCATCACTGGTGACACCATCAGCAAAGATATGCCAGCACTACCACAATTCGCTGCACCAAACGATAGTTCACAATGCATACAACTGATATATAGTCCAGGAAAGTTCTGCAAGCAGTTCAAAGCGGAGGAGTCTATCAATATGTCCATTCCCTCCCAAAGTAAATCGAGTCCTTGACTGAGCATTACTTGTTGAGTTATATTCATTGATGCATCAGTTTATACAGTTTACTGTGATAGCTATCATAGAAGCTGTAGTTTGGTTTTACCTTAGTCTTCACCGGCACTGGGATGGAGATGGGAATTCTGGCAAAGATGCTAAAGAGACATTATCCTGAACAGAATTATTAAATATAATGAAAAGGAAAGGTGAAAGTAAACAAACAGATCTGTTAACCACCTTTAAAAACAATCCTTAACAGCTGTTTACCTAATTTTAATTAGTAAGCAAACAGATCTGTTAACCACCTTTAAAAACAATCCTTAACAGCTGTTTACCTAATTTAAATTAAACCATTTAAATCACATGAATAAAAAAAATTTGGATCCATTTTTTCATGAGCGCTCCTCATATATGAAATATGGACATACACACATACAGACATACAACACAAAACAGAAGTGTGCACACATAACATACAACACATAAGACAACACAGGCCTTGTAGCTTTACCTAGGTGAAATCTCCATTGCAATGTTTAAAAACTCCACAGTCAAAAAATAAAACTGATCAGAAAAACATTAACCTAGGTTTGTATGAGCTCAGAAATAAAATAGAACTTTTTAATGTGGGGAAAATGCAATAATAAAATAGATATTGAAAAAAGCACCCTGGTTAATCACTGTTGCAGATGTAAGAATAGCCAAGCTGGAGTTCTGGATATCATCTGTTATGGATTTGAGTCAAACATCTTCCTTTTGGTCTGTAGAAATTGTTTTGGTTAACCTCTCTGGAATCCAAATTGGCTGCTGTTCTTCCTGTGGAAAAACACAGACAGAGCCCCGACTCCAGAATATCACTGGGTCAGGACCTTTCCATTGTCCTGTTAGAATATCTTTCCAAAGTACCTTAGGCTTATGTACATTTTTTGGATACATATGTCTTTCCGCAGCACTAAGTCCTGATGAATCCAAATTTAGAAAGTTTAGAATAAAAAGGGTTATTTTAAGTTTATCTTTGGGGGATATATACCCCTTTCCAATTCCCTCTTTTTGCTTTAATAAGTACGTTTTAATAGTTTGATGAGCTCTTTCAACTATGCCTTGTCCCTGTGGATTGTATGGGATTCCTGTTATATGAGTAATACCAAATGATGAGCAAAATTGTTCAAAAGAGGTAGAAGTATAACCAGGACCATTATCTGTTTTTAACTGTTTAGGAACGCCCACAGTGGCAAAATTTTGTAAGCAATGAGCTATAACATCTTTAGTTTTTTCTGTGGCATGAAGGGAGCCCATCCAAAATCCGGAAGAAGTATCAACTGTAACATGTAAATATTTTAATTTTCCAAATTATGGCAAGTGTGTGATGTCCATCTGCCAAATATGGTTAGGTATCAGTCCTCTAGGATTGACTCCAAGATTAACTTGTGGAAAAAGGTCACACAATTTTGACATTGTTTTATTATATGTCTGGCTTGTTCCTTAGTTATTTTAAAACGCTTTTGTAAAGTATTAGCATTAACATGAAACCTTTTATGAAAATTTGTAGCTTCTTCTAGTGTAGAGAAAATATGTATGTCATGTGTAGTTTTATCTGCTAAATCATTGCCCAAACTAAGGGCTCCAGGCAATCATGTATGTGCCCTAATATGTCCTATAAAGAATGGATCTTTTCTGTCCCAGATTAGACTTTGTATAGTGGAAAACAAAGAGAAAACAGTAGAGGAAGGGGAAATCCTACCAGCATCTTCAAGGGATATTATAGCATTAAGTATATACTGACTATCAGAAAATAAATTAAATACAGAATCTTTGAACATCACAAAAGCTTGTAAAACTGCATTAAGCTCTACCTTTTGAGCTGATTGTTTGGGTACTAAAAATGTAAGTTTGATCAGGGGTAACTACTGCTGCTGTACCATTATTAGACCCATCAGTGAATATATTTGGAGCATTCATGATAGGTGTTTTTCTTGTCATTTTAGGAAAAACTACAGGATGCTTAGACCAAAAAGACAACAAAGGATTAGATGGTAAATGATTATCGAATGAAACATTAGATTTACACATGATTATTGCCCAAGTAGTTAACTCATTAGCTAACTCATCAATTTGATCCATAGTATATGGAGTAATAATTTTATTGGGAGAAATTCCAAACACTCCTTTGCTGCTCTTATTCCTTTGAGTATTAATTGTCTTACAGCCTCAGGATACCTAGTAAGAATAGTGTTAGGAGAATAAGATAAATGTATCCACAATAATGGACCTTCTTGCAAAAATACTCCCGTAGGAATATTTTTTGTTGGTAGTACAATAAATAATAAAGGCAAACTTATATCAATTCTACCCAGATGCATATTTTCCATATATGTTTCAATAATTTTTAATGCCTTTCTAGCTTTAGGAGTTAACATTTGGTGTGAATTTGGATCGGATGGACCTTTTAGAATATCAAATAAAGGTCCCAACTCTCCTGTTGGTATGCCTAGATCAGGCCTTATCCAATTTATGTCTCCCAATAACTTTTGAAAGTCGTTAAGTGATTTGAGTTGATCTACTCATATTTGAATTTTAGGTGGATGGACCATGGTTGAGGATAATAGAACTCCTAAATAATTAATTGGAAAATTTAATTGTACTTTATCTATTCCTATCTCTAGATTATAATTTTTTAACAAGTTCGTAAGTGTGGCATAACATTCCAGCAATGTGTTTTTATCTTTATGTGCTAATAATACATCATCCATATAGTGAAATATTTGTAGTTCAGGATTTTGATATCTAAGTGGCTGGATTGCTTTATTAACATAGATTTGACACATAGTTGGACTGTTAGCCATCCCTTGAGGGAGTACTTTCCATTCATATCTCTGATCAGGACCTTCATGATTTAATGCAGGGATAGTAAATGCAAAACGTGGACTATCCTCTGGATGAATTGGAATCAAAAAAAAAAAAAACAGTCTTTAATATCTATAGCTAAAACATGCCAGGTTTTTGGTAAAGCAGACAATTGAGGAATCCCTGATTGAGCAGGTCCCATAATAACCATCTCATTATTAATGGCTCTTAAATCTTGCAATAATCTCCATTTACCAGATTTCTTTTTGATGACAAAAATGGGAGTATTATGGGGAGATACAGAAGGTTGTATATGTCCTTCCGCTAATTGTTGTTTGACCAGATCATGGGCTACTTGTATCTTTTCTTTAGTCAGCGGCCACTGAGGAACCCACACTGGTCTTTCTGATTTCCAAGTAATTTTGATTGTCTCAGTGGCCCTTTCTGAAAATCCAACCCATGTCTGTCTGTTCCTTGATCTATTTGAATTGGTGCTGCTATTCCTTGTTCTTGTTCCCCTAATCTTTTTTCTTTCCTACAACCTTGTCTAGCCCTAGTAGTGGGCGCATTAGGATTGATGTTATTTGTTAACGTCAAACCTAGTTGATCTAGGACATCTTGTCCCCGTAAATTTATAGGAAGGTGATCCAATACATATGGCTGTATAGTTCCTTCACATCCTTCAGGATCCTTCCAATCTAATACCATTGCGCTTCTATCAGGATTAGTCGCCACTCCTAGGCCTCGAAGTGTTTGAGTGGCTTGTTGTAATGGCCAATGTTTTGGCCATTCTTGATGAGATATGATGCTAAGGTCAGCACCTGTGTCCAGTAGCCCATTAAATTCATGACCTTGAATATTTAGTTTTAGCATTGGGCGAGAATCTAAATTTAAAGACAGCATAGCCCAATCTACACCTGTGGAGCCTAATCCCCTGGAACCTCTTTCTACACTTCAACTAGAGAATTTATTATGTAGGCTGGGTATTATTAACAACTGTGCTATTCTATCTCCAGGTGAAATTACTGGTATACCTCTTGGAGAACTAGCTATAATTTTTATTTCACCTACATAATTGGGATCGATTATCCCAGGACTTATCATAAGTCCTTTTAATGTAGATGAACTATGTCCCAATAATAAGCCTACTGTTCCTTGGGGAAGAGGTCCTTTTACTCCTGTAGGAATGATTTGAACTCCCATCTCTGGAGTTAGTACTGCTCTGGCAGAGGCGCAGATGTCCAACCCTGCGCTCCCTCGGGTTTGTCTGATGAGGGATTTAATGGACAATGTGTCCTGGGCACCACCCTGATGGTGTTGCTGGGTTCCTCCACTGCCCCGTATATTTGTGGTTGTGGGCCCCAGAGCATTGGGCCCCCCAGTCCGTTTTTTGGCAATGAAGCCTGATGCATTTCTCCATGATATCGTGGGTAAATACCTGATCCTTGTCCGTTTTTTGATAAGGGAGTACCTTCTATGGTGGTTTGAGAACGGCATTCATTAGCCCAATGTCTCCCTCTTCGGCATCGTGGGCAAATACCCGGTATTCTATTCCTTTGATTTCTAGTTTTGTTAAACCCTCCTCCTATGGGGCAACTCCTTTTAAAATGTCCTGTTTGTTCACAATTATAGCATGTTTTTGGCCTGGCATCTAAAGCCTGTTGTACTGCAGCTGCCAAGACTTGCCCTTGTTCATTAATATCTCTACATAATTTAATATATGTGTTTAAATCTTCATGTCTCCATGATCTAATAACCTCTCTGCAGCAACAATTTGCTTGGTCATAAGCCAGTTGTTTTATTAATGGCATTGCTTATTCTGTATCCCCCAAAATTTTGGCAGCTGTTTGAATAAGCCTATCTACAAAGTCAACGTAAGGTTCATTAGCTCTCTGTATTACCTTAGATAGCTGACCTTGTAAATCTCCATGTCCTTGTAAAGTCTTCCATGCCCTAACTGCGTCTGCAGCAATTTGTGCATATATAGCAGGATCATATTCAATTTGTTGCCGTTGACCCTCATAAGGTCCCTTTCTTAACAACATATCTAGATTTCTTTTGAGGGTAACCGGCTGCTGCATTTTGCCTAGCTGTCTCCGTGCAAAATTCCTCATTGGCAACCTTCCATAACAAATATTGTCCTCCATTTAGCACAGATTTACACATGCTAACCCAATCTGCTGGCGTCATGTTCAAGTTAGTAATGGACTCGACCATGTTTACTGGGAAGGGAGCTTGGGGACCGTAGGTTGTTACAGCCTCCTTTAACTGCTTCACTGTTTTAAAATCTAAAGCACGGTGAATTCGCTGCCCTCCTACCTGTTCAAGTACAGGGCATGCTAATCTTTGAGGTCCTGTCTCAGGATCCCACTTATCAACTACGGGGTTTGAGGGCCACTCAGCTGTCTCCATCGGTGGGGCTCTTGGTTGAATTACGCCCTCTGGTAATAAGATGGAGTTAGTAACAGCCTCCTGTTGTGGCCTTTTTCCTAATAACCTCTTTTCCTTTAAATTTTCTTCCTCTGACTAGCTCAAGAGACCTCCTCTTTTGCTTGATCTAAAATGTCTTTCTCCATGGTCTGAACCTCTAACAATTTACTTAACACCTTTTCAGTTTGTTTTTTACTAATTTCTAATCTACTATAAAGATAACGCAACCCAATAAGATAACACAAAACAAAACCGAAACTGAATGAAACAAAAACTGAATAAAAAATCATTGTATCAAATTTCTCTTCCTCAGGGCAGACAAACTTCAAACCTTGAGCCAACCGTTTTTCCCAGTTTGCCTGAGAAATTTCTAGGGATAGGCAGCTTGAAACAAAAACGAAATAAATCAAAACAAGAACACATTGTTTTTTGAAATGGTCACCCATTCTCTCGCCTTCCCTCAGGGGCGAGCAATTTCCCTTACCTCCAAGTTTCAGATGTTCCGCGTACGGACCACCAAATGCCGCAGCCTTGGCTGGGCACAGAATCATGAGCCACCACACACCTTGTAGATTCAAACAGCAATTCTTTATTCCCGAACTCACACAACTCCTTTTTTTTAAAGCCTGTATTTTATTTTTAATTTTTATGTGGTGTCAGGAATTGAACCCAGTGCCTCATGCATGCTAGGCAAGTGCTCTACGACTGAGGCACAACTCTGCCCCCATACTTTTGATGGCTATAAATCAGGGTTACCACAATTCCCTCTAAGGTTTGATTAATTTTCTGGAGTGACTCACAAAGCTCAGAAAAGTTTATCGTTTATTATTTTATTATAAAGGATATTACATAGATGAAGAGATGCATATGGATAGGAATGGGGGAAGGGACTCAGGTCTTCCATGTCCTCTACAGAAACAGTGCCCTTCAGGAACCTCCATGTATTTAGCAATCTGGAAGCACTCCAAGACTTGTCACTTGTGAGCTTTTATGGAAACTTTCATACAGAGGCAGGATTTTCTATCAGTGACCACTGGTGATGGCCTTAACTTGCACACATAGCCCCACCATCAAGGCTGAAAGTCCTAACCCTCTAATGACTTTCAGGTGAGTATCCTCCATCCTGAAACTACGGAAGCCATCACCTAACTCATTAGCATGCACACGGACACTGAAGATTCTAAAGATTTTAGGCCTCATTTGCAAGGAAACAGGAAAAAGGCTACATATTCCACAGTATATTTTGCAACACAAGTAGAGTGGATGGCTCAGTCATAGGGAACTTTATTAGATAATGCCAAATTGTTTTCCAGTTTATACCTGTGTTCTAGTGAGGGAATATATTAGTCCTAGAACCTTATTTCTTTTTTTGGGGGGTGGATTTATCCTTTTTAAAAAATTTGTTCTTTTTAGATCTACATGACAGTAGAATGTATTTTAACATATTGCACATACATGGAGTATAACTTATTCTAATTAGGATCCCATTCTTGTGGTTTAAAATGATGTGGAGTTACACTGGTCATATATTCATATATGAACATGGGAAAGTTATGTCTGATTCATTCTACTGTCTTTCCTGTTCCTATCCATGTCTCTTCCCTTTATTTCCCTTTGTCTATTTCAAAGTACTTCTATTCTTCCCTCCCCCTTGTTATTGTGTGTTAGCATCCGAATATCAGAGAGAACACCTGACTTTTGGGGATTGGCTTATTTCACTTAGTCTGATACTCTGATTCCATCCATTACCAACAAATGCCATAATTTCATTTTTCTTCATGGCTGGGTAATATTACATTGTGTATATATACCACATTTTCTTTATTCATTCATCTGTTGAAGGGCACCTAAGTTGGTTCCATAGCTTAGCTATTGTGAATTGAGTTGCTATAAACATTGATGTGCTGCATCACTGTGGAGTGCTGATTTTAAGTCCTTTGGGTATATACTGAGGAGTGGGATAACTGGGTCAAATGGTGGTTCTATTCCAAGTTTTCTGAGAAATTGTCATACTGCTTTCCTGTGTATTTGCACCCATTTGCAATCCCACCAGAAATGTTGCACCAATTTGTAGTCCCACCTGCGATGCAATCCCCCCATCCTTGCCAACATTTTTACTTGTATTTTTTTATAGTACACAAATAGAGCACACATTTTCTCTGGTTGTACACAAAGTAGATCTTCATGTCTTCACACATGTATCTAAGGTAATGATGTCCATCTAATTCCACCATCTTTCATATTCCCATGCCCCCTCCCTTCCCCTCCTGCCACTTTACCGTATCCAAATTCCTCCATTCTCCCATGCTCTCCACCACCAACCCACATTATGGATCAGCATCCATTTATCAAAGAAGACATTCAGCCTTTGTTTTTTTTTTTTTTTTTTTTTGGCGATTGGTTTACTTCACTTAGCATTATGGTCTCCAACTCCATCCACTTACCTACAAATGCCATGATTTTATTCTCTTTTAATGCTGAGTAATATTCCATTGTGTATATAAACCACAGTTTCTTTATCCATTCATCTATTGAAGGGCATCTAGGTTGGTTCCTCAATTTAGGTATTTGAATTGGGCTGCTATAAACATTGATGTGGCTGCATCACTGTACTATACTGTTTTTAAGTCCTTTGCATATAAATTGAGGAGTAGGTATCTGGGTCAAATGGTGGTTCCATTCCAAGTTTTCTGAAAAATCTCCATACTGCTTTCCAGAATGGTTGCACCAGTTTACAGTCCCACCAGCAATGTATGAAGGTACTTTTTTTCCCCACATCCTTGCCAACATTTTTATTACTTGTAGTCTTGATGAGTGCCATTCTGACTGGAGGGAGACGGAATCTCAGTGTAGTTTTAATTTACATTTCTCTGCTAGAGATGTTGAACTTTCCTTTAAGTACTTTAAATAGTTTGAAATACTGGTTTTTACAGAACATATTTTATTTAGGAAATGATTTTTTAGATACTATGAGTTGTATCTTGTGATCAGAACTATTTCCGGCTTGACTTAGAATGTCTAAAGATGTTAATCACCCACAATTTCACCCAGTAGTAACAAGAAAAATTAATTTCAACTAACTTAAGTGGTAGGAGAAAAAGTATTTTTCTTCTGTTCTATAGATAATATGCATCTGCAACATATTGGCTTTAGTTTGTATGGTTTTTCTAGTTATACAATCCTGTGATCTAGAAATTATAATTTTACCTCTTTCAAGTTTTACTTGCTCACTAGAAATAATTCTGCAAGCAAAATAACATATATGAGACATGAATTTCTCAATAACTCATTAGTATTACAAAGTGATCCACTTTTAGTCATCATGAAATGTACAAACAAAACCATAATAAATAGTTGGTATAGACTCATTGATTTTCCTGTGATCTCATGTCACAAACCCACAATCCCACAGACCCACCATGACATTCCATTTACAAACCCAGGGAATCCATCACATAACCCTATCTAGACATCAAACCAAACTCAGAAAGCAGTTGCCTCAAACTCAACTCCTTTACAATTATCCTAAAATTTTATCAGTTTCTTAGAAAGTTAAACATAAACTTATCAATTACCCAGCAATTTTTCTTCTAGAGTTTACCCAGAAGAAATGAAAGTATTTGTTAACTTTACAATGTTTAAGACCTGTAAATAAACCAAATGATATTAAGAGAAAAATGAATAAATAAATTGTGGCACATTAGCACAATGGAATGCTCATCTGAAATTTAAACTATATTAATATAGTATAAACTACATTAAGAAGTATATAAATAAAATATAAACTACATTAAGAAGTATGAGGGCTGGGGTTGTGGCTCAGCAGTAGAGCACTTGCCTAGCAAGTAAGTGCAAGGCCCTGGGTTCAATCTTCAGCATCACATAAAAATAAATAAAATATTGTTGTGTTGTGAACTGATAAATACTATCAATAAGAGTATAATATAGGTTATAGATTAGTAAAAAAGAATACAGATTATGGATATAAGTTTTTGATAAGTGAGATAAGACAATTATAAAGCAAGAACTGTCACAGGCCTGACTCCATTTTGCTGCCTCCGGTAAAAAAATGTTTCAAGAGTTTTTTTTTTTATGAGAAAATGAAATAAAAGCTGTTTTCTTATAAAAAATTATTTTCTGTACTTTGTACTCCCCAAATTGTACCTTGATGTGAGTGCCCTTGTAAGTCTACATGACTTTGAATTGGTTTCTCACCCCCACCGACCCCCATCCCCCAAATTCAGGATACCACCGTCTAGCACCTGCTTGAACCCAGGACTGTGGTCAACTGAACTGCAAAGGTAATGGCTTTTTTTAGTTTCTATTTATCGCTTGATTGTTGACCAGAAAATTCCAGTCCTGCCTAGAGCCCACAGGTCCCACTTATTAATGTTTTAATTTCTGTGATTGGCTCGCTTACGTGGGTCACTGAGTTGGGATTTTTGTGCTTATAGTCTCCTTGGATGGACCAGGAAGCTGCTATCCTCCCATAGAGCTTGAGTCTATGCTGTGGGTGACAGTCACTGTCCCAATAAATAAAGCTCTTTTTTTGATTTGAAATTTGGACTTAAAAGTGGTTTCTGGAGTGGATCCCCATAACATTGTGTCCAACTACCATTAAAAAACATTTTTTTTTTAAAGAAGTAGTATGAGAGATACTATGATCAGCTAAAGGAGACAGGGAATTCTCAATTGAAAACTAAATTATGGTGACAGAAACTGGAACTCTGACTGTAGTGAAACTGATTGGAAAAGGACGCCTGATAAGTTCCTGCCCACAAACTGAGCGTCTACAAACGCGTCCGACGCCGCCCTGGGCGCTGGAGCATTCTTTTGGGGAATAACTAAGGAAACCCTCCAGCAACCCTGGGTCCTGAGCACGCCCCACGCCCTGGGGCTCTGCACTTTCAGGCCCGAGAAGAGCGAACCTCCCTCCTACCCAGGCTGCCAGCCCTACCCGGCCGAACTCAAGATACCCCTTCTAGGGTTCGCGGTTCCAGTTTTCCAGCGGTGGGGGCAACTCGGGATTCTGATGTACTTCCGGCGCCAACCCTAGCAAGCACTTCCGGCTTCCTTTGTCTGCGGCCTGGGTTTTCATTATTTTCTCCGTCGGCTTCCATACGACTGGCGGTCCTCAACCCTCCTCCGAGTTCCTGGGAACTCCCGGGAGATTCCCGAGCCTCTTATGGTCTGTATGGCCGGTGGGTTCTGCCTGAACGTTTGGACTTGCTGGGGTTGGACTCCGATTCCCACAGGCCCAGAGCCACGGATGAACCTGCAGCGTTGGTTCCCCTTCCGGTGTGGTGGTGTGGCGCACTTCCTGGGGAGTTGAGGCGGCTGAGGTCAGGCCCCGGCTCTCCCGAGGCGGGATGGATACTGTGGAGCCTGCCCTAGCCGCGAACATTTGTGACGGTGACCCTGCAGGGTGTGGATGTACGAGAGGGAAGGGCTGAATGTGTTTGTGACTACGCCCTGGTGTGCGCCCTGATTGGTGTCTGATTGGACTCGTGTGACCCTTTCACTTGGTGTTTGGTGATGTAGGTGTTTCACTCCGTGACCTACTTGCCGAGCGTACCAGATGAAGTTTTTGTTTTCAACGAGTCCGTAGTGTCCCTTCTTCTTTTTTGTGATATTCTCGGTACCCAGCTTGGTGCATAACATAGAAGGGCATTGTGGAGTGAGTGACCACCCACCCAGGTTCTAGTTGTGGGTTCCATGGTTTTTTTGGAACATGTTTCCGGAATTGTCTTTTTCTGTCCTCACAGCTAGCTGCAGAGAAATAGTCATCACAAGAGAAGTCGTGTATTTCGGCTCAGTGGAAGTTCCAAGCAGAAAAGAACATTCTAAGTCATGAGGTGTGAAGTGCATTGGCCTCCCAGATATGCTCCGGGGAAGATATTGAGGGGAGGGAGTTTTTCCTGGGAGATGGCCCCTTGAATACCCTGTGGAGGCATTTACACATTTCCTAACCACAGTATTTCCTGAGCTGTGTCCCCTAGAAGCTGATGTGAACCCCGAGGACAGGCTCTAGGCATTGATGATTCTGACACAGAGAAGAGTCTGTAGTTTTCTAGTTTCCCCTCTTCCATCTGGGTTTATGGGTTGTGTATGATGGGTGCTTGTCTGGTGGTGGACAGTATTATTTAGCCAGTCCAAGATCTCACAAGTCAGACTGATCTCACAAGTCCTTTCTTCTTGGTCATGTTATTCCTCAAGAGAAAAAAGGCTCCTGAAGTGGAAAGGGGCACTGCTTTTTAACAGCCATCTCAAGGTCAGTTTGTATTTATTTTTGTTCTGTCAAATGCATTTTTCGTTGTTTTTTTTTTTTTTTTTCAAGTGCTGAGTACTTGAAAAAAGTACTCAGGCCCTTGTGCATGCTATGTCAAATATATTTTTGTTTTATGAAAAAAACTATTTGCTTTCCTTCTCCTGAATTGCCTTGCCTTATTGTGACCTATCCTTTTATCTAGTTCCTAGATTTTCCCTTCCTAAGTAATAACATAGAGATGGATCTCCTTTTCCTCCAGTGCCATTTATTTCTTCAGTTACTGTGTGTTCCTAGGGCCATTTCCAGAGGCCTTAATTTTTTTGTGTTGTTGCGATAATATTTTACCAGTTTCACTGGGAAACATGCCCATCAAGCTTTACCCACTCTTATGCCAGAAGTGGAATTTCCTGACGGGTTCTTCACAGTTCTAACCATGGACCATGTGAGTAATTTCTCTCTTCATGAATATTTTCTTTTTCTGAATACACAACAGCTATAATAGAGAATGAATACCACATCCTCATCTTTTTCATTTTCTAGTGAGGGCTAGAATCAATCAGTGTCCCTTCTGTGTGCCCATCTGTTCTCCAAATGATGTTCAACACTCCCTATGTCTTCAGTCTACTATAGAATAAGAATGGAATCCCTGGATTTTCCTTGTCATATTATTGAATATGGGGAAAAAAGCAGACAAATATTTGATGACATGGGCAAACTCTAAAATTCTCCACAGACCTGAGTTTCCAGATGGATTTGATTTGGCCCCAAGTTATACAAAATGATAAGATTAAAATTAGAAAATATTGGCTGGGGATGTGGCTCAAGCAGTAGCGGGCTTACCTGGCATACGCAGGACTCTGGGTTTGATCCTCAACACCATATAAAAATAAAGATGTTTCCACCTAAAAAACTAAAATAAATATTAAAAAATAATAATTAGAAAATATCTCATCTCACCTAAATGCTTAAGTGAGTAAGTAAGTCGCTTTTGAATAGGTAGTCTATTTTGTAGCCACTAAAAAGCATGTATTAAATAATTTGTCATCAGAAGTAATAATTGTAAAATATGAAATGATACATAACATATAGCATTGAACTGGGGGCTTCAAGAAGTATGTAAGTTTTATCTTTTGAAGCACTGGAGATAGAACCCAGGGTCTTATACATGGTAGGCAAGTGCTCTACTATTAAGCTATTATACCTTTAGTTCCTGTGAGGGATTTTTAATTTATTTTCTAAGTTAGATATTTTTCTTATGCAGAGGAATGAAGATACAGAAACTTAATCTTTATTGATGATTCATGAAGTGGAACCATAGTAACATGCAATGGCATATAGACACTATCTTATTTAATATGTGAACTGATTATTTTATTAATTCCCAGACATGTTTGGCTACTTACAAAATCCCACATTGTTTCAGATTTCTCTGCATTAAATGGATTCTTTAAAGACATACATAGCCTGATTTGGAAACACTAATTCCCTTATTTCTTAAGTCATAGGCTTATATCCACAGTATACTTGATTAACATCTAGTTCCCTTTCTATAATGCAGTTTTTTATTTCTTTTTCTTGAAAAGATTTCCTTAAATTTTACTGTAATATTTGGGTTTATTGTTTCAGGAATTGGTGACATTCAGAGATGTTGTCATCAACTTCTCTCAGGAAGAGTGGGAATACCTGGATTCTGCTCAGAGGGATTTATATTGGGATGTGATGATGGAGAACTATAGCAACTTGGTCTCACTGGGTAAATTTATCTGCATTAAATAATTTAGAATATGTTCTCTAGAATATAAACTAATATTCAGTGAACTCAAGACTATCTTTTAAAAAAAACTACTGAATTTCTTCTCCCTGTTCCAAAAATATTGTTTCATTGTTGTTATATTCCAGAGTAATCCTCCATTAAATATCTTCCTCATATTCATACCAGGCAGTTTATATAATTTCTATATTCCTTGATTCTAAGGGAGCTGGAATTGACTTATAGGACATATATAGCATATCATAGGGATATTATATTGTATTTGATCTCAGAATTGCTGTAGATTTATTATGTTGTTTTCTTTTCCACTCTGTTGGACAAACACTATGACATGTCCCAATTTTTATGACTATTAGAAGAATCTCTACAATTTACATATTGTTGAGTTGATAAACAGAATTCTTCATATTCATTTAGTGCCACAAATATAGCTGCTTTTTGGTTAAAGAACTTTGCATTTAATACAGGGTTTGTTTTGGTCTTGGTCACCATTGTACAGAGCACTATGTCTTCAACATAGACATCAAATCAATATGTCTCAGAAAGCTACTTATTTTCCTCTTAGCTTACAAAGTTTTTGCCTCACCTTAAGCTTTAAATAATTGACTCATTTATTTATTTTTTTTATTTTAGTTAGTTATATATGATAGTAGACTGCATTTCTGCACTTTGGTATATCATATAGGTGGGTTGACCCATTTAATTCTTAAGGTAACACTGTAACGTAAGTACTTTTGTATTACTGTTTTATAGAAGACATTGCTTATGACAAAAAATATGAGGTATATGTTTAGGGTTATACCACCTCTTAGTATCAAGAGGCAGCTTTGGGGGCTGGGGTTATAGCTCAGTGATAGAGCACTTGCACTGGGTTCAATTCTCAGCACCACATAAAAACATAAAGATATTGTGTCCATCTTTTTTTATATATTTAATTTTTAGTTCTTGGCGGACACAACATCTTTGTTTGTATGTGGTGCTGAGGATCGAACCTGGGCCGCACGCATGCCAGGCGAGTGCGCTACCGCTTGAGCCACATCCCCAGCCCCATTGTGTCCATCTTAAAAAAAAAAAAAGAGGCAGCTTTTCTGCTCTGGCAGGCTGGCAACAATGTATTCTTCTTTTCTTTTAGCTGGAATTTTATTTATTTATTTATTTTAATGTGCTGAGGATTAAACCCACTGAGCTACAGCCCCAGCCCAAACACACAGTATTCTTTTTTTAAAAAATTTTTAAATTTTTTTTAATTTATTTTTTTTATTGGTGGTTCAAAACATTACAAAGCTCTTGACATATCATATTTCATACATTAGATTCAAGTGGGTTATGAACTCCCATTTTTATCCCAAATACAGATTGCAGAATCACATCGGTTACACATCCACATTTTTACATAATGCCCTATTAGTAACTGTTGTATTCTGCTACCTTTCCTATCCTCTACTATCCCCCCTCCCCTTCCCTCCCATCTTCTCTCTCTACCCCATCTACTGTAATTCATTTCTCTCCTTGTTTATTTTCCCATTCCCCGCACAACCTCTTATATGTAATTTTGTGTAACAATGAGGGTCTCCCTCTATTTCCATGCAATTTCCCTTTTCTCTCCCTTTCCCTCCCACCTCATGTCTCTGTTTAATGTTAACCTTTTCTTCCTGCTCTTCCTCCCTGCTCTGTTCTTAGTTGCTCTCATTATATCAAAGAAGACATTTGGTATTTGTTTTTTAGGGATTGGCTAACTTCACTAAGCATAATATGCTCTAGTGCCATCCATTTCCCTGCAAATTCCATGATTTTGTCATTTTTTAGTGTTGCGTAATACTCCATGGTGTATAAATGCCACATTTTTTTTATCCATTCATCTATTGAAGGGCATCTGGGTTGGTTCCACAGTCTAGCTATTGTGAATTGTGCTGCTGTGAACATCGATGTGGCAGTATCCCTGTAGTATGCTCTTTTAAGGTCTTCAGGGAATAGTCCGAGAAGGGCAATAGCTGGGTCAAATGATGGTTCCATTCCCAGCTTTCCCAGGAATCTCCATACTGCTTTCCAAATTGGCCGCACCAATTTGCAGTCCCACCAGCAATGTACAAGAGTACCCTTTTCCCCACATCCTGGCCAGCACTTGTTGTTGTTTGACTTCCTAATGGCTGCCAATCTTACTGGAGTGAGATGGTATCTTAGGGTGGTTTTGATTTGCATTTCTCTGACTGCTAGAGATGGTGAGCATTTTTTCATGTACTGTTGGGACTTCTGGTGACCACGGAAATGCAATCGCTGGGAAAGAGGAAGAAAAACCACTGTTGGGAAATCCCCAGTCTTGTGATTCTGGTTTTGTGATTCTCCATGTACCTGACAGTTAGAGCTTGAGAAATGGCTTCCATATACGTGCCTGAACAGCCCCAAGATATGGCTTCTGCAAACATAAAAAATAATTCCCCAGCAACGGGGCACACATACCTAATGGAGTATTGTTTCTGTAACTAGGGTAACGGGGCTCTGTTTCTGCAACTGGGGTGCCTCGGCTACCCCAACCTGGGGGACTCTCCGATCTCTGATTGGCCCCTACCTTTGCCCCCACCTCCCTTCTCCTCTCTTTATATAAGTCCTCTCCCTCCACAATAAACTGAGTTGCTGCACCATCTCGGGTGACTCAACTCCCGACTCCGTGTGATTGTTGCCAGGCAGGGTGGTGGGCCGGGTCGCAACACTCACCCTCTCGCTCAGCCTGGAGACACTCACTAGCTGGTCTAGTGATTCTCCCCAACCTGAAGGTTAATTTTGCTTGATACAGAATTCTTGGTTGGCATCCATTGTCTTTCAGTGTTTGAAATACGTTGTTCTAGGATCTTCTCGCTTTCAGCGTCTGTGATAAAAAATCCGTTGTTAAACTTATTGGTTTACCCCTGAATGTAATCTGCTTCCTTTCTCTTGTAGCTTTTAATATTTTCTCTTTGTCCTGTATATTGGATATCTTCATAACAATGTGTCTTGGCATTGGCCTACTGTGATTTTGTGTGCTCCGTGTCCTGTATGCATCTACAATTTGTATATCCGTTTCCTTTTTTATTTCTGGAAAGTTTTCTGTAGTTATTTCATTCAGCAGGTTACTCATTCCCTTGGTTTGAACCTCTATACCTTCCTCTATCCCGATGACTCTTAAGTTTGGTTTTTTTATGTTATCCCATATCTCTTGAATGTTTTTCTCATGATTTTTTACCAGCCTTTCTGAGTTGGCTAGACTCTTTTCAAGATGATATATTTTGTCTTCATTATCTGACATTCTGGCTTCTACTTGCTCCACTCTGTTAGTGATACTCTCATTTGAGTTTTTAATTTGGTTTATAGTTTCCTTCATTTCTAAATTATTGTTTGATTTTTTTATAATCTCTATCTCCTGATAAAGATGCTTAACTTCTTCTTTTATCTGTTTATGTAATTCATTTTCAATGTGTTCTTTCACTGTTTGAATTTGCTGTCTCGTATCCTCTTTAAGGTTCCATTCCATCTGTCTAAGGTATTCCTTGAGTTCTTTATATGACCATTTTTCTGATGACTCTAGGTCCTCCTGAATATTTAGGCTGTCCTGCATTGTTTGTACTCCTTTTCTTCCTTGCTTTTTCATGCTGCTCATGTTACTTCTTGTTCTGTTTGACTGCTGAGTTACTGTTTACTCCTATAAATTTATTTGATGTTGTCACCGCTGGTTTCAATGAAGTTATCTCCTCCGCCGCGTTCTGGTGATGTTAGTTCTCTGCCATGGTGGTATCCCATGCAAATGGTGACAGTTCGTTCCCTTTGCTGGGTGACCAATGCAACGGGTGGGTCCTGACTGTCTCTCCCAAGCCCCGTTTCAATCCTGTGGCCACTGCCTATGAAGGCTCAGTTGGCATTTACCTCTGTGATTTCAGAAGGGCTGACCAGTTGTTTCAGCAGGATCGTTAGTGCTGAGTCACAGCAGTTTGGCTGCGAGAAGCAGGCGAACGGGAGCTTGAATTCAGCCGATCCGGGCTCAGTGTGTGTTCTGACAGGCCCAGACTGTTCACCCCAGATCCACGTCAGCTCAGCATTGCCTAGTGATCCTGAGCAAACAGCATTTAGACAGTTTATGACTCCCTATGCCCGCGCAGCTGAAGAGGTCAGAGACTTGCTCTCTCCGCGCCCGCCGCCATGTTGGATCTCCCCACACAGTATTCTTAACTGTCACATTAAACTGGTTTTCAAGACAAAGAACCAGTATGGGTTCAAATAATGTAAGACCTGTATTAACTGTCTGGTTTCTCCGTGTTTTGTAATTCTGTGGTTATTCCCAAAGTGAAATATTCTTCTAATTCCTTCACATTTCTCTTCTATGAAGTGTTTATCATCATTTAAAAAAAAAAATTTTTAGTTGTAGTTGTACGCAATATCTTTATTTTATTTATTTTTATGTGGTGCTGAGAATTGAACCCAGGGCCTCTCTCATGCTAGGCGAGCACTCTGCTGCTGAGCCACAACCCCATCCCCATGTTTATCATCATTTTGGGGATTAAGACTATAACTCAGTGGTAGAGTGCTTGCCTAATCCCCAGTACCTCCCTCTATAATTTATATGTGTGTGTGTATATATATACATATATATATTTTTTGAACTAATTATAATTTGTTTTAAACATACATTGTTACATTGCCTCATTGTACTCCGAGTTTTGCATTTATAAGCCAATTATGTTCTAAGTTATTGGAGAAAGGATGTTGCTTTAAAGGATTTGCAAGGATGTGACAGGAAGATAGGGCCAGGTGAGTGATAGCCTATGAAGCAGAGGAAGTAAGGCCCTGTGATACTGGCAAACTCTTTTTAAAAACCCTATATACTAAGGTCTGACACTTGGGGGAAGCCAATTAAGATTCTGCTGGATACAGCTAGCTATTCTGTATACTGTTATAGATTTATATATGTCTATATTGACACAAAATATAGATATTCACATACTTTTTTTGATGTCTACACTGAAGACAGCTGTTAAACTGTCCCTTTTTATAATGGTGACCCAAACCAAAATGACATACTACTAATTAAGACGTATAAGAAAACAAACAAGTAGAGAATGTATATAGCGATAAGTGTAAGAATAAAGGGTTAGAGGATGCTGGGGAATAGCTAATCCAGATACTGTAAATCAGACGGGTTCTCTTTGGTTTTAATCTATGGACATACAGTTTCTTGTCAGTGATTTACCTAATATTTTAAGTCAGCAAGTTTCTAAATTTATCATTTCTTTTCATATAGTGGTTGCCCTCATGTTTTTTGTTTTGTTTTGTTTTTTGTTGTTTTTAATTTTTACTCTTTTCTTTGTTTTTTTAATCTATCATAAATATCCAGTCTTCTATCTAGGATAATGTGCCGCCAGCTTGAAAAACTTCCTTAAGTATTAGTTTTTGTAGTGCGGGTATGCTGGAAATACATTTTTTAATTCAGTCTATCTATAAAAATGTCATTATTTTGCCTAAATTTTTTATTTGCTCTTTTTAGATATACATGATAGTAGAGCATATTTTAACATATTTTACATACATGGAGTATAACTTAATTCTAGTTAGGATCTCATTCTTATGGTTGTACATGATGTGGAGTTTCACTGGTGGTATATTCATATGTGAAAATAGGAGAGTTATGTCTGATTCATTCTTCTGTCTTTTCTATTTCCATTCTCACTCCCTTCTGTTCATTCCCCTTTGTCTAAGCCAGTGATCTTCTATTCCCTGCCTGATTGTTTTGTGTTAGCATCTGCCTATCAGAGAACATCTAACCTTTAGTTTTGGGGGAATGGCTTATATCACTTAACATGATATCTCTAGATCCATCCGTTTACTGCCAAAAGTTACATAGTCATTCTTTTTTATGGCTGAGTAATATTCCATTGTGTATATATACTCCATTTTCTTTATCCATTCATCTCTTGAAGGGCATCTGTTGGTTCCATAGCTTAGCTGTTTTGATCTGCTATAAACATCCATGTGCGTGTATCACTGTAGTATGCTGATTTTAAGTCCTTTGGGTATATACCAAGGAGTGGGACAACTGGGTAATGGTAGTTCCATTCCAGGTTTTCTGAGGAATTTCCAGACTGCCTTCCAGAGTGGTTACACCAATTTGCAATCCTATCCGTAGCCCTCATGCTTTGTTGATAAACTTGAAATGTAATTCTAATAGGAAAGGCAGGAGGCAGAAACACCATATCTTTTATATTATTTTATCTAATTAATGATCTCAAATGGTGCACTTTAAATTTTCTGACTTTTCATTATGAATTTAATGATTTTCATTGGTTCAGTATACTTTAGACTCCAGTTTTTTGTTTTATTTTTTTATTTAGTATTTTATTTCTTAGTATTTTTTATTTTTTAAGATGGAAACAATACCTTTACTTTATTTATTTTTATGTGTTGCTGAAACTAGAACTTAGTGCTTCACACGTTAAGCAAGCACTCTACCACTGAGCTATAACCTTAGCCCCTTGTTTTTGTTTTTTGGCACTGGGGATTTAACCCACTGGTGCTTTACCACTGAGCTACATTCCCACCATTTTTCTTTTTTATTTTAAGACAGGGTCTCAGTCAATTGCTTAGGGTCTTCCTAAGTTGCTGAGGCTAGTCTGAAACTTGTGATCCTCCTGCCTCAGCTTCCTGAGTCTGAAATGCACCACTGCACTGCACCCAGCCAGTTTTTAATTTTTTATATGCAGTTATGTGAATTTTGGATAATTCCTCATGGTGGTTTCTGTGAACTTTAAATTTATTCTTTTATAAAATAATTTTTTTAAGTTGTAGATGTACACATACCTTTATTTTATTTATTAATTTAAAAAAAATGTTTATTTTTTAGTTGTGGTTGGATACAATACATTTTTATTTATTTATTTATTTTTATGTGGTGCTGAGGATTGAACCCAGGGCTTTGCACATGTGAGGCAAGTGCTCTACCACTAAGCCACAACCGCAGCTGTATTTATAAATTTTTATACAGTGCTGAGGATTGAAGCCATGCCTTATAAATGGCAAGGCTAGCACTCTGCTACTGAGCCATAATCCCGTCCCTTGCTTCTTTAATCTTTAAATTTCTTGCTTTTTGACACAGGCTATCTGGCTATCCCAGTACTCTCCCAGTCTCAGACCATCCACCTAAATTAGTTACAAGTGTGTTTTCTAGCCTTTTGTTGTGTTTAACATGTTTTAGTACACAAGCTTTTTTCTCCCTCTTTTGACTCTTGTACTTTTAAAATCATAGTCTACTTTAACTCCCTCAGGTGATTTCTGTGTCCTTTTGACATCATCCTTAAGTATTAAACTTTTCTACTTTCTGATACAACAATTCAAGGCATATCTTATACTGACCTTACTCCAATCATAATTCAGATCTTTATTGTAGGATCCCTGCTTCATTACCTTATTTATTGTTACATCCAGGACACTAGCAATGGTTAAGATTTTTTGTTCATGGGAGTTAAGGTTCTGAAAAATTTTTTCTCTTTCTAGCAAATTAATGGTTTTCAACTTTTGTAGCTTTTGGGGTTAGTTTTAAATATCTAATTACCTAGAAATTAATTCATTATTCTACATTTTTCAACTTTATTGGTATGGGGTGGGGTATTATAAGGCTTTCATAAAATGCAATCTGTAGTGGTTCCTTTTACATTTTATTTTGTATATTTGTTAATTCTGTTTTTATGTTTTTATCACATTCTTATTCAGTTTACTAATTTCCTCTTTCATATTTTCATCAGGTAAATCTTTTTTCTATTTTTATGAGTGGCATGTATACATTGGTCATTTTCATTCATTTCTTTATAATACCATTTAAATCTTTACTTTTTATGTGACCAATATAATTTTCATAAATTATAGTTTATAAAGATTTCAACATCATGGTTCTCAGGAAATTTTTTTTTATTTCAGTTACACTTCCACATTGACTCATAGTTAATAGAGAATTTTATTTCTAAATGTTTTTGGTTTATTGATACTGGTACTGGTTTACTGCTTTCATTAAATTATGATACTAGCATTATTTTTTATTGTTACACATAACATAATTCAGTTATTGGAAATTATTCTTGATCTTTCAGTTTTCCTTAAGCTTTATCTCATTGCCAAACTTGAGTGTCTGAAAAAATATTTTGTAACAAAATGTCTTAAAATCTTGCCCACCTAATCCACCTTCTCCATGTGACTCTTTCATCATATTCTCCTTTTATTTTTTTTAAATATATTTTTTATTTGTAGATGGATGCAACATCTTTATTTTGTTTATTTTTGTGGTGCTAAAGTTTGAACCCAGTGCCTCACACATGCTAGGCAAGTACTACACCACTGTGCCACAGCCCCGCGCCATATTCTCCTTTTCAATCACAAGACTTTACTCAGAATTGCATAAATTTAACAATATGGTATATTCTGATTTGTATATCTGAAATATTGTGATACTTTTGGGGGGAGTACAGAAGCGGCTGACTTTGGGTATCAGAAAATGGAAATGAGTATTTGGGAAAGATCATGAAGGAAAAAAAGATTTTACAAGGATAGATGAATAATAGTGAAAATGTTACCAATGAGAAGTACTGGTTGACATGTGAGATGAAAAAAAGCAATCAAGGCTCTGTGTAGGAGGATGAGTAATACTGGTGAAGACGTGTAAGTGGAGAAGCCTACAAATCTATGTAATTAATTTGATAATGTGCCATTTTCTATTTGACATACATTTGTATGTATACTTTCTTTTTATTTAAATTGCTTTCATCCAGTGATTTACTTTTCCTGTAATTAATTGTCATATACTATATCCTTGGGGCCTATTATTCATTGGCACATTAAAAAATTAAGACATTTGTCCTTGTGCAGTTTAAGGAATGGAGAAATTAATGGCATAATAAAAGTAAACAACTATTGAACACACAATTGAAAATATGAGGGCGGGGCTGGGGATGTGGCTCAAGTGGTAGCTCACTCGCCTAGGATGCGTGAGGCACTGGGTTCAATTCTCAGCACCACGTAAAAATAAAATAAAGATACTGTGTCCCCCTAAAACTAAAAAAAAAATAAAAGGGGCTAGGAATGTGGCTCAAGCAGTAGCACGCTCTCCTGGCATGCATGGGACGCAGGGTTCAATCCTCAGCACCACATAAAAATACAATAAAGATGTTGTATCCGCCGAAAACTAAAAAATAAATATTTATTTATTTATTTATTTTATTTTTTTAAGTTATGCCCTTTGTCAATTTTTTTTAAATGTTTATTGTTGGTTGTTCAAAACATTACATAGTTCTTGATATATCATATTTCACTCTTTGATTCAAGTGGGTTATGAACTCCCATTTTTACCCCATATACAGATTGCAGAATCACATCGGTTACACATCCATTGATTTACATATTGCCATACTAGTGTCTGTTGTATTCTGCTGCCTTTCCTATCTTCTACTATCCCCCCTTCTGTCCCCTCCCCTCCCCTCTTCTCTCTCTACCCCCTCTACTGTAATTCATTTCTCCCCCTTGTAATTTTTTCCCTTTCCCCTCACTTCCTCTTGTATGTAATTTTGTATACCCCTGAGGGTCTCCTTCCATTTCCATACAATTTCCCTTCTCTCTCCCTTTCCCTCCCACCTCTCATTCCTGTTTAATGTAAATCTTCTTCTCATGCTCTTCGTCCCTACTCTGTTCTTAGTTACTCTCCTTATATCAAAGAAGACATTTGGCATTTGTTTTTTAGGGATTGGCTAGCTTCACTTAGCATAATCTGCTCTAATGCCATCCATTTCCCTGCAAATTCTATGATTTTGTCATTTTTTAATGCAGAGTAATACTCCATTGTGTATAAATGCCACATTTTTTTTATCCATTCGTCTATTGAAGGGCATCTAGGTTGGCTCCACAGTTTTGCTATTGTGAATTGTGCTGCTATGAACATCGATGTAGCAGTGTCCCTGTAGTATGCTCTTTTTAGGTCTTTAGGGAATAGACCGAGAAGAGGAATAGCTGGGTCAAATGGTGGTTCCATTCCCAGCTTTCCAAGAAATCTCCATAATGCTTTCCAAATTGGCCGCACCAATTTGCAGTCCCACCAGCAATGTACAAGTGTACCCTTTTCCCCACATCCTTGCCAGCACTTGTTGTTGTTTGACTTCCTAATGGCTGCCAATCTTACTGGAGTGAGATGGTATCTTAGGGTGGTTTTGATTTGCATTTCTCTGACTGCTAGAGATGGTGAGCCTTTTTTCATGTACTTGTTGATTGATTGTATGTCCTCCTCTGAGAAGTGTCTGTTCAGGTCCTTGGCCCATTTGTTGATTGGGTTATTTGTTATCTTATTGTCTAATTTTTTTGAGTTCTTTGTATACTCTGGATATTAGGGCTCTATCTGAAGTGTGAGGAGTAAAAATTTGTTCCCAGGATGTAGGCTCCCTGTTTACCTCTCTTATTGTTTCTTTTGCTGAGAAAAAACTTTTTAGTTTGAGTAAGTCCCATTTGTTGATTCTAGTTATTAACTCTTGGGTGTCCTATTGAGGAATTTGGAGCCCGACCCCACAATATGTAGATCGGAGCCAACTTTTTCTTCTATCAGACGCAGAGTCTCTGATTTGATATCAAGCTCCTTGATCCATTTTGAGTTAACTTTTGTGCATGGCGAGAGAAAGGGATTCAGTTTCATTTTGTTGCATATGGATTTCCAGTTTTCCCAACACCATTTGTTGAAGATGCTATCCTTCCTCCATTGCATGCTTTTAGCCCCTTTATCAAATATAAGATAGTTGTAGTTTTGTGGATTGGTTTCTGTGTCCTCTATTCTGTACCATTGGTCCACCCGCCTGTTTTGGTACCAGTACCATGCTGTTTTTGTTATTGTTGCTCTGTAGTATAGTTTGAAATCTGGTATCGCTATACCGCCTGATTCACACTTCCTGCTTAGCATTGTTTTTGCTATTCTGGGTCTTTTATTTTTCCATATGAATTTCATGATTGCTTTCTCTATTTCTACAAGAAATGCCGTTGGGATTTTGATTGGCATTGCATTAAACCTATGGAGAACTTTTGGTAATATCGTCATTTTGATGATGTTAGTTCTGCCTATCCATGAACAGGGTATATTTTTCCATCTTCTAAGATCTTCTTCTATTTCTCTCTTTAGGGTTCTGTAGTTTTCATTGTATAAGTATTTCACGTCTTTTGTTAGGTTGATTCCCAAGTATTTTATTTTTTTTTGAGGATATTGTGAATGGAGTGGTTTTCCTCATTTCCATTTCAGAGGATTTGTCGCTGATATACAGGAATGCCTTTGATTTATGCGTGTCGATTTTATATCCTGCCACTTTGCTGAATTCATTTATTAGCTCTAATAGTTTCTTTGTAGACCCTTTTGGGTCTTCTAGGTATAGAATCATGTCATCTGCAAATAGTGATAATTTGAGTTCTTATTTTCCTATTTTTATGCCTTTAATTTCTTTTGTCTGTCTAATTGCTCTGGCCAGTGTTTCGAGAACTATGTTGAACAGAAGTGGTGAGAGAGAGCATCCCTGTCTTGTTCCAGATTTTAGAGGGAATGCCTTCAATTTTTCTCCATTCAGAATGATGCTAGCCTGAGGCTTAGCATAGATTGCTTTTACAATATTGAGGTATGTTCCTGTTATCCCTAGTTTTTCTAGAGTTTTGAACATAAAGGGATGCTGTACTTTGTTGAATGCTTTTTCGGCATCTATCGAGATGATCATATGGTTCTTATTTTTAAGTCTATTCATGTGGTCAATAACATTTATTGATTTCTGTATATTGAACCAGCCTTGCATCCCAGGGATGAATCCTACTTGATCATGGTGCACAATTTTTTTGATATGTTTTTGTATCCGATTTGCCAGAATTTTATTGAGGATTTTTGCATCTAGGTTCATTAGAGATATTGGTCTGTAGTTTTCTTTCTTTGAGGTGTCTTTGTCTGGTTTAGGAATCAGGGTGATGTTGGCCTCGTAGAATGAATTTGGAAGTTCTCCCTCTTTTTCTATTTCCTGAAATAGCTTGAAAAGTATTGGTATTAGTTCCTCTTTAAAGGTTTTGTAAAACTGCTGTATACCCATCCGGTCTTGGGCTTTTCTTAGTTGGTAGTCTTTTGATGGTTTCTTTTATTTCCTCAATTGATATTGGTCTGTTTAGGTTGTCTATATCCTCCTTACTCAATCTGGGCAGATCATATGACTTAAGAAATTTATCGATGCCTTTACTATCTTCTATTTTATTGGAGCATAAGGATTCAAAATAATTTCTGATTATCTTCTGTATTTCTGAAGTGTCTGTTGTGATATTGCCTTTTTCATCCCGTACGCTAGTAATTTGAGTTCTCTCTCTTCTTTTCTTCCTTAGCATGGCTAAGGGTCTGTCGATTTTATTTATTTTTTCAAAGAACCAACTTTTAGTTTTGTCAATTTTTTCAATTGTTTCTTTTGTTTCGATTTCACTAATTCCAGCTCTGATTTTAATTATTTCTTGCCTTCTACTTCTTTTGCTGTTGTTTTTCTCTTCTTTTTCTAGGATTTTGAGATGAAGTATGAGATCATTTATTTGTTGTTTTTTTCTTTTTTTTAAGGAATGAACTCCAAGCAATGAATCTTCCTCTTAGAACTGCTGTCAATGTGTCCCATAGATTCTGATATGTTTTGTCTGTGTTTTCATTTATCTCTAAGAATTTTTTAATTTCCTCCTTGGTGTTTTCTATAACCAATTGATCATTCAGTAACCTATTGTTCATTCTCCAAGTGATGCATGATTTTTCCTTACTTCTTTTATCATTGATTTTCAGTTTCATTCCATTATGATCAGATAAGATGCATGGTATTGTCTCTACTCCTTTATATTGTCTAAGAGTTGCCCTGTGACATAATATATGATCTATTTTTGAGAAGGATCCATGTGCTGCTGAGAAAAAAGTGTAACTGCTTGATGTTGGGTGGTATATTCTATATATGTCAATTAAATCTAGGTTATTAATCGTGTTATTGAGTTCTATAGTTTCCTTATTCAACTTTTATTTGGAAGATCTGTCCAGTGGTGAGAGAGGTGTGTTGAAGTCTCCCATGATTATTGTATGGTGGTCTATTAGACTCTTGAACTTGAGAAAAGTTTGTTTGATGAACATAGCTGCACCATTGTTTGGGGCATATATATTTATGATTGTTATGTCTTGTTGGTGTATGGTTCCCTTGAGCAGTATGTAGTGTCCCTCTTTATCTCTTTTGATTAACTTTGGCTTGAAATCTATTTTATTTGATATGAGTATGGACACTCCTGCTTGTTTCCAAAGTCCATATGAGTGATATGATTTTCCCAACCTTTCACCTTCAGTCTATGTATGTCTTTTCCTATCAAATGCGTCTCCTAAAGGCAGCATATTGTTGGGTCTTGTTTTGTGATCCATTCTACTAGCCTGTGTCTCTTAATTGGTGAGTTTAAGCCATTAACATTTAGGGGTATTATTGAGATATGGGTTGTTCTTCCAGCCATATTTGTTTATTTATGTTACTAAACATGGTTTGTTTTCCTCTTTGATTATTTTCCCCCCTTTACTGTACTACCTCCCGCTGTTGGTTTTCATTGATATTTTCCATTTCCTCTTCCTGTAATATTTTGCCTAGGATGTTTTGAAGAGATGGTTTTCTAGCTGCAAATTCTTTTAACTTTTGTTTATCATGGAAGGTTTTAATTTCATCTTCCATCCTGAAGCTTAATTTCGCTGGATACACAATTCTTGGTTGGAACCCATTTTCTTTCAGTGTTTGAAATATGTTATTCCAGGATCTTCTAGCTTTCAGAGTCTGTGTTGAAAGATCAGCTGTTATCCTGATTGGTTTACCCCTAAATGTAATCTGCTTCCTTTCTTTTGTAGCTTTTAAAATTCTCTCCTTATTCTGTATATTGGGCATCTTCATTATAATGTGTCTAGGTGTGGATCTCTTATGATTTTGCACATTCGGCGTCCTGTAGGCTTCTAGGATTTGGGATTCTGTCTCATTCTTCAAGTCTGGGAAGTTTTCTCATATTATTTGATTGAATAGATTGCTCATTCCTTTGGTTTGGACCTCTATACCTTCCTGTATTTCAATGACTCTTAAGTTTGGTCTCTTTATGTTAGCCCATATTTCTTGGATATTCTGCTCATGGTTTCTTAACAGTCTTGCTGAGCTGTCTGTGTTCTTTTCAAGTTGAAATACTTTGTCTTCATTGTCTGATGTTCTATCTTCTAAGTGTTCTACTCTGCTGGTAGTATTCTCAATTGAGTTTTTAACTTGGTTTATTGCTTCCTGCATTTCTAGGATTTCTGTTTGTTTTTTATAACCTCTATCTCCCTGTATAGTTGATCTTTTGCTTCTTGGATTTGTTTATGTAATTCATTGTCCAAGTGATCTTTCATTGTCTGATTTTGCTGTCTAATGTCTTCCTTGAGACTCCAGATCATCTGAAGCATGTATATCCTGAATTCTTTATCTGACATTCCATCTGCTGCAGCTATTACCTCTTCTAAAGTTGAGTTGACCTGCATTGCTTGTGGTCCTTTCTTTCCTTGTCTTTTCATACTGCTCGTGTTTCTTTGTGCTTGGTGAAACTGTTGTGTTATTGAATTTTCCCCCTATATATTTATATTGCTCTTGTATAGTTGAAAAGTCTCCCTTGCAGGGGCGGGTGGCAGCTGTGCTCCTCCTCCAATTGGGGTGATCTGTCTACCACGCTGACGGGCCGCTGGGCCTGTTCTGCCAGTCGGTTGCAGGTCTTCCTACTTTGCAGGCGCGGGCGGCAGCTCTGCTCTGCCCTTACTCCAATTGGGGTAACATGTCTACCATGTCAGCAGGTCGCTAGGCCTGTTCCGGGTGTGGGAGGCGGCTCTGCTCTGCCCCTACTCCAGTTGCAGTGACGTGACTACCACGCCGGCGGGTCGCTGGGCCTGTTCCAGGCGCGGGCGGCAGCTCTGCTCTGCCCCTACTCCAACTGGGGTAACGTGTCTACCATACTGGCAGGCCGCTGGGCCTGTTCCGCCAGTCGGTCGCAGGTCTGCCTACCTTGTGGGCGTGGGCGGCGGCTCTGCTCTGCCCCTACTCCAATTGGGGAGACGTGACTCAAAAATAAATATTTTTAAAAAATTAAAGGGGGCTGGGGTTGTGGCTCAGCGGTTGAGGGCTCGCCTAGTATGTGTGAGGGCCTGGGTTCGATCCTTAGCACCACATAAAAAAAATAAATAAAGGTATTGTGTCCAACTATAACTTAAAAATAAATATTTTTTTAAAAAAAATTTTAAAAATAGAAAAAGAAAAATATGAAGGCAATGAATCAGATATTTGAATGAAGATTATAAAAATGAACTTACTTTAGGTTCAACTACCTTTAACTTTTAGACCTGAGGTGATGAAAAGGAACTGGAATACAAAGAGATTATTTGTGAGAGATGAAATGTCCTTTGAGTTGGTGTAAATGGTAAGAAATGTGTTTTTATCTAGGAGGTGAAAAGAGATTAAAAGGAAGGAAGTTGAGTAAAATGAGGTCTAATAAGCAGCACCTTTTTATCCATGGTAAATTGTTAATGATAAAATTGTTGATATGTGTATATTGTCAAATCTTTATGTGCATAAACAGTAGCTCTATAAGATGGTAATTATGGGTTCTACATATATATATTTTGATTCACTTTATCTAGATTGGTTCCTCAACATCAGTACTTACAACAAGCTTACAAAGATGATCAACATCTACATTTCAGATCCACTAACTTAATATGTTTCCTTATCAAAAATCTCACAGTGTTATATTACACTGTTAGCACTGTCTGAATTCTCTTTCTGCAGATTTTATAACAGTACTTTAACTATTTACTTATTTATTTTGTTAGTTTTTTTGGTACCAAGAATTGAATCCAAGTGTGCTTTACCACTGAGATACATCCTCAGCCTCTTTCATTTTTTATTTTGAGACAGGATCTTATTAAGTTGCTTAGGACCTTGCAAAGTTGCTAAGGCTGGCTTTGAACTGTGATCCTTCTGCTTCAGCTCCTTAATTACTAGGATTACAGGCATCTACCTCCAAGCCCAGCTAAATATTCATTTGTACTGTGAATTATATTTGTTTCTTCAGTTTTCTATGAGTTCTATTATTGTGACAGGGGGGAAAATTGTTTTTTCCCTTTTTTGCAGATTTGGAGTCTGGTTGTGAGACAGAGATATTATCTGTAAGAAAGGATGTTTTGGAAAACAGTGGTTCTCAGTTGGAAGTAACGGAAAATAGCAATCTCATTGACTTCAAAAGCTCCATTTTCAGAAATGACTGGCAAAGCAAAAACAAGATTGAAATAAAAGGACCTGGATGGAGATGTTTCAGTAAGATGAAAATAATCTCTGACAAACAGCCCAATTATAAGAATTCTAAATATCTTACATTACCTCAGAGAATGCATGGTGGTGCAAAGCCCTATGAATATAAGGAATGTGGGAAAATGTTCAGTTGTGACTCAAACTTTGATCACTATCAGAGAATAATACATACTGATGAGAAAACCTATGAATGTAATGGATGCCAGAAAAACTCTGGGATGGATAATTCACATATACTACAATTGAATATTCATACTGGAGTGAAGCCTTGTAAATATATGGAACATGGGAATAAACTTAGTTTCTATGAAGATCTTAGTCTTTACCAAAAAATTTATAGTATTGGGAAGTTCTATAAGTGTAAGGAATATGGGAGGATCTTTAGAAGTGTTGGAGAAATTACTTCCATTCAAAGAATTCATGATGGTGAGAAGCCCTATGAATGTACATTCTGTGGGAAATCCTTTAGGGTGCATGTACAACTTACTCGGCATCAGAAAATTCATACTGATGAGAAACCTTACAAATGTATGGAATGTGGCAAGGACTTTAGATTTCATTCACAGCTTACTGAACATCAGAGAATTCATACTGGTAAGAAACCATACAAATGTATCCACTGTGAGAAGGTTTTTAGAATTAGTTCACAACTCATTAAACATCAGAGAATTCACACTGGTGAGAAACCTTATGCATGCAAGGAATGTGGGAAGGCTTTTGGAGTCTGTAGAGAACTTGCTCGACATCAGAGAATTCATACAGGTAAGAAACCTATGAATGTAAGTCATGTGGAAAGGTCTTCAGAAATAGTTCATCCCTGACTAGGCATCAGAGAATCCATACTGCTGAGAAACCCTATAAATGTAAAGAATGTGAGAAAGCTTTTGGAGTAGGCAGTGAACTTATCCAACATGAGCGAATTCACAGTGGTCAGAAACTTTATGAATGTAAGGAGTGTGGTAAGTTCTTCAGACTTACTTCAGCCCTTATTCAACATCAGAGAATTCACAGTGGTGAGAAACCCTATGAATGTAAGATCTGTGGGAAGGCCTTTAGACATAGTTCAGCCCTTACTGAACATCAGAGAATTCATACTGGAGAGAAACCTTATGAATGCAAGGCATGTGGGAAGGCCTTTAGACATAGTTCATCTTTTACAAAACATCAGAGAATTCATGGTGCTGAGAAACCCTATGAATGTAAGGAATGCAGGAATGCCTTTAGTGTGGGTGAGAATATTACTTGAAAAATTTCTACTATTTTTCAATGAAATGAGTATTTATTTGAATGAAATGACTATGTGAGGGCCTTTTCCTTGTGATTTTCACTGGAAAAAAATTTGAGGATATAAAGTATAATCAAGGATGATTCATATCCCTCTCCTTTTACAGTCTGTTCCCAGACTTCATGGTCATTCTGTGTTTCAAAAAGGAATTTTTCAATCATTGATGACATGTATACCTTTATAATTTTGTTAAATGCTGCCCAAAATTTGTTTTTATATTAACATTCTCATTCTCTATTGACTCATGATGGTCTCTTCATCCATTTCTGAAATTTGTGGAATACATGTTCATGTAATAATTAGTGGTTTCAGTTAATTTTGTGAGTTTCTCTTATTTTCTCTTATATTTTCTCTTAATAGCTTTTGGTGTTTATGTTTTCATTGTTTTGTCAATTTTATCATTTGTAATATTAATAAAATATCCTTTTTGTATTATAATTCTTTGCTTCTCTATCTGATATATTTTTCTTCATCTACACAGTTAGAGCTCCCAGTTAAATAAAACATAGTTTTAAAGTCTTATGACCCTGCCTTGTTACATTTTCTTTTGGTTTCTATTGCTTTTAATTTATAGATGTATAACCACCTCTCCATTTTCATCAGTTTGATTTATTTTTAAATTTCTATTTTGTTTTGACACAACAGATTCCTTTAAATGTCTATCATAAAACAATTCTCTTAAGGAGCCTTTTATCTCTAGGTGGTACCAGCCAGGATTAAAGTGAAAGGAACATCTTGATATATTTGATGAAAATTACTAAACCAGCCTTTTTTTCTTTTTTGGGGGGTGAGTACTGGGAAATGAACTTAGGCATTTGACGATATCCCCAGCCCTATTTTGTATTTTATTTAGAGACATGGTCTCAACTGAGTTGCTTAGCACCTTGCTTTTGTGGAGGATGGCTTTGAACTCTCCATCCTCCTGCCTCAGTCTCTCGAGTCGCTGAGATTATAGGTGTGTGCCACCATGCCTAGGTCTAAACTAGTCTTTTAAACTTGTTTAGCACCCTTAACTATTGGAGTGTCTATAATCTGATCACTGAACTTAAATTAAGGTTTACAAGTATATATTACCATGGTTTCAATTGTTTTTGTGTAGATCCTTTCTTTTTATTTCCTCTCAGAATTACCGGAGTTCAATAATCAGTAGACTCTCTTTGGGGCTAGGGGAGTAGATCAGAGGTAGAGCTCATACTTAGCATGCTGAGGCCCTGGATTCAAATTCCAGCACCAACAAATAAACAAATGAGTTAAATAGTATACCTTTCTTTTTTTAGGGTCTTTCTTAAAAAATATTTTTAGTTGTAAAGGGACACAATACCTTTATTTTATTTACTTACTTTTTACTTAGTACTGAGGTTCGAACCCAGTGCCTCACACATGCTGGGCAAGTACACTACCACTGAGCTATAAGTAGAATTCCAGCCCTATTTATAGTAATCTTACATGACCCAAATTGTCTGTTTGACAATTGACAAAGTTATGCAATCAAATGAGATCATGAGTCACTGGTTTTTAGATTTTTTTAGAAGAAAATTTAACCATTATGTTTATATAACTTTATGTCACCATTATTCATTAGATTTTAAATTGACATGTTTCCCAGATCTTGGGTACTTTTCAAAGTTTCACATGATCACCAGTAGTAATAACTTTCTCATTGGATATGTTAAGCTATGCTTTCTGTAAGTATTTCTTTATGAGTATTTTATACATGTTTTTGTACATGTAGTTGGTGGCTAGTTTATGTCCTACACAGTAAGAAGATGAGTCTGTGATGTACTTTGGTATTAGGGTAATTTTCTACTTTGTATCTTTGAAAAGAGTGAACACTATTTATTGAATTACTGTGTGACCACCACTACTGATTTACTCTTGGATTTTATTCTTTGTGGTCATTCTGAGTTAATATCCAGGCTGCTTAATTTTCTTGGGCATAGTACTCTAGGACTACTTGTCATGTATTCCTTTGTGTATGTGTTTTTCCTTTCCAACTTAAGGAAATGAAAGCAATGAGCTATATAAACTGTATATAGACATAAAATTTATGGTAGAAACAAAATAGCCATTAAATTTCTTGGCATTTAATTTTTGAAGTCCCACTTGAATAAATGACAAATGAATGAGTGAAATGTATCCTTGTTGTGTTTCCCTTATTTTTTAATTATAGCCACATTTTTATCATATATTAACATTTTTCTTTGAATTTTATATGAACCCTAAAAGCCAATAAAACTGATGCTGTTTTTGTTCATTATTGTCCTTGTTTTTACTATAGTTTGGTGCTCAAAAATATGAAACTTCACCATTTGTTTCCATTTTCATTTGTCCCTTTATCCTTTCTGAATTTTCCTTATTCTACATTTAAACTTTGTGTTTGTTCAAATTCAAGATGATACTTTCCAATTTATTGCTGTCCTGAACTTATCTATTCCTAAGAAAGTAATCCCACTTCTGTTTACTGGTGAATAGCATTAAACTAGTGTGTATGTAAGGGATGCATGGAGAGTCTGTGGTTGTGATTGCTTCCCCACATTCCTGCCCTAACCTGCAGTGTGGCTGTATTTGGAGATAGGCCTTTTAGAATGTAACCAAGGTTGAATAAAGACATAAATAATTGATCTTGATCTAAAATGGATGGTGATCTTCTGCGTGAAGATAGTGACCTTCTAAGGGACATCTCACTTTGCATGCTCACACACCAAGGAAAGGCCACATGAGAACAAAAGAAGACGGGCATCTACAAGCCAAGAAGAAAGCCCTCACCAGGAACTGAATCTACTAGCACCTTGATTGTGGACTTCACAACCTCCAGAACTGTAAGAAAATACTTATCTGTTAAGTCGTATAGTGTATAAGACTTTGCTATGGCATCTCAAACAGACTAACAAAGGTTTTGGTAATCAGAACTAGGGTATTGCTGTTATAAGTGCATAAAAATGCAGAAGCTAGGCTTTGGAAATAGGTAATGGGCAGAGAGTCTGGAAAAGTTCTAAGACTAATGGTAGATTGATTTTCATTCAAAATAATTATTGATAGATAATATTTGATACTATTATATTACTCCCTGCTTACTAGTTATTTTGTAGATCTTTTTGTTCCTTTCTTTGTCCTCCTTTATTGTTAAGTGGTTTTCTTTATCAGTAGGTTTTTATTCCCGACTTTTTGTTTTTAATGTATCAAAATTTTTTAATTTTGGGATAGTCTTATTGGGTTGAATCTGATTGGTGAACTTTGGCCTTCCTATACTAGATATTTGATATTTGTATCTTTCTACAGGTTTGGAAAGTTTTCTGTTAATCTTTAAAATAAACATTCTACCACTTTGTCATTCTCAAGCCTCTCTTTGATACCAATGACATATATATAGATTTATTTTTTGATCATGTCCCACAGATCCTATAAGTATTCTTCATTCATTCTCATTCTCTTTTTTATTCTCTTGTGTTTTCAAGTAGGCCCATCTTCAAGTTCTTTGACTTTCTTGTGGTTCATCGTTTTGATGTTGGTGCTAATATGTAATTCATTTTTGCTATTGTGTTTTTCAACTTCAGTAGTTCTGGGGGTTTTTTAGTTATTTCAGTCTGTTGAATTTTTCTGATATATTTCTGAGTTGTTTCTCTGTGCTTTCTTAGTGTGTGGAGTTTTCTTAAAACTGCTTTTCTTTTTTTTTTTAAACTGGGAATTGAACCAAGGAACATTTTATCACTAAGCTACATCCCAAATATGATGGAATATGTGAATATAAACATTCAAAAAGCTCAGTGAAATTCAAGTAAGATGAACTCAGAGACCCACATTACAATGCATTATAATCAAATTTTCAAAGTAAAAAATAGAATCCTGTTAGCAGCAAGAGAGGTGACTTGTTACATATAAGGGATCCATCCTCCACAATATTATCAGATTTCTCAAGATAAATCAATGGTGGCCAATAGTCAATGATCCAGTGCTACATTTTAGATCTTAATTGTCTCTCAAAGGACATGTGTTGAAAGTTTGGTCACTGTCCTGTAGCACTTTGGGGAGATGATGCAACTTTTATGAAGTGGGGCCTAGTGGAAGGAAGTTATGTCACTAGGGGTATGCCCTTAGAGGAGATATTGGGACCCTAACCCCTTTCACTCTTTCCTTCCCAGCTGCTATGAAGAGAACAGAGTTCCTCTGCCACATGCCTGATGCCATAATGTATCTTTATATGCAGGCAAAACTGTTTTTCAAAATTGAGGGTTAAATTTTTTTCTTTATCTAGGAAGATAAAAGTCATTACTATTAGACCTGGCTTGCAAGACATGTTCAGTGGAGCCCAGCAAAGAGAAATGAAATATTACAACACAGTAACTTGAAACCATAGGAAGAGATAAAGATTTCAATAAATGTAAATACCTGGGTAATTATAAAAGCTAGTATTATTGTAATCATGGACAATAACATGATTTATGATGCTAATTGTCAGGATCCAATTTGACATGACTACAGCCATCTTGGTGATAACCACTGTCTTGCCTATCGGGTGCTCCTGGCATACATTCCAAAACCTGTAGGATAAATAAGATAATAAGACCATATAATGTACCAGGAATTAATGCCTGGACTGTCTCTGACACTTGCTGTGTTAATAGTTTCCGAGAAAGCCCAGGTGTATTCTGGTTGGCTAGGTTAGCATATAAGCCCCTTCCTCCTGTCCTGGGGTATCTTGCTTCTGCCTGAGTCCCTAATAAGTTGCATTTTGTATGATCCTGGATTTGCCCACCTGGTTCTTCAGTCATAGCACCTTTTGTTTTGGGTGGCCGGTTCTGGTACACTGGGTTATTTCCAGAACTCTAATATATTTGAAAATCACAGTTGTTAGTCTGATAGATATTATTGTTATTTTATTATTATTACTATACACAGTTTGTAACTTCCATGTTTTGTTTTATACATTGTTTAATATACTAATGCCTTCAAGCAAATATTAGTGTAGGTTTTGGGCACACAGTATATAAAGCTGTAATTTTGTGACAAGGGAAAGGAGTGAGGTGGGGATGGTCTTGTAAGCAGCAATTTTTTGTATGAAAATTAAGCTGGTATAAATTCAAATTAGAGTATTACCTTGTTATGATGTTTAATGTAATCTCCATCATAATCACAGAGAAAACAGTTATGCACAAAAGGAAGTAGAAAAGAAATTCAAATATTTCACCACCAAAAAATTATGTCTAAAAGAAGACAGTAATACAGGGAATGAAGGACCAAAAAAGGCATTTATTCACTTTTTAGTTGTAGATGGACACAATACCTTTATTTTGTTTATTTAGTTTTATGTGGTGCTGGGGATCAAACCCAGTGCCTCACATGTGCTGGGCAAGTGCTCTATCACTGAATACAACCCCAGCCCCACAAAAGACATTATAATATAGAAAACAGCAAAGAGAGAGAAGTCCTTCCTTTTCAGTAATGTAAATATTTACAAAAGGCTTATACTTTCAAATCAAAGACAGAAATCTGAAAAGGAAAATTACAAAAGCAATTCTGATTACAATAATAATTGAAAAATAAAATATTGAGGGATTAAAATAGTCAAAGAGCTGGGAAGACTAATCCCAGCAGCTTGGAAAGCTGAAGCAGGGGGAATCAGAGGTTCAAGGCCATAAGCAACTTCATAAGACACTGACCCAAAATTTAAAAAAGGAGATGGGGGTGGGGATGTAGCTCGATGGTAAAGTACCCCTGGGATCAATCCCCAGTATGAAAAATAAATACACTGAAGAAGTGAGATTTGTACAAGGAAAACAACAAAATATTGCTGAAAGAAATTTAAGACATAAATAAATGGAAACATATCCTATTCATGAATTGGAAAACTTCATTGTTCCAAAGTAAGTGAAATTGGGGCTGGGGATGTGGCTCAAGCGGTAGCGTGCTCGCCTGGCATGCGTGCGGCCCTGGTTCGATCCTCAGCACCACATACCAACAAAGATGTTGTGTCCGCCGAGAACTAAAAAATAAATATTAAAAATTCTCTCTCTCTATCTCTCTCCTCTCTCACTCTCTCTTTAAAAAAAAAAGTAAGTGAAATGAAATTTCACTATCCAAGGCAATCTATAGACTTTATTCCATCTCTATTAAAACAGCAATGGCTGTTTCTGTTTATTCTTTGTAGAAACATAAAAGCCCATCCTACATATCATGTAGAATATTAAGAGATCTTGAATAACTAAGTAGGCTGGGGATGTAGCTTGGCAGTAGGAGCATTTGCCTACTGTGTATGAGACCCTGGATTCAGTCTCCAACACTGAAAAAAAAAAAAAGGAGGATGTACACTTCATGATTAGTATAGAGGTAGTATAATCAAAATCTTGTAATACTGCAGTAAAGACTGGAGATGAAGCTCAGTAGTAGAGCACTTGCCTACCCTCTGGGAACTGGGGTCAATCCCCAGTACCCAGAGAGTAGGGGAAGTACAAAAGTTTGAACAAAGGAACAAAAGAAATATGCAAAAAACAGCAAAATGACAAATATGAATCAATCATGTCAATTACATTAAATGTTTAAATGGCAGCCTTTACAGAAAAATTCATCATATCCCTTTGCAGAAGAGGCAAAGATCTAAAACAGTAAGATCAGATTAGTGAGTATTAGACAAGCTACTATTGTGTGTGCTGTCAACATTCTGGAAAATTCTACCATTGAATTTTCCCTTGAGGATGTTTTGGAAGGTAAGCTCAATAGGAAAATGGTGAAAATAAGCATGGGAACATGTTTCTTCAGACATAAAAATTTGGCAGATAGGGGAGGCTGAGGCAGGAGGATTGCAAGTTCAAGGCCAGCCTTAGCAACTTCATAAGACTGTTTCTCAAAATAAAAAGGACTAGGTAGCTCAGTGGTAAAGCATCCCTGGGTTCAATCCCCACCACCATAAAAAAAGAAAAGAAAAAAAAATTGGTTGATAAAGATGATTTCATGACTGCAGATTCTAAATTTCTGGTATTGCAGTAATCCACTGGCAAGAAGAGGAGAGTTGTCCCAATCTTGTGCAGAGAAATGTTAATATTTTCAAATTCATTACTCCTCAGATTGTCAAATACAGTCCTGACATTACATCATAATTGTTTCTAACCCAGTAAGCATACTTATATGTGTTACCTGGAAACTGTTACCCAAACACTCTTGATTGAATGTGGGTGCAAACTGAATTTTGTTAGATTTCACTATCTTTTTTGACTGAAAGATCTGGCATTAATTCCAACAGCTGCCATGGATGGATTTTGGGAGAACATGGCAAATCGAGTGTGCTGCGAGTGTGGCTGGAGTGGAGTAAATATGGCAAGTGTTCCTCTCCAGGATCTGAATGTAGCAATGGATAACGATAGTAAAAACTGGAAGTAAGTACATAAGATGGTTGGTTGGCAGTGCCTGTGAATTCGTCGAGCTAAAAGGATTGATCAACTGGACTACAGGATTAATAAATGTAGTTCTCATTGAATCCCTATTCAAAAGCCTATCCAGGATTCATCCAAAGTCAGCAGTGACAAAGGAGCTGTATGGCATTGAGAGTGAAATCTTGAGTTTTCCATGTATTCTCAATCCTGGGGGATTAGCCAGCATTATCAATCAAAGCTGAAGAATAATGAGAAAGCTCAACTCAAGAAAAGTACAGATACCTTGTAGGACAACCAGAAGGACCTAAAAGACCCATGACTTATGATTAACCCTGAGCTTTTAATTTTTTTTTTTTTGAGAGAGAGAATTTTAATATTTATTTTTTAGTTTTCGGCGGACACAACATCTTTCTTTGTATGTGGTGCTGAGGATTGAACCTGGGCCGCACGCATGCCAGGCGAGCTCGCTATTGCTTGAGCCACATCCCCAGCCCAAAGCCTTTAGTTTTTATCCATGTACATGGGTCATAGTTTCCCTCTTCCTTAATATGTGATGTGGAAAATTCCTGCAATGAGTCTTTACACAAAATTATCTCTTGGGTACTTCTTTTTTTTTTCAAATTTTTTTGCATTAATTGGTTATACACAATAGTAGAATGTGTTTATGCACTTTGATATAATTTATCATTTTTCTGAGTGTACATGTTGTAGAATCATATTGGTCATGCAGTCACACATATACATAAAGTAATAATAATAATGTCTGTTTCATTCTATCATCTTTCCTATCCCCACATTCTCTCCCCTCCCTTCCCCTCCCTTCACTTCCTTCTACCTAATCTAAGGTAACACTATTCAGCTCTAGTGCACCCCCCCCCTTATTGTGAGTTAGCATCTGCATATTAGAGAAAACATTTGGTGTTTGGTTTTTTGGGATCTTGGGTGCTTCTTAAAAAAATTAAAAGTAGAATTATAATAAGTAAAGGATTTAATAATTATTCACTTAAAATTTTCCAAGAAGAATACTCACAACCAGATACTCAAAACCAGATAAAATGTAAGAACTATTTAAAGAAACAATAATACCAATACTTAATAATTTATTTCAGAAACCAAATTCATTTTATGAGAATCAGTGTATGCTGGTACTAAAGGCAGATTAAAAAATATCAAAGAGGGGCTGAGATTGTGGCTCAGCAGTAGAGCACTCGTCTAGCATGTGTGAGGCCCTGGGTTTGATCCTCAGCACCACATAAAAATAAATACATAAAATAAAAGGTATTGTTTCCAACTACTTCCAAAAAATAAAAAAATGTTTTAAAAAATATCAAAGAAATATACAGACTCTGATGAATAGACCCCAAACCTTTACCAACCCAAAAGAGCACTTGACAAACTCCAAAACATATTGATTGGTATAAGCTCTCAACATATAAAAAGTTTAAAAAGATGCTCTCAGTGGACACAAAAATATATTTGACATGGTCTAATATATTTCTCAACTTAAAACTTCCAAAACACTAGGAATACAAGTAGGAAAAAAAAGAATTCTTTAGGCCAGGTACAGTGGCACAGTCTCCAAAGCTGCTGAGATTACAGACGGCTAAGACAGGAGTATCCCAAGTTCAAAAGCACCCCAGTGAGGTACTAAGCAACTCAGTGAGACCCTGTCTCTAAATAAAATACGAAATAGGGCTGGGGATGTGGCTCAGTGGTCGAGTGCCCCTGAGTTCAACCCCTGGTACCCTCCCAAACATTCTTCATCATGGTAAAGGGTATTATGGCAGTCAAACCAGAGAAGCAGAGCCAATAGGAGATAAACACATATCTACATATTAAAGGATTTGTTAGACATAATCATAATCGACCTTTCCAATCATGGGAGTTGATTAAGCAGTCTCTATAAGGCGCCTGTTAAAAAAAAATGGAAGGTATCTTATTCCCAAGACTTTGTTCACAGAATTAACCATATCCCAAATGTCAGGAAAGCTGAAGGAGAGTCAAGAAAAGGTAGAACAGTTGCAGCCATAAATGCTGCTTGACAGTGTCATCAAACTACTACACTGTGTTGCCTAGCTTATACAAGGCCCTGAGTTCAGTTCTCAACCCTGGGCAAAACAAAATCAAAATATACAAGGAAGGCAACCCTTTGAAATTTACTTTAGCCTACCTAAATGAAGGCAACATAACATTTTAAAGATATCATAAACACCAAAATAAAAGAAATCCAGCAACTAATGGTGAAAACTGAATTTTCCTCCAAATCATACCACATAACAGAACGTATGTCCATTCTTTTCTCCACTGTTCAAAAGTGGAGAAAAGAATGGACATACATTCATAAAAAAAAAAAAATTTACTGAAATATTTTAGTGCAATAAGTTTTTTTAAAAAATTGGTGCATTCATATTTGAAAGGAAGAAATACAATTACCTTTATTTGAAGATGACGTTATGGTGTATGTTTAAAATCCACAATAAAAAGGTATTTTATTAAAGAAGATAAACATGCAAAAATAACAGTATTCTTTTTTTTTCCTTTTTTTTTTTTTTTTTGGTACTAGGGATTGAACCTAGGTGTGCTCCACCACTGAGCTCACACCCTAACCTTTTTTTTTTTAACATATTTTTAGTTGTTGATGGACCTTTATTGTATTTATTTTCATGTGGTGCTGAGAATCAAACCCAGTTCCTCACACATGCTAGGAAAGCACTCTATCACTGAGCTACAGCCCCACCCCTTTAACCCTTTTTATTATTTGAGACAGGGTCTCACTGAATTGCTTAGGGTCTTACTAATTTGCTAAGGCTGGAATTCTCCTGCTTCAGTCTCCAGAGTTGCTGGGATCACAGGCATGCACTATTGTGCCTGGCAGATACTGGTATTTCTATACATTACTATAAGCCAGCCAAAGTGAAATTTAGTAAATAATTTTATTTATAATATAATCCAAAAGAATAAAATAATTGGAAACACATTTAACAAAACCAAGACTTGTACAATAAAAGTTCTAAAAACATTGCTGAGAAATAAAAGATCTGAATGGGGGAGATATTCCATTTTCATTATTGGAGGATTCAATATTATTAAGGCTAAGACAACTCTCTAAATTGATAATGCTAATTTAATACAGTCTCTCTGAAATTTTCAGCAGGGTTTTCTGTAGAAAATTGGTGTGCAGATTCTAAATTTTATATAGAAATGCAAAGGACCCAGAATAACCAAAGTACAATTTGCAGGCAGAATACTAGAGATGAAACCCCCCAGGCCTTGTGCTTGCTAAGCATGCACTTTAAAACTCTAGCCCTCAAAATAATTTTGAAAAATAGGATCAAGGCTGGAGAACTTAAGACTATTCAATTTCAATATTCCCTATCAAGCTGTAATAATCAGAAAGTACGGTACAGACCAGGTGTGGTGTACACCACGCCTGTAATCCCAGCAGCTTGGGAGGCTGAGGCAGGAGTACCACAAGTTCAAGGCCAGCCTCAGCAACTTAGTGAGGCCTTAAGCAACTTAAAGAGACCCTATCTCAAAAAACAACTAAGAGCTGAGGATGTGGCTCAGTGGTTAAGTGCTAGGAGCCACAAGCAAAATATATGATGTATGGCACCTTTGGTTGTAAAGCCAGCTAGCCACTGAGGTATTATTATGCTAAGATTTACATTCATATGCAAATTGGGCTCCTGCTGTTCACCTTGGCCTACTACTGGACTCATGTTACGGGGACTCATGGAGAGTTCCCATTGGTTGGGGAAGGATAGTAGGAGGAAATTCCGGGGGAGGTCCGGGGGACCCCGGGTTCCGGGAGACGGCGGTTCCGGTTAGACGCCCGCGTGGGAGGACCGGTTTTTTGCTTGCTGGCGCTGAGAGTGTTGGCGGTTTTTTCAAAATAAAGTTTTGTTCCTGCTTGAGTGGCTCGTGATTCTGTGCCCAGCCAAGACTGCGGCATTTGGTGGCCCGTACGGGGAACGCCTGAAACTTAGAGGTGAGTAAAACTGCTCGCCCCTGAGGGAAGGCGACAGAATGGGTGAACATTTAGAAAAACAATGTGTTCTTGTTTTGATTTATTTCGTTTTTATTTCAAGCTCCCTAGCCCTAGAATTTTCTCAGGCGAACTGGGAAAAATGGTTGGCTCAAGGTTTGAAGTTATTCGGCCCTGAGAAAGAGAAAATTGATACAACCATTGTCTGTTCCGTTTTTGTTTCATTCTGTTTCGGCTTTGTTTTATCCTATCTTATTGGGTTACGTTACCTTTATAGTAGATTAGAATCCAGTAAAAAACAAACCGAAAAACTGCTAAGTAAATTGTTAGAGGTCCAGACTATGGTAGAAAAAACGCTAGGTCAAGCAAAAGAGAAGGTCTCTCAAGCTAGTCAGACAGAGGAGAATTTAAAAAAAGCAAGCTTAGAGGAAAAGCAGCCATCAGGTGGAGAATTACAACAGGAGGTTGCTACTAACTCCATTCTATCACCAGAGGGCGTAACTCAACCAACAGCTCCATCTACCGCTGAGCGGCCCTCAACTCCCGTAGTTGATGGACGGAATTCTGAGGCAGGACCCCAAAGATTAGCATGCCCTGTACTTGAGCAGGCAGGAAGGCAACGAATTCACCGTGCTTTAGATTTCAAAACAATAAAGCAATTAAAGGAGGCTGTAACGACCTATGGGCCGCAAGCTCCCTTCACAATAAGCATGGTGGAATCTGTTACCAACTTGGACATGACACCAACAGATTGGGCTAACATGTGTCGATCTGTGCTAAACGGAGGACAATATTTGTTATGGAAGGTTGCCAATGAGGAATTTTGCATGGAGACAGCTAGGCGAAATGCAGAAGCTGGTTATCCTCAAAGAAATATGGACATGCTATTGGGAAAGGGACCATATGAGGGTCAAAGACAGCAAATTGAATATGACCCTGGCGTATACGCACAAATTGCTGTAGATGCAGTTAGGGCATGGAAAACTTTACAGGGGCATGGAGACTTACAAGGTCAATTATCTAAGGTAATACAAGGAACTAATGAACCTTACGCTGAATTTGTAGATAGACTTATTCAGTCAGCCTCTAGGATATTTGGTAATACAGAACAGGTAATGCCATTTATAAAACAACTGGCTTATGACCAAGCAAATCGTTGCTGCAGAGAGGTCATTAGACCATGGAAACATGAAGATTTAAACACATATATTAAATTATGTAGAGACATTAATGAACAAGGGCAAGTCTTAGCAGCAGTACAACAGGCTTTAGATGCCAGGCCAAAAACATGCTATAATTGTAATCAATCAGGACATTTTAAAAGGAGTTGCCCCGTAAGAGGAGGGTTTAACAAAGCTGGATATCAAAGGAATAGAATACCGGGTATTTGCCCACAATGCCATAGAGGGAAACATTGGGCTAATGAATGCCGTTCTCAAACCACCATAGAGGGTATTCCGTTATCAAAAAACGGACAAGGACCAAGTGTTTACCCACGATATCGTGGAGAAAGGTATCAGGCTCCATTGCCAAAAAACGGACTAGAGGGCCCAATGCCCCGGGGCCCAAAACCACAAATATATGGGGCAATGGAGGAACCCAACAGCACCATCAAGGTAGTGCCCAGGACGCATTATCCATTAAATCCCTCATCAGACAAACTAGAGGGAGCGCAGGGCTGGACATCTGCGCCTCTGCCAGAGCAGTACTAACCCCAGAGATGGGAATTCAAATCATTCCCACAGGAATAAAAGGACCTCTTCCCCAGGGAACAATAGGCTTATTATTGGGACGCAGTTCTTCTACACTAAAAGGACTTATGATAAGTCCTGGGGTAATTGATCCCGATTATGAGGGTGAAATAAAAATTATAGCTAGTTCTCCAAGAGGTATATCAGTAATTTCACCAGGAGATAGAATAGCACAGTTATTAATAATACCCAGCCTGCATGATAAATTTTCCAGTTGTAATGTAAAAAGAGGTTCCAAGGGATTAGGCTCCACAGGTGTAGATTGGGCTATGCTGTCTTTAAATTTAGATTCTCGCCCAATGCTAAAATTAAATATTCAAGGACATGACTTTAATGGGCTGCTGGACACAGGTGCTGACCTCAGCATAATATCTCGTCAAGAATGGCCAGAACATTGGCCATTACAACAAGCCACTCAAACGCTTCGAGGCCTAGGAGTGGCAACAAATCCCCATAGAAGTGCTATGGTATTAGATTGGAGGGATCCTGAAGGATGTGAAGGAACTATACAGCCCTATGTATTGGATCATCTTCCTGTAAATTTATGGGGACGAGATGTCCTAGATCAATTAGGATTGACATTAACAAATAACATCAATCCTAACGTGCCCACTACTAGGGCTAAACAAGGCTTTAGGAAAGAAAAAAGATTAAGAGAACAAGAACAAGGTATGACAGCACCTATTCAAATAGATCAAGAAATAAATAGACATGAATTGGGTTTTCAGAAAGGGCCACTGAGACAATCAAAATTACTTGGAAATCAGAAAGACCAGTGTGGGTTCCTCAGTGGCCCCTGACTAAAGAAAAGATACAAGTAGCCCATGACTTGGTCAGACAACAATTAGCGGAAGGACATATACAACCTTCCGTATCCCCCCATAATACTCCCATTTTTGTCATTAAAAAGAAATCTGGTAAATGGAGATTATTACAAGATTTAAGAGCCATTAATAATGAGATGGTTATTATGGGACCTGCTCAATCAGGGATTCCTCAATTGTCTGCTTTACCAAAAACCTGGCATGTTTTAGCTATAGATATTAAAGATTGTTTCTTTTCAATTCCAATTCATCCCGAGGATAGTCCACATTTTGCATTTACTATCCCTGCACTGAATCATGAAGGTCCTAATCAGAGATATGAATGGAAAGTACTCCCTCAAGGGATGGCTAACAGCCCAACTATGTGTCAAATTTATGTTAATAAAGCAATCCAGCCACTTAGAAACCAAAATCCTGAACTACAAATATTTCACTATATGGATGATGTGTTATTGGCACATAAAGATAAAAACACATTGCTAGAATGTTATGCCACACTTACAAACTTATTGAAAAATTATAATCTAGAGATAGCAATAGATAAAGTACAATTAAATCTTCCAATTAATTATTTAGGAGTTCTATTATCCTCAACCATGGTCCGTCCACCAAAAATTCAAATACGAGTAGATCAACTCAAATCACTTAATGACTTTCAAAAATTATTGGGAGACATAAATTGGATAAGGCCTTATCTAGGCATACCAACAGGAGAGTTAGGACCTTTATTTGATATTCTAAAAGGTCCATCAGATCCAAATTCACCCCGCATGTTAACGCCTGAAGCAAGAAAAACATTAAAAATCATTGAAACGTATATGGAAAATATGCATTTGGATAGAATTGATATAAGTTTGCCTTTATTATTTATTGTACTACCAACAAAAAATATTCCTACAGGAGTATTTTGGCAGGAAGGTCCATTATTGTGGATACATTTATCTTATTCTCCTAACACTATTCTTACTAGATATCCTGAGGCTGTAGGACAATTAATACTCAAAGGAATAAAAACAGCTAAGGGAGTGTTTGGGATTTCTCCCAATAAAATTATCACTCCATATACTATGGATCAAATTGATGAGTTAGCTAATGAGTTAAATACTTGGGCAATAATCATGTGTAAAACTAGTGTTTCATTTGATAATCACTTACCATCTAATCCTTTGTTGTCTTTTTGGTCTAAGCATCCTGTAGTTTTTCCAAAAATGACAAGAAAAACCCCTATCATAAATGCTCCAAATATATTCACTGATGGGTCAAACAATGGTACAGCAGCAGTAGTTACTCCTGATCAAACTTTTACATTTTTAGTACCCAAACAATCAGCTCAAAAGGTAGAGCTTAATGCAGTATTACAAGCTTTTATGATGTTTAAAGATTCTGTATTTAATTTATTTTCTGATAGTCAGTATGTAGTTAATGCTATAGTATCCCTTGAAGATGCTGGTAGGATCTCACCTTCTTCTACTGTTTTCTCTTTGTTTTCCACTATACAAAGTCTAATCTGGGACCGAAAAGATCCATTCTTCATAGGTCATATCAGGGCACATACAGGATTGCCTGGAGCCCTTAGTATGGGCAATGAACTAGCAGATAAATCTACACATGACATACATATTTTCTCCACAATAGAAGAAGCTATAAATTTTCATAAAAGGTTCCATGTCAATGCTAATACTTTACAAAAGCGTTTTAAAATAACTAAAGAACAAGCCAGACATATAATAAAACAATGTCAAAATTGTGTGACATTTTTACCACAAGTTAATCTTGGAGTCAATCCTAGAGGACTGATACCTAACCATATTTGGCAGATGGACATCACACACTTGCCAGAATTTGGAAAATTAAAATATTTACATGTTACAGTTGATACCTCTTCCGGATTTTTGATGGGCTCCCTTCATGCCGGAGAAAAAACTAAAGATGTTATAGCTCATTGCTTACAAAATTTTGCCACTGTGGGCGTTCCAAAACAGTTAAAAACGGACAACAGTCCTGGTTATACTTCCACCTCTTTTAAACAATTTTGCTCATCATTTGGTATTACTCACATAACAGGAATTCCATACAATCCACAAGGACAAGGCATAATTGAAAGAGCTCATCAAACTATTAAAATGTACTTATTAAAACAAAAGGAGGGAATTGGAAAGGGGTATATATCCCCCAAAGATAAACTTAAAATAACCCTTTTTACTCTAAACTTTTTAAATTTAGATTCATCGGGACTTAGTGCTGCGGAAAGACATTTGTACCCCAAAAATGTACATAAGCCTAAGGTACTTTGGAAAGATATTCTAACAGGACAATGGAAAGGCCCGGATCCAGTGATAGTCTGGAATCGGGGCGCTGTCTGTGTTTTCCCACAGGATGAACAGCAACCGATTTGGATTCCAGAGAGATTAACTAAAACAATTTCTACAGAAAAAGAAGATGATTTGACTCAAATCCATAACAGCTGACATCCAAAGCTCCAGCTTGGCTATTCTTACATCTGCGACAGTGATTAACCAAGGTGTTTTTTTCAATATCTATTTTATTATTGCATTTTTCCACATCATAAAGTTCTATTTTATTTTTGAGCTCATACAAACCTAGGTTAATGTTTTCTGATCAGTTTTATTTTTTGACTGTGTTTTATTTTTTGACTGTGGAGTTTTTAAACATTGCAATGGAGATTTCACCTAGGTATAGTTACAAGGCCTTTATTTACTATTGTCTTATGTGTTGTATGTTGTGTGCACACTTCTGTTTTGTGTTGTATGTCTGTATGTGTGTATGTCCATATTTCTTATATGAGGAGCGCTCATGAAAAAATGGATCCGAATTTTTTCTTTATTCACGTGATTTATATAGTTTAATTTAAATTAGGTAAACAGCTGTTAATGATTGTTTTTAAAGATGGTTAACAGATCTGTTTGTTTGCTAATTTAAATTTGGTAAACAGCTGTTAAGGATTGTTTTTAAAGGAGTTTAACAGATCTGTTTGTTTACTTTCACCTTTCCTTTTTATTATATTTAATAATTCTGTTCAGGATAATGTCTCTTTAACATCATTGCCAGAATTTCCATCTCCATCCCAATTCCAGTGAAGACTGAGATAAAACCAAACTACAGCTTCTATGATAGCAATCACAGTAAACTGTATAAACTGATGCATCAATGAATATAACTCAACAAGTAATGCTATCAAGGACTTGATTTACTTTCGGAGGAAATGGACATATTGATAGACTCCTCCAATTTGAACTGCTTGCAGAACTTGCCTGGACTATATATCAGTTACATACATTGTGAAATATCATCTGGTGCACCAAATTGTGGTACTGCTGGCATATCTTTGCTGATGGTGTCACCAGTGATGCAATTTCCTTGCCAGCTCACCCCATGTTTATTGTGGTAATACTGGCATATCTTTGCTGATGGTGTCACCAGTGACGCAATTTTTCCAAGGAGCCATCAATTGGCTTGATGTCGTGGCATTTCTGTATCCTCCTCCCTTCTACTAGTGATGGTCTAAAATTTGGGGGCCAACAGAGGTGAGGCAAAGAACCTTACCCCCCCACTGGCACCAAGGCAAAATTTGGGGGCCAACAGAGGTGAGGCAAGAACCTCACCCCCCCACTGGTGCATAGGCCTATCCACAAGCATAGCTGAATGCTGGACCGGTAGTCAGCGACGGGTTGCTCTGATTACAGTGGATTCAACCTAAGACAGGAAGCTGACGCCTAAAGGTCAGTTCTCCCATGACGGGTAAGAACCATATGTTAAATTGGACAACCTACCAGGCACGGTCCCTAGCCACATTGCTTGTTACTTAATTAAACAGAAGGGGGCAGATGCTAGGAGCCACAAGCAAAATATATGATGTATGGCACCTTTGGTTGTAAAGCCAGCTAGCCACTGAGGTATTATTATGCTAAGATTTACATTCATATGCAAATTGGGCTCCTGCTGTTCACCTTGGCCTACTACTGGACTCATGTTACGGGGACTCATGGAGAGTTCCCATTGGTTGGGGAAGGATAGTAGGAGGAAATTCCGGGGGAGGTCCGGGGGACCCCGGGTTCCGGGAGACGGCGGTTCCGGTTAGACGCCCGCGTGGGAGGACCGGTTTTTTGCTTGCTGGCGCTGAGAGTGTTGGCGGTTTTTTCAAAATAAAGTTTTGTTCCTGCTTGAGTGGCTCGTGATTCTGTGCCCAGCCAAGACTGCGGCAGTTAAGAGCTCCCAGGTTCACTCTCCAGTACCATTAAAAAATAAAATAATAATAATTTCTAATTTTTTTCTTTTTTGGCACTGAAGATTGAATCCAAGGGGTACATTTACCACTGATCCACATTCCCAGCCTTTTTCTTATTTTGTTTTTAATTCTGAGACAGGGTCTTCCTAAGTTGCTTAGAATCTCACGAAGTTGCTGAGGCTGGCCTCAATCTTGCAGTTCTCCTGCCTTAGCCTCCCAAATTGCTAGGCATACAGGCATGTTGCAAGCTATCCACCGACTATGGTTGTGAACTATGAGCATTGGAGCTATATAAGGGGGCAGGTCTGGTGTTGTTCCCTGATTGGGCTGTGTGACATCAGTGCACTTTTCCTCTTGCTCTGCTGTGATCCCACACAGCACCTAAGATGCGTGACTTTCCAAGATATCCATCTGCTGACTGCAAAACTCCACCTTTTAAAACCATATCACCTGCCTTATTTGGTGAAGAACATTCCATCGAAGCTCCTTTGTGTGTCCCCCCCTATAAAATAGATTCTGGATGTACGCTCCCTCTTTCTAGCACTGTCCAGCATGGTAGAGCACTTGCCTAGCATATGTGAAGGGACTCAGAGCAGTCCCACCCTCAGTCTGAGAAATTCATGTCTGTGTGGTGCATGATTTCTCTGCCATTTTCTTTGTCTAATGTTGCAGCCAGCTTCTTTGAACCCAGTTCATCTTATCAGCATAGGCAACTAAAGAGACAAGCATAAACTACCATGCCAAGCTGTAATTTCTTCTCTTGTGCACTTTCTGCTACAGTCACTATGTTCCTACAGTCGCTCATTAAGTCAGAAAAGTGAAGAATCCCTATTGGAAAAGAGTGAATTTCATTGTGGACCAATATAGAAGAGCAATATAGTGAGGAAAGGTGACAAAGACTCTCAACACAGATTTCAGAATATAATGGACTGTGAGGACATAATCCATGTCTAAGGAAATTCAGATGGAAACGTTCTTGACTAAATAACACTGGGGAAATGAATTCTTGTTCTGATTTTCAATCTGAGAAATTTGCAAATACTTAGATGATTTGAATCCAAGTTACAGTACCAAGTTCTTACCTCCAGAAAGTATGACCAGTGTTCTGTTACCTACTCCTCTATCCTTCAAATTTTTTATATAAAAATAAGAGTCTTAACATTAAAGAATAGCTTGTGTGATAATCATTAGAAAGATTCAAACTCAAGATCACATAATAGTTGCGAATTACTTTACCTATTTCAGGAGAGAAACCAGAGGTGTCTGGCATGCCAACAGTCCTCTACTAGGTAAAGTGACCCCAGCAGATACAATTTGCATGTTTCTTTGGCTCCTCCTTTGTACCACTTCTAATCAACTTAATTACTCAGAAACCTGAGTCAGTTTTCATTCTCCATTTCTTTTTTATATTTATTTTTAGTTTTAGATGGACACAATATTATTTCTTTTTAAAAATATTTTTAGTTGTAAATAGACACAATATCTTTATTTCTATTTATTTATTGAACCCAGGGCTACATGCGTGCAAGGCAGGCACTCTACCACTGAGCCACAACCCCAGCCACAATATTATATTTCTATGTGAGGTTCAAATCCAGTGTGTCATGTATGCCAGGAGAGCCCTCTACCATTGACCCACAACCCCAGCCCTCATTCTCCCTTTTCTTACATCTAGTTCTTCAGCAAGTTCTCCCATTTTACTCTCAATGTATCTAAAATCCATCTATTTCTTCCCATCTCTACTACCAACTCACTCTTCTAGATCATCATTATCTCTTCCTTATTATCCCTTCCACAATTACCTTTTAAAAAGTCTGTCCCTACTTTAAAAAAATATATTTTTAGTTGTAGATGGATACAATACCTTTATTTAATTTATTTATGTATATGTGGTTCTGAGGATTGAATGCAGTACCTCACACATGCTAGACAAGTGCTCTACCACTGAGCCACAACCCCAGCCCTGTCCCTACTTTTTATACCTTCTTCTGATCTTTTCTGATATTTCCATGTTTAAAGTATCCAAAAGGGGCTGGGGTTGTGGCTCAGTGGTAGAGTGCTTGCCTAGCATGTGTGAGGCACTGGGTTTTATTCTCAGCACCACATAAAAATAAATAAAGGGTCACCAACAACTAATAAATTTTTTTTTAAGTATCCAAAAGAATTAACTTTGGCTCAATGGTAAAGCACTTGCCTAGCATATGTGAAGCACTGGGTTCGATTCTCAGCAACTCATAAAAATAAATGAATAATATTATGGTCCATCAATGTGTCTTAAAAAATACTCAAAAAAATAAGCCTTCCTAAATTTGTAAGAGAACTTTAAATATTTTAAGGTATACATATTAACCAAAACCAGTAATCAAGTTTGAGTGCTTAAGAAAAAAATTAGCAACATTTTATTCATTTAGCTTAGAAATTTAATAAAGGAAGCATAAAAGAAAACAAAAGTACACTGAGGAACAGTGAATATTTTTCATTCCTTGTAAAAAAAAGTCCTGTGCCTGGGTACATGGCTCAGACCTCTAATCCCAGCAGCTTGGGAGGCTGAAGCAGGAAGATAGCAAGTTTGAGGCCAGCCTCATCAACTTAGTAAGATCCTGTCTTAAAAAGAGCTGGGGTTGTGGCTTAGTGGTAGTAATAACTCAGTGATAGTAAGTGCCTCCTGCATGCTAGGCACTGGGTTCAATCCTCAGCACCATATAAATGTAAAATAAAGATATTGTGTCCACCTTAAAAAAACAACTTAAGAATAAATATTTTTTTTAAAAAAAGGTCTGGGGATGTGGCTCAGTGGTTTAATGCCCCTGGGTTCAGTTCCTGGTACCAAATAAATAAGTCTTCTAGATTATTAAGAATTCATACCTAGTTTGAAGAATGCTTACTATGCCACACCCGAGGTAGAATTAATATAGAGACAGTAATTTCAGAATAATGCAAACATCAGGCAATCTGTGCATGTTTCTTCTGTGCAACCAAAAACAAACTAAATAATACTACTATCATTTATCACATGATCATTATTCTTTCATCAATCAAATATTTACCAACAGCAAAACCACAGGCTAGCTATTGTGGTAAACTGAACATGGAAGAAACTAAACAAAAAGACAAGGAAACACCGATTTGAGTTTAATTACAATGAAGAAAATTAAAATTCTACTACACATTTCATGTATATATAGGTAGAATTTTTTTTTTTTTTTGCCAAATTGCTTTCACAAAACAGAAACTTAAAATCTTCTATTTTAATTTAATATAGCAAACTTCCTATTCATCCTTTCATGGTAAATGCATGGTTTTAAGATAAATGCTTCAATGCTTCACATGTGGCACCACATCCACATTCCAGATGGAAAGTGGAGAAAGGCCAAAAGAACACCTGCTTACTGAGTCTGGCCCTGCCCTCACCCTGCATTTTTAAAGAATTATCTGAGAAACTCAATCTAATAACTTTTGCTTACAACTACAGGAGAAGTTAGAAGACAGAGTTTTTTGTTTATTTTTCTTAAAACAAGGTCAGGACTTTTTTAACAATAAAGAAGAGGGAATGGATATTGGATTGGCCACATATGTGACAAAAGTAACTGATTCAGATGAAAACATTATACATATATGTACCTATATTTACATACATGTGCATGTTTGTGTATATATGTAAAAAAGAAAATAGCATAGATATACTGAACCATATGCCACATTAATAGGAGAAAATTCGGGAGTACAAGGAAGATATTTCCAGAGAGTAGATTCCAGCTTACTTGATAGGTCTGTCTTAGACAATTCTAAGAAAGAAAAAGAAAATGTCCTGAATAAATGAAGCACCTCAGGAACAAAAAGAAAACATTAAACAACATAACACACAAGTTTCAGATGTTAAAAACCATTGTTTCCTCCCCCTCTGGATACCTCTTGTTTTTAATATTTATTTTTTAGTTTTAGGTGGACACAATATCTATTTTGTTTTTATGTGGTGCTGAGAATCAAATCCAGTGCCTCACGCATGCTAGGCGAGCACGCTACCACTTGAGCTACATCCCCAGCCCCTGGGCACCTCTTTTGGAGGACAGAAATAGGAAACGAAACAAGGTACAAACCTTTCTGAGTCTCAGCGCACGGCAAGTTTAGAGCTTAGTTACCCTGCCCCTCACCGTGGGAGGGCTATTAGTAGTGGACTGGGGCTTCTACTCAAACTTGGCGTCACAGAAAAGTGCTCTTTTACTGTCGAGGGGCCGAGCGGTCATGTGCTCCCACGTATGGCTACGTATCTATATCACATAGTCATAGTCTCCTGTTCATCTCCCACGCAATGCTGCCGTCACCATGCCCACAGACACAGTCACATCCACAGCGTCACAAAGCTCCCTCCCTATTCCTTCCCACAAAGAGGCGCCATCAATCGTGCGCGCGGGCGCACACAGTCGCTTTCCACAGTTATCGCACATCTACAGGTACAGCGTTACACACGGCCACACATTAACAAGCATACCTAAGGGACTTACAGCACGCCCACATAATATTTCTCACATCCGCACAAAGGGTGTTACAGCCACGCTGGGGGAAAAATAAATAAATAAGAATCACACCACTTAACAACAGCTCATCTCGCATTCAGCCAACAGGCTTTAAGGCTCGTTCTAAATCCCCGCCCCGGGCTGTAAACTCCATCTTTGGCCTCCCCAAGAACGCGTCGGCTTGCAACTGCAGAGAACGGTTCAGACACTAAGGCTCGCGCGTGGAGGGACAGGGGCCAAGGGCCCAGCGCCCTCTGGGAAATGTAGTTCGGAGCCGCGCCGCGAAAGACTTGAGGGCGCCAGGCTCGAGCCGGCCAGGGAGTTGCTACATCACCGAACTGCGCCTGGAAGACCCCAGGAGCCCCTTCTTAACGTTGGGCCACCCTGTCTGAGCTGCGCTTATTGTTGGGACACCACTGCCCTCTCCCGGAGGTAAACGCAGGTAGAATTAGCTGAGTCCTGAGACTCGGTCTGCTTACATCCCTCCTCCGGGGAGACAGTCCCACAAGCTCTGGCAGAAAGAGTTCGTGGAAAAGGCTACTCGAACCACCGAAACTAACGGGAAATGTAGTCCACGGTTAAAAAAAAAAAAAAAAAAAGCAGACGACCCGCCAAAATCGGTTGGTCCTGGCGGGTTCAGAGCCCGGCGTGGCGGAGCCCAGGGGCCCTCTGGGAACGCTAACCCGCCTCAGGAGTGCGCAGGCGCAGAACTTCTGGCTCGCCATCGTCGTCTTTGTCTGCTGGTGAGTTTGGTTTCGGCCTGGTAGGACCTGGGTTTCTAAGGCCTGAACCCGGCCAGGGAGGCTTTAGGGGAGGGTTCGCAGCGCCTGCGAAGGGCCTGGGGCGGCTGAAGTGACAGATGTCGCCTCCTGTGACTTGCTGAGTTCAGAGCTTTTGCGGATGGGAGCAGGGGTGCTGGAGGAATCTGGGATGAATTTGAGGGTGGGTGACCAAGGGTGTGAGGGTTAGTTTGGGGTTGCAGAGTTGGAAATAGTTCCAAGTTCGTGAGGATGAAAAGTAACCGCTAATCCTCCCTATTCTCCTTTCTAAAACAATAAAGGTGCGCTTTTCTGGAAAATAAGAAAGGGAAAGGGCTAAGGAACTAAGCTGGTAATTTTAAAAGTGTCATATAAAAACAGACCCATTGTGGAGTAGAAGATGAAATCAACATTACCTTTTTAAAAAAGAAAAAAATATTTCAGAATAATGTGCTATTGGGTGCTTAGATTTCTAGTAAGAATTTCTTAATACTTTGGAGAAACTTTGGTAGACCTGCTTTGAGAAGTCTTGAATTAAGGAATAGCTTTAAAAGGTAGTTTGCACAGCACAGAATTGGAAAGCTAGTTGTCCTGCCTTTAGTGAAGAAAGGTCAAGGAACCTATTTAAGACTCCCTAGTTTGTCACAAAGGGCAGGGAAGTCTTGAGTCCTAACCAGTTTTTCCCCATACCCAATGACCTATGTAAATGTAGTGAAACAAATTTTCTTCTACCCAGAGTCTCAATTAAATGAAAAAGTACCAGGGTACAAAAACTCTTATAGAAACAATAGTTTTGAAAAAACTAGTAAAAGCTATAAAGAAAGCAGGTCTTATTTCTCCTTGTCCATCTGTTATTGGTGTTCCTACATTTTTGGCCTTGGTCATCTTTTTCACCTCAAAGTACTCAATCAGCAGCAACAATTCCAGTATTAGGGGTCCATTTTTATGCACAGGAATTTCAGAGTCTTTACATCCAAAATATTTTACTGATATCTGCCTCTTACAATCTGCCTCCATTCATTCTCCCTTTTGTATTCTCTGTTTCAGCACTCATAGCACTGTCAAGCCAGGTTTTAAGGCTCTCACCATCTGAGTAGGAGAAAAGCCTCTGAGTAAGTTTGACCTTTTTCCCTGTCATAACCCATTAAAAACTGAAAATCAAGTTTTCTTCATAACACATACTAGATAAATGTATATGCCCATTCATATAATTATGGGACACTTACTACATTTAATTTCTCCTAGGGTAAACTAACCTAATAAAACTTAGGCCTCTAAAATTTTTAAGAGCTCTGAGCTATGACTACTATCAGAATAATTTCCTTAATATTTTGTCCATATTGCTCAAGGTTGGTGACTTCACATTTATAAGAGAAATGTTGTTAATGGTACCCAAAAATTTGATTTCAATCAAGAGCAAGGCCATGGGTGATACCTGCTTAATAAAACTTGTTGAGAGGGCTGTAGCTCAGTGGTAGAGTGCTTCCCTAGCATATGTGGGGCACTGGGTTTGATCCTCAGCACCACATAATAAATAAGTAAAGAAAGAAAGAAAGAAAAGTATTGTGTTCATTTATAACTAAAAATATGTATATTTTTTAAAAACCTGTTGAGGTTGTGATTCTGAAGGACTATGATAACTCAGACTCATAGTTTCTGAAAATAAGTTATCTTCTGTTTTCCATATCTGAAATATGTAGAGCCTTGTTTTATATTATACAACTAGGGATTGAACCAGGGGTGCTTATCACTGAGCTACATATCCAGACTTTTTTACTTTTTATTTTGAAATAATGTCTAAGTTGCTGAAGGTCTCGCTGAGTTGCTAATCCTGACTTTGAATCCTCCTAAATCGCTGGGATTACAGATGTGCACTACCATACCCCCAGCCCTTTTTATTTTTTGAGACAGGGACTCCCTAAATTGCCCATACTGGCCTTTAACTTGTTATCTTCCAGATTCGTCCTCCCAAGTAGCTGGATTGCAGGCATGTGCCATCACACCCAGCATAAGTGGAACTTTTTAAAATGGAACAATGGTGTTAGCCTGAGATGGAAATTATAAGTACTCTTTTTTTTTTTTTTTAAAGAGAGAGTGAGAGAGGAGAGAGAGAGAATTTTTAATATTTATTTTTTTAGTTCTCGGCGGATACAACATCTTTGTTGGTATGTGGTGCTAAGGATCAAACCCGGGCCGCACACATGCCAGGCGAGTGCGCTACCACTTGAGCCACATCCCCAGCCCTATAAGTACTCTTAATATGTATACATGCGCAAGCCTTATCATAATGTGTTAGTCAGCTTTCGTTGCTGTGACTAAAATATTTGACAAGAATAACTTAGAGGAGGAGAAGTTTTATTTTAGTTCATGGTTTCAAAGGTTCAGTTCATGGTGGCCTTATTCTAATGATCTGAGCCCACGGTGAGGTAGAACATCATGGGGGAAGGGCATGGTAGAGGAAATCCTGCTCTGCCCTTGGCACCTAGGAAACAGGGCATGAGGAGCCGTGAGTGAAAAATATAATCCCTAAGGACAGTCTACCAGTGACCTATCCCTTCCAGCCACATCCCATATGCCTACAGTTAACTACCCAATATAGTAGTCCTTTCAAGTTATTAATCCATTGAGTGGATTAATTCACTGATTAGGCTACAGCTCTCATAATCTAATCATTTTACCTCTGAACATTTCTGCATTGTCTATCACAAGGGCTTATTGGGGGGAGTGGTCACTTCATAGCCAAACCATAATAACCTTGTTATCTATTGCAGGCCAGATATTTCATGAATCTCCAGGAGCTGCATTCTCTTTATCTTTGAAAACCTTTGAGGATTTTAAGAACTCAGCCTGAATTCTAGCATGCTGCTTTGACTCCCAACCATAATCGCAGATTCTGTGTCACTTTGTTTCTTTACAAGTTTAAAGTCACCAGTAAAACAAAAAGATCAATGGATGATCGGGAAGAAATATAAAGAGTACTCTAGGTGAGTGAGAACCTGGCAGTTATGAATCAGATAAAGGCTCATTATAGTTATTCAGGGAGGGTTTCCAGATTCTTTGCTTTCTTTTGCTCAGATTCTAGAAGATCTGTTGCCTCTCTAACCTCTAATTTAGAGACTAGTCTCTCAATTATAGCCTTAATTTTATGATTTTTTTTGTTTTGTTTTGTTACCAGGGATTGAATTCAGGGGCACTCGACCACTGAGCCACATCCCCAGCCTCATTTTGTATTTTTATTTAGAGACAGGGTCTCATTGAGTTGCTTAGTGCCTCAAGTCTGGCTTTGAACTTGCAATCCTCCTGTCTCAGCCTCCCCACCCACTGGGATTACAAGCGTGCACCACCACCCACGGCCAATTTTCTTGAATTTTATAGCCTCTGTCATACTTGTTCTCCTTTCATTGACACTCTCCATTTTTTACTTTTCTTTGGTTACTTAGACTCATTTCCTTAAGCATTCAGTTCTTCAAAAACTAGTGTGTAGGGCTGGTTTGTGGCTCAGTGGTAGAGCACTTGCCTAACACATGTGAGGCACTGCGTTCGATCCTCAGTACCACATAAAAAAATAAAGTTACAGGCTGGGATTGTGGCTCAGTGGTAGAGCACTCGCCTAGCACATGTGAGGCTCTGGGTTCAATCCTTGGCACCACATAAAAATAAATAAAATAGAGATGTTGTGTCTAACTGTAACTAAAAAATAAATATTAAAAAAATAAAAAGTTATTGTGTCCATCTACAACTAAAAATATTTTTAATAAAAACTAGTGTGTAGATACTTTTCTTTAAAATTTAACTGCTGTCTTTTTGCCCTCCTTTCACTGTTCAATGCCTCAGAATTGAATTTTATCCCATTAGTTTCATTTCCTTTTGTCTTCCTACTTGAAGTCATTATAGTTTAACATTTTCTTGCTTCTTGACTTTTAATAATATTACAACTTTGGAACTTATTACTAATCCTACTAGATCATTTCTCTTCTACTTTTAAGAAGAAATAATATAATTCTTAAAATTTAATACATACACTTGATAGGAAGTTCAGAGTATGTCTCCTTATTTCTAGCCTCTCGATTCTCTGTAAGTATAGAAGAAGGCTTCTAGGTAGAGCAGTGAGTGACCTGATTTATTGTGACAATATTACTGTGACTGCTCTGTTGAGAATGAAGACATAAAAGCAAAAGTAGCAAGACCAATGAGGAACCTAGTAAATGATCTAGACAAGATATAATGTGGCTTAGGCCTTGGTGGTCCCAATAAGGAGGTGAGACATGGCCAGATTTGGGGCATATTTTGAAGATACAGCCAAAAAGAAATGATAGTATAATGAGTGTGTGATCTGAGAAAAAGAGAAGTATGCCTGAGAAACTGGGAGATTAGGTTGCTATTTAAAGATAGAAGAATTCAGGAGGAATTGGTTTGGGGTAGTAAACTAAATACCTAGTAGACATCTAAATAGAGAGGGTGAGAAGGCAGTTAAATATGTGAATCAGTTGTTCAAGAGAGGCACAGATCACTAATTAACATTTGATAGGCATCTCTGAGACATGGTGGGTAAAGCAGTGCGACAGGACTAATAAGTGTACTAATTATGTAAAGCTAAGTGACTACAATGAACCTTAACTATACTAGTTTAAGGAATGCAGGAGTTGATTTCTTGTCATATAACAGTCATGTGGTGAATTGTACAGATTTGTATGGTAACTTTGGTCTTTGAGGTCCTTTAAGGATTAGGGGTCCTTCTAGGTTGCCTAGTGAATAGTTGTGATTAGAGCTGTTTTAACAATGCCATTTGTTTGTTTTTGTTTATTATTGTTTTGGGGTTTTTTTTGGTACAGAGGATTGAACCCAGGGGCACTTAATCACTGAGCCATATCCCCATCCCTTTTTATATTTTATTTAGAGACAGGGTCTCACAGAGTTGCTTAGGGCCTCTCTAAGTTGCTGAGGCTGACTTTGAATTTACAGGCTTCCTGCCTCATCCTCCCAAGCTGCTGGGATTACAGGCGTGCACAACCGTGCCTGGCAACAGTGACAGTTGGAAAAGAGAGGACACACTGAGAACAGGGAGATAGCAAACTTTCTGTAAAGAGCCAGACAATAAGTGTTTTAGACTTTGTAAGCCATGGGGTTACTGTTAAAACTACCCAGCTCAGGCATTGTAGCACTGAAGTAGTCATAGACAATAAGAAAATGAATGAATTTGGGTATGTTCTAGTAAAACTCTTTATAAAATAGGTAGTGTAGTTTCTTCCCCAACCCATTTTAATAGGTCATCATTTACACAGGATACATTGAAGAGTTTATTTTCCTTTAGAGCATTTTAATTGATATTTTGAAAATATTTTTTAAACCAGAAGAAAAATACTGTTGAAAGGACCATTTTACCTGGTATTCATATAATGTTAACTACTTCAGCCTTGTTACTTATAGTGTGAAAAATTCAGTTCTAATGTGTGTATGAAGGATGTTGATTGTAATGCCTATAACAATATGAGGGGCTTTAATTACAAAGGATAAGTAATCTTTTATTTTCTCATTAGGAATGTAGTACATTAAACCCTGATCTGTTGTATATCATTTTTTCCCATATTAAGTAATTAGATATTTGGGAGGCTGAGGTAGGAGGATGATTGTAAGTTCTAAGCCAGCTATAAGATCCTGTCTCAAAATAAAAATGGCTGGGGATGTAGCTCAGTGATAGAGCACCTGTGGGTTAATTTTCAGCACAGCCCACCCCCCCCAAAAAAAAAAAGTAACTTGGGAAATTTAAAAATCAGTAATAATATTATTAATATCTATTAAAACTTTAGTGAAGGAGTTGGTTGTGGCTCATAGGTAGAGCACTTGCCTAGCATGCATGAGGTACTGGGTTCGATCCTCAGCACCACGAAAAAATAAAATAAAGGTATTGTGTCCATCCACAACTAAATAATAAAAGTTGCTGGTGGGACTGCAAATTGGAACAGCCAATTTGGAAAGCAGAATGGAGATTCCTTGGAAAGCTGGGAATGGAACCACCATTTGACCCAGCTATTCCCCTTCTTGGACTATACCCAAAAGACCTAAAAAGAGCATACTACAGGGACACAGCCACATCAATGTTTATAGCAGCACAATTCACAATAGCTAGAATGTGGAACCAACCCAAATGCCTTTCAATAGATGAATGGATTAAAGAATGTGGCATTTATACACAATGGAATATTACTCAGCACTAAAAAATAACAAGATCATGGCATTTGCAGGCAAATGGATGGCATTAGAGCAGATTATGCTAAGTGAAGTTAGCCAATCCCTAAAAAACAAATGCCGAATGTCTTCTCTGATATAAGGGGGGTGACTCAAAATGGGATAGGGAGGAAGAGCATGAGAAGAAGACTACCACTAAATAAGGAAGAGAGGTGGGAGGGAAAAAGAGGGAGAAGGGGAGTTGCACAGAAGATGGAAGGAGAACCTCTTTGTTATACAGAATACATATATGATGTTGTAATGAGAAAAAGAAAAAAAAAGTGTGTCACATTAGATTGGATAGAGAGAAAGGATGGGAGAGGAGGGGAGGAGTCGGGAGGATAGGAAGGGCAGCAGAATAGAATAGACAATATGATTGATGTATGTACATTCCATGTATGTATTATATGTCAAAATACATTCTGCTGTCATGTATGACTAAAAAAAATAAAAATAAATCGTATGGTTAAATAAATAAATAAATTGTGTAAAAAATAAAATAAAAGCTAAAAAAAACTTTACTGAAATTCACATGTTAAGTCATCTCTGCCTTAGGGTTAATGAAATATAATTGTCTCTGTTCTGTTCTTTTTCTTTTTGTTTACATTTTCAGTTTTAGAGGTTATTTTTACTAGGTTTTTGCTTTCATTTTTTTTTCTCTTTAATTCTTTTATTCCTTTTTAAATTTTTCCCTAAGAATCTACTCATGAATTTTTTAAATTTCTTTTTGTTAATTTTCTTTTTGTTGTTATTTCTTCTTTAAATATTGGAAAGATTTATTCTAAAGGTTCTTCTCTAAGCATTTGCTCAAATATGTTCCATAGTTTCTACTGTACTTTGTTTTCATGAGTAATATTTGTCATTATTTTGAAGTTTATTAAAATATCCTTTTTTAGCCAAAGAGTTTGTTAAACTCTTTTTTTCTTTTTCTTTAAAATTTATATATAGTGCTAAGAATTGAACCTAGTGCCTCATACTTGCGAGACAAGTGCTCTAGCACTGAGCTACAACCACAGCCCAAACTTACTTTTATTTGAGATAGGGTCTCTCTACATTGCTGAGGTTCCAGTTAAGTCGCTGAGGCTGGTTTTGAATTTAACATCCTCTTGTCTCAGCTTCCCAGATTGTTGGGATTTAAGGTACATTGACTGCCCCTGGCCTAAATCATTAGATCTTCAAAAAAAAAAAAAAAAAGTTTTTATTTTTGTTTTGTAATTGCTGTTACTTTTTTGGTCAGAGTATTTTGCCTGTCCTTTTTTAGAATAGACCTAGTCCATAAGCCCTTTTTATTGTATTTTTATACAGGATCTCCCTAAGTTGCCCAAGCTGACCTCAGACTTGCAATCCTCCTGCTTGACTCAGCCTCCCAGATCACTGGGATTATAGGCATGAACCATTGGACTTGGCTTATTTTTCTTTATATTCTTATTTTTTATATGTTCTTATAAATTTGATTTCATAAATTGAGAGAAATTGTTTTCTCCATAATTAATGTGCTTTTGTATCTTCTTTATTTTATCTTCATTGTATATTATTTTCAGCATCTCTAATACATATTGTTTTAGATACATGTCTTATATAGAGAGAGGATAGGTGGATTTTTCTATATGAGGAATTGCTAAACACAGGCATGTAAATCATGTTAAATACATATTGTTTGGACCCCAACCTCAGATTTGTCTGACAGAAGAGATGTGGGGATAGGGCCTGAGAATATTCTACATAGCTTATCATAGTCCTTTTTAATAGTTATATTTGCTGTAATTGCATTTATTGGCATGAACAATATGGCTGGTGTTGGTTCTTTTTGTTGTTATAATGCTGAAGATCAAACTCAGGGCCTCATGTATGCTAGGAAAGTACTCTACCATGGAGCATCATCCCCAGCCCAGTTCTTTTATAAATTGTGTTTTATATTCTGTTCCATATTTATCTTTATAGAATCTTTTGACTCTGCTTGTTTTGAGCATGTCTTCTGGAAAATCTGGAAAGCTTTCTGGGTTATCTACCTTTATATTCATAAATGTTTTTAGACTTTTTAAAAATTTTTTAATTATAGTTGGACACAATACCTTTATTTGTTTATTTTTACGTGGTGCTGAGGATTGAACCCAGGGCCTCACCCGTGCTAGGCGAGCACTCTACCGCTGAGCCTCAACCCCAGCCCCACATTTTTTTAGCCTTGATCCTTGATTTGTGGATTGAACTCAGAGCCTCAGAACCTCATCACACTAGGCAAGCACTCTATACCGGGCCACATTCCAGCCCCTAATCTTTGATTTATTTAAGCAATAACTATTTACACCCCACTGGAGGTAATGGTGATATTAGTATATTTTCAATCTTTTCTCTACCACAGTTGATGATTATAATTATTGTTTTAGTTTTAAGTAATATCATTTGCACCTTTTTCATGGGTTTGACATGAGCTTCATAGGTGGACAGGAGCTTCTTTGTACCTTTGCTTTTGGTTGTTGGTTTTTTTTTTTTTTTTTTTTTTTGGTTGGTTGCTTTTGGTTCATCTAATAAGGTTCTATTCATTTAACCTTGAGCTGCTTTTTTATTTATTTATTTACTTATTTACTTACTTAGTGGTACTAGAATTAGACCTAGGAGTATTCAACTGCTGGGCTACATCCCCAGCTATTTTTATTTTTTGAGAGTCTCACTGAATTGCCCAGACTGTCCTCATAATCCTATTGTATCAGCCCCCCAAGTAACTAGCATTACTGTACCCCACTTTGAGCTTCATTTTTATTAAGATATTCCTATTGCTTCTAGCCCAAACTCTCCAGTTTCTGCTTCCCATCACATATCATAGCTTCTGAGCAACTTGGATCGTAATTGTATAATAACTTATATTCATATTGTCATTTTGATGTCTGCCACATACATGAAACTCAGAGAAAAGGCAGCATTTTATCCTTCCTGTCTGCAGTCTTGAGCATAAACTAGGTTATCATTAAATCATTCATGATTATTGTAGAGCACTAATGTAGAAGGATTTGCCTTTTCAACTTGAAATATAATTTACATAAAATAAGTCACCACCTTAAATATTTGATAAATTTTGCTAATTGTGTATAAACATACAACCAATGCTAAAATCAAGATATAGAACAGTTTTCCCAAGTGGTTATGCCATTTTTCATTATGACCAGCAATGTGAGAGTGTAATGGTTGCTTTGCACTCTCACTTAGGTTGGCAGTCCTTTTAATTTTTTTTAATTGAGTGTGTATGTGCATTTTTTATTTATTTTTTATTCTAATTAATTGTACACGATAGTAGAATGCATTTTGACATTTTGTACACAGATGGAGCACAACTTCTCATTCCTCAGGCTGTACATGGTTCAGAGTCACTCCAGTAGTGTAATCACACATATAGAGAGTAATAATGTCTGTCTCATTCTACCATCCTTCCCATCCCCATAGTCCCACCCCTGCCCTCACTCCCCTCACCACCCTCACCACAAACCAAAGTTCCTTCATTCTTTCTCTTCTGTTAGATTGATTCCCAAGTTTAGTTGTTTTTTTGTTTTTTTTGGTTTTTTTTTGAGGCTCTTATGATGGGGTGGTTTTCCTAATTTCTCTTTCAGTAGATTCATCGCTTATGTATAGAAAGGCATTTGATTTATGGGTATTAATTTTTATATCCTGCTACTTTACTGAATTCATTTATTAGTACTAGAAGTTTTCTGGTGGAGGTTTTTGGTCTTCTAAATATAAAAATCATGTCAACTACAAATAGTGATAGTTTGAGTTCTTTTCCTATAAGTGTCCCTTTAATTTCATTTGTCTGTCTCATTGCTCTAGCTAGAGTTTCAAGGACTGTGTTGAATAGAAGTGGTGAAAAAGGACATCCCTGTCTTGCCAGTTTTTAGAGAGAATGCTTTCAATTTTTCTCCATTTAGAATGATGTTGGCCTCAGGCTTAGCGTAGATAGCTTTTACAATATTGACATATGTTCCTACTATCCCTAGTTTCTCTGGTATTTTGAACATGAAGAGGTGTTGTATTTTGTCAAATGCTTTCTCTGCATCTTTTGAGATAATCATGTGATTCTTGTCTTTAAGTATACTGATATGATATATTACGTTTATTGATTTCCATATGTTGAACTAACCTTGCATCCCTAGGATGAATCCCACTTGATCATGGTACACTATCTTTTTAATGTTTTTGTATGCAATTTGCCAGAATTTTTTTTTTTTCTTTTTGGTACCAGGGATTGAAATCAGGGGCACTCAATCACTGAGCCACATCCCCATGCCTATTTTGTATTTTATGTAAAGACAGTGTCTCACTGAGTTCTTAGTGCCTTGCTTTTGCTGAGACTGGCTTTGAAATTGCAATCTTCCTGCCTCAGCCTCCCGAGCCACTGGGATTACAGGTATGTGTCACCACATGGGCCTTTATTAAGAATTTTTGGAGGGCTGGGGATGTGGCTCAAGTGGTAGCATGCTCGCCTAGCATGCATGAGGCACTGGGTTCGATTCTCAGCACCACATAAGAATAAAATAAAGATATTGTGTCCACCTAAAACTAAAAAAAATTTTAAAAAATGGGGCTGGGATTGTGGCTCAGCCGTAGAACGCTCGCCTAGCACTGGCAGAACCCGGGTTCAATCCTCAGCACCACATAAAAAAATAAAGGCATTGAATTGTGTCCATCTATACCTAAAAAATAATTTTTTTTTTTTTTTGAAAAAGAATTTTGGGGTCTATGTTCTTCAGGGATATTGGTCTGAAGTTTTCTTGATGTGTCTTTGGTTTTGGCGTCAGGGTAATAGTAGCTTCGTAGAATGAATTTGGAAGGGTACCTTCCTTTTCTATTTCTAATTTGAGAAGTATCAGTATTTATTCTCCTCTGAAGGTCGTATAGAACTTGGCTGAGAATCCATCTGGTCCCAGGCTTTTCTTGATTGGGAGGCTTTTCATGGTGTCTTCTGTTTCCATGTTTGAAATTGATCTGTTTAAATTGTGTATGTCCTCCTGATTCAGTTTGGGCAAATCATATGCTTTCTAGAAATTTTGTCCGTGTATTTGAGATTTTCTATTTTACTATTTTATTTGAGATTTTCTATTTTACTATGTAAATTTTCAAAGTAGTTTCTAATTATCTTCTGTATTTCAGTAGTGTCTGTCATGATATTTCCTTTTTCATCACGAATTTTAGCAATTTGAGTTTTCTCTCTCCTTTTCCTTAGGGTGGCTAAGCATTTATCAATTTTATTAATTTTTTAACAAACCAGCTTTTTGTTTTGTGTTAATTTTTTCAATTGTTTCTTTTGTTTCAATTTCATTGATTTCAGCCCTGATTTTGATTATTTCCTTGCCTCCTACTTTTGGAATTGGTTTGTTCTTCTTTTTCTAAGGCTTTAAGATGAAATGTCAGGTTGTTTATTTGTTGACTTTTTCTTCTTTTTTTAAATCTCCTCCCTGATGTCTTCTGTTATCCATGCATCATTCAGTAGCTATTGTTTGGTCTCCAGATGTTGAAGTAGTTTCTATTTTTTATTTTATCATTGATTTCTAATTTTATTCTATTATGGTCTGATAGAATACAGGGTAGTATCTCTGTTTTTTTAATATTTGCTAAGACTTGCTTTGTGGAATAACATGGTTTATTTTAGAGAAGGATCCATTCACTGCTAAGAAAAAAATATATTCACTTGTTGATGAATGAAGTATTCTATATATGCTGGTTAAGTCTAAATTATTGGTTGTATTATTGAGTTCTGTAGTGTCTTTGTTTATTTTTTGTTTGGAAGATCTATCCAGTAGTGAAAGAGGTGTGTTAAAGTCACCCAGTATTATTGTGTTGTGGTATATTTTCTTAAAATTGAAGGAGGGTTTGTTTGATATATGTGGATGCTGCATTGTTTGGGGGATTGATATTTATTATTATTGTGTCTTGTTGATGTATGATTCCCTAAGCAGTATGAATTGACCTTCTTTATCCCTTCTGACTAACTTTGGTTTGAAGTCTGCTTTATCTGATGTGCACATGGAAACTCCTGCTTGTTTACATGGTCCATGTGAGTGATTGAGTGATGTGTTTTTTCCCATCCTTTTCCTATGCAATGAGTCTGTTGAAGGCAGCATATTATTGGGTCTTTTTTTTTTTTTTTTAATCCAATATGCCAGTCTATGTCTTTTAACTAATGAGTTTAGGCCATTAACATTCAGGTTTATTATTGAAATATGATCATTTTGAAATATGGTCATTTTGGTTTATTTTTTTTTTTAACTTGGTTTCTTCTTTGATTGGCTTTTCCTTTAGTGTAGTTCTTCCCTTTGCTGATGTTCCTCATTGTTTTTCATTTCCTCCTCATGGAATATTTGGCTGAGAATGTTCTGCAGTGCAGCCTTTCTTTTTGTAAATTCTTTTAAATTTTGTTTATCGCTCTGCTCCTCTTCCTCCATGCAGCCAGCCAGGGTTGGTTTGTGTATTTTTCAAGATTAAAGTTTCTCCCAGTTTATGGCTTGCCCTTTCATTTTCTTCACTGTTTTTGAGGAGCATTAGTTTTGTTGTTGTTGTTTTATAATGTTCTTCCATCTTTTTCTTTTATTTGTTCTAATTAGTTATACATGACAGTAGAGTGCATTTTGATTCATAGTACATAAATGGAGTGTAACTTTTTTTGAGAGAGAGAGAGAGAATTTTTTAATATTTATTTTTTTTAGTTTCCGGTGGACACAACATCTTTAGTTTTACCTTTTTTTTTAAATGTGGTGCTGAGGATCGAACTCAGCGCCCTGTGCATGCCAGGCGAGCATGCTACTGCTTGAGCCACATTCCCAGCCTGGAGTGTAACTTCTTATTCGTCTGGTTGTACATGATGTAGAGTTGTACAGGTTGTGTAATCATATATGCATTAGGGTAATAATGTCTAATTCATTCTACTATCATTCCTACCCCCATACCTCTGCCCCTCCCTTCATTTAGCTCTGAATTAGACCCTGCCCCCATTATGAATTAGCATCCGCATATCAGAGAAAACATTTAGCCTTTGGTTCTTGGGATTGGCTTATATCGCTTAGTATAATATTCTCCAGTTCCATCCGTTTACTAGCAAATGCTATAATTTCATTCTTCAAGGCTGAATAATATTCTATTGTGTATATATACCTCAGGTTTTTTTGGGGGGTTGATATTTATTTTTTAGTTGTAGGTGGACACATTGCCTTTATTTTGTTTATTTTTATGTAGTGCTGAGGATTGAACCCAGGGCCTCACACAGGTTAGGCGAGTACTCTACCACTGAACCACAACCCCAGCCCTATACTTCAGTTTCTTTATCCATTCATCTGTTAAAAGGCACCATAGGTTAGTTCCATAGTTTAACTATTGTGAATTGAGCTGCTATAAACATTGATGTGGCTGCCTCACTATAGTATGCTGATTTTAAGTCCTTTGGGTATAAACCTAGGAGTGAGTCAAATGGGGGTTCCATTCCAGGTTTTCTTAGGAATCTCCATACTGCTTTCCATAGTAATTGCACCAATTTGCAGTCCCACCACCAATGTATGAGTGTACCTTTTTCCCCATGTCCTCGCCAACATTTATTGTTGCTTGTAATTCAGGAGCATTAGTTTTGAACTTTTGATGAAGTCTATCATTTTTTTTTAAAGAGAGAGAGAGAGAATTTTTTAATATTTATTTTTTAGTTTTCAGCGGACACTACATCTTTGTATGTGGTGCTGAGGATCGAACCCAGGCCGCACGCATGCCAGGTGAGCGCGCTACCGCTTGAGCCACATCCCCAGCCCAAATCTATCATTTTTTTTCTTTTACTTTAATAGTTGTAGTGTTTTAGATCCATGATTTGTTTGAAATGAATTTTCACTTATGATATGTGAATGGGTTGAGGCCATTTTTTTCTCTAAATTATGAAAGTTAAAGCATTAATATGAGTGACAGTGCATTTACCAGACTCAGTTCTTAAAATGGTTTATGAGAAAATAAGGATAAAATTCTGACAGAAAGATCGGGATGATGTTGAAGGATGAGAAACAAATGTTTTGGGAGAGAGCAAGAAAAAGGCTCTTTACAGAAGAGTTGGGTATCAGTATATCAGGCCTTCTGAAAGCAAACAAATGAAAACAGAAATTGATGCTAATAACAGTTTTTACACAGAAATGATAATATTGATAATTAAAATACTATAGTAACCAGGTTTAAATGCAAAGATAGTTTTTTGGGTCTATTTTTTTGATGAAGGTAGATCATTAATTATATATATATATATATACTTTGTTGATTAGCGCATGTGAGCCTCAAATTGCAGCTAGATAAAAAAAGCACTGTCTCTAGTTATACAGTTATAGATGGGTTCAGTTTCAAGGTCTTCAAGTCCAACTCTGTAGGTATAATGAGTAGGAGCTTTAAAGTCACCTAGGATTACAGGTGTGTGCCACTGTGCCCAGCCAAGGTAGATTCCTTTTAAATGGAATGTTCTTTGTACTTAGTGGGCCTGTTCAATACATAGATTCAATCTGTAATTCTGACAGATTTTCTTGTATTCTTTGAAAATTTCCTGCATTCATTTAAAAAAAATTTTAATTATAGATGGACACAATACCTTTATTTTATTTTATTTATATGCAGTGCTGAGAATTGAATCCTGTGCCTCATACATGCTAGGCAAGCGCTCTACCACTGAGCCACAATCCCAGCCCCCTGCATTCATTTTTGTTCAAATTTCCTTTCTACTCAAAATAGTTGTTGGACCGTCCCATCATTACTCTATTACTTTCATTACAGAGCTGGGCCTTCCATGAAATTGAGGCAGTGTAACGGCCCCTCTTCAAACCTTGATTTTTGCAAGTATGCCAGAAAGATTTCAGACATATCACTCAGTGTAACAGGCATGAGTTCTTTAGAAAGGGATAGGAAAGGGAGCTGGGTGTGGTGGTGCACACCTGTTATCACAGCAACTCAGAAGGCTAAGGCAGAAGGATTGTTAGTTTGAGGCCAGCCTCCACAAAGAGGCCCTAAGCAATTTAGTGAAAGCCTATCTCAAAAAAAAAAAAAAAAGGCTGTGTATACAGCTCAGTTGTAAAGTGCCCCTGGGTTCAATCCCAAGTATTTTTTCCCTCCTCTCACAATAAAAAGGCTCCCCAGAGTTAACATATCCTGCCCACTTAAGCTAGACAGGGCTGCAGATAAATTGCTTTTCAAAGTGAAAGCATAGCCAGGCATGGTGGTGCACACCTGTAATCCCAGCAGCTGGAGAGGCTGAGGCAAAGTTCAAAGCCAGCCTTGACAACTGAATGAGAACCTAAGCAATTTCTCAAGACCCTGTCTCAAAGGCAACGGGGTGGGGCCTGGAGATGAAGCTTTAGTGATAAAATGTCCCTTGGTTCATTTCCCAGTACCCCCCCATCACCAAAAAAGCAAAAGTGTTTGGGGGTGGGGTCAGCACAGTGGGCCCAGTTTGTAGAATTATTCCCTTAACCTCATCATGTTCCCATCACTCATGTCTGTCTATCCCTATTACTTTCTGCCTTTTCTTCCATTTTTTCTCTTTTTATTCCAGGAGATTTCCTAGGCTTTTTTTTTTTTTTCCAATGCATTAAACTTTTAAACTTAATTTCCAAAGGCATTTCTTTTTAGAACCCTGTTAATATTTCATTGCTATAATCTTCTTTTGCTTCTCTTGACTTTTTGTGATATGAATTGTAATGTTTAATTTTTTTAGTACTGAGGACTGAATCCAGGGCCTCATGCATGCTAGGCAAGAGCTCTGTCACTGAGCTACATAGCCCAATTATATTGTGAGCCTCACTGTGCAGCAATCAGTTAGGAATCTAGGTGTTGTTTTTTGTTTTTGTTTTTTAATTTAAAATAATTTTCCCCCCAGGGGGCTGAGATTGTGGCTCAGTGGTAAAATGTTTGCCTAGCATGTGCGGGGCCCTGGGTTTGATCCTCAGCATCACATAAAAAATAAATTAAAAAATAAAATTATAGAAAAAATTTTTATTGTTTTTTAGACATTGATGGACCTTTATTTTATTCATTTATTTATATGTGGTGCTGAGAATCAAACCCAGTGCCCCACACATGCTAGGCAAGTGCTCTACCCCTGAGCCACAAACCCAATCCCTCTAGGTGTTGTTGTTTTTTTTTTTTTTTAATATTACTCTAAATAGTGTCTATAAGTATTCTCATGGATGATTCTTCTTTTTAAAATATTTTGTTGGGGTTTTATTAGTTGTAGTTGGACTTAATACCTTTATTTAATTAATTTATTTATTTTTGAATATTTTTTAGTTTTTTTTGAGAGGAGAGAGAGAGAGAATTTTTTAATATTTATTTTTTAGTTTTCGGCAGACACAACATCTTTGTTTGTATGTGGTGCTGAGGATCGAACCCAGTGTCTCACACATGCTAGGCAAGCACTCTACAGCTGAGCCACAACTCCAGCTCCTATTTTATTTTTTATGTGTTGCTGAGGGTCGAACCCAGTGCCTCATGCATGCTAGGCAAACACTGTACTGCTGAGCCATAACCCAACCTTGGGTTATCCTTTTTTCAGAAAAGAATCCATTTATCTGTAGATACCTGGCAACCACCAACGTTGTGGGAATCCAGCCTATTCTATATGTAAACATTTACTCATCCCCTTGAATTGTAGTTCTCCATTTCCTTTCCTTCTAGAATTCCCCAATACTTTGTTCACTTGAGGGTCTCAACCTTTTAGTTTTTGTATTTGCCTACCTTCACCTTTTTTTTTTTTTAATTTTAGTGGTATTTCATTAAGATGTAGAAATAAATGCCTTATTTATATTCTCTCTGTTCATTTTATGTTTTGCTCTTATCCTACATTCTACCAATCTTCTATTTGCCCTTCATTGTAATAATTGCCTAGTTTTTACAATTTCTCTTATTTTACTGTTCATGGTGTGTGTAGGGTTACGTTTAAAAGTAAAGATGTATATACCTATGAATGTTATATGTATTTGAACTTTTATACTGATGACTACTCTGGAATAGTCTATTTTAAAAGCACTTTTCTAAAATTATATTAATGATTGTGGGAAAATTCACTATGCTTTCACTTTGAAAAGCAATTTACCTAGTTAGTGATGTTGTTGATAATGATAAGCTAATTTATTGGATGCTTACTACATGCCAGGCACAGGCACTTGTTAACTGTTTTTCCATGATGATTTTTTTTTTTTTAGAATAAACCTGAGAAGTTTATAAACAAATAAAGATACAACGTGAAAGACTTGAGAGTGAAGTCTCATTGTTCTCTGTGAAAATATAGATTGAGGAAACAAAATAGTATTTCCTTGGAGCACAGCATTGATTCTTCAAGACTACACTTCTGTGTATGGGACTCAGTTTAAGAAAAGTTGAAACATAATTTATGCTTAAATATGCAAGAAGCAGTATAAGAAAGAACCATTGACTTGGGGTGTGGCTCAGTTGTAGAGTGCTTGCCTAGCATGCATGTGGCACTGGGTTCAATCCTCAGCAACACATAAAAATAAAATAAAAATATTGAATCCACCTAAAACTTTAAAAAAAAGAACCATTAATACAAAGAGAATGCTATATCTCATTCCTTTTTATAATCATCTCATCTCAGGATATATCAGTGTGAGAAAAATCTTCCATCATTAACTCAAATTTGTTAGATACCTGAGAATACTGAAAAGAAATCACACAAGTTTAGTGAAACGTGGAAAAGCTTTCATCCTTACTGCATTTCAGTAGCTACAAGGAAAAAGGGAAACCTAGGAGAATTGTCCTGTGCATGACAGGAATGTTGGAAAGTCTTCAGCCTGATTCAGATCTACTTCAGCATGATGAAATTCATACTGATCAGAAACCTTATGAGTGTAAAAAAACCTTTAGCCTGAAAGAAAACTTGATAGAGCAAAGGAACATGCATACTGGAGAAAAATCACATGAATGTACTGAATGTGGTAAAGTGTTCTCTCGGGTCTCATCACTTACTCTACATTTGAAAAGTCATACAGGAAAGAAATCCTATAAGTGTAATAAGTGTGGAAAAGCCTTTGGCCAAAAGAGAAACTTCCTTTCTCATCAGAAACATCATACTGGAGAGAAATCTTATGAAAGTGGGAAAACTTCTGTAAAGATGCCAATCCTCATTAAACACCAGAGAAATCATACAGGAAACAAACCATATGCATGTAAGGAATGTGGCAAAGCTTTTAATGGAAAATCATATCTCAGCGAGCATGAGAAAATTCATACTGGAGAAAAACCTTTTGAATGTAATCAATGTGGAAGGGCCTTCAGCCAGAAGCAGTACCTCATTAAACATCAGAACATCCATAGTGGAAAGAAACCCTTTAAATGTAATGAATGTGGGAAAGCCTTTAGCCAGAAGGAAAACCTCATTATCCATCAGAGAATACATACTGGAGAGAAACCTTATGAATGTAAAGGGTGTGGGAAAGCTTTCATTCAGAAGTCAAGCCTCATTAGACACCAGAGAAGTCATACCGGAGAGAAACCATACAGTTGTAAGGAATGTGGAAAAGCCTTCAGTGGCAAATCAAATCTCACTGAGCACGAGAAAATTCATATTGGAGAGAAACCCTATAAATGTAATGAATGTGGAACAATCTTCAGGCAGAAGCAATACCTCATTAAACATCACAATATTCATACAGGAGAGAAACCCTATGAATGTAATAAATGTGGAAAAGCCTTTTCTCGAATCACATCACTTATTGTACATGTGAGAATCCATACAGGTGATAAACCATATGAATGTAAAATATGTGGGAAAGCCTTCTGTCAAAGCTCATCTCTTACTGTACATATGAGAAGCCACACAGGTGAGAAACCCTATGGTTGCAATGAATGTGGGAAAGCCTTTTCTCAGTTCTCAACTCTTGCTCTACACATGCGAATCCATACTGGTGAAAAACCTTATCAATGTAGCGAATGTGGGAAAGCTTTCAGCCAGAAGTCACATCACATTAGACACCAGAGAATTCATACTCATTAAAACTCTATGAAGGCCTTGGATATAGAAAAAACTCCATCAGAATTTATACTTAATAATATCAAAAAACTCATTTTACATTAAAGTGACACAAAATGTGGGAAATCCTGCAGCAACTCAAAATACAAAGATGTTTAATAAGAAGTAGCAGGGCAAAAAGCTTCCACAATAAATATTATTGTACTTTTATGAGTATTCTTGTTGAGTTAGAATCCAGTTATGGAGACCAACTAGCATGTTTCTGGGAGTCCTATGAGATACATTAAGACAACTGTATGAGAGAAAAGGACTTGAAATTGAGAGACAATTATTTTTTTGTTATGTGCTTTGCTATATGTGTACTTTGTATAACTAATCAAAGTATTTGGTGTTGATGCAGTTGTAGAAAATTGAGGTTGGGGCAGAGTACTGAATCCATTAAGCCTGAATTTGTGGGTAATTGGTGATTCATAAAGGTGGCATCCCAAATTTAGGGATTATTTTAAAAATGATCTCAGGGTAATTGATTTCTTCAGACATCGACCTCTGTCATTATTCATTAAAATATTTATTTATTATGAAATCCAAAACTATTGAATGCTGGAATGCAAAAAGCAAAACAATAATATAAATTTTATACAAGAGTGTTTTTAAAACCTTAGGGTAGGAAAGAATTTCTAAATTATATTCCAGAAGACTCAACAATTCTACTTTTAAATATATATACATATACCCAAAACACTAACACATGTACACAGGGAGTATAACGTGTCTGTTCATTGCAGCATGAAAAATGGTAGCCAAAAATTGGAAACAGATGTCTGTTGCTTGTGAAATAGATATATAAAATGTGATAGTCATAGAGTAGAATACTCTCTAGCAGTCAAGTACAAATTAAATTTGTATGTATATTAACAGTGAAAGATATGAAAAATCATACAGAATGAAGAAAACCGAAGTGAAGAATATATTGTAGAGATACCCTTGTGAATCTAAATAAAATCAACACTAACCAACCCCTGTAGCGTTGGTTATAGATAAATGCTTTTTTGTAAAACTTTTTTTTTCCTATACCAGGAATTGAACCAAGGGGCATTTAACTACTGAGTCACATCCCCAGCCCTTTTCTGTATTTTGAGATATGGTCTTGCTAAGTTGCTTAGGGCCTCACTAAAGTGCTGAGGCTGACTTTGAATCCTCCTGGCTAAGCTTTCTACGCTGCTGGGATTATAGGCATGAGTCACCATCATACCCAGGTTTGTGTCAGTGATAGAGTACTTGCCTATTATGTACAAAAGCCTGGGTTAGATCCCCAAGAGCACAGAAATAAAAAAATTTTTTTAAAGAGAGAGAATTTTTTAATATTTATTTTTTAGTTTTCGGCGGACACAACATCTTTGTTTGTATGTGGTGCTGAGGATCGAACCCGGGCCGCACTCATGCCAGGCGAGTGCGCTACAGCTTGAGCCACATCTCCAGCCCCAGAAATAAATATTTTAATAGAGAATAAGGGGCTGGGGCTGTACCTCCGTAGCAAAGTACTTTCCTACCATGTGTGAGGCACTGGGTTCGATCCCTAGCACCACATAAAAATAAATAAAGGTATACTGTCCATCTTCAACTACAAAAAAAATTCTTTAAAAATGAATCAGAAGGATATATAAACAGCCCCCAAAAATGGTTGCCTCTAGCAGAAAGGAAAATGGAAAGGAAATGTGACCAGCATAATAAAGAACAATTTAGTTGTGTATCAAAATAATATATTTCCCATTAAAAAGAAAGATTCTAAGTAAATGTAACAAAATGGTAGTTCTTTCTTTCTTTTTTTTTTTTTTTTTTTTTTTTTTTTTGTGGGGGTGGCTACTGGGGATTGAACTCCAGGGCACTCAACCACTGAGCCACATCCCCAGCCTTATTTTATATTTTATTTAAAGACAGGGTCTCACTGAGTTGCTGACCCTGGCTTTGAACTCAAAATTCTGCCTCAACCAGCCTAGCTGCTAAGATTTCAGGCATGTACCACCTCACCTGACTAATGTTAGTTTATTCTGAGTTGTGGTAATGTATTCATTCTATTATTTCTACTATTTTCTTAAGCAGGAAGGTGGTAGTGCATGCCTGTAATCTCAGGAACTCAGGAAGCTGAGGCAGGAGGATCACAATTTTGAGGCGAGGCTCAGCAATTTAGGCCCTAAGCAATTTAGTTAGACCCTGTCTCAAAACATCAAAAAGGACTGGGGATGTTGCTCAGTGGTTAAGTGTCTCTGGTTCAATTCTTGGTACAAAACAAACAAAAAAAAAAAAATGGAAGGGTGAAGAAGCTGTACATGAAGTACATATGATAGAATTCTCCCTTATTTCTGAGGGATACATTCTAAAACCCCCAGTTTTAATGATGCTTAACGTCTATACGTGTTAGGATTTTCCTATACATAGCTAACATAAAAGTTTAATTTGTAAATTTAAGTGCCATAAGAGATTAACAATGATCTACTGTAGAGCATAGCAACCTCAGTGTATGATTTTTTTTTTTCCTACTAACTTGAGAACTTTCACCTTTTTGATTAAGGGTAAAATACAGCTTTGCTTTGGTATACCCAGATTCCCATCATCACTACTCTTACATTATTAAGTAAAATAAGGTTTACTTAAACACAAGCATTGGGATCACAACAGTTATTCTGGTAACTGGAGATGCTACTAAGTGACTAATAGGTGGATAGTATATACCGCATGGGTACACTGAATAAAGCAATGATTTACATCTGTGGACAAATGGAATGAGAGGACATGAGATATCATGCTACTGAGAACAGTGCTCAATCTACAGCTTCTGAATTCTGGAATTTTTCATTTGATATTTTGAATAGTGGTTGAGCATGGGTACCGAACTGCAGAAAGTGAGACAGATAAGGAGGGATGACTATATAATGGATTTTATTCTCAGTTCAATGCTAATGTGTTCAAATATGAGATGACTTTTTAATATTGTGGTGACAACAAACGCAATTATTTAAATTTACTCAGGTCACATTAATCTGTACATTGTCTTTACTTCTGGAACAGGTTAGGTCACATACATTTAAGTATCCTACCATTCAGTTTATATTCTGAATTGGAATTAGTTTTTACTGAAACATCAAAAATTTTAATACCCCCACATTACCAACGTTAGCATTAGAAATTAAGACATTTTTTAAATTTTAAAATTTTGGGGGCTAGGGTTGTGGCTCAGCAGTAGAGCTCTCACCTTGCACGTGAGAGGACCTGGGTTCAATCCTCAGCACCACATAAAAATAAATAAATAAAATAAAGGTATTGTGTCCAATTAAAAAATATTTTTTATAAGCATTTTAAAATTTTTAAGATACCATGTCACTCAATTTATTTTGTCTTATTTGTTTGGGTAACCAATGAGTAAAATGTTAATTCTTGGATTTCACCCTCAATTTTGACCTGCCACATAATTTTGGTTTTCGTTCTACCAGATACAGTCAGTCCCCACCCACGTTTATTTCCTTGGGGAAAAGTGGTGCTGAAAAGGAAGCTTGTAAGTCAATATTTTTGTGAGGATTTTTGTTTACTTGATCCCTTTTCATGAGAGCTTGCCAGAAAACTGTAAATAGTCTTTTTGAAGAGTGATAAAAATGAAAGTACACAGCATTTAAGCCTTAGACTGATTACAGATATATTAATTTCTTTTAAATTTAATATAATAAAGTGATAATATTACTACAGTACTTCACTGGTTTTAACATCTTTGAAGGTTTGTCTTGAGATCAAGATTGAAAATGGTAAGGGTTGAGTTCTGAAATAATATGCCCAAACAACACATGTATATCAACATGAATAAACTGGTCTCTGTTTTCTTCCATTCCTTACATTGCTTTACTTGAACATTCTTTCAAAATAAGTATCCATTGCATATTCTTGTGCAGCATTAGCATCAGAAGAACTAGGAAATAATTAAAACTAAATTAGGAAGGCTACCTTTAGATGCTCGACCAGCATAAAGGAGCATTTGTGATGGTCATATAGAAAAAGAAGCAATCGCTACATGGTATTTCTGTGATAATATGTACTGGGAATATACCCAGTCACTTCCTGTTGATTGACTTGTCACTTATTTGCCACCTTAAACAAACGTTCATAGAATCAATAACCACTTAGGACCCACTAGGATGGCAATTGTCAAAAAGTACAAAGCAAGTGTTAAAAACCATGTGGCGACTGGAGCTCTTGTGCATCACTGGTGGGAATGTAAAATGGTGCAGGTGTGGGGAAACCAGTTGGTGGCACTCAAACAAGCCTTTAGTCTAAGGCTTAAATGCTGTGTACTTTTAAACTGTTACAAATAGAATTGCCATGTTCTGTGGTTGGATATGGTTTGTAGTCCATTCCCCAGAGTTCATGAGCTGAAAGCTTGGTCCTTAACATAAGAGTATTAAGATGGAAGAACCTTCAGGAGGTAGGGCCTAGAGGAATATAATCAGGTCATAGGGTTGCCACTCTCACAAATGAATGAATGCTATCATGAAAGTGGGTCAAATCTCATGACTGGACTAGTTCTTGTGAGAGTGGGTTGTTTTATAATGACACCACCTAAACCTTGGCCTTCTCTGCATGAAGACCAGTTTGCTTTTGACATCTCTGTCATAATACAGCCAGGGACCCCTGCTAGCTATACTGACACCATGCTGTTTGAGCCAACCAACCACCAGAATTATGAAGCAAATAAGCTTTTTAAATATTTTTTTAGTTTTAGGTGGACACAATACCTTTATTTTACATTTATGTGGTGCTGATGATCGACCCCAGTGCCTCATGCATGCTAGGCAAATATTCTACCACTAAGCCACAATCCCAGCCTCTCAAATAAGCTTCCTTTTTTTTTTTTTTTGATAAGTTATCTAGCCTCCAATATTTTGTTATAGCAACATAAAACAGACGAAGCTAACACCATGTTATCTAGTAATTCAACTTCTTGGTATATACTGCCAAAGACTTGAAAGTGGGGAGTCAGAGATATTTGTACATATATGTTTATAGTAGCCCTATTCACAATAGCCAAAAGGTGGAAACAACCCTGATGCCCATCAACAGATAAATATCAAATAAACAAAATGTGATTATACATAAAATGATACATTATTCTGACTTTGTAAGGGAATGAAATTCTGATGCAACATTGACAAACCTTGAAAAAAATATGCTGTTCAATAGCTCAGATTCAAAAGAATAAATACTAAATGATTCCACTTATATGAAGGACCTAGAATAGGCAAAGTCATAGGGACAAGAAGGAGAATAGAGGTTACAGAGGATGGGGGGAAAAGGGGAAGTTTTTACTTACTAAGCATGGAAGTTTTGTTTAATAGAATGAAAAAGTTTTGAAAATGGATAGAGGTGATGTTTGCACAATACATGAATGTACTAAATGCTACTAAACTGTATACTTAAAAATGGTGTGGCACAAACCTGTAATACCATTGGAGGCTGAGGCAAGATGATCACAAGTTTGAAGCAGCAATTTAGTGAGAGCCTGTCTAAAAATAAAAAGGGGGGCTGGGGATGTGGCTCAAGCGGTAGCGCGCTCGCCTGGCATGCGTGCGGCCAGGTTCGATCCTCAGCACCACATACCAACAAAGATGTTGTGTCCGCCGAGAACTAAAAAATAAATATTAAAAATTCTCTCTCTCTCTCCTCTCTCACTCTCTCTTTTAAAAATAAATAAATAAATAAATAAAAATAAAAAGGGTTGAGTCTATAGCTCACTGGTACAGTACCTGTCGGTCCAAGTACCAAAAAGGAGGGAAAAAAAAAATGATTAAAGCATGGGCTGGAAACAACTCAGTGGTAGAGCAGTTGCCTAGCATGTGCAAGACCCTTAGTTCAATCCCCAGCACCACAAAAAAAAAAAAAAAAAAAAAAGGTTACAATGGCAAAGGTGACACACCCTTTAATACCAGTGATTTAGGAGGCTAAAAAGAAATTGCAAATTTGAGGCCTTATCAGCAATTTAGTGAGGCCCTAAGTAATTTAGCAAGACTCTGTCTCAAAATGAAAAATAAAAAGACTGGGGATGTAACTTAGTGGTTAAGCACCCCTGATTGGTATCCCTAATACAAAAAAAAAAAAAAAAGGGCAAGGGATATGGTTCTGTGGCTTAGCTCTGCAGTTTACCATAAAGCACCTCTGGATTAGATCCCCAGTACCAAAAAATATATGTTTGTTTGTATATATGTTTAATTTCCTGGTAGAAACTATGTGCTTAGTATATTTTAAAACTAATTATTAAGGTCTGGGACTCAGTGGTTGAGCACTTGCCTAGCACATGTGAGGCACTGGGTTCAATCCTCAGCACCACATAAAAGTAAATAAATAAAAGGTATTGTGTTCATCTACAACTAAAAAACAACTTTTTTAAAAAGCAAGTTAAATATACTAAACCTACAAAATTGATCTGAGCAGTGACAAAAACTAATATTTGCTTAGAAAAGCTAAGAGTTGAATGGTAATTGAAAAAGTTTTATTATATTAAAGAATGAAAGATCTAAGGATACTACTGGGTTTTTTGTTTTTCTTTTTTGTGGTGCTGGAGATTTAATCAACAGACACTCTGCCACTGAGCTACATCCCCAACCCCTTTTTTTTTTTTTTCTTTAAAGAGAGAGTGAGAGAGGAGACAGAGAGAGAATTTTTAATATTTATTTTTTAGTTCTCGGCGGACACAACATCTTTGTTGGTATGTGGTGCTGAGGATCGAACCTGGGCCACATGCATGCCAGGCGAGCGCGCTACCGCTTGAGCCACATCCCCAGCCCCCCCAACCCCTTTTTAATTTTATTTTGATACAGGTTCTCATAAAGTTTCCAAGAATGGCCTTGAATTTGTGATCCTCCTGCCTCAGTCTCTCGTGTCACTGGGATTACAGCTATGCACCACCATGCTCGACCTAAGAATATTTCTGTATGGGCAAAGCATATTGTAAAGAGCAAATCCAGAGAATAGCATATGAAAAACATAAAGGAAAAAATTCCCAGCTGGGGGCCAGGGTTATGGCTCAGTGGTAGAGTGCTTGTCTAGCATGTGTGAGGCACTGGGTTCCGTCCCCGGCATCACATAAAAATAAATAAAATAAAGGTATTGTGTCCATCCATCTATAACTAAAAACAATAAAAAAAAACATTCCCAACTGCTCAGGAGGCTGAAGCAGGAAGATCACAAGTTCAAAGCCAGCCTCAGCAAAAGCAAAGCACTAAGCAACTCAGTGAGACCCTGACTCTAAATAAAATACTCCGGACCCTTCAGCCTCAGCCTCCCAGCCCCTGGGACTACAGGAGTGTATCACTGCATGCAGTTTTGAGGATTCAAGGTGAAGGGATGTGGGGAGAGAAAGGAAGGTGAATGTGATAGACTGTCTTTGGCATTTCCACCTGTTTTTTCCTGCTGCCATAAGAAGATATTTGCAGAGATGCCTGAGGAAGGCCACCACCCAAGACCTCTGATACAGAGGATTCTGTAGGGAAGTGCCTAGGCTAGAAGTGCAAATATGTGTAAGAGCATGGCCCACACTAGGGACCCGAGACCTTGACTGTAACTCCTTCCAGAGATTGTGGTACATTGGCTGTGCACCAAGCCTGGTCGGGGGAAGGCAGCATTTCCTCATCACCTGCCAGGGAAAGCCTTTGTACTTGTCTGTGGTCAGGCATGACAAATTTCACAAGTTTTTAGCCATGAGCCAAATTCCTTGAAATATTTGTTAAGGAATCATAGAAAATATAGATATTATATCAAAACCATAAAGAAATTAGTCTGACCTGCTTGAGAAACTCAAACCCAACAAGCATCTTGAATTGACATTCATCCTGGTTTCTCATGCAGAAAGTTTATGAGTTTAACTACAAACATTTCTGAACACCTAGCTGTCCACCAACTACTCCTTACTAAACCAAGCTCTTTACCTAAACTTTTGTTCTATCAATTATATTGACCTTTGGTCAATCGTTCAATAAAGGCCCAATATAATACTAATCATTTTTTTCCTGTGCTAGAGATTGAACACAGGCCTCACACATGCTACCACCCAGGCCCTAGCCCTGGTCTTAACCTTAACTTTAACTGCACTCACTCTGTATCTATAAACCTAACCTTAACTTTCATGTCTCTTAAAACTCGTGATCTTATCCTGAATCCAGATGCTTCTCTTCACTCTAAACCTATTATCAATAACCCAATAAAAAATCCAAACTTGGGCTAAATCCGATTTTAAATTTAGTATTAACCTTTCTCTAACTTTGGTATTAAATACTAGTATCCGACCATTGCCTCTCCATATACTCCCTCCATTGCCTCTCTGTAAGAGGTTGCAGAATGAATAAATTCCACAGCAACATCTATAATAGCAAAGAACTGAAAATAGCTGTTTCAGGAGGTGGAAAAGGCCATGACTTCATTTTCACCCCACCATCAAGGTGGTTCTAGGGATCCCAAAACAGAACTCAAAAGAAAATTAGAAATGAGGATGCTCTGAACATGCACAATGGGAAGGAAAGGAGTTGACTGAGCCAGGTGTGTTGCAAGCCTGTAATCTCAGTGGCTCCGGAGGCTGAGACAGGAGGATCACAAGTTCAAAGCCAGCCTCAGCAATGGCAAGGTGCTTAGCAACTCAGTGAGACCCTGTCTCTAAATAAAATACAAAATAGGGCTGGGATGTGGGTCAGTGATTGAGTGCCCCTGAGTTCAATCCCTGGTACAAAAAAAAAAAAAAAAAAAAAAAAAACAACCCTGGTGACTGGATCAGCCATCGTTACATTAATGAACCTTTAGGAAGAGAGCTGGGAATGTAGCTCAGTGGTAGAACACTTGCCTGGCATGGGCAAAGCTCTGGGTTCAATCCCCACTACTGCCAAAAAAAAAAAAAAAGGTGTTTTTCAAAACAGATTCAGAGAAAGGAATTCTGAATAGAAGAATTTGCCCCAGAGTTGGTAAACATGCCATAATCTCCTCTTGCATTTGAGATTTCCAACTGTGCTCAGATTCACAGGCCATGGACCCCTGACACAGACTGACCAGCACTTTGGTAAAACCAAAGTGAATATTTTCTTCATCTATACTCTCTCCCAGGAAACACAGAGTACTTGCACTTTGGCAATTCAAATTACTGACCCTGTGCACATTTCAGCAGCTGAGCTAATTGTATCCACAATTGGAGAGTGGTGGGTGTGTGTGTTTAATTTTAAATATAATTTATTTTTGCAATGCCAGAGACCAAACCTGGGGCCTTGCCCATGCCAGACAAGTGCTCTATTACTAATCTACATCCCCAGCCCAAGGGGCGTTATTTTCTAAAATTTTTTTTGTACTATGTGGGAAGCCGTTCTTGCACGAGATTTGAGCTACCTCCCTGGCTGGGTGTGAGACGCTTAGACAAGCTGTGTCAGAGCCTTCCCCACCCTTCCCCAGGTGCGAGGGCTTGTCCGTGTGGGGGTGTGACTGACTACTGACCTGAAAATCAATCACTGACCCTGACCTTGGAATGCTGCCCCCCTCGACCTTCATTGGATGGAATTTTCCCCTGAATTTTTTGTTCCCCAATAAAAGCTCACTCCCTGGCGTGTTTCACTCTCTCTTGCTGGCCTCTTATGTAAACCTCACTACCGCATCAGGTGGCTAAAGGCAAGAGCTGGGAGAAGCCCTCTCTGAGCTGGGCAAACAAAAGGTAAATTGAGAGTCATGTGTCTTTAATTTGAACTCATTAGTTAATTTCTATGACCTCTAGTATGAAGTTAGCGTGCTAGTCGAATGGCTGAGTACTAGGAATTGAACTAGGGGTCTTAACCACTGAGCCACATCTCAGCCCTTTTTATTTTTTATTTTGGACATGATCTTACTAAGTTGCTTAGGGCCTTGTTAAGTTACTGAGTTTGGCTTTGAACTTGTGATCCTCCTGTCTCAGGCTCCTAAACCACAGGGATTACAGGTGTGAGCCACTGTGCCCAGCTATATTTTCTATATTTGGGAAGAGTTGGCAGGTATTATGATGATATGATGTGCTCAAATAGCTCCTTAGAGTCTTTAAAAAACAATATTTGCACATCTATGTAAAAGGAACTGTAACAATTTCAATGAGAAGCAGCCCAGGCATAACTGTTAAGAGCATCTAAATTCAAGCCAGTCCTCAGGAACCCTTTTGTTTGAGCATAACAAGGTGGAGACAATGATTTTTTAATCATTATTTATTTTATGAAATTTGGATTTTTGGAATGTGTTTTTCAAGAAGAAAGAGGATAAGTTTCAAATTCAACTCTTTTGGATGTTGACTACTTTGGACTTTAACTTTAGTGCCATGACTTTAATTTCTCCCTGAAAAATTGAGTAGAAGGAAGCACTTCTCTCAACTTTTGTATATTTTATATTGGATATTTTATTATTCCTTATTGCAGAAACCCTGTGTTGGATAATGAGGCTGAACATAATTTATAACAGAAAAAAAATAGGGACTGAATTGTTTTTAAAATAGAAAAATTTTGGTCCTTAGCAGGTATTCTCAGATGAAGAAACCAGTGGAGATATGAACTCCACTCTCACCCTGACCTTCTAGATTTTTTTTTTTTTAAAGATAGAGTGAGAGAGGAGAGAGAGAGAGAATTTTTAATATTTATTTTTTAGTTCTCGGCGGACACAACATCTTTGTTTGTATGTGGTGCTGAGGATCGAACCCGGGCCGCACGCATGCCAGACGAACGCGCTACCGCTTGAGCCACCTCCCCAGCCCTAGATTTTTGTAAGCTGAATTTCCAGAACCTCTGAGTGAAGCCTCATGTCTGAAAGTCTTTTTTTTTTTAAGAGAGAGAGAGAGAGAATTTCCCAACATTCAGTTTTCAGTCCTCGGTGGACACAACATCTTCATTTTTTATTTTATGTGGTGCTGAGGATCAAACCCAGCACCCCGCACGTGCCAGGCGAGCGCGCCACCGCTTGAGTCACATCCCCAGCTCCAGAAAGTCTTAACTAATTGCTTCAGTTATGTATATCATCCCCCCTTATTTCCAATAACCACTGTTATTCCTAGATTTCCTGGATTTAAGCTGGCTCTGGAAATTCCCAAACATAGAAAATCCTATTTTCTAAGCCCTGTAAATGTTAGGCAACCTTGTGATATATGAGAATATGAACTCACTGTGGGGAAAGATGCAAAGTCTTTTTTTTTATATTTATTTTTTAGTTTTTTAGGTGGGCACAATATCTTTATTTTATTTTTACGTGGTGTTGAGAATTGAACCCAGGGCCTCACGCATGCTAGGTGAGCGCGCTACCACTTGAGACACATCCCCAGCTCCAAGTCTTTTTTTTTTTAAAAAAAGGAAATTAACCCAAACCATCTGCGATTTTTTAATTGCAAGTATTAAAAGTAATACTTAGTTATGAAAGAAAATTAAGGTGAAATGCAAAACAGTTGGCATAGAAGGACAAAAGGTGAAAACTGGGATGTGCAATTAGTCATTCTACATATCCTTCTCTCTTTTTTTAAAATTTTTATTCTAATTTATTATATATAACAGCAGAATGCATTTCAATCATATTACACATATAGAGCACAATTTTTCATATCTCTGGTTGTTCATATCTAGAGTCACATCATTCTTGTCTTCATTCATGTACTTAGGGTAATGATGTCCATTTCGTTCCACCATCTTTTTTACCCCAAAGTCTTTTGATCCCCCACTTGGCCACATAAGATAGATCTTGGACCTGGAATGTTTCCTAATCAAAAGATGAAGAACTTATGCTGGGTTTACTGCCTTGAGTGGGAATTATTTTTCTCTATTAGTCTTTTAAAAATATCCAGTATTTTGGTGTTTCTTACATATTAGGAAGTGTTTATAATATAAAATAAAATTATTTTTCCATCTTGTAATTTGTTTTCTTTTTTGAGTACTGGGGATTGAACTCAGGGGTATTTGACCACTGAGCCACATCCTAAACCCTATTTTGTATTTTATTTAGAGACAGGAGTTGCTTAGGGCCTCGCCATTGCTAAGCCTCCTGCCGTGGTCTCCCGAGTCTCTGGGATTACAGTTAGTTTGTAATTTTTAAAAAATTTTCACATGGAAGGGATGATCAATCTCTTATGTTCAAGTATTACATTTTTTAAAATTCTTTTTGTTGCTGATGGACCTTTATTTAATTAATTTAGTTATATGTGTTGCTGAGAATCCCAGTGTCTCACACATACTAGGCAAGTGCTCTGCCACTGAGCTACAGCCCCGGCCCAGATTTTACATTTTGAAGTTAGGTTTTCTCCATTACATGGTCGTAAAGTCAGTTGCCCATCTTTCACCCCTTATAATTTTTTTCTTTTGGTTTTAAATTTTGACCTATTTGGAGTTGAACCTTTAAATATAGATTGTAGCCCATTATTTTCTCCCAGAAAAGGTTAATAAATTGACCTCAAAATCTTCATTGAAAAGTCATCTTTTCCCAACTGATTTGAGATGTCCCAAAGGCTATGATTGGCTCCATCAGGAGGAAGGGGGGGTGTTAAAGAAAGTCTTTAAGGGTTACATTCCAGGTGTGCTCTGGTAGGGGGTGTCCCAGGGAGTCCTGATGGGAGTTAGGATTCACTTGTTCATTTGGGAGATATTCACTTACCATATTCTCAGTAGACATTTCCTTCCTGTAGTGGGTGTGTTCAAGGGCACTTAACCAGGGGAAGAAAAAAATGAGTCTCCCTAATCTTGTTAGGAATGGGGAGAGGGAGGGGAGAAGAGAGAACGAGAAAAAAACGTTATTTAAAAAAATAAGCCTTAGAGCAAGAAGGACTATATTCATAAGGTGAAGGTGAAAGGAAAGTGACCACAACACTCTGAGCGACCAAGAGATCTTTATTGCAACACTGCAAAAGAGAGAGAAAGAAAGAGCGGGGAAAGAAGAAAGGGGGGGGTAGAACAGAGAAAGAGAGAGAGAGAGAGAGAGAGAGAGAGAGAGAAGAAGAAGAAGAAGAGGAGGAGGAGGAGGAGGAGGAGGAGGAGGAGGAGAGGAGAGGGTAAGAGGGAGAGCAAAAGCAAGAGAAGAAAGAGAGAGCAAGAGAGAGAGACAAAGGGAGAAGAGCAATAGAGAAGGGCCGGGCAGGAGGGACTTTTTTATAGCCCAAATCTAATGGGGTTTTGGTCTGCAAGCTGCCTTATTGGCATACAGTGATTGGATCATACAGTAATGTCATCTTATGTGCTCAGGCAGATGGGGCAGGGGCTAGATGTGGGTTTCCATTGCACCAGACGCGTGAGTGTCGAGTGTTCAGCCTTGAGTGGGGTTCAGTGTTCAGGCTTGAGCAAACAGGTGATAAAGGACCAGACAGAGGGGGGTTTGAGTGCGTGGGTTATCCTGCAGCTAACATTCCTTCAGCCTGCTCTGCAAACAACATAGTTCAGCCTGTCCTGCACCTAAAAAAAGGGATCACTATTACAGTACTGCACCCCAGGAAATTTGTGTCCGAGTACCTCCTAGGCCCACTAGCCTTCCCAGGCATCAGTCACCAGGGAGTGGCAAAGCAGAGGCTAATCTCTTGAGATGACTTCTTTTTTTGGAGGGGGGGGGGGGCGGGAAATTGAACTCAGGACCACTGGACTGGTAAGCCACATCCCCAGCCCTATTTTGTATTTTATTTAGAGACAGGGTCTCACTGAGTTGCTTAGCCCCTCGCTAAATTGCTGGTGCGAGGTCTGAATTTTGATCCTCCTGCCTCCGCCTCCCAAGCCGCTGGATAACAGGTGGGCGCCCAGCCCCGAGATAACTTTTGAATGGTGCGCCCACAGCCTCTGCCTTGCTCCGAACTACATTTCCCAGAAGGCTCAGCGGTGCGAACTACCTTCCTAGGCAAACTTGCCCTCCTCTTCCTGAGGCTCTCCGGTTCCTACCAATAGTAAGAAAGGGGCGGAAAGTAAAACCCATGTCAAACGCACGGGAGCGGCCTTCTTTGGGAGCCGGGGTTGGAGGCTGATGCAGGACTCAGGCCTTCGCAGTGTGTTTCAATAAAGTCTGCAATCCTTTCTGGTGGCCGCAGCTAATCGCTGATAGGAATCCTGAAACACGGAACCACCTTGTCCACCTCTGGTTACCTTTCTAACTGTGTTTCCCAGAGCACTACTCGGCATGACCTCCTTCTCGCGGGAATTCAGCCTTAAAGTCACGCGCTGGCGGGACCCTGGGGGCTTCCAGCCGCTAATCCAGTGCTATGGAGTGTTTTACTGCCTCGAAAGCTTGGGAGGCCTGAGGTGAGGATCCCCAGAGGAGGGCGGGGCTGACGCCGAGGCTTGTCTTTGTGCCGCGGAGGAGTTGAGGTTGAAATTGTGTGGTTGTTATTATGTGTGTGGTAGTTTCTGAAGAACGATCGTGTGGTCTTAACAGACTGTTGAGTATTTCCGTCTAATGGTCACACGGAGTGGAGAACCTGCTGCGTGAGTGAGAGGCATTAGGACCGCGCGCGGCATTGTGTGCGATCCTGGGCGCTCGTGACTGGCTGGGCGTTTCGGAGTTGTCTCCTCTGTAGTGTATGATTGTGTGACGTTGTGGGCACATGCATCAGAGTACAGGTGGGAATACAGATGCAGACTGTGTGGTTGTAGTTGTGTGTGTGCATGTGGTTAGTGTGTGATTTTGACTGTGACCAGGGTACAGGTGAACCGTGTCTGTGACCGCAGATGTAACTTTGAGCGTCCTCTTGGTAAAAGTGCGGTTGTGCCTGTGGGACCTTTAGAGACTCTGGGTGTGTGGCCTGTGGTTTGGGGAGTGGGTTTCCTGTAACTCAGTGGTACCTCAAAGCACTATACTCTAGTTTTAGGACTTAAAATGCATGTTATCATGATACCCTTTGTCTTTTATTATATTTATTTATTTGTTCAAATGTTCTTAAGAATATTTCATATTAGATACAATAGTTCATTCAGTTTTTTTCTTCTTCTTTTTTTTTTTTTTTTGGCGTGTTGTGTAGTATACTGCATTTATTCATCCCTGCTAATAATGGAGGATATTTGAGCTATTTCTAGTTTTTTATTTTATAAATAATGCTGCTATTACCATACTCTAGGCCAGAAGCTTGACTTTGGGGATCCAACAACTCAGGTTCTAGCCACACACCCCAAAAAACAAAAGGAAAAGGTAATGGACAAAATCATGAAAGAACTTTAATCAGTGTAGCTACACTGAGAAGACAACGGGACCGGTGTCCTTTGCCCTGTCTTTAAGGGACTGACAGTGACTTTTATAAAAAAGTGAGTTTTATAAAAAAGGTAAATGAGGGCAAGGTTTGAGAGTTAGATAACTGGAGGCTTTTCAACAGTTGACAGAGCATGTGGTCTTGACCAGACATGGTCTGGTCCATCATTATCGCAGGACAAGGCAGAACCTTATCTAAAATATGAAAGTTACTGTTTCACATGGAGGGTAGCTAACTTCAATTCATCACAATATATGTATTGATCAGACCCTGTTTCTGGATCCAAGGTTACCACAAGCAAAGGAGATGGATGTGAAATGGAAACAGAGATGCCAAGTCTTTAATCCTACTTTTAGTCACCTATTGGACATTTGCAGGCAAAAGTAAAGAGTTTAAATCCTTGTTACACTACCACTAACATTCTTTTACATAGGGTACACATGCTTGTTCACCAGAGGAATTGCTTCATCATACGATATTTTGCACTTTACCAAATGGTGCAAAATATATACCAAAGTGAATGCACACATTTACACTTGCACAGCAATGTTTAAAACATCTTATTGCTCTGTTTTCCCATCAAAACACGGTTAAAGCTGTGTTTAAAAACAATTTTTAAAATTTTTATGAGTAGATATATAGTAAATTGGGTAAATTTTTAAAAGGAATATTTATTGACCATTGTTCAGCAGTACTTACAATAAAGTAAATAATATACATTTGGTAACATTCTGATTACTACAAAGTTATTTTCTTGGCTTGTGTTGAACCAGTAATCCGAATACTGAAAAGACTGAACCTACCTACATGTAAGGAATGATTTGGGATAGAGAAAAAATATGCAAGTCAAAAAAAATATGCAAGTCAAAAAAAATTTAGATTAAAAACTTTGTCACTCATTTATGTGAGCAGGTTGTAAATTGCCAGCATCTCTAGTCATCTGATCAGGTTTCCATGAGCCAAATCTAAGACATTCCATGAATTATGACCTTTTATTACACAGATTTCAACTTTAAAAAAGGAATGGCTAATTAAAGGAATCCTTAAAATGTTCGCTTAAGTCTTGGTAATTAAGACAAACTAGGATTTGTCTAGTTTACTTGTCTGGGTGCCCAAGTTGTTGAGTAATAGTATTTTTTCCTTTCAAGAATTTTGCAAATAAAACTGTTGCATTTATGTTACTATAGATGTATATTTAACATGGCTTTTTCTTTTCTTTTTTTGATGTTTAATTTAGTTCTTTCCTCTTTTTTTGGTACCAAGGATTGAACTTGGGGACACTTAACCACTGAGCCACATCCCCAGCCCTTTTTTTTTTTTTTTTTTGTATTTATTTAAAGACAGGGTCTCACTGAGTTACTAAGCACCTCGCCTTTGCTAAGGTTGGCTTTGAACTCGAGATCCTCCTGACTCAGCCTCTGGAGCTGCTAGGTACGGGTGAGTGCCACCATGCCTGGCTTATGCCACCATGCCTGGCTTGTGCCATCGCACCTGGCTTATTTATTTTCCTTTTTTTATTGGCACATTATAATTATACATAACAGCTGGATTTTTAAAATTTGTTCTAATTAGTTACAGATGACAGTAGAATGCATTTTGACACATTGTACACAAATGGAGCACAACTTCTCAATCCTCTGGCTGTACATGTTGCAGAGTCACACCAGTAAGTGTAATCATACATATATAGGGTAAAAGTAATGTCTGTCTCATTCTACCATCCTTCCCATCCCCACAGCCCCACCTTGTGGCTGCTTTTAATTATCCAATTTAAACTGTCCAGTTAACTATAGAATCATTTATTTAACCTGAAGTGTTATGGTTTCAGGAAAAATTTCAATTTAACTTGAAGTGACTTATTTCTTAGGTTACACAGAATGATGGAATCTCAGGAACATGGGTTTACCACCCATGGTTTTTGTTTTGGTGAATGTTTTAAAAAATAAAAACCAACCATTATGTAAGCATTTTATGTACGCATGTGCATGTGTATACGCGCACACACACACAAAAACAAAAACCCCAGAATGGTCCTTAGGTATATGAGTTAAAACAAGTTCTGAGTAATGACTATGGAAAACTTCCCCAACTTTTAGAAAAGCATATGAAATATACCATCATATCAAATGTTCTTTCCTGATAAAGGATGCAACTAAGGAAAGTTTTTATTTGTTCAAAGTAACTAGTGCTATTGATGCAAAACAAAAAAATAAATAAATAAAACCCAACAACTGCCCCAATACTACTTTCAAAACCAATATATCAAACTTGATTTTCATTAGAATGTAGTTATTTTTTCATACTAGTAAAGCAAAAACCAAAACCCATATTTTATGTATTACACATATTAAAAACAATACAAACAATTATTGAGCTTCATCTTCTGGACAAGAATGTCAAGTTAGTCTCTCTTACTAAAAAAGCAATTATAATTTGAGGACGCTTCATATTTGCCTCTTTTGCCAGCACCAGGGCTGTCTCATCTGAATCTTTCCATTTCATGAGAAACATCAGTTCTCCACTGCTGTCTGTGGGACCAGTTATTTGCTCAGGATCAAGACCTCTGGCAAAGCCTCTTGGTTTGTCAGTGGCTTCTCTTTTCTTTTTGGCTTGCTATCATCAGATTCATTGTTAGGTAAAGATTTTTGGGGGGGGATGCTGGGGTAGCACGCTCGCCTAGCATGCGTGAGTCACTGGGTTCGATTCTCAGCACCACATAAAAATAAAATAAAGATATTGTGTCCACCTAAAAATCTTAAAAATAAATATTTAAAAAAAGTTCTTTTTTTGGTACCATTTTTTTCTTTACAAGCTTTTTTTTAATATTTATTTTTTAGTTGTAGTTGGGTACAATACCTTTATTTTGTTTATTTATATGTGGTGTTGAGGATTGAACCCAGGACCCTGCATGCGCTGGGCAGGCACTCCACCACTGAGCCAAAACCCCAGCCCCTCTTTACAAGCTTTTTGAGAATTAAAAAATGTGTCAGTTCTGGACGATCTAAATTTTCTTCAGGTTCCCAAGTATTGTCAGCATCTCTAAATCCCTTCCACTTCAGAAAATAATTCCCTCTTTCCATTTATGACACATCAATCTAGTATTTTTCCTATTACAAATTCTTCAGTCTCTGTCAACTTTTTTTACTTTTTCGATTCTGTTTCTTTCCCATTTTTTGCAATGTAGTTTTATTGGAGGCCATTTTTTAAATTGCAGACTTAAAGAGCTATCTTTCACCACCGATGCTCCAGGTCTTGGATCTCTGCACCTCCATATAAATGTTTTTTACATTGGTGCTTAACAATCTCTTAGATCAATGTTAAGAACTTCGCCAAGATCCCACATGGGTCCCTTGTGATGCCTCTTCTGTCATTTCTCGTTTACAATCACTCTTCAGAATTCTGTCACCAGTAGGTTTTTGTTTTTTATTTGATACTAAGGAATGAACCCAGGAGCACTTTACCACTGAGCTACATACTCTACATACTCAGCCCTTTTTATTTTTTATAATATTTTTAGTTGTTGATGAATCTTTTATTTTATTTTATATGTGGTGCTGAGAATCGAACCCAGTGCCTCACATGCTAGGCAAGTGCTCTACCACTGAGCCACAACCTCAGACCATACTCAGCCCTTTTTAAATTTTGAGACAGGGTCTTGCTAGGTTGCAGATACTGATCTCAAACTTGTAATCCTCCTGCTTCAGCCTGCCAAGTCCCTGGAATTTCAGGTGGATTTCACTGCACCAGGCTTTTTGGGGGGTGGGGTAGTGGGGATTGAAATCAGGGGCACTAGGACACTGAGCCACATCCTTAGACCTATTTTTAATATAATTTTTAATAACTTTGTTTTATTTATTTATCTTTATGTAGTGCTGAGGATCGAACCCAGGACCACACATGTACTAGGCAAGCACTCTACCACTGAGCTACAACCCCACCCCTATTTTGTATTTTATTTAGAGACAGCGTCTCACTGAATTGCTTAATGCCTCACTTTTGCTGACGTTGCTTTGAACTTGAGATTCTCCTGCCTCAGCCTCCCAAGCTGCTGGGACTAGAAGTGTGTGCCATCACGCCCGGCTAGCATACATTCTTTTTTTTTTTTTTTTTTTTTAAAGATAGAGTGAGAGAGAGAGAGAGGGAGAGAAAATTTTAATATTTATTTTTTAGTTTTTGGCGGACACAACATCTTTGTTTGTATGTGGTGCTAAGGATCGAACCCAGGCCGCACGCATGCCAGGCGAGCGCGCTACCGCTTGAGCCACATCTCCAGCCCTAGCATACATTCATAAGCCTGACTTATTTTGCTCTATACTTGTTGTGTGAAATTCACAAATGTTAAGTGTAATTGTACTTATTTCTCATTGCATTTGGGAATATATTGTAATATATTAATTGATTACACTTTTGATGGATATTTTAGTAGTTCTGAATTTGAGACTATTGCCCATTATTTTCCTTCAATGAAAAGTCTACCATGTTTTTGTTGGGCAAATACTTAAAAGTAGAATTGCTAGATTATATGGTGTTCCATTTTATGTTCAACCCAGCAATTTATGAAAGTTCCAGTTGATCCACATACTCTCCATTATTTGGTATTATAATCTTTTATGTATTCTGTTCATTGTGTAGTTAAATTTTATAGTAGTTTTAATTTTCATTTCCTTTATGCATAAATGATGTTCAGCACCTTTCTCTATGTTTATTCACCACTTGGATCTCCTCTTTATTGAAGTGACTGTTCAGGTAATCTTGTTCACTTTCTCCTTTTTAATTTTTTTTTTAAGTTTTAGGTGGACACAATATCTTTATTTTACATTTATGTGGTGCTGAGGATCGAACCCAGGGCCTGGTGCGTGCTAGGCGAGCACTCTACCACTAAGCCACAACCCCAGCCCTCCTTTTTAATTTTTAAAATTTAATTTTCAGGGCTGGGGTTGTGGCTCAGCAGTAGAGTGCTCACGTAGCACGTGTGAGGCCCTGGGTTCGATCCTCAGCACCACATATAAATAAATAAATTAAATTAAGATATTGTGTCCAATTACAACTAAAAATAAATATTTAATTAAATTAATTTTCATACTGTGAAAATGCTATAAAGAATTCCCATATACTCTTCACCCATCTGCCTACATAGTACAATTGTGAAAACTGAGAAATTTATACTGATGTAAATTTTTTAACTAGTTTATTGAACTTATTCAAATTTTAAATTTTGTTAATTGTACTTTTCTATTCCAGAAACTAATCAAAGGTCTCCTATTGGTTTATTTTGTCTTGTCCCATTAGCCTTCCCATATCTGACATAGTTGTCTAGCCCTTATTTATTTATTTATTTATTTGGTATCAGGAATTGAATCCAAGAGCACTTAACCACTGAGCCACATCCCCAGCCCTTTTTATGTATTTATTTATATTTATTTTGAGACAGGGTCTCACTAAGTCACTGAGGCTGGCTTTGAACTTGAGATTCTCCTGCCTCAACCTCCCAAGCTGCTGGGATTACAGGCACGTGCCACTGCCCCCAGCTAGCCCTTTATATCTGTTATGAAGATGATTTTGAACAATATTGGCCAGTTATTTGGTAGACTTTTTTCCTTTCTTTCTTTTGTTTTTAATTACTGCATACTTCAGCTTGTGGCCTGAAAGTCAAAACCCTTTGAGATAAAAACATTTCTGTCCTATAGCTGGCTCCTGAAATCCTGGACATTTTTCATATTAGAGGCAGGTTAAAAAATAAACTATTTTCTTATAAACCTGTTTCCTTTTTGAAGTAATATTTCTTGTTCTGCTTATCACTGGTGATGTTTGCTGGGCTTGTCTACCGACATTTGTTTTTTATCTGTGACATAAAAGATGATCTGAGGATTGGAGTGAAATCTATAAACTGACTAGCCCAGAGTCTAGCTCTTGACAGCCACTCAGTTAATAGAAGGAAAATTGCAATCTTCCATCCAAAAGGCAAAACATTCAATAGATTGTAAGAATAGAAAGTTCTACCTGGTTGAGGTGGCTTGTGCCTGTAATCCCAGCAGCACAAGAGACTGAGGCAGGAGGATCTCAAGCTCAAACCAGCTTTGGCAATTTAGCAAGGCCCTAAGCAACTTAGCAAGGCCTTGTCTCAAAATAAAACATAAAAAAGGGCAGGGGAAGTGGCTCACTGGTTAAGTGCCCCTGAGTTCAATCCCTGGTACCAAAAAAAAAAAAAAAAAAGAAAGAAAGAGAAAGTTCTAATTTTTAGGGGGAGGCTATACATAAGTATACATAATTTCTCTTTCAGTTATAAATAACAGAAAAACCAAAATGAAAACACCCTGAACAGTAAAGACTTTAAATATAATACAGGAATTGTTTTCTATTGCTACTACAAATAATTACCAAAACCAATTCCATGGGTCTGAAGTCAGTGGGCACAGCCATTCATCACTTGAGTCTTCTACTCAGGGCCTCCCTATTAAAATCAAGGTATCAGTTGGACTGTCCTCTCATTCGGAGGCTCTTGGGAAGCTTTGTTTTCAAGTTCATCCAGGTTGTTAAAAGAATTTAGGTCCTAGAGGTTCTAGGACCAAGGTTCCATTTCCTTGATATGGTCCCCTTCATCTTTGAGACAACAGCAGATTGAATTGTTTTCGTCCTTCTAATGGAATGCCTTTTTCAATTTAGGCTCATCCTTCGTATTTCCTCATGGTTAAACTTAAGACTATGCATTTTTGGCAAAAAGATCACTGAAATGGTGGTGTTCTTCTCAATGTGTTGTATCAGAGTTATGTGATATTGTATTTTGGTATTAATAGTGTTTCTTGGGGCTGGGGTTGTGGCTCAGCTCTAGAGCGCTTGCCTAGGACATGTAAGGCTCTGGGTTCGATCTTAAGCACCACATAAAAATAAACAAATAAAATAAAGGTATTGTGCCCAACTACAACTAAAAAAAATTTTTTTTAAATAGTGTTTCTTTGATCACTTGATAAAATCACTGCTATTCCCATTGTCTTAAGTAATATCTTGTGGGGAGACAGACACTTCAGGACTGTGCAAAAATCTTATTTCTCATCATGTTTTTGCCCATTAATTTTACCCTCAATTTATGAATCTTATCTATAAGAACACTATGATATTTGACTAATGGTGATTTCTATCAATCCTTCTACATTTAATCTGAATTTTACTGTAAGGAAGGACTATCTATTCCTCATGTATATTTAATTATTTATGGACTCTTGGATATATATTTTATTTTATTCTCTGAGTTTTATTCCATTATTGTCATTATTCATTTTGCTGCCCAGAGTTTAGCCCATTTTGGCCTTTAGGAGTTACTTAAGTTTGATCCTGTGTCCTTTCAATGCATTTTTAAAAAATGAGCATTTTCTTACTTTCTAGCACCATTCACTATTCAAAACTTACCTGGTATTTTCCCTCTTCCAGCCCTGAAATCAGCAATTTCTTCATGGACCCCTAATTTCTTTTATCGGAGAATGAATTTATAAACCAAGATCTGGGCATTGGTGTGCCCCTGCTGGATTTCAGTCAGCAGAAAGAGCTTAAAAAAAAAAAAAAAAATATATATATATATATATATACACACACACACACACACACACACACACACACACATACACACACATATGTACATATATATGTATGTATATAAATTTTGCTACATGCATTTATATCTGGTATACATATATGTGTGTTTACATATATATGTTTGTACATTATATATGTATTTGTTGTTCTTGTTGTTCTAGAGATTTAAACCTAGAGCACTTTACCACTGATCCCTTTTTATTCTTCTTTTTTGGCGGGTGGAAGGGAAGTTGTACCAGGGATTGAATTCAGAGTTACTCAACCACCTGAGCCACATCCCCAGCCCTTTTTTTGTATTTTATTTAGAGACAGGGTCTCACTGAATTGCTTAGCACCTTGCTTTTGCTGAGGCTGGCTTTGAGTTTGTAATCCTTCTGCCTCAGCCTCCTGAGCCTCTGGGATTACAGGCATGTGCCTCCATGCCTGGCTTTGTTGTTCTTTTTGATACAAGGTCTCGCTAAATTGCTTAAGACCTAGTTAAGTAACTGGGGCTGGCCATGATCCTCCTACCTCAGCCTCCTGAGCTTCTGGGATTATAGGCATGTACCGCCACACCTGGCTGTTTATATATTTTAAAACTACAAATTCGGGCTGGGATGTGGCTCAAGCCGTAGCGCACTCGCCTGGCATGCGTGCGGCCTGGGTTCGATCCTCAGCACCACATACAAACAAAGATGTTGTGTTCGCCGAAAACTAAAAATATTTTAAAAATTCTCTCTCTCTCTCTCTTAAAAAAATAAAAAAACCCCTACAAATTCAAACCCATACCTTCAATTCCAATTTAAAAATCACAGTTTCTGTCAAGAACAGTAAAGTATCTGAAATTTGACCCTGCGTGTCAGCTAACAAGTTAATATGAGACAGTTTCACAGATGTTGGCAGAAGACATGGGACTTTTGGGTCAGCAATATTATTTTGTTTGCTTTTCTGGGTTTCAATTATCTTGTGTGTGTGTGTGTGTGTGTGTGTGTGTGTGTTGCTAGGGATTAAACCCAGGGCTTTGTGCATGCAAGGCAAGCACTCTACCAACTGAGCTGTATCCCCAGCCCTATGGGTTTCAATTATCTTAAATCAAGACCTGTTATCCCGCAAATCCTCTTAAACTATGTAGGATTATTTTTTCTTGTTAGGACTTGGGACCTAATCATACTAACCAAGCTTACTGAAAACTGTTTTTTTTAATGTATATTTATTTTTTATTAATTTTTAAATTTGTTTTAATTAGTTACACATGACAGTTGAGAACTGTTGACTTACTTTTAGGAATTACCCATTAACATAGGGTACAAGTAAAATGATACACACACAGGATATATATTATAGCATTGTTTATTATAGTGAAAGACTGGAAATAACCAAAGGATCATTAACTACAGATGAGTTGAAAAATTAAGATATGTTCATTCAATGAAATGCAGTGTGATTATGAAGACAATTACATATCATAATATGTACTGGTTGGGATTTATTTTAAGATATATGAATTCCAACCAGTAAAAATATCTATGTCTATAATAGTATGTATAATATACTATAATTAGAGTAAAAGAATTTTATATCCTTGTATATGTGTATGTTTGCATGTACACAAACATATATTCTTTAGGCCATCTTTATCTTGCTGAAATCCTCCTGTTGTAGTCCAAATAGAACTGTCTCTTGGGAGATTGCCCATTCTTCTCATTGATAGCTCTCAAATGTTTGTGTGGGGTGAATAGAGGGGAGATTTTCATTCTGGGAGCTTTGAGGCAACTGGGATCTCATGTCTCTCCTTTCGCCTTTCCCAGCTCTACCGCTTTCCAAAAGAGGAACCCAGAGGTCTTTCAACAGATATCAAAGCCATGGCTCAGGTGAGATGCTATTTCCTGTTGCTCAGATAGAAACATTTTTACCTCTAGCACATAGGAACATTTGCTTTCTCATCTTGGTGCTTTTTATTTTTTTAAAAAAATCCTTTTAGACAGTCTAATTGTAAGTAGTGCCAAAGTGTTCTTACTCTTCTGTAAAAGAAAGGGTATTTAGTAGGCCAGTTTAAATTTTTTTCCATTGTTGGTAATAGTTATAGAAAAAAGAAGTGGCTACATAATCTTATTTAATTTTTATACTCTTAAGTTGTAGATAACAGTTAGGCATCCATATTTCTCTAAAGAACTTTTAATCAGAATTTTTAAAAAATTTTTTTTTAATATTTATTTTTTAGTTATAAGTGAACACAATGTCTTTATTTTACTTTATATGATGCTGAGGATTGAACCCAGTGCCTCATGCATGCCAGGCGAGCTCTCTACCTCTGAGCCACAACCCCAGCCCCTTAAACAGAATTTTATTTTTTATTTTTATTTTTTTAAAGAGAGAGTGAGAGAGGAGAGTGAGAGAGAGAGAGAATTTTTAATATTTATTTTTTTAGTTCTCGGCGGACACAACATCTTTGTTGGTATGTGGTGCTGAGGATCGAACCCGGGCCGCACGCATGCCAGGCGAGCGCGCTACCGCTTGAGCCACATCCCCAGCCCTAAACAGAATTTTAAAACGGAATTTTCATCAGAAAATAGTTTATCAATCATTCTTTTTATAGTTTGAGCTGTAGATGGACACAGTATTTTTATTTTTTATTTATTTATTTTTATGTGGTGCTGAAGATCGAACCCAGGGCCTCACACTGTGTGGGAAGTGCACAACCCCAACTCCTCATCATTTTTTTAGTTGAAAAATTATTTAATGTAAAAACAGTCTGACTGGGTTGGGGTTGTGGCTCAGCTGTAGAGCGCTCGCCTAGCACACGCGAGGCTCTGGGTTTAAACCTTAGCACCACAAAAAAATAAAATAAAGATATTGTGTCCATCTACAACTAAAAAATAAATATTAAAAAATAAAAAAACAGTCTGACCCAAAGCCAGGCTCAGTAGTAAGTGCTTGTAGTTCTAGCTACTTGGGAGGCTGAGGGAGGAAGATCACTTTAGAATAGGAGTTCAAGATTAGTCTGGGAAACATAGTGAAATCCTGTCTCTTTAACAACAACAAAAGTCTGACCTACATCAGGTTTAATGTTTTTTACATTGGTTACCAGTTTCCCCTTTCAGGACCTGAGCTCCATTTCCTCCTAAACAATCCAGTACCCTTTATAGTTGCCTCCATTTGCTGGGGTGGGAATGGGTGGTGGGGCCGGGTAATAGGATTAAACTCAGGGGCACACGATCACTGAGCCACATCCCCAGCCCAATTTTATATTTTTAAATTTAGAGACAGGGTCTCACTGAGTTGCTTAGTGCCTCGCTTTTGCTGAGGCTAGCTTTGAACTCGTGATCCTCCTGCCTCAGCCTCCCAATCTGCTGGGATTACAGGTGTGCACTACTGTACCCGGGTACAGTTTCCCCCTTTTTAAAACAATGCTTACATGCTCCCTTACTAAGTGCTCCAGCATTTCCTATCTCCAATTTCTTCCACAAATCCTGATAGTACAGAAATATGTTCCTCATATTGAATTAATCTAATTTGCCTGGACACTTGAATGGGAAAGAAGTGAGTAACTAGGGCACATAGAGAGAAGCACTATTATCTCCACAAACCTTGGTTTTCCAGTAAGAATTTTTGTAATGGTTTTGTTCAACTTCAGTCTTAGTACATGGCAAGTTCTCCTGGTTTATGAGATTTTTAGGTTTGGGAAAATAACTGCTGATTGATTAAAGCTCTAATACTCCAGTATGCATCCATGAGATACTGATATCAAGTGGGACGTGGTAGCACATGGTTGTTATCCCAGCTACTTGGGAGGTAGAAACAAGAGGATCACAATTTCAAGGCCAGCCTCAGCAATTTAGCAAACCCTGTTTCAAAATAAAAAATAAAAAGGGCTGAGAATGTAGCTCAGTGGTCTAGCGCCTCTGAGTCAGTCCCCAGTACTGGAGGGAAAAATTGATAATACCATTATGTTAATCTGGATCATCCACCATCATTTTTCTATAACTCAGGAACAAGAGGGACTTAAAATTGGACAGTGGATGGTTAATATGGAGCCATTGTCAAGGAGGTCTTTAAAGATCACTTCTGGCCTAATTTTTTAATTGAAGGCAAAAAAAGTTAACATTTATATCCTTACAATAGAATGTTAATCAGTGAGAAATAAATATACTTATAAAAGCATTTATTGTAACAATTCTTATGATAGTAGCATCAGGATGAATTAGTGTTAAATTATATGCAAATTTAATTTTCTAAAATAAAATATTTTTAAAGCCATTTACATATGTTTTCAAGTGAAGTAAAACTCTTCCAGTCCTGCCCCATCTGCATTTAACTTTTTGTTTGTTTATTTGTTTTTTTGGTATGAGAGATTGAATCCAGGGGCGCTTACCCACAGAGCCACATCCCCAGCCCTTTTTAATATATTATTTAGAGACAGGGTCTTGCTAAGTTGCTTAGGGCCTCACTAAGTTGCTGAGACTGGCTTTGAACTTGAGATCCTCCTGCCTCAGCTTCCCGAGCCACTGGGATTACAGACATGTGTCACTGTGCCCAACTTCAACTCTTGAATATGGTTTAATTGCTGTCTTTTGATAAATTTGTTATATTAATGATCCCTCAATTTACTTCAAAATAAAAAGGGACATCATATTCCCACATTTTACTTTTCATTTTTCCTGACTCTGTTAAGGAAAAACAGTCAGGAAAAAAGCCTGACTTTATTTAAAGCCATGATAACATTACATGTAATATTATCATGGCTTTAAATATCATTCTTACTGGGCATAGTGGCACATGCCTGTAATCCCAGTGGCTCTGGAGGCTGAGGCAGGAGGATCACAAGTTCAAAGCCAGCCTTAGCAACTTAGTGAGACCCTAAGGAATTTAGCAAGACCCTATCTCAGAATAAAAAATAAAAAGGGTTGGGGATGTGGCTCAGTGGTAGAGTGTCCCTGAGTTCAATCTCTGGTACCAAAAAAGAAAAAATTATTCTCTATCAAGTCATCTTATGGCTTTATTCTAATATACTCTTTCATTTTCCCTGGGGTTAATTGTTTCTTCTACTACTTGTTTAGTTGTTTGTGTTATAGCTAAGAGTTCCCAGTATTGTTGCCACGTGCCACAGTCAATAAGTTTTCTATCAGGAACACATCAGTTCCCTTTGAACATAGAAACTTCCTTCCTATTCCATTGTCTCCTACTCCCATCTGATCTGGTTATTCTCTAGACCTGTGACATAGCTTTCCTAAGACTTTCCTTTTATCACTTTCCCTGGATCCCCGCCCCCCCCCCCATACACTCTGTCTAGTGTTCTTTACCTGTTTCCTGAATCCCATGTCATCTTTTTCAGGTTGACTCCCTCATTTGGGTGGAATATATCCTCTAGTAGTTTTCCTAGGAAATTGTATTTGAGTCCTTGTATCTCTAGAAATGTCATTTTTAAATACTCAGAACAGAGTAGAGAGTTTGGTTTTAGAATTCTAGGTCAGAATTCATTTTCTCCCCCAGGATATTGAAGAATTGTTCTTATTATTTCTTGCTTTTAGAGAGTTCTTGAGAATTCCATTGACCCTCTGATTCTTGATGCCTTTTATATGACCTGCTATCCTTTGGATGCTTTTAGTGTTCTGTCTTTATCCCTTATTCTGAAATTTTACCTATTTGAGAGAAGGGGAAGAAAAAGAAGATCACATAGTATTCATGATTTATTGTATGTCAGGTATCATGCAAGGCATTGTGAACACAATTCCATTAATTACAATACTCATCTTGGCTGGATTTTTGTACCTTCCCACCCTTGTTCAGATGATAAAAATATCCCACTAAACAGAGTTTTGTCTGGAGAAAATAGAATGACATGGAAGCACAATGATCCTGTTGTGCTCATTTTTTACAGTCCTCTATATGCATCCCAGACATTCATATGCTCACTGTATTTCACTTCTGCTACCTTAATCTTTTTCTCCTACACAAAACATTTCTTTTTATTAATCAAGTCATATACATGGTTGTTGTTCCAGGAGTCAGTGATGTTCAGTGATGTATCCATAGACTTCTCTCAGGAGGAGTGGGAATGCCTGACTGATGATCAGAGACATTTATACAGAGATGTGATGTTGGAGAATTACAGCAACCTGGTTTCAATGGGTAAGGACATCTGTCCATAATAATTCAGATTCTGCCCTTGGAAGGTTTGTTTCCTCCAGTATGAAATGTTCTCCTACCTTTCATAGACCAGTTGGAGTCCTACATCCTTTCTTTGATCCTTCCTATAATGTCATGTCTTTCTTTACAGTGAGGAGTAGACTTGAAATCTGAGTCAATTCTCATTCTACATTTGTGTCATTACTTCTTTTGTAAGCAGGACATTCCATTTCTAAACCAAATGTGATCTCCTACTTGGAGCAAGGAAAGGAGCCCTGGTTGGTTGACAGAGAGCGGACAAGAGACCAATGGCCAGGTAAGTGAGGCACAGCAGGTAAAGATCCAGTTGGTTAGTAGAGAGACTGCTTCTTTGACATGCTCTCTGAGAAGCTCCCCTCAAAATCTTTAGTCCAGCTGTACATAAGCTTTCAAAGAAGGTTACCTTTTCCCCTTACATAACTCACTTTGTCTGCTTTTCTGCTCTTATCTCCTAATTCTAACTAGCCTGTACTCTCTTCCACCCTGTCTAATGATATTCCTTTCTGTCCATATTTTGGATCCAGTTTCTTCCCAGCTTCTCATCCTCTTGTATTTAGTCTTGTAAAAACATCACTGTTTCCTGAAATATATGTTTTCCTACATTGCCAAATGTCACATTCCTCATGACTAAAATATTCAGGGTCACTCCAGGTGAACTGGTCTACTTGAAATAACCACACAAAGACAGACAAACACCTTTTTCTTTGGGTCCTGCGACGGCTCCTCTGACCTTAAGGGTCCACAGAAAGAGAGAGAGAGAGAGAGAGAGAGAGAGCGAGCGAGCACATGCTGAACCCTTTTATTGAGAAGAAGCCATTCAAATGAGGCAAGGGGTTAAGTTTCAGGGGGTTGAGTCTAGCTTCCTGACATCTGCTGTCAGCAGGTTGACTGACATCTAGGAAGGCCACGCCCAAAGGCAAAGCAGGAGAAGGAGACACACAAAGGGCGTTTCCATGGAACATTCTATTCCCAGACAGGGCAAAGGGTTAGTATTACAAAGGAATAGGTGAATTTAGCTCCTGAAGACACACCTTCTATTTCCTTGGCTGGTACAACGCCTAAGTCACCAGGAAATGTAGTAATCAGTCAGAGCCTCTTGCTTCAGGATGAAGGCGTGGGTCAGAGAGGCTTCCCACAACCAAATACTTATTTTCTTTAACTATTTTTTCATTTTGGATCTAGGAGCTCCAAATCTTTACTGATTCAATCATACTTTTAACCAGTATTTACTATTTTACTAACATGTGTTGCAAAAGCAGGGGCAGGTTTGTATGTGTTAAGCTCAAGATACTAATTGGATATAGCATAAATGTCATATAGGCAATTTTATACATAAGTCGAGGTCAAATCAGGTTTGGAGAACTTGGAGAGCCTTCACTATAGAAGCACCCAGCATTGTACTGGATGAGATAACCGAGGGGCATGAGTATATATTAAAGGCAATGACAGCACCCTTAAGTGCCCCAGTGTCTAGAAGTCTACAGAATACAAAGGTATGGCAAAGAATTGTAGGTTGAGCAGTTGGGGATAGAAGCCAAACTCATGGGAGACAGTGTGCCATAAGGAGTAGATATTTTAATAGTTTCTACATGCGTTTTCTCATATAATTCTTGGATGCGTGCTCTCTCGCTCCCCTTTTTTTGTGGAGGAGTGGTACTAAGCATTGAACCCAGGGATGCTTAATTACTGAGCACATCCCCAACCTTTTTTTTATTATTATTATTAGCTGTAGGTGGACACAATAAATTTATTTTATTTATTTTTATGTGGTGCTGAGGATCGAACCCAGTGCCTCACACATGCTAGGCAAGTGCTCTATCACTGAGCCACAACTCCAGCCCTCCCAAGCCCTTTTTTATTTTTTATTTTAAGACAGGGTCTGAGTTGCTTAGGGCCTCACTAAGTTGCTGAGACTGGCTTTGAACTTGAGATCCTCTTACTTCAGCCTCCCAAGCTGCTGGTATTACAGGTGTGCGCCATTATGCTTGGCATTTGTGTCTTTATTTTTGAGACAGAGTCTTACTTTGTTACCTAGGCTGGGTTCAAGTAATCCTCCTTTCAGGTAGTTAGGACTACAGGTAAATGCCACTACACTTGGCTTAGTTATTTTTAATACTTTTGTCTTTTAACTAGAGTAAAAAAGCAATTTATATACTACTGGTATATTATTAGAGTCTTCTAAATATGACTGTTTGTACCTTTATAGTGAGTTTTGTATTTTCACATTGTGAGTGTCCTTTTGTTTCTATTTGGAAAAAAAAAAAAACTCTTGGCATTTCTTTTCTTATTTTTTATTATTTTTTTATTCTGATTTATTATATATGACAGGAATGTATTGCAATTCATATTACACATATAGAGTCCATTTTTTCATATCTCTGGTTGTATACAAGGTATAGTCACACCATTCATATCTTCATACATGTACTTTGGATAATGATGTCTTTCTCATTCCACCATCATTTCTAACCCTATGCCCCCTCTCTTCCCCTCCCACCCCTCTGCCGTATCTAGAATTTGTCTGTTCATCCCATGCTCCCCCTCCCTACCCCACTATGAAACAGCCTGATGCTGGTTGTTTTAATGAATCATAATTATAGCCATTATTTATCAGGTGGTTAGTATGTGCCCAATATTGTTAAAACACTTCATGAACTAGATTTCTTTTTATTGTCATTTTTTGTTTGTTTGTTTGTTTTTGATAGAGAGAGAGAGAGAATATTTTTTTAATATTTATTTTTCAGTTTTTGGTGGACACAACATCTTTATTTTATTTTTATGTGGTGCTGAGGATAGAACCCAGCGCCCTGTGCATGCCAAGGCAAGTCGTTACCACTTGAGCCACATCCCCAGCCCCTTATTGTCATGTTTGTTGAGATATAATTTACATATGGTACAATTTGCCCTACTTAGTTTTATAGTTATATGAATTTTGACAACACAAATATGAAAAAATGACAACATATATGGATGTGTACAGTACTACAGTCAAGGTACAGAATATGTTACCTTGTTCTCCTTCACTTCCTTCTTTTTAAACAAATAGAGAAATTAATTTTAATATATTTTCATTTAACCCAATGGATTACCAACATAATTTGCTAAGAAAATAATTGTTAGTAAGATATTTCATGTTCATTTTGTTTTTCTTAGTAATTCTTTGGAATCTAATGTCTATTTAACACAAACCATACCTCAATTTAGACTAGACACATTTCAAATACTCAGTAGCCTCATGTAACCAATGGCTCCTTTCTCCATCTTTTACCTTTTGGTGAGAGATATACTGTAGACTGCATGATGAGTCCCTTATCACTAACAGACTAGATCACTTGGAAGACAGGACCTCAGACAATGAAGTGTTATTTTTTGTTGAGATCCATCTGAAAGGGACACCAAAGATATGAACTTAGAATATACAAGAGTAAAGCTGGGTGCTTTATTCTTCCCTATAAGACTCTATTAGACTGTGAGTTGGTTTCTTCATGCTTTTGGTGGGAATAACTTCAGTTAGGTGGCCTTCTCCTAAAAAATGGCTCTCTCTTATTTCATTTCCTACCTCTCCAAGTCTACAGAAGGAAAGATGCTTCACAAAATTTGTTGGTTTCCCTCAATCTTACCCTTACCTTTTTAAATACCTTATTAAACAATTTTTACCCTGATTGATCTTTTTCATCCTTCAATCTTGAGTAATGTTTTTTTTTAAATTATAAGAGAGTAAAATATACTCATCTCATATCACAGGCAATGTATGTATACATACCAGATTAATTATATATTAAAATATAATATATAAAATGCTAAAACTTTTAAAGAAAATATTTGTGTGACTTTGTGAAGAGAAATGGAAAACAAAAAACTACAAAATAAACAAAAGTCTGAAAACTTAGATATTTTTGTGTAAAAATTTATCAAAAAGGCTTGAAAGAGACTTGAATTGTATTACTAGTCATTTTTGTTTATTTAAGATTCTTAGTTGGCATCCATTATTTTTTAGAGCTTTGTATATGTTGTTCCAGGATCTCTTAGCTTTGAGAGTCTGGGTTGAAAAATCTGCTGAGATCCGAATTGATCTTCCCTTATAGGTAATCTGATTTTTCTCTCTTTAGGCCTTTAAAATTCTATCCTTATTTTGTGTGCTAGGCATTTTTATTATAATGTGTCTTGGTGTAAATCTTTTGTAGTTTTGTATTTTGGGTATCCTATAGGCTTCTTGTATTTGATTTTCCAGTTCATTCTTCATGCTTGGGGAATTTTATGATATTATTTCATTGACGAGATTGTGCATTCCTTTGGTTTGAATCTCTGAACCTTCCTCTCTCCCAATAAATCTTAAATTTGATCTTTTGATGGTATCCCATAATTCTTGGATATTCTATTCATGGTTTCTTACCATCTTCACTGTGAGGTCAATTTATTTTCAAGATTGTATATTTTGTCTTCATTGTCTGAGGTCCTGTCTTCCAAATGATCTAGTCTGTTGGTGATGCTATCTGTTGAGTTTTTTAATTGGCTTATTGTTTCTTTCATTTCAAGGGTTTCTGTTTGTTTGTTTGTTTGTTTGTTTCAGTATCTGTATCTCTTTCTTGAAGTAATCTCTTGCAACCTGTATCTTCATTGGAGTGATTGATTTTTACCTGTAGCTGCTCACTTAGGTCATTCTTTAATTCTCAAATCATTTCAGTTATTTATATTCTGAACTCCTTTTCTGACATTTCACCTACTGAGCTATCTGTGGATTCTATTGTTGTAGTATCTTGATTTGTTTTGGGCACTTTCCTCCCTTGTTTTTTCATGATGTCTATGTGGTTTGGTTCCTGGTTCTGTGAGGTGGTTTTGACATTTGGGTCCATTGGGTTTAGTCTGGAGCTTGGACACATGGGGGCCCTGGGTCCTGGATTAACCTGGTGCTGGCTTCCACATGAGTAGGCTTGGGAACCCATAGCATGGGAGTGTTTTTGGAGCCTGGGTACATGTGGGCAGCTCTGAAGTTCTTGTGGGGATAGGCTTACAACCTGATTATATGGGGATGGGCCTGAGTTATTAGTCTTTGTGGGCCAGCTTGGAGCCTGGGGTCATAGGACTGGTCTATTGCTGGGGTGGGCCTGGAAGTTGGGTCCACGAGGGTGCTGGCCTGTTTAATTGGTCTGCATAGATTGGCTATCACTTGGACTGGCCTGGAGTCTGGGCCTATGTGAGTCAGCTAGAACCTGGGGCCATAGGAGTTAGTCTGTCAATGATGTGGGCTTAAAGCCTTGTGCCAATTTGGTGCTGGGATTAACTGGGACAGACCTATTGTTACCATCTGCAGTAAAGTCAGATACTCAATTTGTTCCTTCCCTGAAATGTTATCTCTGTCCTGTTTCACTGCCTGGGCTTTGCAAAAAGGTGACATGGGTAATATAACACCGTCTTCCTACCCTCTTCAGTGTATCTTTTTTCTTATTTCTAAACTCTACTCAGCTATTATAATCTTTCATCTTGATTGCCTAGCAATTGTGAGGGTATTTTCAGACATGTCTAGTTGTTCAAATTGATGTTTCTGCAAAGGGACAAACACCGACAATTTCTATTCTGCTAATAGTTTTTATTGTCTGTTTTAAGGTTTTATTTTAGCTATCATGACTCTAACTTGTAGGTATCTCACATCATTTTTTTCTAATAAGTTGCTTTATTTTATCAATACCATGTCTCTTAGTCTTACTGAGAATGTGGTAAAAAGTATTTGTTTCTAATCTGTCCTCTACTTTTATCATGATCAGATTTAATACCTTACAACTATCAAAAAAAAGTTTCAGTGTGATACATTGCCATATGATTTTGTGTTATTTCAAACTATTTTCCTTATTTAATTGAGAATGTTATTCCACAGTAATATTAATTACCTACTATGTGCCACATATTTGACAGTATTCCTGTGTGATCTTCTTTTTCATTTTTTTAAATTGTTGATAGACCTTTATTTAATTTATTTATTTATATGCAGTGCTGAGAATCGAACCCAGTGCCTCAGTATGCAAGGCAAGCACTCTACCACTGAGTCACATCCCCAGCCCCCCTCCTGTCTTCTTTTCTCATCCATTTTTTTTAAACTTCAGTTTAATTCACTCGTTTTAATTGAAGTTTCATTCTTCCCAAATAATAAAAATGTTGAGTGAGTGCTTTCGTATTTTCTTTCAGTCCTGGAATCAACATGTGAGACCAAGAAGTTATTTCTGAAGAAAGAAATTTATGAAATAGAATCAGCCCAGTGGGAGATAATGGGAAGATTGACAAGACATGACCTTCAGTGCTCTAGTCTCACAGATGATTGGGATTGTAATGGCCAGTTTGAGAAACAACATGGCTCTCAGGACAGGCACTTCAGTGAACTGATAATCACCCATGAAGATGTGCCCACTTTTAGTCAACACCCATCCTTTACATTACAGCAACTTATTAATAATAAAGAAAAATACTGTGCAACAAAAGAATATAGAAAAAATGTTAGACATGACTCTAAATTTACTACACATCAAATAATTCATACCATTGAGAAACCCCATGAGTGTAAGGAGTGTGGCAAGGCCTTTAGACATCCCTCAAGACTTGCTCATCATCAGAAAATTCACACTGGCAAGAAGCCCTTTGAATGTAAAGAATGTGGGAAAACATTTATTTGTGGCTCAGACCTTACTCGACATGACAGGATTCACACTGGTGAGAAACCCTATGAATGTAAGGAATGTGGAAAGGCTTTTAGTAGTGGTTCCAACTTTACTCGACATCACAGAATTCACACTGGAGAGAAGCCTTATGAATGTAAAGAATGTGGGAAAGCCTTTAGCAGTAGTTCAAACTTTACCCAGCATCAGAGAATTCACACCGGAGAGAAACCTTATGAATGTAAGGAATGTGGCAATGCCTTTAGTCAGAGTTCACAACTTATTAAACATCAAAGAATCCACACAGGTGAGAAACCCTATGAATGTAAAGAATGTGAAAAAGCTTTTCGTTCTGGATCTGACCTTACTCGACATCAGAGAATTCATACTGGTGAGAAACCCTATGAATGTAAGATTTGTGGGAAAGCCTACTCGCAGAGTTCACAACTTATTAGTCATCATAGAATTCATGCTGGTGAGAAAACCTGTGAATACAAGGACTGTGGAAAGAACTTTAATTATAGTTCACAACTTATTCAGCATCAAAATCTGTACTGGTGATAAACCAGAATATATAAAATGGGTGGGAAGGTTTTGATTATGGCTCAAAACTTTTTGACTATCAGAGAATTTATCTTTCTGATAACCCTTCCATACATAAGAATGTAGAAACATTTATTTATTAACTATAGCTTATTCAGTCCAAGAAAAATCATGCTGGAGATACATAATATAAATAGAATATATTTTGGAAGCTTTTTAATAAAAATTCATTTTTCATTTGAATTCAGATTATTCAGTCTAGTAAATATTGAAAAAAATAACACTTGACCTTTCTGATATTCTTATACATCATAGAATTCATGCACACATATAATCCTGTGATTTTCATTTTCTTTTTTCCTTTATTTCTATAATTCTTACATTATTGATATTTTAATCTGTCTTAAATTTATGACTATAAAGATGTTTTTACATCATGTTTTGTAAAATGCCTTTATTTTTAAAATATCTCTAATAACTGAGAGAAGTAACCTTTTTATTTTTGAAGATACCTTTTTTAAAAAATGATATTGGGGATTAAACCCAGGGGCGCTCTACCACTAAACTACATCTCCATCCCCTTTTTATTTTTGTTTTGAGACAGGGTCTCACTAAATGGCTGAGGCTGACTTTGAACTTGAGACCCTTCTGCCTTAGCCTCCTGAGTTGTTGGAGATTTACAGGTATATACCACCAGGCCTAAGTGGCTTGTTCCTTTTAGCTCTTATAAAATTAAGGATTTCTTTTAGTAAAAATATTCATAAAAGATGTTCCACTCAATAAATAGGGATTTTTAAACACTTTCCTGATGTTTCCTTGTGCTACTATGATCTCTTATTAAATACCTACTAATGGACATTGTACTTTCCTCCATCTATTTTGCCACGATACATGCAAAAATGCATGTCCCTCATAGAAATTCTCTCTAGGCATATCTATACTATGTGTTTTATTTTAATGTAGAAATAAGTCATGAATATGTTTTGCTTATTAAAAATTTTATAAACATTACAAATAAGGAAAACATATCCACTGACTGCCATCCTTCTATTCATTCCCCTTTCCAAAAAAATAGTCATTTTCAGTTTGTTACTTACCCTTCCTGATACTGTTTATTTGAGAGTCAAGATGTCACTGTTGCCCAGACTGGGTTCAAACTCCTGGACTCAAGTGACTCTTGCTTCAGTTTTCCAAGTGGCTGTGACTACAGATGTGTACCACCATGCCCAGCCCTGTTTTTTTGTTGTTGGTGGGTTTTTTTGTTTGTTTGTTTGTTTGTTTTGTTTTATTTTGTTTTTTGTAGATGGGCACAATACCTTTGTTTAATTTATTCATTTTTATGTGGTGCTGAGGATCGAAACCAGTGCTTCACACATGCCAGGCAAGTGCTCTAACATTGAGACACAACCCCAGCCACCCCAGCCCTGTTTTTATAGATGTATTCTCAGTGGAAATTATAAAATGGAGATATTTATAATACCTACCTCATAATACTTCTCGAGGATTAAATGAGTTGAGACAAGGTGCTTAAAATTGTGCCTGCCATGTAATAAATACATATTTGCTGTATGTTAATCATTGTTTTTATATTCATTGTTGTCATCAGTATTATTTGTTGAAAGATATTAACTTTCTGAAGACCTTACCATTAAGCAGTGTATTAAAGACCATGTAAGAGTAATATGTTAAGAAATTTTTCCATGATCACTTCTTTCCGATTGAACATGAAATAATCCTGGGTGTTGATGGGGGAAATGTTAATAATATGTGGGAAGGACTTAGACTAATCTCCTTTTTGCTACATCATATGATACCTGGTATAAAAAAAACTACAGATAGAACGTTGGTGATGCTCATGAAGAAAAAAAAACAAAGATAAACAGCATTGTTTCATGGGAGAAACATTCAGACTTTGTTATTCTGAATATAATGTTTTTTCAGAAACATTTGAAAACCAAAAAAATTATTTTTAGGTTAATACAAACATAAATTTAAACACAAGGAACAGAATAAATTAGCATGATATCAATTAAATAGTTATAATGAAGCAGCAAAACCAATTTCTTTTTAATCAAAACTTTATCAAGTATTCAAAGAACCATTATATAACAGTAGATGTCTCCTTTTGCCATTCTAAAAATCTTGATGCCAGCAGTTGATTAGGGAGGTATGAAAAAGACTGCTGTTTTTCACTGTCAGATAAAGCATATGTGCACCCTAAACAAATGATCCAATGGTAAATGTCTATTTAATAAAGAAAATTAGAAACAAACCTCGTTGGGACACGAGATGTCCAGTGTCCAGTTCAAGTCAACTGTGATGTTCTAAGAAAATACAGGCCCAAAGAGAGAACCCAAAAATTCACTTTGTCATCGGGGTTTTTGTTACTGGTGGTGGTAGTGTTTTGTTGTTGTTTTTAGTACTGGGAATAGAACCCAGGGCCTCACACATCCTGAGCAGATGTTCTACCACAGAGCTATGTCCCCAGTCCTTTTGTGTGTGTGTGTGGTGCTGGGGATTGAACCCAGGGCTTTGTGCGTGCAAGGCAAGCACTCTACCAACTGCTATATCCCCGCCCTCCCAGTCCTTTTTTTGAGTCAGGGTCTTGCTAAATTGCCCAGACTCTCTTTGAACTTGTTATCTTCCTTGTTATCTTCCTATCTCTGGAGTAGTGTGGATTACAGATGTGTGCCTTTGCACCTGACCAGATATCTACATTTTTGAAGTGTAGCTCCTGATTTATAATTGATCATTCATAAAAAAAAAAAAAAAAAAAAGGCCAGGCCAGGTGGCACCCACCTTGTAATCACAGCAGCTGGGCAGGCTGAGACAAGAGGATTGCCAGTTCAAAACCAGCCTCAGTAACAGCAAGGTGCTAAGCAACTCAGTTGAGACCCTGTCTCTAAATAAAATATAGAAAAGGGCTGGGGATGTACTCCAGTGGTTAAGCGCCCCTGAGTTCATTCCCCAATTCCAAAAAAAAAAAAAAAAAAAAGCCAAAGAAGATATGTCATCTCTACTCTTTGTTGTTTTTTGTTTTGTTTTATTTGTACCAGGGGTGCTTAATCACTGACCCCTGACCCATATCCCCAGCCCTTTTTATTTGTTATTTTGACACAAGGCCTGGAAATCCTGCCTCAGCCACCTGAGTTGCTGAGATTACAGCCATGTACCACTGGCCTGGCACAGTAGAAGTTTTTTGTTTTTTGGTTTTTTTTTTACTTTTTAGGTGTAGATGGACACAACACAATGCCTTTATTTTTATGTGGTGCTGAGGATCGAAACCGAGTCCCGTCCGTGCTAGGCGAGCACTCTACCACAGAGCCACAATCCCAGCCCCACAATAGGAGCTTTTAACAGGGCAAATTCCTTGGCCCCATAAAGGTTTGGGGGCAGGGGAGAAATAGTACAGTACAAGGTAATTTCCCTAAAGTTTCATAGATGTGAACAGTTTCCAGCTGAAATTTTTTTCCAGAGATGAAATAGCTGAATCCAAATATGAAGGGTTTTTTTCTTTTTTCAAGGTAAGGACTTGTTCTACTTCTAATATTTTCCTCTATAAGCAGTTTTTACTTATTCTAAGCATCATGTCAGTTACCATTCTTATGCTGTAGATTAATACATGCATGAAAATAAAACTTTTTAGGGTTAACCTATTGACTGTCATAATTTTGCAATTGCATCAAATACATCAATGGAATTGTATAATTTTGCAATTTCATCAAATACATCAATGGAATTATATATTGTGTTCTAGACCAAAGGTCAGCAGACATTTTCCATAAAGGGCAAGAAAGGGGGTAAGTATTTTAGCTTTTGTGGGCCATAATATTTCTGTTGATACTGCTCAACTCTGCCATTGTAGTTCAGAAGCCTAATAAAAGTACCTTAAGAAATCAAGTTGTCAGGCTGGGGTGCGGCACAGTGGTAGAGCACTTGCCTAGCATGTATGAGGCCCTGGGTTCGATTCTCAGCACCACATATAAATAAAATAAGTAAATAAATAAAGGTCTATCAACAACTAAAAAAATTATTAAAAAATCAAGATGTTTGTGATACTAGAGATTGAACTCAGGGGTGCTCTACCACTAAGCTACATCTCTACCCCTTTTCATTTTATTTTGAGACAGTGTCTCCCTAAATTCCCTGGGCTTGCCTCCAACTTGGGATCCTGCTTCAGCTTCCTGAGTTACTGGGATTACAGACTTGTGCCATCACACCCAACTCCTTAAATTTTTATTTTTTGGTTGGTTTTTTTTTTTTTAACCCACAGTTGGACTTTATTTAAGATTAAGTTAATGTTTTGAGATGGGCTTTTCTTGTGCCCCAGTTTTCATGCTTAGCAAATAGCTGTCTGGTTTACCGGACAGGTAACTATTGTGGGGAAGGGAAATCCATATATTGTTGCCAGAGGTCCATCCTTTCATACCCTACCACTCTAATTTTTCTTAAATTCTGTGTAAATAGGATTTTTGTTTTGTTTTTGTTTTTGTGGTACTTGCTATTAAATCCCAAGCCTCATGTGTACTTGGCAGTAAGAAGTTTTGGACATTGAATTACTTTATTTTTAGTTTTAAAGAGGTAAAATTTTTGGATGTGAGGGCGATCTGGCTGTGACATCTATCTGTCCCCCCATTGATCGCCAGGGTTGATTCAGCTGATCTGGCTGGCTAAGCGGGTGTCCCTTTCCTCCTTCACCACTCCATGTGCATCCCTCCAAAAGCTGTGTGCTGGGTCGAAGAGGATGACCTTCCCTGATAGAGAAGGACTGTTCTTCTGTCAAGGTTATATGAGTAGCTGCGCTCCCCTGCTAGAACCTCCAGTCAAGCTCTCAAGACGTAAAATTTTGCCACACCTGTAATCCTAGAGGCTTGGGAGGCTGAGGCAGGAGGATCACAAGTTCAAACCCAGCCTCAGCAACTTAGCAAGGCCCTAAGCAACTTAGAGAGACACTGTCTCAAAATATATATATATATATATGTGTGTGTGTGTGTGTGTGTATGACTTGGATGTGGCTCAGTGCTTAAGCACCCCTTAATCACTGGGTTCAATTCCCAGAACCAAAAAAAAAAAAAAGTGAAATTTTATAATGAGTTTGAGAAATGTAGAGTGAACAAAAATACCTGCAGATGGGAGAATTATTACAGACAGATGATTCTGGTCTAATGTTTCACATTGTTATCACAAAGAAAACTGGTAAACAATGAGAATTGCCAAATGCATTTCTATTTTCTTTTATGTGCATATTTGGAGGATTAAGTCATCATCTAAAATTACACTTTTATATTAAGTCAATGAAACAGTGCCATTAAATGAAAAGGAAAAAAAATCAATCTCTGTCCCTGTCCATTCCTCATTGTCTTTCCATAGCTGTTCACTTTGAATAATGCCTAAAGCTTTCCCTTCATGAATTTCTTTTTTTTTAAGAGAGAGTGAGAAAGGAGAGAGAGAGAGAGAGAGAGAGAGAGAGAGAGAGAATTTTTTTTAATATTTATTTTTTAGTTCTCGGCGGACACAACATCTTTGTTGGTATGTGGTGCTGAGGATTGAACCCGGGCCGCACGCATGCCAGGCGAGCGCGCTACCTCTTGAGCCACATCCCCAGCCCTCATGAATTTCTTTATGCTCAAATCATAATACACAAATAAATCATTATACTTGAAAGAATGGATAGGGCTGGGATTGTGGCTCAGCGGAAGAGTGCTCGCCTAGCTCATGCTAGACCCTAGGTTCGATCCTCTGCATCACATAAAAAAAATAAATAAAGGTATTGTGTCCATTTACAACTAAAAAAAAATAAATTAAAAAAATGGACAATACTTTATATATTTCTTTGAAATTTGCCTTTTTACATTCAATTACATTTTTATTTTTTTTCTTCAAGTCAATAGATAACTTAGTCATTAATAATTACAGTATGTTCCACAGTATATGTATGCCTTTGCCTCTTCAAACATTTCCCCAATTGTTATTTCTGATTGTCTTCTGTTCTTTATATTTTAAAAGTAATGCTTCTGGGATGGAAATATGACTCAGTGGTAAGAGTACTTGCCTAGAATGTGCAAGGTCTTGAGTTTAAGTCCCTAGGATTGGAAAAAGAAAAATAAAACAAAAAATAGCAAAGAGTAATGCTACAATAAACTTTCTCATATTCTTATCTATTTTGTTTCTCAAGCTATTTCCAATGTTTTCTTTTTCTCTGTGTGTGTTTCTGGAGATCGAACCCAGCACCTTGTGCTTGCCAGGCAAGACCTGCTGCTGAGCTATACTCCCAGTCTTATTTCCAGTGTTTTCTGTTTCTTAGAAAAGTTTTGCTTATAGAAAATTTCAGACAGCCAGGGAATAAAGGAGCCAAGTGCAGTTTTCTGTGACTGTGTATACAGACATATAGATTTAACATTTTAATCTATCTGGAATTGATTTTGGTTCACAGTATGATACAGGATGTCAATATTTTTCCATCCAGAAATAAGGTGAATTGTGCTAGAACCAACTATTAAATTATTCATTTTTTTCCTACTGAACATTAAAATACTATGACATGTATTATAGCTCTTATCCTCATATCTATTTCTATCTTCTTTGTTCCATCAATATTTGACTTAAATTTTTCAAACACTTTTATTGCTTGGAAATAAATAATATTGCATATTATTAATATATAGGTTATTATTTGGAAATAAAGAGAGATGTTTCTCCATAAAATTTAAGTTGTTTTATCCAATTTGAATAAAAACTCATTGGGTTTATACTTTGAATTTTATATTTTATTTAAATACAGAGAACCCCAAATGACTGCACAGTTGACATTGAATGGATGAATATCCATTAATGAATATCCATTAATACATATGTTGTGAAATTTCTTTGATTACTCCTCATTTTCTCATCCTCTTATAGCTAATAAAATACCTTCTAATGTAATGCTGCACAATACTTAAAATATGCTAGTAATGTCTGAAATTTTAATATATTTCATAAGGTATTAGTTATAAGTAACACACAGAGTAATGTCTACTTAAGCCCTCTTTGTCTTATTTCTAATAATAATGGAAACACATTGGTTACCAACAATATGTTCTAATTTTTGTTTAATTGAGGAGATAAGGAACTCGGTCAAAGGATATTGGATTCCACACAGAATATTGTCACTAACCAGCATGGGCAGCTGAACTAAGATAACTCGTGTGAATTTGCAGGAACACCAAATAAAACCCAGACACAGCTTACCTTTACACAAGCTTCAGGAAAGCTTTCCTGGCTCTCGGCCTCAGGATCCCCAAAAGGGAGAGCAAGAGAAAGTCACTGACAATAGAGAGGCAACACGTTCAGAAGTGAGCTTTTATTGGGGGGACTCCTGTTCCTAGAAAGTTCTATCCAAAAAAGGTCAGAAGGGGCAGGACTGCAAGGGAACAGGTGAGTGTAACTTGGGAGACCAAGTCACAAGTCAGACTACAGTGATCTTTCAGATCCCCTTGGTGCATCAGGACTGGAAGGCGTGGTTACTCAGTGTGGCTCCCCACAATAGAAAATCTTAGCAGGCAAAGATAGAGAGCCAGGAAAAATGTCCCAAATAACAGAATTTGTGTGGTGAGATCACCTCTGGTATTATCACTGTGCACATATTCTCTAGGTTATATAGTTATATAGTTAGTGACAACTATTCACCTGGAATCACTCTTCTGGGAGAGATGGATTCTCCATGGACCTGTGCCTTTGCATCATTATACCTTACTGTTCTGAGGTGGGTGTTTGAGTGGTAGATCCTAGACTCCATCCCTACACATTAACAGCTGAGGAAGCTGGAATGGCCGCTGCTTCTAAAGATGGGTATTTCCCAAGGGTACACAAATTCTGGGCAGCCAAATTAATGGCGAGTGTTCACAAGATGACATCCCAACAATGTGCATGTTTCTTCCCATAACTGAAAATTCAAACCTTACCTAAAATAATGTAGCCATTCCTTTTTCAGCTGAAAAGTATGTTGGGTAATGTCTCCTGTCTGTCAGAATCCTGTGTATATATGCTATAGCCTTCATCTAAGTTGCAACTCAATCTATATAAAGGAAAAGGGAGAGTAAAAAATAAATGAGATAATAATAATTACATGCATATTAAGAGATAGGTGTTAGTCTTCTTTCTATAAATAATAGTTGTGACATGTTCCCCTTTTAACTAGCAGATTAGGGAGCTTTTATTAGGTAAAGTAAGTAGTGGCTGGGGAAAATGATAAGTACCCTGCAATGCACAGAACAGCCCCGCAACAGTGAATTACCCAAAACACAAATAATGCCAGGGTTAGGAAAATATGACCAAAGATAATTATTTGATAGCATTGTAAGGTGCATACAAGGAATACACGAATTTTGATCACAGAGCTTGTCTATAAGATAAGATGTGTAGGGGTCTGGGGTGTATAGCTCAGTGGTACCTGCCTAGCATGTCTGAGGCCCTGATTTCCTTCCCCAGCTCTATACATGTATGTATGTTTAAGATTTAATTTTCTGGGGGCTGGGGATGTGGCTCAAGCAGTAGCGCGCTCGCCTGGCATGCGTGCGGCCCGGGTTCAATCCTCAGCACCACATACCAACAAAGATGTTGTGTCCGCCGAGAATTAAAAAATAAATATTAAAATTCTCTTTCCCTCTCTCTCTCACTCTCTCTTTAAAAAAAAGATTTAATTTTCTAATTATAAAAATGTGAAGGAAACCAGGTGTGGTGGCTCACACTTATAATCCCAGGACTCCAGGACACTGAGGCAGCAATTTAGCAAGGCCCTAAGCAATTTAAGGATCCCCTGTCTCAAAATGAAAACAAAAGAAAAGCCAAAAAAACAAAGAGGGGTGGAAATGTAGCTCAATGGTTCAATCCCCAGTACCAAAAATAAAAATAAAAATAAAAATAAAATTCACCAGTTGTGATTCCTCTACAGAAAATCTTCCAAGAGGGGAAGAGGACTTAAATGGCTATGAATGGATAGGATGCCATGTTAACTCAAAAATTAATAGCTGAAGTCTCCAACCATCCCCATCTGCAATCCCTGGTCCTAAAAGGAAGAGCTTTCTGTCATCTTCATCTTTCCCTCTAGTTTTTCATCATCCAAAACTAATTAATTATGCACATATATATGGGGTGTTTGTGTGGGGGTGGGTGGGTGGGTGGGTGTGTTTGTGTGTGTGTGTACATTTTACTTTTCACTTGCACTGCTGAGTAAGTAGAGATTATGTGTTGAATTATGAGTCATTTAGCCTAGGATGGCATTTGCCCTGCACTGAGAAAGCAGTTGTTATCAGAAGAAAAATAGCTGGGTCCTTAATGAAAAGAATTCAGGTCAAATCTTTTTTCTTTTCCTGTGTATAAGCATATCTCCATTAGAGGAGAAACATAAGCATGAAAGCAGCTGATTTCCTGAAATTTCTCCATTTCTCCACTGAAATGGAAAAAATTCCTCATAAGTTGTATAGGACTTATCTCCCAAGGGAAATATCTATTCTCTACTTATAAGAAGCACAAAACCAAACATTTCTGCCTGTGGCCTAGGTTTTTCTAAAATGCTGAAAAGATCTCCTTCTTGTTGCTTAATCATGCTTTGGCAATCAGTCACCCCTTTGGCTCTTTCTCCAGCCCATGAGCTGGGTAAGGAATACATTGCAAGCATTATTTTCCTGGAAACTAAACCTTTTAATTGAGGGTGATTTCTGTACTTGAGAAATTTGTTATGGGCCAAGATAGAATTCAAAACCGAACAACAACTTAAGCAGGAGATGAAATTACATTTTAATAACAGGGACCATGAACAAGATCAAACATGTAAATCAGAACTTTCCCTTATATTAGAACAAGATCACTTCCCTTTCAAGGTAAACTCCCTGTGAAAGTGAAATAAACATAGCTATATACAATACAAAGGTATAATATATATTTGTTAAACTTATTAAGGGTGTGCAATAAATTAACTGCTGATTATATCATTTTAACTTTGATATTAATAATGAATATAAAGATGAAAAGAGACATTAAACTGCTAACTTCAATAGATTTTATAATACATATAAAGTAAATTCATTATTTTTCTTTCTTTATGAACATCTAAAAAGACATTTTTTTCTGAAATCCTACTAAAGATCATTCAGGGTTAGGTGATTTGTGAAAGGAAAGTGACCACAACACTTGGAGCGACCAAGAGATCTTTATTGCAACAGTGCAACAGAGGAGAAAAGAGAGAAAGAAGCTTTTTATAGACCTTCTGCTGTGCTGCCTAAATCTAACAGGGTCTCTGGGTTTGCAAGCTGCCTTGTTGGCACTAGGAGGGTTAAGTGTTCAGCCTTGAGCTTCGGATTGAGTGTTCAGCCTTGAGCAGGCGGGCAAAGCATTCAGCCTTGAGTGGGGGCTTGAGCATTTGGGCTTGAAGCAAACAGGTGATAAAGAACCAGACAGAGGGTTTGAGTGGCCAGGTCACCCTGCAGCTAACTTTATTTGGCATGCCCTGCAGACAACTTATTCAGCCTGTCCTGCACCTAACAATCTGTACAATCTTATTTAGGAAATAGTAAGTATTTATCACTTATCTTCAGACCAGACTGTTCATGCTATCTTTTACCTATATGAAGAGTCTACATATGGGACCTTGTGTTGGTCTGCTTTCCAGCACTATAACATAGCTGTATACCATACAAAGGTATAATATACATTCCTGAGAGAATTAACTTATAAAGAAAAAAGTTTTATTTTGACTCACATTTTTAGAGGTTCTAGTTTATGATGAGTTGGGCTTGTTGCATGTGGTAAGTCACTACACCAGGGCTGGGAGCACCCAGTAGAGCAAAGCCAGTCAACTCATGGCTAGAAGGCAAAAGAGTATAAGAGGAAGGGGTTGAGATCCTTCCCATGCCTAGCAAGTGCACACATTCAATGATCTGAGGCCTCCCACGAGTCCCCACCACTTATAATTTTCACTACGTCTCCCTAGCTCCACTCTGGGGACCATGCCTTTAATATATGGGCCTTTGGGACACATTTAAGATCCAAACTGTAGCAGGCCTGCAAATTTACTACTTCGCAAATCATGCACAACTTGCAGTTTTATAAACAGTGCTGTGGTGAACAAGCACCTCACACACATTTTCGTGCATTTATCTCTCCCACTATTTCTTTTCTTTTTTTAAATATTTTTAGTTGTTGATGGGCCTTTATTTTATCCACTTATTTATATGTGGTCCCGAGAATCAAACCCAGAAACCCACACACGCGAGGCAAGCACTCTACCACTAAGCTACCACTCTAGCCCCTGTCCCACTATTTTCTTAAGATAATTTTAAATACTTTTTAAATTGTAGGTGGACACATGCCTTTATTTTATTTATTTTTATGTGGTGCTAAGGATCAAACCCACTGCCTCTCACATGTGCTAAACAAGCACTCTACCACTGAGCCACAAATCCAGCCCAAGATAAATTTGTTTTTATCAAAGTACTAGGGATTGAGCCCAGAATTCAGGGGCACTCTACTACTGGGCTACCTTCTCAGCTATTTTTATTTTTTAGAAACTGGGTCTAGCTAAGTTGCCAAAGCTGGCCTCAAAGTTGGCCTCAGCCTCATGAATGTCTGTGATTACAGGTGTGTGTCACAACAATAAGATGACTTCTTAAAAGTTGAATCATCGGGCTTGGGCTGTAGTTCAGTGGTAGAATGTGGGAGACCAACCTCGCATGTGACTGAGTTAACTTCCCTGCTGGGCAATGTGGCTTCAGGCACCCATGCTGCTAGACTGCCCTGCTCTTCTAGGGTTCAAGTGACTGTGTCTTGCTACAGCCCATGGGTGAAGCTATGTTTACCTGTTCCTTTGTAATATAACCCCTTGTCCTTTTTAGGATAGAATCTTCCATGGAAGTGCCTTGTGTGGGTCCCCTTCTCTTACTGTGCCTTGGGTGTGGCCTACCCAGATGTCAATCAACCTGTTGACAGTGGACATCATGAAGATAGACTCAGCCCCCTGAAACCTGACCCCTTGCCTCATTTGAATAGCTTCTCCTCCATAAAAGGGGTCAGCACGTGCTCTCTCTCTCTCTCTCTCTCTCTCTCTCTCTCTCTCTCTCTTCCTGCAGACACTTAAGGTCAGAGGAGCCATCACAGCGACCCCAAAATAAAAGGTATTTGTGTCTCTTGTGTGGTTATTTTGCACAGCCCAGTCAGCCCAGTTTACCTGGAGTGACCCCTGAGCCTTTTAGTCGAGAGATCAGAAACCAGGCAATAGAACACTTGCCTCACACATGTGGGACACTGGGTTCAATCCTCAGCACCACATAAAAATAAATGAATAAATAAAGATATTGTGTCCATCTTTTGAGATATCTAATTAACTTATTGAATTTATGTGTTTCTTTGCAATTTTTTTCTTTTACAGGTTGTGTATCTTTTATCTAAAATGCTTGAGACCAGAATAGAATTGGAAGTTTGGGATTTTTTTCAGGTTTGGAATGTTTGCATATACACGAGATTTCTTGGTGATGGGACTTAAGTCTAAACACTAAATTCATTCATTTCATATATATCTTATGTACGCAACCTGAAAAAATTTATACAGCATTTTAAATAAGTTTGTGCCTGGAACAAACTTTGTCTTGTGATATTTTCCACTTACGGAATCTTGTTAGCATTCTAAAACTTTTAGGTTATAAAGCATTTCAGATTTTGGATTTTTGGACTAGGGATGTTCAGCTTTTAGTAAATGCCTACTCACATTCCTTTTTCTTTGCTGTGTTCACTTTTTTATTATTATTATTATTTATTATTATTTTTTTCCTCATTCCATTAATATATGAATACACTGTTGTATACCACTGTACCAAATACCAAAATAACAATAATAATAAAAGATCCAAAACAAATAAAGGAGATAAAGGCATTTTCAATTTCTCACTTTGATAATGCAAGAATGCCTTGTCCTTACAGTCCTGAGGAGCATGTCATGCTGAGAAGCCCATCTGCTCATGGTAGCAATGTTAATAGAGAGTAGGCAAATAGGAGGTGAGATCCAGGAAGTCTACACCTGAGAATCATTGATACAACAGCCATTCTTTCTGCACAGGGACCCAACAACAGTATAGTACTAAACCCCAATGCAGTTGAAGATGTGCATAAGCTTCTACCTCTGTTTCCATAACTAGAATTCATTTTCCTACCTGTGGCCCAGCTTAAGAAAAGCTAATTCCTGGGTACCTTGTTTCTACCACTACCTATGCACTGAGTAGCAAGGCTCTGTAAAGAAACAGGAGAATTAATCATCAGCAGGAAAGGCAGACATACAGTATTCTGAGAAATCAGTCTGAGATTGACTTCAAAGAAAATTCAGTATTGCCTGATAAATTTTGTTATCATATTGAAACCAAAGTTTTGAGATGAAACTTGATTCTGTGCTTCTGCTGCCAAGTGAGACTGGAGTTTGCTGCTGCTGGCAGGTGGGGTCTGTGTAAGGTTGTAGGCCTTTGGCCCTGAAAATGTTTCAGCTCTCAATGATGGGCTATGCCCTCTAGTGTTGCATCAGACCCCAGCAACACCATCAATTTCTTCTTCATTCCAGGTTCTTGTCTTGCATATTCAAAGAATGAAATCCACAGAGTGAGTATAAGAGTATGATTTATTAAAAAATAGAACTCTCACAGTGCAAGAAGGGACCCAAGAGCAGATATTCTCCATACAAGTGTGCTAGTCTAGGGGTTTGTCTTGGATCACTGCTATTGGTTGAAACTTATGATAATTAGGGTTTGTGAAAAGACTAACGCTAGTGGTTAGCCCTGAATCTCATTCAGGTTTGCCTTACTTCCATTCTTCACCCCTGCTTTGGGAAGTAGTAGATTGAAGTCATTGAATTGAGATGTCTGGAGCTGCAGTGCCTGTGTGGAATGAACTTCTGCAGTGGGCATCTAAACCATGTGCAGGCTAGACTGCATGGGGTGACTGGTTGGCTTGTCCTGGCTCACCTCTGCCTGGCCCTCTGGCCCTCTGGCCCTCAGGCCCATGCATCCATGGCGGACTCCACTCGGCAGCAGGTGCTTGCTGCCTGTGCTTCAGCTCGCCTGGGCTGCTGTTCGCCTATTACTTCTCCTCAGGGACCAGGGTTCTGGTTGCATGGCTTGGTGGCTAGAGAGCCATGTCAATATTACCCTACTGATGACTAGCCTTTGTGCCGTGAAGTGTATTAATTCTAATGATGTTGCTGTTTTACCTAAGGCAGGTGAGGTAGAAATGACGTTGAACTTAAAAAAAAAAAATATATATATATATATATATATATATATATATATATATATATATATATATACACACTATATAAAATCCCCATCAAAACTAAATATTGTAAAAAAAGAAAGAAAAAAGAAAAAGACAAAACTAAATATTGTAATGTATTTGAATATTGTAAATGTATTTGACATGAATCATGTAAAATAAAACATTTTTATCTCATTTTCGTCTATAAAGAGAGCTGCCATTTACCCTTTTCTTTTATTTAGATGATTACAGTCCCTTACAGATATTATTGATAACATAGGGAAAATTTTGTTTTCAAATAGTTTTTAAACACTAGCTATATATCTGTGGGTGATAACACTATAAAAATATAAGGGCTGGCACAATTTTCTATAAAGGACCACATAATAATAAATACAATTAATCTTCATTTATGGATTTTGTATTTGTAAAGTCTCTACCCAAAGTCAATATTTGCTGCACTTTTGAGGTTATTTATGGACATTTGAAGAGTTGTGAGAAATGTGTCCCTTAATAGTCATGTTTTCAGCTGAAATTGGACAAGACAATCCTGATCTTTCTTGTTTCAGATCTCATAAGATAAATAGGCATCCTTTTTGCAGTCTATTTAATACCACTTTTTTCATATTTTTGTGGGTTTTTTTTAGTGATTTTGCTGCTTAAAGTGCTGAAGTGCTCTTTTGTGCTCCAAAGCACAAAGAGACTACAATGTCTTTTATAGAAAAATAAATCTTTGTGTTAAACTAGCTGTATGGAAAGATTCAAGATGGTAGACTAGAGGAAGGCTGCATTTCCAGTTGCTCCATGCCAGGGATTCAAGCAGTGGGAGTCCTGATTCTTAGCAAGGTATGTGAAAGAGAGAATTCACTGAAATTATTGGGTGCATTGAACAAAGGACAAGAAAAAGTACATTGGGGCCAAAGTGGTTGTGGCTGTGACAGCAGCATTGGTTCACTGCAGAGGGGTGGGATGACACAGAGAATCACAATGGACAAAAACTTGTAGAATAGAAGAGCATCCTGAACCTAGCTGATCCAGAGGCTGCACAGTAGACTGAGCTGGAGTTTGAAAATTGCTTTGTATTTCTCAACTGGCAAGCAGAGAGCTGAATCTGGTAGCCGTTGTGAGGAGGCTACACTTCAACCTGCTGCTGCAAATATTGCCATACTGTTTTGGCAAGCATCTATTGTATGGCCTAGGTTGTACCTAGCAAAATGTGAAGCAAACAGAAACAGAGAATATTGTACCCAGGGAGGTTCAAGTCAGAGATACAGAGTAGAGTGCAACTCAATTCCCTTTTGAGACTGGCCAATCAAGTGATCAGCTGAAGGGGTCAGGAAGCTGAAGAGGTGTGTGATTATTCTTGGGGACTAAGTCTGGGAAGGCCATATTCCTGGGAAGCAGAGTGTGGGAGACCTGTGGAAGTTTGGCTCCACTGCTCCTCAAGTAGAATTAGTAGTCTCCTGAGATGCAGATTCAGCATCTGCCCTGCCCATAGGTATGTTGATCTAATCTCTCCAGAACAGGTACCACACAACAAAGTCCATAAGGCCTGACTAGAGCTAAGCCTCAGCTTCTGGAACTCTCTACTTAGAAATTCTGTAGCAGCTTCACCCTTGGAAGAGCAACGATCTGGTCTGCCTGGACAAAACTCCAATCCATAGTACTTTCCATTCTGCTGTACCTTATATGGTGAGAAGGGAAGTTGAAAGCTATTTCAATAAGCTTTAGTTTTAGGTCACTCCAGCTGGCAGCTCAGTGAGCAATGAAGGGTTTAATAATTCCCAGCCCTCACTCATGCTCTCCCTTTTTTTTCTCACAAAATACCCCAAGAAGAAATGGAAATGGCAGTTGAGCATAGGCAGATACAATCCATCTTCTTCACCAGTTCTGACCACCTCAGTGGAGACTATTCTTTTATTTTTTCATTAAGAATTTTTTTTTCCCCTTTTGCCAGGTGCAGTGGCTCACACCCGTAATCCCAGTGACTCTGGATATTAAGGCAGGAAGATCTTGAGTTCAAAGCCAGTCTCAGCAAAAGCGAGGTGCTAAGCAACTTTGTGAGACCCTATCTCTAAATAAAATACAAAAATACAAAAATAAAAAGGACAAGGTGTGTAGCTCAGTGGTAATTGTCCCTGGATTATATCCCCAAAACTAAAAAAATAAATAATAGAAACACAAAACAAGCTTATGTATTTATTAGTGAAAATGTTGTCGCCAGATCCTTGTTAGAATATAACCTGTATTTCCTCTCAGAGCAATGGTTTAGTATTTACTAATTCAGTGTTTGCAGGAAATTTACAGACCATAACTACTGTGAATAATGAAAATAAACTATATTTTAGTTTTACAATTTGGTCTGTGTAACCCCTCAATTCTGTTCTTGAAGCTCAAATACAGTCATGGACTACTAGTACACATACTTATTGGCTATGTTTAAATAAAACTTTATTTATGGACACTGAAACTTGAAATGCATGCTTTTCAAACCTCATGAAATATCATTTGCCCTTTTATTTTTCTTTTAAATATTTAAATATATACAAACCTTTCTCAGCTGTTAGTTACTTAATGACAAATGACGAGTCACTTTTGGACTGCAGATTGCAGTTTATCAACTTCTGATCTAAAAGAACTACAATCTAAAATTTTACTTAATATTGTCAGTAATAATATTTGTGTTGCGTTTTTAAACTATTTTATGCCAATAGTTGGTTAAAGCCAAGAAATAAATGTGAGTGTGACTAAGAACCAGGATTTCTGTTAAAGAAGGCTGAATATAAAAGCCTAGAAAAAAAATTCGTGATGTTAAATTTGAATTACTCATGCCAGTATGAACTCATGCTTTGTGTCTTTTTTTGGGGGTGGTGGTGGTGTCCCCCCCCCTTTTTGTATTGGGGATTGAATCCAGTGCTTAACCACTGAACCACCTTCCCAGCCCTTTTTACTTTTTAATTATGAGACAGGGTCTTGTTAATTGCTTAGACCTGCCTTGAACTTGTGATCCTCTTGCCTTAGCTTCCAGAGTCGCTGGGATTACAGGTGTGTACCACCACACCTGGCTAAAAAATCTTATTTTAAAAGTTATGCTCATTTGCATATTATACCCGTGATTATATGTAAAATAAATAAATAATTTAAAACATTTTCAAATCGAATCCTTCAGTATAATTGATGCTCCTTGCAGATGCAGCACTCCTCTCTCCATATCAGAGTTGAGGAGAACATGTATCTTGGTCACATCAAAATATCCAGATAGGCCAGGCACAAGGGCACAAACTGCAATCCCAGCGACTTGGGAGGCTGAGGCAAGAGGATACCAAGTTCCACGCCAGCCTCTGCAACTTAGTAAGACCCTGTCTCAAAATTAAATTTAAAAAATGGGCTGGGGTCATAGCTCAGTTGGTAGAGTGCTCCTGGGTTCAGTCCTCCGTACCACTTAAAAAAAAAAAAAAAAGAATTTCACATAGGAACACACCAGAATTTCGCATAGGAACACACCAGCGATGTGCACAGCAGGGACGACCTGACAAAGACAAACCTATCATAAATGTTCATAGTGAGTTACAGACAATTCCACAGAAACACAATCTCATGCACTCATTAACTCCTATTATCCCACAGACCCCCACATCACTCAGTCCCACAGAGCCCGACACACAATTCATAAAACCTCCCTCTCATATGTAATTCTGGTTACCCCAGAAACACTGTCTCAATCTCAAACCACACAGGACGAATCACATCAGAACCACTCCAAGGGCAGACACAGCGCTTCCTTGGACAGAGCTCTTCAGCTGGCCGCACCGAGTGTCCCGTTTTCAAACTTCACTCCTTCCTAACCCGCTGGCAGTCGGTCCCCGCCCCTCTCCACGCCCCGCCTGCACACGGTTTGAGACAAAGGACTGGGCAGCCCACCCTAGCAGGGGCGGAACTAGCTCCCAGGCTTACAAGGCGCGCCTGGGCCCGCCCCCTTTGTCCAGGCGCGCCTGCGCACTCAGCGCGCGCGGCTGGCCCTCCCAACAACCTCTGCGTGCGGCCCGTTAGGCCCTTTGGGCTGTAGACAGTTCCCGGCCGAGCGTCTTCGCTTGGGCTGGGCATCACCTTGAGACGTGTTTGGCGCCACAAGTGAGCAGTCCTGTCCCGGAGTGTCGGTCCTAGCCATTACGTAACAAAGGCGCTGCGGCGCGGGGGGTAAGGAGAGGGAAGGGAGGCACTGTAGCGCGCTGCCTCGGGCCGCTGGTGAGAAGGGCGGTGTAGCTGTGTCGGTGGGCGTGACAGGACCTGGGTTTGGAGCCGGACTCGGAGCGGTTGTGAGCTCGGGACCGGTATGTGATGGCGTTTGACCGAATTGGATGCAAAGACTCTTGTGTGAGCCAAGTTGCTGTGGCCGTGGAGAGTATGACTGTGACCCCAGTGACATCTGCCGTATAGCTCCACCCAACCCAGAGTAGTGAAATGGCCCCTCCAGTCATCTTCTGAGCGCCAGGGAAAAGACTCCCAGCTAAAGGGCTCTGACCTGATCTTGAGATAAGAATGTTAGAAGTCAACGAGTAGGGACTGGCTCCTGGGAGGACTCCCACCATACCACGTCCCGATGCGCAGATAGATTCCCACGCCCTCACACTCAGTTCTGGGGATGGGGGTCCAACTGCAGGTTTCAGAACCATAGTGCCTTCCAGGAAGCTATTATGAACTTCAGTCCAGCCCTGGGTATCCGTGACCCCTGCCTTTCATGGGTACAGGGAAGGTTTCTGAATTGGTGTGAATAAGTGTAGGCGTGACTGGATAGAGGCATATGCGGTCGTGGCTCTGTGACCTCATTTAAACAGGCTGGGCTCCAAGAAAGGCCTGGATTTTAAGATTTCTTTCGTTCCCAGTTCTGCTGAACTTGTACGTGCCTCGAAGGAAAAGGAAAGAATTGTCATTTACTATTTAAAAGTCAAGGTCAAGGCGAATAGTTTCCCCTTGTTCTGTGAAGTGCATTTTTATTTTTTAGGACATAGGAACATTTGCTCCCTTCTCTCTCTCTTTTTATTTATTTTTGAGGTACTGTGGTCTCTTCTTTTTAAAAGTTATCTTCATTGAACTGCTACCTAGGCTGGCTACCTAGTGCCTCTATGGGGGTATCCATTTGGAATGCTTTCAGTAATTCTGTCAGGTTTATTTTATTTTTTTAAAGTATTTTTAGTTGTAGATGGACATAACATCTTTTGTTTGTTTGTTTTTTATGTGTTGCTGAGGATTGAACCCAGTGCTTCACACATTTTAGGCAAGTGCTCTACCACTGAGCTTACATCAGCCTTGTGGGCTTTATTTTTGTAATTATGAACTCTTAGAATAAGTAGATAATAAACATTAGCTCGAACAAAAATCCTTTTTAAAATATGTATAGATATGTTTTTTTAATATTTATTTTTTAGTTTTAGGTGGACACAATATCTTAATTGTGCTGAGAATCGAACCCAGTGTCTCACGCATGCTAGGCAAGTGCTCTACATCTGTGCTACAACCCCAGCCCTAGAATAAGAATTATTTAAAAATTTTTTTTTTAGTTGTTGATGGACCTTTATTTTATTCATTTATTTATATGCAGTGCTGAGAATCGAACCCAGTGCCTCACACATGTGCTCTTCCACTGAGCCACAACTTCAGCCCTGAACAAGAATTCTTAACCAGGGTAATTTGAAACTAAGTCTTTCAGCAGACTATCCACCCTATGAAACTGTATGTAAAAATTTTTTGTAGATACTCGTTAATATGCCATTCTTTTGGAGACAAATTCTGTAATTTAATAAGGTTAACATGACCCCAGAAGATACACATTCATTGCCGTAAAATTAAAGATTGTAATATCTGAGAATGTTTAGTTTTTTGGTACTAGGGATTGAACGCAGAACCTCATGCCATGGATGCTGGCCAAGTAGTCTAGCACTGAACTGCATCCTAAGCACTCCACCCACTTTTTTTTTTTTTTTTTTAGAACCAGGATTGAACCCAGGTGTGCTTAACCACAAGAGACACATTCCAGCCCTATTTTGTATTTTATTTAGAGACAGGGTCTCACTGAGTTTCTTAGGCCCTCGCTAAGTTGCTGAGTCTCTCTTTGAACTCGTGATCCTCCTGCCTCAGCATCCCAGCCATCAGGATTACAGGTGTGAGCCATCATCCCCGGCCCAAGCCCTTTTTAAAAATTTTTATTTTTGAGACAGGGTCTCACTAAGTTGCCTAGGCTGACCCAGAATTTGCTGTCCTCCTTCCTTAGCCTCCCTAGTAGCTGGCATGACAGGCATGCTCTCCCACCCTTGGCATGTATTATGTTCTTAACCTCATCCTATAAGGTAGATAGTTATTATTTGACAATTTATCCATGAGGAAGCAGAGACAATGAAATTGTTATATGTCCAAATTCTCAGAGCTAATATAAATACATGACCAGTATCACTCCACATCATGTACAATCACAAGGATGAGAAGTTGTACTCCATGTATGTATAATATATGAAAATACACCCTATTGTCATGTGTCGTGTATATCTTTTTGTTGGTACCAGGAATTGAACTCAGGGGCACAGGATCACTGAGCCACATCCCCAGCCCTATTTTGTATTTTATTTAGAGAGAGGGTCTCACTGAGTTGCTTAGTGCCCCGCTTTTGCTGAGGCTGGCTTTGAACTCGTGATCCTCCTGCCTGGGATGTATATCTAAAAAGAATATTCAGGTGGTGCATGTCCACAATCCCAGAGGCTGGGGAGGCTGAGACAGGAGGATTGCAAGTTCAAAGCCAGCCTCAGCAATTTAGTTAGGCCCTAAGCCACTCAACAGGACCCTGACTCTAAATAAAATATAAAAAAGGATTGGGGATGTGGCTTAGTGCTTAAGCACTCCTGGGTTCAATCCCCAGTACAAAAATAAAATAAAAATACAAAAAATAACTGTCAGAGCTTAGACTCATATCCTGAATGCTGACAAGAAAGACTGTTTTTGATATATGAGAGTTTTCCTCCTCCTGACATTGCGCATATTCTTTGTGTGTGTGTGTGTTTGTGTGTGTGCGTGTGTGTGCGCATATTCTTTTTAGTCTGTCTATCATACCTAGTAATTTGTGAGGAATATCTTTCTTCATTAGTTAATATGGACCAGAGCCATCATCATTAATAATTGCCTAATGTGCTATTATATCATAAAACATAATTTATTCAACCTGTTGTCTATCATTAGGTGATTTTTGTTGTCATAAATTATTCTTTGATGAACTTCCTTTCATATACATCTTTGTTTACTTTTACATACATTTCATAAGGATAAATTTCTTTTTTCTTTCTTTTTTTTTAAACTATTGAGCCATACCTCAGCTCTTTTTATTTTTTATTTTAAACAGGATCTCACTGAGTTGCTGAGGCTGGCTTCAAACTTAAAATCCTCCCATCTCAGCCTCCCAAATTGCTGGGATTACAGGTGTGCACTGCTTCACCCAGCTGTGCCTTAAAGTTTTTATGCTCAGCTATGGATGCAGAGTGAGACAGGATGAGACAATTCAGCAGCTCTTTGGAGTGCATCATGACTAAAATGACTCAGAAGAAAGATAAATGTATTAGTCAAGAAATCATAAGAAGCAACATCATTGAAACAAGGCATTAGTTATGTTTAGTCATTCTGTAACAGGCAAAACTCCAATGTATGTAAACAAGCTTAGAAATCATAGTATAGATGTAGATATTGGGAACTAAAGTAAATACACATACACATAAATGTTTTTGTCCTGCCAAAACACAAATATACTACTTATAACTCTTTTATTATCTGGATTCTTCACTCAGTAAAATGTAGTAAGCATATTTAAGTTAAAGATATACATCATCATTTAAAATTATAATAGTTTTTTTTTTTTTTTTTTTTTTTTTTGCTTTTTTGCAAGACTGGGTATTGAACTCAGGGCCTCACATGTCCTAGACAAGTGCAGTACTGCTAAGCTGTATTCCCATTCTTTTTTATTCTATAGGTGCTTTATGATTTATTTAATCTATTTCCTACTGAAGGACATTTGGGTTCTTTCCAACTTTTTCCCATTAGAAACAATGTCAGTATACTTTTACATACACCTTTGACCATGTGTATAATTATTTTCTTTAATCCCCCAAATAGAATTTCTGAGTCAGAGGGTTTGCATGGTTTAAGCACTGCTTGTATATATTGTACATACTTGTAAGTTAAGTCTATAGCATACTGGTTAGAATGTTCATTTTTTCACATACTTGATAATATGGGCATCAGTACTAAAGTGAGGTTTACTTTCTTTTGGTGATTTTATTTTTTTTTTTAAGAGAATCTTGCATGCCAGGCTTCTCACACTGGAATTGAAATTCTGTGTTTCAGAGGCTAGAATTGAATGAAAGCTGGCTTTTGGTTAGAAAAATAAGGATTTCAAATGCAGCTTTGCTATTTCTAAATTGAATTTCTCCCAGTGGTTTCAAATTTTCTGATTTATTGAATGGATAGAATATCATACTAAAGGGTTGGGGTTGTGGCTCAAAGGCCTAGTATGTGTGAGGCACTGGATTCGATTCTCAGCACCATATATGAATAATGAATAAAATAAAGGTCCATCAAAAACTAAAAAAATATTTTTAAAAAGGATATCATACTAAATAGCAGTCCTGAAGATTCAGTTAAAACACCCATTACTTAGAAGTTTAGTTTTGTTTTAACCAAGGAGAAACCCTATGGCACTTTGCCACCGAGCCGCATCCCCAGTCCTTTCTATTTTTTATTTTGAGGCAGAGTCTCACTAAAGTTGCCCAAACTGGACTTGAACTTGTGATTCTCCTGCCTTAGCCTCCCAAATAACTGGGATTACAGGCATCTGTCACCACCCTTGTTAGAAGTTTTTTTTTTTTTTTTTTTTTTTTAGAGTAGAAAATAGAAGACTTTATTAAAGGACAGCAGAAAAGACTTCTCCCTGGAGGAAGAAGGGGACCGGAAAGCGGAAGTTCTTGATAATTGGATATGTTTTATTGTCTAGTTATCCACACTTCTTCACTCTAGGTTGTGAGAAAGAGAATGGTAAATGAAGTCAGGCAGGAAAACAGTGTGGGTAATTCTCATTGAAAATAGGATGAGCCCAAAGGATTTTGGAAGCTGTTGTCCTGGCTGCTGACAGGCTGGGCTGCCAGTGCCTCAGTTTTGCAGTGGTAATGGCCATCAGGCTTAATCCTTATGACTCAATCAAAACTCTTTCTCACCATATTAATATAAAACCTGTGTGAATATTCATTTTCAACACAAACAAAATCAAGCTAAATCTTCATGTAAGATCCTTTCAGGATGTCTCCACATTAAGCCTTGCTTGCTTACCTAAAAAGCTTGTCCTTCTTTATTTCTTCCTTTGAGAGAAATCATTCTTCAGACTGTCCCCTTCTCATTATTTAAAGCTCTCATCATCAGGCCCATCACTTGGCTTTCACAGAGACCTGTGAATGAAAGCTGGCTTTTGGATAGAAAATTTTCAGAGCACATTTCCAGAATTTTCCAGAATTTAAGAGACATTTGAAGATTCCAAGCAAGGTCACACTGGGGGCCCTCCACTACTCATATATAGAGAGACATCATTTCTATGGCTTCTAGCAGGTAATTTGTAGAGGAAATTCATGAAGAAAACTATAAGCCCCTGATATCTACAGATTAGGCATTCATAGAATCAACCATCCTGGTATTTAAAACATTCAAAACATTGAATCTGTCCTGAAACATGTAAGGACTGATTTCTTTTTATTATTCCTTAACCGATATAGTATAACAATTACTTCCATAACAGTTATCTTGTATTGGGCATTATAAGTAATATGAGATTAATTTAAAGTATACAGGAGGAGGTACGTAGGTCCTATGCAAATATGACACCACTTTATTTAAAGGATTGAGCATCCATGGATTTTGGTATTCAAGGAGGTCCAGGAACCAATTCTCCAGAGATACCAAGTAGAGACAATATACACTATAGTTCTAAGTATTATTGCTAATTCTCAGTACAGGATAGTTTATACACATATAAAAGGAAATTTTTTTTTTTTTTGAGCTGGAATTGTGTCTCAGTGGCAGAGCCCTTGCCTAGCATGTGTGAGGCACTGGGTTTGATTCTCAGCATCACTCATAATAGATAAAGGCTTGTTGATAACAAAAAAAAAAATTAAAAAAAGGAAATTTTTTCTTGAGTTTGTAATTCTAGAGACTGCAAAACTCAGAAGAAGGATAATGCACTAATCACCAGGGAAATGCAAAGTCACCATGAAATATCACCTCACCCCAGTAAGCATGGCTACTATAAAAAATACTAAAAATAACAAATGTTGGTGAGTGAGGATATGGAAAAAAGGGAATCCTTGCACATTGCTAATGGGAATGTAAAAGAGTGCAGACATTATGGAAAACATTTTTGAGGTTCCTCAAATAATTAAAAATAGAACAACCATATGATCCAGTATTCCTACCAGAGAGTATATATCCAAAGGAAATGAAATTAGTATGTCATAGAAACACTCGTGCTCCCATGTTCATTGCAGCATTATTTACCATAGGCAAGATATAAAGTCAATCTAAATGTTCATCATCTAATAAATGGGTAAATAATACATATATATGCACAGTGAAATATTATTCAATCATAAAAATTCAAATCCTCTCACTTGCAACAACATGGATGGAACTGGAGATCATATATTAAGTGAAATAATCCGTGCACAGAAAGATTACTTGCATGATCTTACACATATGGCATTTTAAAAAGCTGATCTCATAGAAATTGAGAATACAGAGGTGGTCACTAGAAGATTGGGAGTGGGAAGGGACAGGAAAATATTGACTAATGGGCTCTGAGTTACAGTTAGATAGGAGCAGAAGTTCTGGTGTGACTTTAGATAACAATAATGTACTGTAGATTTCAAAAAAGATAAAAAAAGGATTTTAAAAGTTTTCACCATGAAGAAATGATGTATACTTAAAAGAAAAATATGCTTAATATGTTTTAACCTTTGTGTAAAGCAAACATGTATCAAAAACATGGTACCTCATTGATATATACAATTTGCAAGTGTTGTGTATCAATTAATAAAATAATATGCCAGGTACAGTGGTGCATGCCTGTAATCCCAGAAGCTCAGGAGGCAGAGGCAATAGGATTGTGACTTCAAAGCCAGCCTCAGCCAAAAGCAAGGTGCTAAAGCAACTCAGTGAGACCCTGTTTCTAAATAGAATACAAAACAAGGCTGGGGGTGTGACTTAGTGATCGAGAGCCTCTGAGTTCAATTCCTAGTACTAATATAATATATATATATATATATATACACACACACACACACACACAGACACACGTGTGTGTGTGTGTGTGTAGTCAAAAAATAGGGATAATAAAGATGATTAAATGTTTAGTACTTCAAGACATGAGCCCAAGTATTTTGAATGAAGAAGAAACAAGACCTATAACTTTGCATTGCTAACTAATTAAACCATCTCAGCCTGGTGGGCATCCTTAGTCTCCCAAAGACCTATTAAAAACTAAGAAAGTTAAGATTTTTCCCCTTCATTATGATCCACCCTGACCTCATTTTTAGATCATTTCAACTTTTTCTTCTCAGTTACAATCTTTCCTCCAAATCTGGATCCTAAAAGGATTTGTAAATGCCACTGTCCAGCTTCAACAACTAGAGGTAAAGGAAATATTGTAAGGAAATGCTGATTTTTTTCCATTTTCTTATTTGTCAGATTTTGTCAGCTTTTGTTGTTGTTATTATTATTATTACTGAATTTCTCTTTTTATATCTAGTGAATCCAAGCAGGGTTGTCAGACTCTGGTTTAGATCATGTGGCCTCTTATCAGCCATGAAATTTAAGAGGGATTAGATTTATCTAGACTTTCTCAGTTCTCCTTGTAAGTATATATCTGTGTGTGATGGAGAGATCAGAAGAGGGAAAAAGTCATAGTAACATCATTTGGGGAGTTCCAGGGTGTATCTCAGCTCATGTCCTTGTTTTCCTCCCCCTAGTTCTGGCCTCTGTGGATTCTACTCCCCTGGCAAACAAACCCCAAGGAGGACTTACCATTTCTTGAATTACTAAATCATGGCCCGGGTAAGTTACTGCTTATTTCTCTTTCTGGAAATATTACAATGTTCAGATCCTGTGAACATTTCTTTTCTGAAACTTCCCACCTATCAAAGCCACATCCAGGAACTTTCTCCTAGTTCTAAATTCAGTGAGGGATGAAGCTAAATATTACAATGCTATGAAACCTCTTTTCCCAATCATTGTGTATTCATCGAACAAATCCTTTAGTATCTCCTATATGTGTCAGTCTTCTGCTAAAAGCTGTGATGACACAGAAATGAAGTTGCTCACAGGAGATATTTTACCATCCCTTCTGAGTTGATGAGAGAAGATAGGTCTATTTAACCACTTGTAGGAAAATTATGAACTTTTCTATTCTTGAGTTTTCCAAGTATATAAGATTTGCTGTTGTTTGGCTTCATCCTCAGTATGTGGGGAGGCACACTAGGGGCTGGGGTTGTGGCTCAGTGGTAAAGTGCTTGCCTAGCATGCATGAGGCACTAGGTTCAATTCTCAGTACTATATTAAAAAAATAAAGATATTGTGTCCACTTACAACTAAAAAATAAATATTAAAAAAAAAAAGTTGCACACTAATGGCCAGGCGCAGTGGCACACACCTGTAATGCCAGCAGCAAGGGAGGCTGAGACAGGAGGATCGTGAGCTCAAGCCTAGCCTCAGCAACTTAGCAAGGCTTCCACAACTTAGTGAGACCCTGTGTTAAAATAAAAAATAAGGATTAGGGATGTGGCTCAAGCGGTAGTGCGCTCACCTGGCATACGCGGGGTGCTGAGTTCGATCCTCAATACCACATAAAAATAAATTAAAGATATTGTGTCCACCTCAAACTAAAAAATAAATATTTTAAAAATAAATAAAAAATAAAAAGGGGCTGGGAATGTGACTCAGCTATAAAGGGCCCCTGCATTCAATCCCTAGTACCGAATCTGTCATGCCAGGCATGGTGTAATCCCAGTAGCTCAGGAGACTAAGGCAGGAGGCAGGAGGATCACAAGTTCAAAGCCAGCCTCAGCAATTTAGCAAGGCCCTAAGTAACTTAGCAGGACACTGTCAAAATAAAATAAAGCTGTGGTGCCATGGTTAAATGCCCCACGAGGGTTCAATCCCTGGTTAAAAAAGAAAAAAAATTGTAACAAGGAAAAATTATTAATAATTGTCATATATTCTGATTTTGAATATAAACAGAAGAAATTCTTTAACTGGACTCAGAACCTTTTCTTTTTCTTTTTTGTACTGGAGATTGATCCCAGGGTGCTTAACCACTGAGCTACATTTCCAGCCATTTTTATTTTTATTTATTTATTTTGGTACCAGGGATTGAACTCAGGGGCTCTCAACCACTGAGCCACATCCCCAGCCCTATCTCACTAAGTTGCTTAGAACCTCGCTTTTTTGAAGCTGGCTTTGAACTCTCAATCTTTGTGCTTTAGCCTCCTGAGCCACTGGGATTACAGGCATGTGCCACTGCACCCAGCCTTCCAGTCCTTTTTTTATTTCACTTTGAGACAGGGTCTTGTTCAATTGCTTAGGACATCACTAAGTTGCTGAATCTGGCTTTGAACTCATGACCTCCTGCCTCAGCCTTCCAAGCCTCTGGGATTACAGATCCCTTTTCTAAGACAGAGAATAGAGAGTTTTTGTTTTGTTGTTGTTGTTTGTTTGTTTGTTGTTTTTGTTTTTAATTTGTTATTTAAGGAGGGGGGATAGAAGAACTCATGTTTTTGAGAACTTATGATGCAGACATATAACAGGCAGTTGCTTTATTTATAGACAGTATAACATTTACTTGAGGCTCAGGTATCATTTAATAGGAAACCCCCCAAACACACCTGTTTAGATTATTGAGGTATACCAGTGTGTAAGAGGCTTATCTGTAGCAACAGGATTTTTAAAAATACCTTTATTTATTTGTTTATGTGCTCTACCAATGAGCTACAACCCCAGCCTTGTAGTAGCAACAGGATTCTTCAGGACTAGGTAGGTACTCCACTTCAGGCACACTCATTTCCGAACTGGGTGTATTAACAACTTTCCAGCTTTCAAGACTCTTTCCTCGTCATCATAGTCCATTTCCTGCAAGATTTTTTTTCGTATCAATTATATGACAAACAGTGTTTGTCATTTCAGGGATCAGTGATGTTCAGTGATGTATCTATAGTCTTCTCACAGGAAGAGTGGGAATACTTGGACTTGGAACAGAGGGACTTATACAAAGATGTGATGCTGGAAAACTATAGCAACTTTGTCTCACTAGGTAAGGTTCTCTACCTTTATATTAAGTGTCTTCTGTTAACATCAGCTTTTTCCTCTGAAAATTTCAAGAATTATCTTTCAAGCTGGATGTAGTGGTGCATGCCTGATGACTTGAGAGGCTGAGGCAAAAATCTAAGTTTGAGGCCAGCCTCAGCAATTTAGCAAGAATCTGCCTCAAAATAAAACAAAAAAGAGTTGGGCTGTATCTCAGAGGCAGAGCACTTATCTAACATGCATAAGGCTCAGATTTAATCTCTGGGTTTAAACCCTAGTACCAAAAAAAAGAGAAGACTGTCTTTCAAGAAACTAATTTAGGGGCTGGGGTTATAGCTCAGTGGTAGAGTTCTTGCCTCACTCACGTGAATCACTGTGTTCTATCATCAGCACTACATAAAAATAAATAAATAAAGATATTGTGTCCATCTTAAAAAAAACTAACTGAATTTCTTCTTTTTTTTTAATTTAAAATTTTAATTTAATTTTTAGTTGTTGATGGGTCTTTATTTTATTCATTTATTTATAATTGATGTTGAGAATTGAACCCAGTGCCTGGCATGATAGGCAAGTGCTCTACCACTGAGCCAAAACCCCAGCCCTCCTCCCTGTTTTTAAAGGAAAGGTTTCAGTTTATTTCATTGGAAGTGAGCATCTTCATTAAGTATATTCATCTTCCCTATAATTTTTGTTTTTTAATTAAAAAAATTTTTTTACATGTAGATAGACACAATACCTTTATTTTATTTATTTATTTGTGTGGTGCTGAGGATTGAACCCAGGGCCTCATACTGCTAGGCAAGCACTCTACCACTGAGCCACAGCCCGAGCCCTGATCCCTAGCTCTTTCTGTTTTGAGACAGGGTTTTCTGTTGCCCAGGCTGGGCTGATACTTGTGATCCTCCTTCCTCAGCCTCCCAAGAGACTGAGATTACAGGAATATGCTATGCTTGGCTTCCCTGTCCTTCAAATCTAGGTGATTTATAGACTTATCAGTGTCAACGAAAATATTTCACTTTGTTTTTGAACTCAGAATTGCTTTAGATATTTTATTAATATACCTGTAAGAAGAATAACTAGACCCTGTGTCTTGATTTTTCTCTATCAAAAGAAAACATAATTTACATAGTGGTAAATTGGATCACCAAGATTTATTTACAGGGGCCAGGGATGTGGCTCAAGCAGTTGCGCTCTTGCCTGGCATGCGTGTGGCTGGGGTTCGATCCTTAGCACCATATACAAACAAAGATGTTGTGTCTGCCGAAAACTAAGAAATAAATATTAAAAAAATTCTCTCTCTCTCTCTTTAAAAAAAAATATTTAAGATATTTCAAGGTAACTCAAGATATTTCAAGATAATTCAAGATAACTCATTCCTTTTATAAATAAACATTCAGTTTTACCTACTTTTATGACTGAAAATTAAAAATCTAAGAACTTTGCAATTAATGTTGTATGAATATCCTAATAAATCACAATTAATGTCTCCTAGGAAGCTTCTTGTTTTCTTCTCAGCAAAATAACAATAACTGATGACTAATATTTAGGTCTAAGTATATATTCATGTAAAATTCACAATAATTCTGTAAGGAGGCGGTATTAACATTAATTTATTTTATTTAAATATTTATTTTTGTTGTAGTTGGACACAATACCTTTATTTACTCACTTATCTTATGTGGTGCTGAGGATTGAACCCAGGGCCTCCCATGTGCTAGGCGAGCCACAACTCCAGCCCCAATAACACTAATTTATAATAAGGAAAAAGAAATGTAGAAGTAACATGCCCAGGGTCACACAGCTGGGAGGTGAAAGAGGCAGGATTTGAACCGTGTGATCTATGATCTTAGCCATTGATTTCCTCCGAAGAAGGAACATATATATGAATACAGATTTTTAAAAGATCTTTTCCCTCCCTCTGTAATCTATATTAATTTTGTAACCTTAATGTGAATTTTTTTTGTTTTGATACTGGTGAATGAACTCAGGGGCACTTGACTACTGACCCAGAACCTCAGCCCTGTTTGTGTAATTTATTAGAGACAGGATCTCACTGAGTTTCTTAGTGCCTCGCTAAATTGCTGAGGCTGTCTTTGAACTCATGATCCTCCTGTCTCAGCCTCCTGAGCCACTTGTATTACAGGTATGCAACACTGCGTCTGGATTAATGTGATTTTTTAAAAAAATTTTTTTTGTAATTGTAGATGGATAGAATGTCTTTATTTTATTTGTATATGGTGCTAAGGATGGAACTCAGTGCCTCACACATGCTAGGCAACTGTTCTGCCACTGAGCTACAGCCTCAGCTTGTGAATCAGGCTCTTGGTTGCATGCAAGGGAAGCACACTACCAACTGAGCTATATTCCCAGCCCCCCACCAATTACCATTTTAACCTGTAGTTTATTACACATTTAACCAGGATAAACCAAAGTAATTTTGAATTTACATTTTATTTCCATATCACTTTGTTTCCTTTCTTCTAAGCAGGGTGTTTCATTTCTAAACCAGATGTGATTTCCTTATTGGAACAAGGAAAAGATCCCTGGAAAATTATGAAGAAAGGAAAAAGACAATATTCAGGTAAGTGAGGACAAGTTACTGTGGGAAGGCAACCCGCTAGATGGGAAGGAGGCATACCCTTTTGTGCTGTTGTTTAAAGCCTTCTTTAAATGTCTAATGCCCAAGGAAAAATGCCTGAGACCTGGGGAGAAAATTAAGGTCAAAGCTGGGGATACTAAAAGAACTATTTCTTTATCCACTTACCACTCTTTTTCTGTTCTTTCAGTTTTTCTTGTGTCCTCACTACTGACAGCCATTCTATATTTTGAATCTGTTTCTTTCTTCTTTTACATTAATGGATGGGTAGGTGGATAGATAGATAACCTCTGAGCTGGGCACTATTATAGGTGCTGTCAATACTGTGGTAAACAAAACCAATAAAGTCCTTGTCCCTGTGGAGTTTACCTGGTAATAAGAGAAACCTAGTTACTATAATTAAATAGAAATATAATGTCAGCATAACCCACTTGAATCAAATGTATGAAATATGATATGTCAAGAGCTTTGTAATGTTTTGAACAACTAATAAAAAAAGAGAGAGGGAAAAAAAACAAAAAAAAACAAAAAAAAAAAGAGAGAGGGAAATAAAGAAATGACAGCTATAAAGAGATTGCTGTGAAGAAAAGTAAGCAGAGTAAGAGGCTAGAGAATGATATGGGATGAAAGCTATTTTATTTTATTTAAAATTTTTTTTTGTAGTTGTAGATGGACAGAATGCCTTTATTTTATTTGTTAATTTTTATGTGGTGCTGAGGATCGAACCTGGTGCCTCACGCATGCTAGGCAAGCGCTTTACTGTGCTTCAGCCCCAGCCCCATGAAAGGCTATTTTAGTTATGATGAAGAAAACTTTTTTCAACTTTTCTCATTAATTTGTGAAAATATATATGCTTGCTGTTATAATATTATGTTTTATCAGCAACTAAAGTTTCATGTGAATTACACTAGAAGATAGACCCCAGATTACAGAACATCATTCTTATTTTCTTTAATTTATCTACCTTCAATTAAGAAGAAACTTAAATGTAATAGACTATAGGGACAATAATCCCTTGGTTTAGCTTCTACCTCTGACCTATTTTCATCTCTCATTATACCTTTTGTTAAAAAAGATTCCTTAAAATTTTGTGTAGAGATACATATTATGTATTTTGTTCTCTGTATATTCAGGTCTAACTGAGAAGAATCATTTTAGGCTAATAGCTCTAGTTTTGTAATAATAAGGTAATTTTAGTGCCTACATTATTTCGCTTTCTACCAAAGAAAAAGTACCCTGCCCCCCATCCTAACCTATTTTCTTATTCAAATTCAGGTAGTAAAATGACATTTACAAGTATTAACATTCAAAGAAAATGAAATGCAGAGATTTCAAGTGAATAAGTTATCAGTTTAGTCAGAAAGCATTTAGCCCAAATAATAATTGTCTCACAGTTAGACATCTTAAATGAGTACGTTCTTTTTTCTTTCCTTCCCCTTTCCTTTTCTGTTCTACCTTTAAGTAAGTTTTATTGAAGTATTGCATGCATACGGAAAATTGGACAAACGAGAGAATTTTTTTTAATGTTTATTTTTTAGGTGTAGATGGACACAACACAATACTTTAATTTTATGTGGTGCTGGGGATCGAACCCGGGCCTTGCCCGTGCTAGGCGAGTGCTCTACTGCTGAGCCACAATCCCAGCCTCAAGAGAAGGTTTTTTTGAGGAGCTGATATTTGAGGAAAGACATAAAGTAAGGGTTTAAGCCATAAAATTTTCTGAGAGAAGATCATTCTGAGCAGATGGAAATGGTCTGGGTAAGAAGTCAGCCTTTTGTGTTTGAGGAATGACATGAAGGCCATTGTGGTCAGAGAAGGAGAAAGAAGAGTAACAAGAGATACGAAGTCTGTGTTAGGAAAAGATCAGATAATGTAATCAGAAAAATCAGAAGCCATTGTTTGTATTATAAAATGATCCCTCTGATTGAGTGCAAAAGCCTGAGGGATCAGTATAGAGCCAGTTTCAGTTGTTCAGACTAGACATAATGATTGTTTGGATAAGACTGACAATGATAAGAAGTACTAAGAAGCTGTTAGAAACCAGGTGCGGTGGTGCATGCCTATAATCCCAGCAGTTTGGGAGGCTGAGGCAGTAGAATCCTGAGTTCAAAGCCAGCCTCAGCAAAAGCGAGGTGCTAAGCAACTCAGTAAGACCCTATCTCTAAATAAAAAATACAGAATAGGGCTGGGGATGTAGCTCAGTTGAGTGCCCTAAGTTCAATCTTTGGTGTATTCACCCCACCAATAAAAAGAAAACTGTTAGAGTCATAGCATGTAGAAGGTACTGCCAGGGCTGCAGTTGTAGTTCAGTGGTAAAGCACTTCCCTAGCACACATGAGGCACCAAGTTTGATTCTCAGCACCACATAAAAATAAATAAAATAAAGGTATTGTGTCCATCTATAGCATATATATATATATAAATATATATATATATACACATACACATACATACATATATACTGAATATGCTATTGGGTTGGGCATGTGGGTGCATGCCTGAATCCCAGCTACATGGGAATCTGAGACAGGAAGATTGCAAGATTGAGGCTAACTGGGGTAATTTAGCAAGACTCTGTGTCAAAATAAAAAATAAAAAGAGCTGGGAATATAGTTCACTGATGGAGTACTTTAGGTTCAATCTTTAGAACGATGAAAAAAGCCAGGTGTGGTGGCCACACCTGTAGTCCAAGCAGCTCTGGAGACTGAGGCAGGAGGATCTCAAGTTCAAAGCCAGCTTCAGCAATGGTGAGGCGCTTAGCAACTCAGTGAGACCATGTCTTTAAATAAAATACAAAAAAGGGCTGGGGATTGCCTCAGTGGTTAGTAGCCCCTGGGTTCAATCTCCCATACCACCCCCCCAAAAAAAAGAACCCTGAAAAAAAAAAAAAAAGAATATGCTACTGAGATTACAAGTGGAGTAAGTGGTAAAGAGTGGAGAGAAAGGGCCGGGCAGGATGGCACACAACCTGTAATCCCAGCAACTCGGGATGCTGAGGCAGGGAGATCATGAGTTCAAAACCAGCTTCATCAATTTAGTGAGGCCCTAAGCAACTGAGCAAGACCTTGTCTCAAAATAAAATATAAAAAAGGGGACTGGGGGAGGGGGCTGGGGTTGTGGCTCAGTGGTAGAGTGCTCACTTAGCATGCATGAGGCTTGGGTTCCATCCTCAGTACCACATAAAATAAAGATATTGTGTCCACCTATAATTTAAAAATAAATATTAAAAAAAAAAGGGGACTGGGGATGTAGTTCAGTGGGTAAGTACCCCTGGCTCAATCCCCAGTAACAAAAAGTGGAGAGGGAGAATAAGGTATTTGCTTAAAAAAAGCTGGTTGAACAGAAGCACAATTTATCTAAGAGGGGAAGATAAGGAAAAGCAGCTTGAAAGGTTGACATTGACAGTTTCTGATTTTGTATATTTTAACTTTTTCAGTTTGAGACATTGAATAGGTCATTGAAAATGTCCATCTGGAGCCAGGAAAGATTACAGCTGGATATATATTTGAGCATCTTTACTTTTATGATTAGAATTAAATCCATGGATCTGGATGTGATTACTTAGGAAGGATGCAGATAGAAGAAAGGAGATAAAAAGAATCCTAAGAACTAATTCATGGGAGAACTTAGACCTTTGAAGGCAGAGACAACAGAGGAGATAGAGAAGGAATATCCACTCACTGAGAGAAAATAAATAAAAACAATAGTAAATGTTTCAAGTTGGAGGAAGTAGAGTGAGAACTGAGAAATGATCTCAGGTTCTAGTAAGATGGAGAATAGTGATGACCTTGTAAATACTTATTTCAGGATGAAAACTTGATTGGAGTGAGTTGATGAGAGAGATATAGGGGAGGCAGTTAGGAGAATGTATGTAAGATGACTCTTTGAGGTCGTGGCCCCAGCTGCCAGGCTCTGGTTCTGGGCAGCTGCCCTGAAAGTTTCCCCATCCCATTATGTCCTCAAGCTGACACAGAATCCTTTGTCATCCTGTTTGGACGTGCTTTTTGGCTGGGCGACAGCTTGTCCGCCTCCCTGCCTCCCAAATGTGGACTTTGCCTTGGCCACTTCGTCCTCTTGGTTTAGGAGCTTGAGCCAGCGACAGTGGTGTGCATTCCTTGTATTGTCATTCCTATTCTTCTCTGGAGCTATACATATACCCTATGATTTCCCTTTCTGTTAGTCGCATATGGCTTAGAAAAGCTGTACAAGAATCCATTGATTGAAAAAAAAAGGCAAAGTTGACTGTAAGGATACTGACAGAAATGGATTACCAACAAAAGACCAACAGGAATTAGTGATAAAAAGAAAGACTAATGCAATTTTCTCAAAGAATCTCACTTGTTTTTAAAATGGACCTGAAGCACCTTCTTTGTAATTGACTCTGAAACTAGAATTTTGCCTAGAGAGTTTATTTATCTGATATTTACTGGGAAATACATTGTACTTATACTTAAAATGTACTTAGTTATGGGGGTGGAGTTGTGGCTCAGTGATAGAGTGCCTGGCACATGTGAGGCACTGGGTTCGAATCTTAGCACCACATAAAATAATAAATAAAGGTATTGTGTCCATCCACAACTAAAAAAATTTTTTAAATGTACTTAGTTAAAGGCTAAAGTTGTGGTGCTAAGAAATATGTTGATAGTTCACATTGAGGATATGGATTATAAGCAGTGTATTTGATGATATATTACAGCATATTTGTATGCTCATGCAAATGATTCAATAGAGGAAATTAATGCAATGGAGAGAGGCATGATTGTGGTAACAATGTCCTTAGGCTGGGGTAGAGGGGAAGAAGGCAATATAGTTATGTTTATAGGTAAATTGGTCATAATATGGTTGTGCATATGGGTAAGTTACATTTTTTATTTCTTGCCTAAGAATTTCACAAGAACTGCAATAAGATATAAATATGATTTCCTGTCTCAAAAAATCACTAGTATGGGGCCAGGACTGTGGCTCAGTGATAGAGCACTTGCCTAGCACATGCGAAGCCCTGGGTTTGATCCTCAGCACCAGAGGAAAAATAAATAAAATAAAGGTATTGTGCCTAACTACAAGTAAAAAATAAATATTTTTTTAAAAATCACTAATATGTTTCCAGAAAATATTGAAATACTTGCCTATGAGAGAAAGGAAGAGACCTGAGTAAGAGGAGGAAAGAAGGAAACCAATTGAATATTTGTGAAATGAATGAGTAATAAACTTAAGGGGAAATTGAGTAAATAAAATTCTTCAGTAACTTTGCCATAATGTAGAGACAAAAAAATAACACATAGCCATGTGAAGGAGTAAATGGGTAGTACAGAGAATACTGCATAGATAAGGACATATGCAGCCACCTTCTTCCAATGAATGAAGAGAGAATTTAATCATTACAGGAAAGTATGAGAGACTAGGGGCAGATAAATCTATCCAGAATAACTATATAACTATGGGAATAAAGTGAGTAAAATTATGTGTTATGGATTCATTACTTTTTTTTAAATATTTTTTAGTTTTTTAGGTGGACACAATATCTTTATTTTACATTTATGTGGTGCTGAGGATTGAACCCAGTGCCTCATGCATGCTAAACGAGCACTCTACCACTGAGCCACAATCCCAGCCCAGGATTCATTACTTAATAGAGAGTAAATTAGGATTCTCTCTGCTCTTGAGGAGATTGATTGGTAAAAATAAGAAAAATAGGACTGGGGCTAAAGGCCACTGGTAATGCAATTGCCCATCATGTATAAGGCAAAATTTAGTGAGTATATGTGTTAAAAAGTAGGATATGTTATAAAGGCAAGAAATAAAGAATGACAGCATAGACTTAGGTACTAAGTAGGGTAGATCTCAAAGGAAGTGACTTTTAATCTAAGAGCTTAGAAGGAGCCAGCCTTGCAAAGAGCTCCATCAGGAAATTTGTGGGAGATGGAGCAGACTGTGCAAATTCCTGAGAGATGAAAGGAAGTTGGGAGATTTTGTAATGTCCAAAAGGAAGCCTTTCCAGGTAGCAATAAAGGGAACAGAGGTTTAAGATATATGTAGGTAAATGGCCTTGTTAACCACAATGAGCTTAATTTTAATTTTAAGAATAAAGAGACATTTTTGAAAAGAAAAAAATAAGTATGGATTCCTAATGTTTCATCTCTTTCAGAATCATTGTGTGGAGAATAGTAAATATTCCTCTGGGAATATAGAATCTGATGCACATGGTTTGGGTGGTATTTAAGCCTCAGTATTTGTAATAAGCTCCCCAGGAATTCTGATTCACACTTCAACTTGAAAATCACTGGCTTAAATGCTTAACCATTAGTCTTCCTGTCTTATATGAACTCTCATTTTCCTGGTGTTCCTTTTTGCCTTTTTTGCTTTTTTTCCCCCATATTATTTAGAGTTTGAGTATTACTTTTGTCTTGTTTCCACTGTCGAAACTTTACTTCTTTTTTTTAAATACTTTTTTTTAAGTTGTAGTTGGATACAATGCCTTTATTTTTATTTATTTTTATATGGTGCTGAGGATCAAACCCAGTGCCTCACCCATGCTAGGTGAGCACTCTACCACTGAGCCACAGTCCCAGCCCCAAAACTTTACTTCTTTTAGAAAGAGAAAACAGTATGTGTATGCTTTTGTTTTTTCTTTTAGATTTGGAGACCAGGTGTGAGACCAAGAAGTTATCTTCAGAAAATGACATTTATGAAATAAATTTATCCCAGTGGAAGCTAATGGAAAGAATTAAAAACCATGGCCTTAAGGGCCTCATTTTAAAAACTGACTGGGAATCCAAAAGAAAATTTGAAGGACAAGAGGGACCTCAAGAGGGATACTTCAGTCAAGTGAAACTCACATCTGAAAAAAAATCCTCTTATCAGAAGCGCACATCTGTGACTCCACGTCAGAGAATTCAATTAGTGGAGAAACCCTATGAATGTAAGGAATGTGGGAAGGCTTTTAAAGTACGACAGCAACTTACTTTTCATCACAGAATTCATACTGGTGAAAAACCCTATGAATGTAAGGAATGTGGGATGACCTTTAGACAAACTGCACACCTCACTCGACATCAGAGACTTCATTCTGGAGAAAAACTCTATGAATGCAAGGATTGTGGGGAAGCTTTCATGTGTGGCCCAGATCTTCGAGTACATCAGAAAATTCATATTGGTGAGAAGCCCTATGAATGTAAAGAATGTGGGAAAGCCTTCAGAGTTCGAGGACAACTTACTCTCCATCAGAGGATTCATACTGGTGAGAAACCCTATGTATGTAAAGAATGTGGGAAGGCCTTTAGACAGTATGCACACCTTACTCGACATCAAAAGCTTAATATTGCTGACAGACTGTATGAATGTAAAGAATGTGGGAAGGACTTTTTGTGTGGCTCTGGACTTAGAGTACATCACAAACTTCATACTGGTGAGAAACCCTATGAATGTAAGGAATGTGGGAAGGCTTTTAGAGTGAGACAGCAACTAACACTCCATCAGAGAATTCATACTGGTGAGAAACCCTATGAGTGTAAGGAATGTGGAAAAACCTTTAGTCGTGGTTATCATCTTATTCTCCATCATAGAATTCATACTGGTGAAAAACCTTATGAATGTAAGGAATGCTGGAAGGCCTTTAGTCGTTACTCACAACTTATTTCACATCAGAGTATTCATATTGGTGTTAAACCCTATGATTGTAAGGAATGTGGAAAAGCCTTTAGACTACTTTCACAACTTACACAACATCAGAGTATTCATATTGGTGAGAAACCCTATAAATGTAAGGAATGTGGGAAAGCCTTTAGATTGCGCCAAAAACTTACTCTACATCAAAGCATTCACACTGGTGAAAAACCCTTTGAGTGTAAGGAATGTAGGAAGGCCTTTAGACTCAATTCATCTCTTATCCAACATTTGAGAATTCATTCTGGTGAGAAACCCTATGAATGTAAAGAATGTAAGAAGGCCTTTAGACAACATTCACACCTTACCCATCATCTGAAAATTCATAATGTAAAAATGTAAGAAAATCTTATCAGTACTATGTTGTAGAACATTCTATGAATGTAATAATCTCTTTTGCTTCCTACATGTAGCTGACTTGGCGTAAGGGGTTTTATACCATTAAAAGGCTATGTTGATATGTTCTACCATCACTTCAGCACATTTGTTGTAACTGATCCTATTAATATAACAATGTGGGAAAGATACTTATCTCTATCCCATCACTTTTTTCTTTTGGTTATATTGAAGAAAACACAACTGCTCTGGGCGGGAATTTCTTCTTTGTAAAATGATGGTATAAAACTATAGCAAAAATGGCTGCAAATTCTTGACATTGTTCCCATTAACAGATGGAGTCCATATTTCCTCCCTTGAATATGGGCAGAATCTGTGACTTCTTTGTCCAGTAGAACATAGTAGAAGTACTTCTGTGCAGTTTCTGGGTCCATGCTTTACTGTTAAGGTTACTTCACCTCTTAAAACACTTTCTCAAGCTCTGAACTGTCATGTAACAAAGTCTAGCAAATGGAGAAGCCCTGAGATTATATATACAGGGAGAGATACCTGATGAATCCAGTCTTCCAGACATGCCCTTTAAGACACCAGATATTTGAGTGAAAGAGTTTTTGATCCTCTAGACCAGCTGATCACCACTGAGTAACCTCAGCTGACACCATGTGAAATAGAAGACTCAACAGCTAAGTCCCTGCCCAACTCCTGATGCACACAATCATAAAAGAATTTAAAAATTGGCTGTTGTTTTAAGCCACTATATTTTGTTTTATCATTATTCTTAATATTACTCTTTTGAGAATTCTCTTGAAAGACTATTCTCAGTGGTTAAGCACTCCTGGGTTCAATCCCTGGTATAAAAAAAAAAAAAAAAAGACTATAGAAGTAATGAATATAAATATGCCTTCTACCAACATTTATCCCTTATTCTTGTTAAAATACTGAAAATGAGAAATTATTTTTCTGTTTATTAATAAAACAGGTATTCTACAATCTACATTCTCAGGTCCTAGTTAATATTTAATTAAAGGCTAACAAAAGATAACATAAAAGGAAGCTATTTGTAAATTTAAACTCACCTGTATTATAACTCCTGCATTTTTTGCCCCATTGGAGATGAGTTTTTTGCCACATTCCGCAGGTGGTGTCCAAACTGCTGAGCTCAAGTGATCCCAGACTCCCAAGTACTGATTTACAATTGTGTGCCACCACGCCTGCCTACATTGTTTGTTTAGTCACTCCTTTGTAACTTAAAAAAAAAAAAATGCTACATAGGCTAGTTCGACTCCCTTCATATTGGCTTCTGTGTCCTTTTTTTTTTTTTTTTTTTGACCACTGTAGCCTTTGATTGCTTTTTTTTCCTAACCAAATGCATTGATCAGCTATGGAGCACACTAGTGCATTATTGATAAATAAAGGGAAAGACTGGAACATTTAAATCTTTCCTTACCTTTATGAACTGCATTTCAAAACAACCAAAAGTTGATGAAGGATAGTTTATTAATAGAGAATTCTAGCTGGTAAAGATCAAAGGAGTGATAGAATTGGAAAATTATGCTTATTTATAAAATAATGGGTCTTGGTGGAGATATCCATGGATACAAGGATTGATAGAAAGCTTATGATTGGTGGTGCTGAATGGCAGCACCCACTAATCTACATTAACATTTCTAAATTAGATCAGCCAGGCTATGCCTTTCTAGATGTGATATAATCAATATACAAAGTATCCCCTGTGAAATATCCCTCTCCCCTAAAAATTTGCTTCAGAATTACAACTTAGTCTCTGAATCTAATTACCCATTTACAGGAAACATGGAGAACTAAGGAACAGATTAGTGACACAAAGAAGCAAATAAGGAAATCCACAATTTGAAAAGTTTCCTGAATTAATGGTCTAATTTCTTAACCAAAATACATATCAAGAACAAAAAGAACCATAATCCTATGTCAAGAATAATAGACACATCAAGTACAGTGTATGGAACATATTGGTGTCCTTGTGTTTTAACATTTTAATGTACTTGGGATTTGTTTTAATTAGGCATGGTGATAGACATAAAAATTATTGTCTTGAAGAAAGAAGTTTATTCTCAGATCCCTAAAAACAGGTATTCTATTATCTGAAAGGAGGCATGGCTTGCATGTAGGGCCATATGGGGAAGCACCCAAAGACTTGGGTAAAAGCAGAAATAAAGAGGATAATGCAAGCCCCAAGGCATTTATTAGTGATTTGTTGTTTATTGTTTTATTTGGGGGGAAGGAATGGGTAAGGCAGGCTAGACACTTGAGTAAGTTTAGGGTGGATAGTTTGATAATTTTGGCAGATTTTGTGCTACAGAGGTGATTGCTAGTTGTTCAGTACCTGGCCCTAGGGTAATTTAGAGCTGGGGAGTTTTGATGTGGTGTGTGAGTTTGATAAAGCATGTTTGGGAATATGGGCTCTGGATTGTTTGGTTTGTATATCAAAGATCTACTCACAGGGGAACTATTGCTATCTATGCATTAGCTAGTCTTGGGAGGAGTCTTCAGGATCAAGGCCTGAACTGCCAGAGCATTAAGGGTACAGAAAATGTAGTCAGTCCAATCCTGATTTGGACAAATTAGTGACAATGTTTTTATATATTGTGTAAATATAACCATGGATTATGTATTAAATGATACTAAGCAATTATTGTTCATTATGTTAGGCATTATGTTGGCATTATGGGTATGTGTATAAATATGTGCTAGAGATCTATACTGAAGTATTGAAGGGTAAAATTATGTCATGCCCTATGATTTGCTTTAAAATGTAGTCATGCATCACATAATGATTTTTCAGTCAACAGTGGGCCACAGGGCTGGGGTTGTAGCTCAGCGGCAGAGCACTTGCCTCGCATGTGTGAGGCACTTGGTTCGATCCTTAGCACCACATGAAAACAAATAAAATAAAGGTGTTCTGTCCATCTACCAAAAAAATTAAAAAAAAAAAGTTGACCATATGTTCAACATTGATCCCATAAGATATTATCACCTATTATCTTAATGTCATTAATGTAATGTCATTAATGACATTATTGTAATATCATTACCCATCTTAGGTGTCAAAGTAGACTCTGTGATGTTTGCATAACAATGAAATCACCTAAAGATGCATTCCTTAGAAAGTATCCCTGTAAGTAACTGAAAATATGTGGGAGGAATAGATGAAACAAGATTGGCAAAATGTTGCCGTGTTGTATCTTCATAATAGACACACAGGGTTCATTGTGCTATTTTTACTATCTTTACATATATATGAAAATTTCCATAATAAAAATTTTAAGGTAGAGAATCAAATCTGAAGTGTTAAAATATTTAGAGATGAATAATAATGTGTTGCCTACAAATGAAAATTTGTGGGAAATCACCAAAGCGCTACTAACAGAAAACCCCAAACAATGCATTTAGAAAACCTGGATTGAGGGGGGGAAAAAAAAAAGAAAACCTGGATTGAGGAACCAGTGTTTGTCTTGTTCACCATCCTTTTCCCATACCTATAATGACTGTCACGTAACAGGCAGTTGATATGTAATGGAAAAAAATAAGCATTAACTTAAGCTAGAAGATTAAAATAAGAAAGAAAAAAAAACACTAAGATGTTTGTTACAGTGCATATCTGGAATGTTCCCCAAAGGCTCATGTGTTGAAGACTTGATCCCTAGCTGGTGGCAGTATTGGGAGATGGCAGAAACTTTAGGAGGTGGGGCTCGATTGGAGGAAGGAGGTGACTGGTGGCATGTCCTTGAAGGGTAAATATTGTTGTCTTGGCCTCTCTCTCTCTTCTTCACTGCTGCCATGAGGTAAGCAGCTTTGCTCCACTAATGTTCCCTGCCATGACATACTGCTTCACTACAGGCTCAGAAACAATGGAGCTACCCAGCTGAAACCATGAACCACACTAAATCTTTCCTTTAAGTTGATTTCCTCAGGTATGTCGTCACAGTGATGAAAAGCTAATGGATACAATTAGTAGTAGGAAGTAATTTATATGATAAAAGAAATAAATGGAACTACTAAAATCTAAAGTAGTAGACTCTAACCAAGGGTGTTCTCTTTGCAGAGATAATTAATACAGAATTGGCAGTTATTGAGGGGGGAAAAGATAAATCAGTTACAGCTTTATGTTTGAGAAAGGTGAATAGCTAAATATATCAAGGAGATTTAAAAAATTTAAGTTATATGTTAACACATGCATATAGTTGCATATGTATAAACAAACAGAGAATGAGTTATCCTAAGAAACCTAAATTATCAAAATTGGCTCAAGATATTACAGAAACCCTGAACAGATCTATAGATGAAGGAAAAAAATGAAATGTGGTTATGATCTTATTTTTTAAAAAAAGAATTAATAGTTTTTCAGGTAATAAATATTTTAAAGAACTAATAATCTCTAGATTATTCTATAATGCAAACATCCCAATAATAAAAATAGATGAGAGGGCTGGGGTTATAGCTCATTGGTAGAGCACTCACTAGCCTAGCACATTCGAGGCCCTGGGTTCGATCCTCAGCATCACATAAAATAAAGGTATTGTATCCAACTACAATAAAAATAAGTATTTTTTTTTTAATTTTTAATATTTATTTTTTAGTTCTGGGCGGACACAACATCTTTGTTGGTATGTGGTGCTGAGGATCGAACCCGGGCCGCACGCATGCCAGGCGAGCGCGCTACCGCTTGAGCCACATCCCCAGCCCCTAAAAATAAGTATTTAACAACAAAAAAGATAAGAATACCATCTCAAAAGAAAAATATAGGCCTATTTTACTTAAGATACATGCAGACTATATTAATAAAGTATCAGTAAATTAAATGCAATATCTATTAAAATAATTATAAAACATAAAATAATCTTGCCAGAAATACATAGGGCTCTGACCTTTGTGATTTAATTATGTATTTAGATTTTTTAGGGTTTTTTTTTTTTTTTGTGTGTGTGTGTGTGTATGTGATGCTGGGGATTGAACCCAGGGCCTTGTGCATGTAAAGCAAGCACTCTACCAACTGAGCTATATCCCCAGACCCTAGATTTTTTTTATTTCTAACTTGAACAATTTAACAATGTTGGACAAAAGACATGACCCAGCTCCATTATTTTTTTTAATTGTAGGCAACAGATATTATCCCTTTATTTATTTATTTTTAATGTGTTGCTAAGGATTGAACCCAGTGCCTCACCCATACTAGGCAAAAACTCTACCAAATGAGTTAAACCCCAACCCTCCAACGTTTTTTTACATTATTTTCCTAACTATTTTCATTTATCTGAACTTCATCAGCTTTGCTCACACTTGTAATTCCAGCAAGGAGACCTCCTCGCAAGTTCAAGACCAGACTCAGCAATTTATACATATGAAAACATAGAAATTCAACATGAAAATTTATTGGCCTAGTCTGCTTTGTGCTGCTATAAGAGAATACTGTGGACTGTAATTTGCAATGAATAGGAATTTATTGGCTAATGGTACTGGAGGTTGAAAAGGCCGAGATTGAGGGGCTGGCATCTAATGAGAGTCTTTGTATTCTGTCATCCCATGGTGGAAGGATAAATTGAGGATAAGAGAGAGCAAGAGGGGTAAGCTTTCCCTTTTATAATAAGAAACCCACTTCTATAACAAACCCATTCTCATGATAATCCTCTCATGAAGGTAGAGGCCTCAGTGGCAAAACACTTGCCTAGCTATGCAAAGCTCTGGGTTCAATCCCCAGTACTGGGGGTGGGGAGAGAAAGAAGAGGAACCCATTTCTGCAATAAATAACCCACTTCCAAAATGATTACATTAATCCATTCATGAAGACAGAGGCCTTATGACATATTCATCTCTTCCAGGTCCCACCTCTTAAGAGTGTCCCACTGAGGATAAGGTTTTCCAACACATGAACTTTGGGGTGCACATTCAACCTTAGCACCTTCTACAAATTAAAATGAATATTGTCACAACTCTTTATTTTCAACCAAATCTCTGATGCCACTAAAGATATACCTTAAGATTTGTACTTCCAAGTCTATTTTGCTCTGATAGGGCAGTTGTCGCTAATCAATCATTCATCATCTGGAATAATACATCTTTACCACTCAGGATTTCAAATTGTTTGTATTCATAAAGAGTAAAATTAACACAAAATATCTTAAGTAAAATTACTGATATAAGAATAAAATTAGTTTTTGCTTATAGATGGATGTTTGATAACAATTTGTAACAATCTATAACAATTTCATGTTAACAGAGGTTTCTTGGAGACAGCACATTTACTGAAATTTTCTGAAAATATAGTACTTAATAGTATTTGAAGAAAATGTTTTTGTTAAAACAAGCGTTAGAGCTCTGCATACCATATTTTGGGGGCAGGAATCACATTAAGTGCCTATAAAAAGATTCACAGACTGTTTCATTTTATCTAAACCAAAAACATCTCAGACTTCATATAGAACTCTTACCTATTCCAGATGTTCTTGGGCAGATGTTGCCATTACTAGAAGTACTTCAAGGATTGAAATGTCTCCATTATGGCAGATCTATAGTTGTATGGCAAAGAAAGCAACTAACATGCTATGCTATGTACCCAGCTGCTTGCATTTTTAAAACTTAAAATGGTGCTTTTTTAGGGGATTAAAGGCATGACTCAATGGTAGATCCCTTGCCCAACATGCATGTGTCCCTGAGGTTTGATATCCAGCACTCCACAGTCTATACAAGGTGCTTTTTCAATGGAATAGAAAACCCATAGGCCCTGTCTGTATATGTATTTAAACCTTTTATTGATAAATATTCTTATTATATTCAGTTTTTCACTGTGAAAAATGCCTTACTGAATATCTCTGTGTTTCTTGCTATACATGAGAGTTTTTCTAAGGTGCTTATCAAAAAGCGAGATTACTCTCTCACAATTTATGTTCACTTTCACCCTTGCCGGATATTGCTACAGAAGTAGAGTAGCATTATGGTAAATTTATAATGCCTTTAACTAGTGAAGCAATTCCTTATATCCATGTCTGGTATGAGTTTTAATATTTTCTTGATTAATAATGAGTTAAGCATCTGTAAACATCTGTTTCATGACTAAACAACTTGCTAATTCACATCTTGCCCATTTAAAAAAAAATTCATGTAAGATTTGTGATATTCTTATCCAGATAGTAATCCTTTACGTGTTATAAGTGATGGATTTAACTGTCTTCCAGGTTATGGCTTATATCTGTATTTATGGTGATTTTGTCAAGTTAAAATTTAAATATGAATGCAATAATAATTTTCATTATCACAAAAGATTTTCAAAGGTCTAATCTTTTAATTTTATGTTTTACTAGACTCTTAGTTTTCTAAACAGTTTTGTTAACTGCAAATAGATATAATTTTGGTTTTTCCTGAATATGTATAGCAATTATTTTATTAATCTTATAATAGAACCTTCAGGAAAGGTTTAGTGGGATTATTGATGATAGCAGGCATCTAATTATTTCTCCAAATTTAATGGAAATCACTTAGTGTAATGTTTACTCTAGGTTTAAATAGACTGTTTGTCTCAATTGTTTCTTGAAGACCCTACTTAACTTTTGTTATTAGAAATGCCAATGGAATATTGTCAGATGCCATTTTGGCACAATGATGTTTTTCTCCTTGAATTTGTTAATGTGATTTGTGGTCATTAAGGCAGTATGGTATTACTTAAGAATGAAAAAAACAGAATAATGGATCAAAATAAAGAACCCTAAAAAAGGCCCAACATATATATATGTGTGGTCATCTGATTTATAATAAAAGTTCCTCTGCAATGTAGTTGGGAAATGGTGATCTTTTCAATAAGGAGCATTGGGTCAGTCACATATCCATATGAATGGAAAAATTACTTTTTTTTTAAATTACCAGGATTGAACCCAGGGGCATTTAACCACTGAGCCACATCCCCAGCACCCACCCCCCCCACCCCCGTTTTTTTTGTTTTGTTTTGTTTTTAGATAGGTCCTTGCTGAAGCTGCTCTCAAACTTGTGATCCTCCTGTCTTGGCCTCCTGCACAGCTGGGATTACAGGTGTGCACCACTGTGCCTGGCAAAAAATTACTCTTGACTTTTACTTCACACTGCACACAAACAATTCCAGATGTATAAATGATCAAATTCTAAAAAGTAAAACAAATTCTTTAGAGGAAAACAATATCTTTATAGAACTGAGGTTGCAAAGATTTCTTTTTTTTTTAATAGCAAATGAGGACATTTAAAAAAAAAACTTTTAATTTTCTTTTTATGTGGTGCTGAGGATCGAACCCAGGGCCTCACATGTACAAGGCAAGCATGTAGTCACTGAGCCACAACCCCAGTCCCCAAAGATTTCTTAAAAGAGCTATGAAAGCACTAACCAGAAATAAAAAAGTGGTAAATTTTACCATATTAAGCTTAAGAATCTATTTTTATCCAAAGACACGATTAAGAATATGGAAGAACAAAACACAAAGTGGGAGAATGTTCATAATGTATTTGAATAAAGATTCATCCAGAATATATAAAGAACCCCTATAGATCAGTAGATAACATAATCAAATAGGAAATGGGGGGGACAGCAAATAAGTACTTCAAACAAAAAGGTACTCAAATTTTTTTTATCAAGGAAACAGAAAAATTACAACCACAATGAGATATCACTACATACCTAACAGATTCACCAATGAATAAATGTGTACAAAGTGCTTACCTACAATGCATGCCTACACAGTATGCCACAGAATGTTCCAGCCTCTAACAATACTGAATATTAAAGACAAAATCCTCAAGCCTGGCATGGTGACACACATTTGTAATCCCAGTGACTGGAGACTGAGGCAGGATGATTCCAAGTTTGAGGACAGCTTCAGCAATTTAGCAAGGCCCAAAGAAACTTAGACCCTCTCTAAAAATCACCAACATCCACAAAAAAAGACTCCCAATCTCTATGAAAATACAGGAAGCAAGTAGCCAGTAAGTACATAGCTAATTAAAACTTCATATACTTAAGTGATACAATATTAATTCCAAGCAGACTCTGTTAAATAAGAATGTCTATTATAATTCCTACAATAGATACATAGAAATATAGCTGAAAAGCAAATACAAAAAATGTATTAGAAAAAATTGATTAACCCCCTCAAAAAAGGCAGGAAAGGAGAAGTAGTGGATTTTAAAATGGGACAAATAGAAATCAACAAAAAAGCAAACATGAACCCAGACAAGTTAATGATCAATGTGAATGGTCCAGAGATTGTCATACTGGATTTTTTTTTTAAGTCAAACTCAACCACATACTTCCTGAAAGAGATGTTTTATTGTTGTTGTTGTTTGTGTGTGTGAGAGTGTGTGTGGTGCTGGGGATTGAACCCAGGGCATTGTGCATAAGAGGAAAGCACTCTATCAACTGAGCTACATACCTCCCCAGCCCCCAAGAGATGCATTTTAAATGTAAAATAACAAATAAGTTCAAGGAAAAAAGATGGAATAAGGTATGCCATCCAAATAGTAAGTACAAGAAAACTGGCCTGGTTGTACTAGTATTAGACAAAATTGGTATTAAGAGATAAAAGGAATGACAGCAGGGTCAATTCATTAAAATGACACACAAATGTGTATACACCAAGTAATAAAGATTCAAAATAAATGAAGCAAAAACTGAACAAACTAAAGGGAGAAACAGATGAATCTACAATAGTGGTTTGAAATTTCAAAACTCCAAATCAGACCCAAGACATGGAGCTTGCAGTACCTGACCTCGCCTCTGACGCGAAGTTGGGTCAGGTAGAGAGTAGGGAGTGGTAGTCGCTGGTGGTGGGAGAAGCAGGCAGCGATGAGTCACTTATAAACTGCGCTCAAGCAGGACCCGAAGCTGAAATGCCAGGAGGGTGAGCGAGTAGGGTGCTTTCATGGGCCTCTTTGTGAAGCATAGTGTGTTAAGGTTGCCATAAAGGACAAACAAGTGAAATACTTATACATTACAGCGGTTGGAATAAAAATTGGGATGAATGGGTTCCAACGAGCAGAGTTCTCAGGTACGTGGACACCGATCTGCAGAAACAGCGAGAACCCCAAAAAGCCAATGGGAGCAGTATGCAAGGGGAAGGTGAAAGCGGGGGTCCAGGAAAGAAGACATCTAGTCTGTAACAGAAAAGGTTGAGGTGAAAACAAAAAAGAAAAAACAGAAAACACCTGGAAATGGAGATGGTGGCAGTAATTAGCGCGACACCTCCACCTCCTTGGAAGAAAAGGGCCCCCGGTAGATCCTACTGTTGAAAATGAAGAAACATTTATGAACAGAGTTGAAGCTAAAGTAAAGATTCCTGAAGAGCTAAAACCACGGCTTATTGATGACTGGGACTTAATTACCTTACAAAATAGCTCCTTTATCTTCCTGCAAAGAAGAATGTGGATTCTATTCTAGATATTATTCAATTTATAAGAAATCTTGACGGAATAGATAATAAGTATGCTATTAATGAATTGTGGCAGGAATAAAAAGAATACTTCAATGGGCACCCCACTGCTCTACAAATTCAAGAGACCACACCATGCTGAGATTCTTGTAGATCATCCTGATGCACCCATGTCTCAGGTATATGGAGCGCCATATCTACTGAGATTATTTGTAGGAACTGGAGCAATGTTGGCCTATACACCTCTGGATGAGAAGAGCCTTGCTTTATTACTGAATTATCTTCACGATTTCCTCAAGTACCTGACAAAAGAATTCTGCAACTTTGTGTAGTGCCAGCGATTATGAAGTCGCCCCTCCTGAGTACCATGGGAAAGCAGTGTGAGGAGATGCTCTTCATTCACTTATGTCTGGATCTCTGAAAACACATTTTTGTTCTTGGTCCTTTGAAGATGTTGGTGATTAACAGAATTTTTTTTAACTGTTTGAATTTTTAAAATATTTTCAGTTGTGGATGGACACAATAACTTTATTTTATTTGTTTACTTATATGTGGTGCTGAGGATGGAACTCAGGGCCTCACCACACGCTAGGTGCGTGCTCTACTACTAAGCCACAATCCCAGCCCCCAAAGCTGCTCTTGAATGCTGGTGATTCTATTCCTTTGACACTACACACTTTTATGTTAATGCTATATGATAAAATATTCTGATTCCTAGTACCAAAATTTCAATTCAGTGTGTATAACTGAATACACTCATCCATTTTTGCTCCCCACCCTTTTTTAATAGTGCTTAAAGACCCATCCTTTGCAAGTTAGCCATATTGTTCCTTAGGTATTATATCTTTGCCCACTAAACAATAATGACAACACATCAAAATTTGTGGAATATAGTTAAAGTAGTACTTTAGAAGAAAAGTTATAGACTTTGGAAGCTTAGGTTAAAATATTTTAAATCAATTATACCTGTTTGCTAAGAAGCTACAAAGAATAAATTAAGTAGAATGAAAGGCTGAAGAGCAGAGATGACATACTGAAGTAGATATATACAAATATACAACAGAGAAAATAAAAATTTAGTTTCTTAAAAAGGTTAATAAATTAGTAAAAATCTGAACAAGTTAATAGAGAAAAAATAGCCAAGCACAGTGAGGGGAACCCATAATCCCAGCTACTCAGGAGGATCTCCTGGGCCCAGGAGTTGGAGACCAGCCAGGGCAACATGGCATGACCCTGAGAGAGAGAGAGAGAGAGAGGGAGGGAGGGAGGGAGAGAGAATGAATACATGAATTATCTAGAGTGGAAGAGGGAACATCATTAATAATTTTTTTCAGACATTCAAAGGTCATCATAAACATTATAATAAATTCAATATAAATGAAAAAACAAATTTCCTGAGAATACAACTTAAGAGAATATACACAAATTGAAATCTAAAAGCCCTATATCTTTTAAAGAAATTCAGTTCTTAACTGGGCATGGTGGCACACACCTGTAATCCCAGCTACTCAGGAGGTGGGCCAGCCTGAGCAATTAGTGAGATTATGTCTCAAAATTAAAAAAAAAAAAAAAACAAAATAAAAAATTCAATCCCCAGCCCATAAAAAAGAAAAAAAAATGTCAAGGCTCCTTAGTGAGGGGTGTAAAGAATTCAGTATGAGGGCTGGAGTTGTGGCTCAGTGGTAGAGTGCTCGCCAAGCACGTGCGAGGCCCTGGGTTCGATCCTTAGCACCACATATAAAATAAATAAAATAAAGGTATTGTGTCAACTACAGTTAAAAAAATACTTTAAAATAAAATAATAAAAAATTAAAAATATTTTAAAAATTCAGTATAGAGTTTCAAAATGCCTCAAAACTTAGTCAAAACAAAAAGGAAGGGTCTGGGGTCATAGCTCAGTGGTAGAACAATTGCCTAGCATGTGTGAGGCATTAGGTTGGATTGTCAACACCACATATAAATAAAGGTCCACCAACAACTAAAAAATTTTCTTTAAAAAAGGAAGGAAATATGGAGAAACTAAGTTCTTTGTACTAAAGGTTTTTTTAACCTTTAATTAATTTACTTATCTTTATGTGGTGCTGAGGATCCAACCCAATGCCTCACGCGTGCTAGGCAAGTGCTCTACCACTGAGTTACAACCCAGCCCCTTTTTATTGTTTTTGTTTTGTTTTGATGGAGTGTTGCTTTCCTCACATAAACTCAATCATAAACATGTAAATAGTAGTTTGTTTTGAATTTTAAAATATTTTTACAAAATCTTAAGGAGCTCAGAATTTTCTTTTGTCTCCTACTTCACATTCATTTATTGTTTGCAAATCGAGGCTTAATAAGATCAGCCTAGACATTTTCAAGTATCTGCTAAAACCATATTCTTAAGAACTCAATCTTCCATCTATTAATAATGTATTAACAATCTAGGATGGGGAGGATGCCATCATGTACTCCCTGGAGGGCTCATCTGTATCTTTCCCCAAGGAACCCAGGCCAGGACAAGCTCAATAACTCCTCTGAGAAAGATCTCGCAACACATTCTCTCTAATGTTCACTTTTCAAATCTCCTCATCGGAAAGACAACAATTGTAAATATATGTGCTTAAGAGAGCTTGAAAATATTTCAGCAAAACCTGACAGAACGAAACGGAAAATACACAGCCTCTTTAGGTAACTAGCAGAACTATGATTTTAAAAATCAGTAAGAATAAATATCTAGCACCGAGAGAGTTGCTTGGTGGAAAGACCCTGAGGCTCGACCCCAGACATCCCCAAACAAACAAATAAAATGGCAACGTCAACCATTTTAACATAACAGAACAGGAACTCTCACAATGGTAGTGTGCGATAGAGTGCTTGAGTGCTGACCCTTCTGGGAGCTGGAGCAACCTTTCAAGTCGTGTAGATTTTGCTGGGCTTTGCGAGTATTTTTTTTTTTTTTTTTTTTTTTGTAGTTGCAGATGGACAGAATGCCTTTCTTTAATCTTTATGTGGTGCTGAGGATCGAACCAGTGCCTCACGCATGCTAGGCAAGCGCTTTGCCACGGAGCTACAGCCCCCGCTCTTTGCGGGTATTTTTATTGGGGTGTCTGATATATAGCCTCGCCCCGCTGGAGTATATATACTGAACACACTGTGCATATGTTAAGTGTCTGCAGGTAGCTGAGTTTTTCTAACCCTGGTAGAGAAACAATACAAACGCCTACGCTCGTGGACAGAGCCTGGTCCTTCCGCTAGCTGGCCAGCCAGTTCTTCCCAACCCCCAGCAGCTGCGCTGGTCCCCACCTCCCGCCCCCACGCTTGCGCACTCTGTGCAGCTGGTAGGACTGGAGCCGGACTTTCCCCACGGCGGACTACATTTCCCACAAGCCCCCACGCGGTTTCCTTCCGGCTTCCCTGCTGCTGTCGGCTGGGAGAGGTGAGTTGGTCGCGTGCACTAAGGAAATGGGCGCGGGGGCGGCGCGGGGGCGGCGCGGGGGCGGCGCGGACTTCTGTGTGAGTCGGGTTGCCGTGACTCTGGAGTTTTGTGACGCTGCCTGGGCACCAGGTGCCCTACTGCGCCCTCTGCCCTCCAGCTTCTGGGCCCACAGGCCCGGAATGGCTCCGAGTTAGGTATCTGAACCCCAGAGTGAAGGCCCCCAAACAAAAAGACGCAATCCTGAGAACTGTTGTACAGCTCCGGAGCACCGCGTTGACGGCGTTCCCTCCCTAGGAAGTCCGTGAACTCAGACAGATTGCAGTTTAGCTTTGGTGTACTGTGTCCTTTCTCACTGATCCTGAGTCTAGGCTGATCTTCATTTCCAGCGGCTTATGTATGTGGAAGATGGTGGGAGTAGCAGTGGCTGCGGAGTTGGGTCCTGAGTCAGGGCTCCGAGGCCGGGCTCCAAGAAAGGCTCGGTGTTTCGATTCTCATCTCTTTCCCAATCCTGATGGTCTTTAGGAAAGCGGAGGGAATAGTCGAAGTATTGTTGTTCATATATAAAAACATAACATCAATATTAATTTGTGTTTCTTCTTTCATTAAATGTTATTTTAATTTTTTCCAGGCATGGGATATTTTGCTTCCATCTTCTGGGAAAGAGCAAAATCCGAACGGACGGGGGCGGGGCGGAGGCGCAGGGAGAGCGGCTGCCTTGTCATGATCAGACTAGGAAAGAAGAGACAGCTAAAGCAAAATTAATAGAAAACATTATTTCCCCCTAGGTCATACCACAGTTGTTAAATACCATAAATACTCCCTCTTTAAAAGATTATGACTTTCTTATGAATGATGCTCCAAGTTGCTTTTTTTTTTTTTTTTTTTTCCTGTGCGGCGTGGGGAATAGACAGAGGTTTATTTAGGAAGATTACATTCAAGGAAGAATGGGAAAATTCGGGCTGTGTGAGAAGCAGCTCTGACTTGGGCCAGGGGTTGCTTTGGTATTTTTATTTTGTAACTGTAAATACCAATTCCAGCCACCTCATATTAACACTCAGGCTAGCACTCAATCTCCCAAGTAATCTCTGTTCTAATTTCATTTTAGAAACAGCAGCCATTCTAGATCCCCACTGCCCTTAGATCCTCTTTAGAATCCTTTAATGAGGTCTGGGGTAGAGCAGTTGCTTTCCATGCGTGAGGCCGAGTGCTATCCCCAGCATCACAAAACAACACAATTATTAAAACCCCTTAGACAGTGCTTGATACAGTTAATTTAACTGTTACTCTTCTGTTGTAATTCTGTATTTTTCTTCATGGTCTAGGTCCAAAACTTACAAGTATTTTGCTACATTTGCTTTTATACATCCACATTTCCTCCTTTTGTAAATTGTTGATAATCTAGAATTGCCTATAAAGGTGATGCTTTGTAGTTTATTAATTAGCATAATAAAAAAGAGCAAGGCTAAGAAGCCTATTTTTTATTGAGAGAGAAAAGAGCCAAAAAGAGTTTCTTTAATTATTATAGAGAAAAGGATATGTGGATTCTTTATCTTAAAACATATAGCTGACTTTCATTAAATACTTTTTAATGAAACAACTTTAAGTGCTTTATTTGATATGTGTTACTTAGTCCACATAAGGTCAAAGGTAGAAACTATTCCAACGTAATGTCGCAAGCCTGTAATCACAGTGTCCTAGGAGGCTGAGGCAAGAGAATTGTGAATTCAAATCCAGCCTCAGCAATTTAGAAAGGCATAGCAACTCATCCAGACAATAAAATACAAAATAGGGCTGGGGATGTGGCTCAGGTGTGTGTGTGTGGGGGGTGCCAGGGTTGTGGCTCAGTGGTTAAGTACCCGAGGAGTTCAATCCCAGCTACAAAAACAACAAAAAAAAACCCTATAATTATCACCATTTTATTTAGAGGGACACTAAAATATTGAAAAGTAACAGATAACATGATTAATAACTATTAGAGCTGAGGTTTTTATCCTGGGGTGGGGGGTCTGACAGCAAAGCATGTTAGTAATAGTATACCAGTATACCAAATCTCATCATTATGTATACTTAAAAAAAATTACTTCCTGCTTTAGTAATCCATCACCATGTGGGGAAAAAAAAGTTACGATCAAGGTATGTTCAGATAATACTGAAGCTATGACATTGCCATGGTGGTACATGTATTTTTTAATGTAAAATATATGTCTTACAGTTTTTATTTATGTACTTTTAGAGAAAGGGTCTGGCTATGTTGCCCAGGCTGGTCTCCAAGTCCTGGATTCAAGTGATCCTCCCACCTCAGCCTCCTGATTGATTGGGACGGAGGCCAGCTTACAATTTTTATTTTGCCGATGTTAAAAATGTGCAGGATGGGCTGGGGCTATAGTTCATTGGCAGAACACTTGCCTAGCATGTGTGAGGCACTGGGTTCAATCCTTAGCACCACAATAAAATAAATAAATAAAATAATTAAAAATAATTTTTAAAAAAAGGACAAGAAGTTTCAGCAGATGTCGTAGGGCTTCATAGGCATCTTAGCCTATAAAGGACTGGTTCAGAAGCAAAATAAGCCCATTTGTCAGAAAAATGAGAAAGGAGGCAGCCTTATGTTATGTTGTACAATAGAGCTCTTGAATTTACTCCTGTCTTAGAATTTGTATCCTTTGACACCCGCCCCAGCAATGCCCTCTACCTTCATCCATATTATAACAAATGACAGGATTTTTTTTTTCTTTTTGTAGTACTGAGCATTGAACCCAGGGGTACTCTACCACTGAATGGAGGGGCGGTGGCAGTACCAGGGATTGAACTCAGGGGCACTTGGCCACTGAGCCACATCCTCAGCCCTATTTTGTATTTTATTTAGAAACACTGACTTGGTTAGTGCCTTGCTTTTGCTGAGGCTGGCTTTGAACTCTCAATCCTGCCTCAGCCTTCTGAGCCACTGGAATTACAGGAATAAGCCACCACCCCCCAACCATCCCCAGCCCTTTTATTTTTATTTTTTTAATGTTTTTATTGTTGATAGATCTTTATTTATTATTTATTTATTTAAATGCGGTGCTGAGGATCGAACCCAGTGCCTCACACATGCTAGGCAAGTACTCTACCACTGAGCCACAACTGCAGGCCCCTTTTATTTTTTATTTTGAGACAGGGTCTCACTGATTTGCTGACGTTGGCCTCAAAATTTCAGTCTTCCTGCTTCAGCCTCCCAAGTAGCTGGAATTACAGATGTAATTACAGTTGTTACCATACCTAGCAAGATATCCTCTTTACGGCTGAATGTTATTCCATTGTGTATATATATATATCACATTTAAAAATCCATTCATCTGTTGATGGACACATAGGTTGATTCCATATTGTGGCTTTTGTGAAGAATGCTATAATAAACATAGGAGTATGGCTACTGCTTCAAAATGCCAGTGTCTTTTCACTATATCCTTTTAGTATGATGACTTTTGGTTCTATTTTTAATTTTTAGTGGTGTCTCCATACTGCTTTCCATAATGAATGTTCCAGTTTATTTTGCCACCAGTGTGAGGGTTCTTTTTCTCTACATCCTCTCCAGTACTTCTTATCTATTATTTTTTTGTGAGGTGAGAATCTTTATATATATATATTTCTTTTTTTTTTTTTTTTTTTTTTTTGGTACCAGGGATTGAACTCAAGGGCAATCGATCATTGAGCTATGGCTCCCTATTTTGGATTTTATTTAGAGTCAGGATCTCACTGAGTTGCTTAGTGCCTCACTTTTGCTGAGGCTGACTTTGAACTCGTGATCCTCCCGCTCAGGCTCCCGAGCTGTAGTTGGACCAATACCTTCATTTATTCATTTATTTTTATGTGGTGCTGAGGATCGAGCCTAGTGCCTCCCACGTGCTAGGTAAGGGCTTTACTACTGAGCTAAAACCCCAGCCCTTGTTTGGCCATTTATATATTTTCTTTTGAGAAATGTCTATTCATGTCTTTGCTCATTTTAAAATTTAATTGTATTGAGTCATTTGAGATCCTAGTATATTGGATATTAACACCTTATTGGATGTACAGTTTGCAAATATTTTCTCCCATTTTGTAGGTTATCTCTTTTTTAAATTTTTTTTATAGTTGTAGATGGACAGCATGCCTTTATTTTATTTGTTTATTTAATGTGGTGTTGAGGATCAAACGTGTGTCTATTAGGCCCATTTGGTCTAGAGCATAGGTTAAAGCAGATGTTTCCTTACTGATTTTCTTCCTGTCCATTTCTGAGAGCAGGATTTTGAAGTCCTCCACTACTGTAGTCCTCCACTCCCTCCAGATCTGTCAATATTTGCTTTATATATTTAGGTACTCTGATGTTGGTTGCATATATGTTTATAATTGTTACATCCTCTTGCTAAATTAACTATTTTATCATTGTATGCTGACATTCTCTGTCTTTTTGCCATTTTTTATTTTGTTTTATTTCATTTGCATGAAATATCTTTTTCCATGCCTTCATTTTCAGTTTATAAGGGTTCTTGCAAGTTAAGTAAATCTCTTTAGGCAGTATATAGTAGCATTTTGTTTTTTTAATAACTTCATCCATTGTGTGTCTTTTGATTTCCTCTCTTTTGCTAGCTTCCTTTGTGATTAAGTCATTTTCCTCTAGTGGTATATTTTAATTCCTTGTTTTTTATATTTTGAATATCTACTCTAGGTTCTTCTTTTGTGGTTACCATGAAGCTTATTAAAAAAAAAAATCCTACAGCAGGTTATTTTAAGCTGATAACAACTTACCTTTAATCACAAAACAATCCCTCAAATCTTCACTTTTACTCTAATCCTCCAATTTTGAATTTTTGATGTTATAATTTAATGTTTTTACTGCATATCCCTGAAAATTATTGTAGCTCTTATTATTTTAATATCTTTCTTTTAACCTTCATGATAAAGATATGATTTACATACCACCATTACAGTTTTGGAGTATTCTGAGTTTGACCTTTTTAACCAGTGAATTTTATAGTTTCAGATGTGATAAATTCCTTCAGCTTTTTTGTTTGGTACTGGGGATTGAACCCAGGAGTGCTTAACCGCTGAACCCCATCCCCAGCCATTTTTGTATTTTATTTAGAGACAGGGTCTCATTAAGTTGCTTAGGGCCTCACTAAGTTGCTGAGGCTGGCTTTGGCTCACCATCCTCCTGCCTCAGCCTCCTGAGCTGCTGGGACTACAGGCATGTGTCACTGCGCCTAGCTTTCCCTGAGCTTGTTTGTCTGGGAAAGTCTTTATCTTGCTCTCAATTCTGAGGGATATCTATGGTGAGCATAGTGTTATTGGTTTATAGGGTTTTTTCCTTTAGCACTTTGAATAAATATATCATCAAATTCTCTCCTGGCATGTAAGGTTTTGCTGAGAAGTCTGCTACTAGCCATATTGGAACTCCCTTATATATTATTTGCTTCCTTTTTCCTGCTGCTTTCAGTCTCCTCTCTTTGTCTTTCATTTTTGATAGTTTGATTATAGTGTTTATGGTAGTCTTGTCTGGGTTGAATCTGGTTGGTTAATTTTGACCTTCCTATCCTAAGGTATTTACAGTTTCTTCAGGTTTGGAAAGTTTTTCTGCTACTATTTCCTTTCCCCTTCTTTCTTTCATTTTTTTTTCTTTTTGCTTTGGGGTACCGGGCATTGAACCGAGGGGCTTACACATTCTGACCATACAATACCGCTGAGCTATGCCCCCATCCCTATTACTTTTTGAAGTAAGTTTTCTACTTATTTCTCTCCTCCTTTAATTTCTTTGACTAAAACATTTGCTCTTCTGCTGTTGTCCTATAAACCCTGTAAAGCTTTCTTTGTTCCTTTTCATTTTTCTTCTTTATCCTGTAGTTATACATTTTCAAATAACCTATCTTTGAGTTCACAGATTCTTTCTTCTGCTTGATTAGTTCTCTTTAGGAAGTTCTAGTCCAATTTTGGGACCAGATTTACATTGCTGAATGGAGATCAGAAATCCTTCTGTAGAAGTATCTGGACTTCTATACCAAATCCATCATCATTCATTTGGATTTTTTCAAGGCTTATATTTCTTCAAACTCCCCATATTCTCCTCTAGTTTTGTGTGGCTGTAGGGTATGTCTGGGTATAGTATAGGAAGTTGTTGGAAGTTGGAATGGAAGAAAAAAATGTTCATATTAAAATAAGTTATTTGGAACTATCTTGCCTTTAATTCCACATAAATATTAAAGTTTAAATTTTAAGGTAGTTTTATGAAATATTTTATAAATATATGCAATGAATGAGCATTTAATTTTTTGTTTATGTGAATCATTCATTAATGTTCCTTCTTTTCTGGTAGTTCATACTTTTATTTTAATAAATATTATTTTGGATTAAGTAACTAAAAAAAATAAGTTATTTGGTCTGGTCTTACAGCTCCTTTTTCTTCTTCTAGCTCTGGTTTGTTTTGACTCTGGAGTTCTCCAACAGAAATATTGAAAAGGACTAAACCAATTCTTGCCTTTCTAAAACCATGGCCCATGTAAGTTAATGTTTCTCTTTCCTTTTTGAAACATCAGATTTCCATATTATTTCTAGAGTGATCAGTCTAGATCAATTTCTAGATCATCTGTACATATTCATTTCTTTTTCTGAATCTTCTGATTTAACAGAACTCCATCCAAGAACCTCCAATTTCTCTCATTCCTGAGAGGACTGGGGACAGAGAACCCATCCATGCCTTCCCTTCTTTACTAGTGTTGACCATCACCCATCTTCAGAACCTTCTGTCAAAAGCAAAAGTGGAATGCCTTGAGAAAATATAGTACTTTCTCTGCAGAATGTCCCTCTTTTAACATTTTCCATTGGAATGACTTTTGATTTTAATTCTTAAACTTCAGAAAAAAATGTATTTCCCTTAATACAATGATTTTTGATCTAGCTTATATAGAAAAACTTATGTCCCTGTTTCGTGGCATTTTCAAAAAGTAAGGATGTTTCATGGAATTTAGCATATAAACAGAGAAGCATATAAATCTTAAGTGTTGAGCTGAATGAATTTTCTTAAATTGAGTACATTTATGGTTCCAGATCAAGAAAGGAGTATTACTAGCACCTCAGATGCCCCTCTTTCAGTCACTCCTTATATAACCACTATCCTGACTTTGAACATCGCAAAGTAGTTTTGCTTATATTTAGAACTATAAATGGAGTCATATAGTTAATTGGTATTTTTTAAAATACTAATCTTTTAAAACAAAAACACTTCCTGGAAGAGTCTAGTTGTATTCTACATGTAATTGCTAGACCACCAGAATCACCTATAGATGTTTTAAAATATATGTGTCATTAAAGGAAATGTGTATATCTGATGCTGCTGGTGGTAAAGTAGGCACCTGAGCATCAGGTGAATGTGGGTCATTCCTACTATTATGTCCTTGTTGGAAATTTTTTTCATAGTGTATTGCACATGTTAAGCCCTTGGTTTTTTCCTAGCATAAAATGAGGGTTTTTTAAAATTTATTTTTTAGTTGTAATTGGACACAATACCTTTATTTCACTTATTTATTTTTATGTGGTGCTGAGGATCGAACCCAAGGTCTTGCACATGTGAGGCGAGCACTCTACCGCTGAGCCACAACCTCAGCCCATAAAATTAGTTTTTTAAAGGTTGGAAACAATTGAAAATTGTGGAGAAAGATGCAAAGCAAATGAGAAATATTAATTTAGTAAAAAAGTCTAAAGATGATGTATAAACTCTGACCCACTATTTATTACAATTTTGTGTTGGAGGAAAATCTTGTGAAGCTAATTGGAAGGTTGAAATTAACATATAATGTATTATTAATCTCTAATTTAAAATGATGGAAAAATAGATAACTGGTTAATAATATATTAGAATGTCTGATTTTTAGGAATGGATTACTGATAGTGTTTTGAATATTCCTTGAATATCTGTGGTTTGATGAAAGAGATAATTTGTACCTATTTGATTTTTTTATGGGAAAAACTCTAAACTCCTCCACTGAGCTGAATTTTTAAAGTATATAAGATAGGATTTAAGCATTGACTGATCTCAATTTCTGTATGTGTTGAGATCTTTTAAGATTGGATGGGTTAGATAGGGATGTAATTGAGACCTTACATGGTAGAACCTAAAATGTCGTGTACTGTCTTTTTTCTTTTCTTTTTCTTTTTTTGGTGGTAGTGCTAGGGATTGAACCCATGGCATGGAGGATGGAAGGCAAGTGCTCTACCACTGAGCTACACCACAGCCCCAGCCCTGCATGTGCTGTCTTGACATCTTTGTCAAGTCTTCAAAGGTTTAACCATGAATGCCCTGCTCACACCAGATATGCCCGTTTAACCAGTGGAAAAGTCTTCCTTCCTAGCTAGTTCCTCTATCAGCTGGACAAGTTATACCCCTTGTTGTCCTCAGATTCCCCCCCCCCCCCCCCGCCCTGGCTGCCCATGGAATTATTCAGACAAGCCAGTCACATTCTCCTATGGAACCAGAGAACACCTCATCCTCTTTAAAAGCCTAGCTTCCTCCCATTTCCCCTGTTCTCTTTATTTCTGAATGTAACCCCTGTGGCCCTCTATGAAGTGTGACATCTTCCCTCAGACTATGAGTATATATGAATAATAAATTGCTGTCAGTCTCATCTGTCTAGCCTCTGCTTGTTTGTCTATCTAGTGCTTTTTTAGGGTAGATCACCTCTCACCACTACGGTGAGTGGATGGTGAATGAAACAGGGCTGCAAATAGAAAGATCAAGAATCACTTCTGATGACTTTCTCCCGGAAAGAATAATGTCAGGAACAAAGTCATTGAGTATTTTTATAGGATGTGCTGATCTAGATCAGAATTTTTCAACATTGGGACTATTGACATTTTGAGGCAAGAGAATCCTTTATTTTAAAGGATTGTTCTGTATATTGTAGGTTGTCTTACAAAATTCCTGGCATTTACCCACTGTCAGTAACATCACATCCCTTCCTCTGAGTTGTGACAAAAAAAAAATATCTCCAGATGTGTGTGTGTGTGTGTGTGTGTGTGTGTATTATTTATTTATTTTTTAGTTGTAGTTAGGCACAATGCCTTTATTTCACTTATTTATTTTTTATGTGGTGCTGAGGATCAAACCCAGGGTCTTGCATGTTCGAGGCGAGCACTCTACCACTGAGCCACAACCCCAGCCCTATCTTTTTTTTTTTAAGTATTTATTTTTTAGTTATAGGTGAACACAATGTCTTTATTTTACTTTATGTGTTGCTGAGAATCGAACCCATGCCTCATGCATGCTAGGTAAGCACTCTACCTGTGAGCCACAACCCCAGCCCTGACCAGATGTCTTTTGGGTAACAAAATCACTCCGGGGGGCGCTGGGGTTGTAGCTCAGCGGTAGAGTGCTCACCTAGCACATGTGAGGCCCTGGGTTCGATCCTCAGCACCACATAAAAATAAATAAATAAAGGTATTGTGTCCAACTAAAAAATAAATATTTTTTTTTAAAAATCACTCCTTGTTGAAAACCACCAGTCTGTAGTGTTCTCTTTACCATATCTTTATGATTCAGAATTCTGTAACTCAGGAACAAAAAAGATGCTCATTGAGAGCTGATAGTAAAGAATAAGAAGGTTATTCAAATGCATAAATATTAGATGTTATAGATAATAAAAGAGAAGACTTTTGAGATTACATTGAATTCAAACATCTGAATTTTAAAAAGAGAACCAAATATATTCAAAATGAGGACTACTATGAAACAAATTTTGAAAAGTTTACTTAAGAATTGGTTGGAACATGGGAAAAGGTTTAATAAAATCTGACTTCGTGTGAACTTGAGGCTTCTTAGAGGTTTTAAAGTACATTTGGGATAAATTTTGTCAATTTTTTTTCATAACTATTAAAGGGATAAGAGGGTAGAAGACCTCATTCATATTTCTTTAGAATTTATAGTGGAAGCAGAAGGCTTGTGTGCATAATTTAAAGATTTTTTTTTGGTTATTTGTTCATTTCCAGATATTTTTGGATAAAAATTTAATCTTTTCTGTAGCCACAGCATTATTCAAGAACATATAGACACTGCTTTAGAGATGCTAATTTTCTTGCTGTCCCCTACTTACATCATAAGTTTTCAGCCTTGTGCTATGTACATGCTATGTAGTTCTCACTGTACCATGTAATCATGAGTCTTTTCTCTTTTCATTTAAAGAATACTTAATCTATTTCCACAAGTAATCCATGAGTTTATATTTCAGGGTTCAGTGACATTCAGGGATGTGGCCATAGACTTTTCACAGGAAGAATGGGAATTCCTGGACTCTGCTCAGAGGGACTTATATAGGGACGTAATGTGGGAGAACTACAACAACTTCCTCTCACTAGGTAAGAGTATCCCAAAGGAAATTAACTTTTTTTACTCTCTATTTCAGGACATATTTTGAAAATCTAGCTATATTTTTTACTGTCTGTTTTTAAAAAGAATGGTTTAGGATTTGTTAAATTGGAAATGAGCCCCTTCATTTAACATGAAATCATTCTCAGCCTGCTGTGTTTTTCACACTTTCTTCAGACTCTATTTCTTGGTTTCCTTAGTATTCCAGGAGCTGAATTTGATATGGCAGAATATTGCCCAAGAAATCAGATTTCACATTGTATGTGAGCTCAAGTTGACATAGTTGCTTCATGTTCCTTTCTAATCTTTCTGCATGGAGGATATTCAGATGTAGGGCTTATGAGTTTCCCTAAAACTCAAAGCTTCTGAGTTTCCCTAAAACTCAAAGGAGTTGAGAAAGAAAGACAGGAAAAGAGAAATGTTCCTTGCATCTGTTTGCATTTAGGCATTATTGAGTACCATTTTTATTTATAGTTAGCGGTAAATTTATATAACCAAATCTGAATGTAAGAACTTTTAGGTTTATAATTTCAATTGACATTTTTCTTTTAAGCAGGACCTTCTGTTTCTAAACCAGATATGATTACCTTATTGGATGAAGAAGGAATGGTTGTGAAGGAAAGAATAAAAAGATCTTGCCCTGGTGAGTAAGAACTGATCAGATATGGAGAAATCGTTACTGCAGGTGATAGCTAAGCTGGCTAGGCTGGTGACACACTCTCCCCCAACCCCAGGGGTGCTTAACCACTGAACCACATCCCCAGCCCTTTTTTGTATTTTATCTAGAGACAGGGTCTCACTGAGTTGTTAAGTGCCTCACTTTTGCTGAGGCTGGCTTTGAACTCACATCCTCCTCCTTCAGCCTCTCAAGCCTCTGGGATTACAGGTGTGCGCCACCACACCCGACTTGGTGGCACACTCTTGAGATTTTGTTGGGCATATCTTCAAAAGCCCACAGCCTGTGAGGAAAAAGCTTGAGACCTGAAGCAAATTAAGATCTTTATAAAGCAACTTTGTATTGACCTTGATTACACTATTCCTAATCTCCCTTATTTCCTCTCACTTCAAAGAGAAGAGCTGTTCTCAGTAAGGAAAAAACTGAAAAGAACCAAAAGAATAATATATATAAGGGCAGAAATCAACAAAATGGAAAAAGTATAGAAATTTAATAAAGCCAAAGTTGATTTCTTGAGAAGATCAACAAAGATAAACACCTGGAGAATATAAATTACTAATATCAGGAATGAAAAAGGGGTTTTTCACTCACATCTTATAGCTATTAAAAGACTAAGAAGAGCCAAGAGCTGCGTGTGGTGACACATGCCTGTAATCCCAGCAGCTCAGGAGACTGAGGCAGGAGGATTGTGAGTTCAAAGCCAACGTCAACAACTTAATGAGGCCATAAGCAACTTAGTGAGATCCTGTCTCTAAATAAAATATAAAAAGGGCTGGGAGGCCTGGGGTTGTGGCTCAGTGATAGAGCGCTTGCCTAGCACATGTGAGGCACTGGGTTCAATCCAAAGCACCACATAGAAATAAATAAATAAAATAAAGTAATTGTGTCCATCTATAACTAAAGTCATTTTTTTTTTTTTTTAATAAAAAAGGGCTGGGAATGTCGTTCAGTGGTTAAGCGCTCTTGGGTTCAATCCCTCATAACAAAAAAAAAAGAATAAGAAGATAATTCCATGAATAACTTTATGCCAGTAAGTTTGATAGCTTGAATGAAATGGAAGATTCCTTGAAAAATACAGCTTACCAGAACTGACATCATAAAAAAGAAAACTAATAACCTTATGTCTATTTAAAGTAATTGAATTTGTTGTCAGAATTCTTTCCACAAAGAGAATGCCAGACCCAGATGGCTTTACTGGTATATTCTATTAATATTTAAGGAAGAAATAACAGCGTTGTTACATAAATATCCTCAGAAAAGAAACACCTCTCAACTTACTTTATTAGGCCAACATAACTTGACAAAGAAATTATTAAAAAAAATTTGTACACTCATATTCTCAAGTACATATGTGTAAAATTCTTAACAAAACTTTAGCAAATCAAATCCAGCAATATATAAAAATGTTGATCAGGACTGGGGTTGTGGCTTAGCGGTAGAGTGCTCGCCTCACACGTGTGAGACCCTAGGTTCGATCCTCGGCACCCCATACAAAAATAAACAAGTGAAATAAAGGTGTTGTGTCCAACTACAACTAAAAAATTTTTTTAAAAAAAATGTTGATCAAGTGGACCTTATCCATACTTAATTAATGCAAGCTTGGTTTTTAACATTCATAAATTTTCTGTGTAATTTCACCATTTTAAAAGGAAAATGAGAGAGATTATATGTTCATCTCTATAGATATAAATATACCATGTGGGGCTGGGGCTGTAGCTCAACAGCAGAGCACTTGCCTAGCATGCATGAGGCACTGGGTTTGATCCTCAGCACCACATAAAAATAAAGAAATAAAATAAAGGCATTCTGTCCATCTACAACTACAAAAAAAAATTAAAAATAAATAAATATACCATATGACAGAATTCAACATCCAGATCTGATAAAAACTCTCGGCAAACTAGAAATTAAAGGGAACTCCCTTAACCTGATAAAAGGCATCTGGTAAAAAAAAAATACTATATTATAAACTTCATGATACTTGATTGAAGAATTTCTACATAGGATTGGATATAAGGCAAAGATACCCACTCCTCCCACATCTATTTAACATTAAATTGGAAATTTAAATTTAATTCTAGCCAATGGAATAAAATAAGGAAAGTTAAAAGATATAAAAATGACCTTAAGGGCTGGGGATGTGGCTCAAGCGGTAGCGCGCTCGCCTGGTGTGCGTGCGGCCCGGTTCGATCCTTAGCACCACATACCAACAAAGATGTTGTGTCCTCCGAGAACTAAAAAAAAATAAATATTAAAAAAACTCTCTCTCTCTCTCTCTCTCTCTCTCTCTCTCCTCTCTTACTCTCTCTTAAAAAAAAAATTAAAAAAAAAAAATGACCTTAAGTACATGTATGAAGACATGAATGGTGTGAATATACTTTATATACAAACAGAGATATGAAAAATTGAGCTTTATATGTGTGATATGAATTATAATGCATTCTGCTGTCATATATAACAAATTAGAATAAAAATAAATAAATAAATAAATAAATAAATAGAAGATACAAAAATGAAGAAGTAAAGGTCTATATTTGGAGATGGCACAATTGTATACATGAAGAATCCTAAGAAATCAAAACAACAACTGTGGGCGGCTCAGTGGAGAGCACTTGCCTAGCATGTGTGAGGCTCAGCCTCACTAAAAATAAATAAAATAAATATATCGTGTCCATCTATACATTTAAAAAAAAAAGGAAAAACAATGGTAAAAAACAACTGTTTAGGCTGGGCACCGTGGCACACGCCTATAATCCTAGCGACTGGAGAGGTTAAGACAGGAGGATCAAGAGTTCAAAGCCAGCCTCAGCAATGGCGAGGTGCTAAACAACTCAGTGAGACCCTGTGTCTAAATTGAATACAAACATCAGCTGGGGATGTGGTTCAGTTTAATCCCCTGTACCAAAAAAAAAAAAAAAAAAAAGAGAGAGAGGAAAAAAAATAATGACAGTGATTCAACCACCTGACCAAAAAAAAACAAAAAACTATTCAGAGTATTAAATGAAGATCATAGTAACATCATAGGGTTCAAAGTTAATATTAAAAAAATCAAATGTGTTTTATATAGTAGGAGCAACAAAACAAATTAGAAAATTAAATAACTCAATCCATAATAGCATCAAAATCCATAAAATACTTTGATAAAATGTGCAAGACCCCTGCATAGAAAACTATGCGACAGTGTTAAGAAAAATTAAAGAAGGCCTAAATAAATGGAACTCAGCATTGCAAAAGTTCAATACAATTTTAACCATAACCCTAGCCGGCTTCTTTGGGTTGGAAATTAACAAGCTGATTCTATTTTTATGGTACTAGGGATCAAACTCAGGGGTGCTCTACCACTGAGCTACATCTTTAACCCTTTTTATTTTTTAGTTTTTGAGACAGGGTCTGGCTAACTTGCCCAGGCTAGGCTTGAACTTTCAATCCCCCTATTTTAGCTTCCTGAGTTGCTGGGATTACAGGTGTGTGCCACCTCACTTGGCAGCCAGCTGATTCTAAACATATTTGGAAATACAGAGGACTTACTTAGCATGTTTGAAAGTAATCTAGAAAGGTGGAAGAACTTATTATAGAACTTAAATTATATGGCCTGGGGTTGTGGCTCAGTGGTAGTGCACTTGTCTAGCATGTGTGAGGCACTGGGTTTTGATCCTCAACACCACATAAAAATAAATAAGTAAAATAAAGGTATTGTGTCCCTCTACAACTAAAAAATTATTTTAAAAAAAGAACTTAAATGATATGACTTTAAGATACTCCAAAATTTATTATAAAACTACAATAATCAAGACATTGTAATCAAGACTTTGCCATAAGGATAACGAACAAAACGGGAACCCTAGAATTAGACCTCCACCCCCTGACACACGTACACTTACGAAGCCCATTTATTTATTCATTTAAAATATTTTTATTAGTGATAGATGGACACAATATCTTTGTTTTATTTGTTCATTTTTATGTAGTGCTGAGGATCAAACCAAGTGCCTCACACATGCTAGGCAAGTGCTCTACCACTGAGCTACAGCCCCAGCCCAAGATTTCATTTTTGAGAGTCATTAAATAAAGAAATCAATCATTATATTGGTATATAATTTTGATAAAATAGGAGTTTTCTAGTTCTAGGAGAAAACAAATTGTTATTCCTCCTCAAAGAACATCGATAAAAATATAATCCAGTTTACTTGCCATCTCTTATGCTTCTGGGATCTCTTGGGGGAGATCCACTTGTCCTGTTTCCTCGGAAAAGTTCATCACCCAAAACAGTGGCAGCACTTCCTCTAGCAGGTCCTAACATATTACAGCATAGGAGTGGTTTAAAAACCTGACCTCTGTGGCTATCTTGGTAAGACATCCTCCAGACCTTCTATTATGGAGTCAGCTAGTGACACCCTAATAAATAAGGACTGAGCCATCTAATTTCAATGAGACTGACCTGGATTTAGGGGTCAATAGTCCAAGTTTATCAATGGTAGCTATATCTTTGTGAGTACAACACCCCAACAAAAATTTCTCACCAGTCCTTGTTAAATATACCTAAAAGCCAATTACATATTTGTATTCAAAATATGTTACTCCTTAATTCAAATTATTGTATTAGTATTATATTTCATCAAGCCATACACACACACACACACACACATATATAAAATGCATTTTTATCATTTTTTCGGGGGAGGGGTACCAAGAATTGAACTCAGGGGCACTTAACCACTAAGCCACATCCCCAGACTTATTTTGTATTTTATTTACAGACAGGGTCTCACTGGGTTGCTTAGGGCCTTACTTTTGCTGAGTCTGGCTTTGCACTCACTATCCTCCTGCCTCAGTCTCCCAAGCTGCTGGGATTACAGGCACATGCCACTGTGCTGGGCCACTTATATCTTTGACCAGCAGGCTTTGTCTAGTCTCAATAGTAATATGGTGATTAAAGAAAATCATTGCTAGTTGATTTTTGGAAAGAAGTATGTATGGACAAAGAGCAAAAATTCTTTCAAATTCATAAATACTTTAGAACAAAAATAAAGAGATAGGATGTGGGTGACTTAGGGCAAGAGGCACTTTACATCTGTTTTAAAAAATAGATTTCATTTTCTAGAGCAGTTTTAGGTTCGCAATAAAATTGAACAGAAGGCATAGAGATTTCCATATATCCCCTGAGAACTGCATTCCTTTTTTTATAAGTTGATTTCATGAGAATTGACATCTTTTTTGATTAGATATTTTTGTGATAATATTTTTTAAATACTTTTAAAAGTCTGGTTGATAATGAATATAAAATTTATGTACATCATAATTCACCCTGTCTGGTGGCCAGTTCTTGGAATGTTAACAAAAGCATATAGTTGTGGAACTATAAAGTTTCAGAATGATTCCAAGTTTTTTTTAAGTATTTTTTTCTAGTTGTCAATGGACTTTTTAAAATTTATTTATATGTGGTACTGAGAATCGAACATGCTAGTCAAGTGCTCTGCCGCTGAGCGACAACCCCAGCCTGATTCTAGAATTTCTTTATAACACCAGTGTTTCCTAAGTTAAGCCTAACTTTTGAGCTAATAAATAAATTATTATCGTGATAATGAAGTAACCATATATTCCTGTTTTAAAAAAAATATTTGGTATCTTTATTTATTTGGTCCTGGGAATTGAACCCAGGGGCACTTTACCAATGAGCTACATCCCAGCCCTTTTTATTTTTTGAGACAAGGTCTCACTAGGTTGTTCATAGCCTCACTAAGTTGTGAGACTGGCTTTAAACCTGTGATCCTCTTGCCTCAGCCTCCAGAGCCACTGGGATTCCAGGCTGTGCCACTGCACCTAGCTAGTACTTTTAAATATGAAGAATCACTACTGAATTAATGTGATATATCTTATGGAAATAATCATAATGATTTTTGTTTTAAAAGTAATTAATATGACAAAATAATTATAGTACATTTCCTAGAATTGAACTACCCCTGCATTCTAGAATAAGCCAACTTAATTATGATAAACTTACTTTCAGTGTACTATAGGAATTTTTATTTTTTTGTACCAGGGATTGAACCCAAGGGTACTTAACCACTGAGCCATATCCCCAGCCCTTTTATTTTTATTGTGAGACATAGTCTCACTAGGTTGCTTATAGCCTCCCTAAGTTGCTGAGACTGGCTTTGAACCTGCAATCCTAGAGATGAGATTTGTTTTTTTTTTTTTTTGAGGGGGGTTCACAAAAGTGATTTTGGCATATAGCTTTCCTTTATTAGGATTTGACTTCATTTTTATACTCACTTAGAAATAATTTGGATTTTATTATTTTTCAGAATAGGCCCTTTCTCATGACTTTCTCAATGCTTTCTTAGAAAATTACCTTTTGGGGCTGGGGATGTGGCTCAAGCGGTAGCGTGCTTGCCTGGCTTGCGTGCGGCCCGGGTTCGATCCTCAGCACCACATACCAACAAAGATGTTGTGTCCGCCGAGAACTAAAAAATAAATATTAAAAAAATTCTCTCTCTCTCTCTCTCTCTCTCTCTCTCTCTCTCTCTCTCTCTCTCCTCTCTCACTCTCTCTTTAAAAAAAAATTACCTTTTATTGAGATTGTAAGTCCTCTATGATTTTCAGAATATCAAATCTGTTTTGGTAGTTATTTGCTAATATCAAGAACTGAAATTTAAATGGCTGGGGTTATAGCTCAGGGGTAGCGCGCTTGCCTAGCATGTGTGAGGCACTGGATTCGATTCTCAGCACCACATATAAATAAATAAATAAAATAAAGGTCCATCAATAACTACACATATAAAAAAAGAAGAAGAAGAACTGAAAGGTTTGCAACTTTACCCTGCTTGCAAGCTAACAAGTTAGTCTGCCACTGTATCAAGATGCTGGCAAATGACACAGTTGCACTTAGTGACTCAGTGAGAACCTGTCTCTAAATAAAATACAAAAAGGGCATGGGATGTGACTCAGTGGTCCAGTACCCCTGAGTTCAACCCCTGGTACCCAAAAACTTACAAATAAACAAAACCTCTTTATAGCTTAAATAAGTCTCTAGATGATTCTTAGCCACACTTAAATCAGGGCTCCACTGATTTGACTTGTTTCCCTAATCACTAGCCACACCTCCTGCACTCCTGGGCTCTGTTCTCTTGTGTCCTTTGTCTTTTGTCAAAATGTACGAGAATTCAACCTGTTCTATGATATAAATTCACTTAGTAGTGATCAGGAATAATAGCAGTATCATGTAGAAGATAATTCACAGGTAATTCTCCTACTTAAATGGGGATACACATGTAGAGATTTAGAAGATTCAGCATGAAAGGCAAAAGCCTTCAACTTGACAGGGTCTTGCTAAGTTGCTTAGGGCCTCACTAGCTGGCCTTGAACTTGAAGTCCCCCTGCCTCAGCCTCCCAAGTTGCCAGGATTACATGCATGCACTACCACACTCAGCAAGTCAGGCTGCATTTCACCCTACTCCTACCTCAGGGGCTTTTCCTCTTCTTTCCTTCTCTTTCTTTCCCTCCCTCCCTCCCTCCCTCCCTCGCTCCCTCCCCCCCTCGCTTCCTTCCTTCCTTCCTTCCTTCCTTCCTTCCTTCCTTCCTTCCTTCTTTCCTTCCATTCCCTCCCTGTACTGCCCAGGTTGGCCTTAATGGAGCTGGGACTATAGGCACATACCACAGTGCCCAACTCAGAGCTTTATTTTCACACATGCAGTGCCCCAGCACTTTGACATCCAGAATTTCTGTTTTGCTTTTGTGCATTCCAGTGTTCATAAAGTGGGCTTCAACCATAGTGATCTGTCTTTTGGATTATCCCTTGAGATATGAACTATTTGTTAGTATTCTCCTAATAAAATTGTATAGAGCTGAGTGGTCTGCTCCAATCCATTTCCTTATAAACTCAGTTACTTTTAGTGCACAGTTTTGTTGAAGATGAACATACATTTGCTTTCTTGTTTTCTTTCAGATTTGGAGTCCAGATACAGGACCAATACTTCATCTCCAGAAAAGGACATTTATGAAATATATTCGTTACAGTGGGAGATAATGGAAAGAATTAAAAGCTATACCATTCAGGACTCCATTTTTAGAAATGATTGGGAATGTAAAAGCAAGATTGAGGGACAAAAAGAACCACAGGAGGGTTATTTTGGGCAGGTGAAAATTACCTCTGAAAAAACGACCACGTACAAAAAGAATAATTTTCTTGCTGAGTATCAGAGAATTCATAATGGAGAAAAACTATATGAATGTAAGGAGTGTAGGAAGACCTTTATTCGTCGCTCAACACTTAGTCAACACCTACGAATTCATACTGGTGAGAAACCTTATAAATGTAAAGAATGTGGACAGGCCTTTAGACAACGTGCACACCTTATTCGACATCACAAACTTCATACTGGTGAGAAACCCTATGAATGTAAGGAATGTGGGAAGGCCTTTACTGTGCTCCAAGAACTCACTCAACATCAGAGACTTCATACTGGGGAAAAACCTTACGAATGTAAGGAATGTGGAAAGGCCTTCAGAGTACATCAGCAACTGGCCCGGCATCAGAGAATTCACACTGGTGAGAAACCCTATGAATGTAAGGAGTGTGGGAAGACCTTCAGACAATGTACACACCTCACTAGACATCAGAGACTTCACACTGCCGAGAAGCTTTATGAATGCAAGGAATGTGGGAAAGCCTTTGTATGTGGCCCAGACCTTAGAGTACATCAGAAAATTCATTTTGGTGAAAAACCCTATGCATGTAAGGACTGTGGGAAGGCCTTTAGAATATGCCAACAACTTACTGTTCATCAGAGTATTCATACTGGTGAGAAACCCTATGAATGTAAGGAATGTGGAAAGACTTTCAGATTAAGGCAGCAACTTGTTCGCCATCAGAGAATTCATACTCGTGAGAAACCCTATGAATGTATGGAATGTTGGAAGACCTTTAGTAGTTACTCCCAACTTATTTCACATCAGAGCATTCATATTGGTGAGAGACCCTATGAATGTGAGGAATGTGGGAAGGCTTTCAGACTGCTGTCCCAACTCACTCAACATCAGAGTATTCATACTGGTGAGAAGCCCTATGAATGTAAGGAATGCAGAAAGCCTTTTAGACTGCTCTCACAACTTACTCAGCATCAGAGTATTCACACTGGAGAGAAACCTTATGAATGTAAGGATTGTGGTAAGGCTTTCAGACTTTATTCATTTCTTACTCAACACCAGAGAATTCACACTGGGGAGAAGCCCTACAAATGTAAGGAATGTAAGAAGGCCTTCAGACAACATTCACACCTTACTCAACATCAGAAGATTCATAATGGAATTTAATACAAGAAAGCTTTCAAAGGTGCATTTTGTTACAAAACACCAGTAAATCCATTTTTGAGAAAATACACTTACAACTAAATGTAAGAAATTTTCTATTAGGGAAGGAATGTGTTGCTTTGAGCCTTCCATCACCCTTCCAACATTGTTTATCTTCAGCAAATTCCTTTGAGAGAATAATTTAATGAATGTAGGAAAATGTTTAGCTTTATCTGTCATCTCCATTTTGCCACTTTACTACCATTGTGATATTGAACAAGATACTAAACCTTTGTGCTCATTTTTAAAATTATGATAGTAGTACTTATTTATTGCTGTGTGATAAATTACTAGAAAACATAGTAGCTTAAAATAATATACATAGGTTATTTCACAGTTTCTATGGATCAGGAATCCAGGCATGACTTAGTTGAGTCCTTATACTTACAAGGTTACAAAGTTTCAGCCAAGACTAAGGATCCATATCCAAGCTAACAATGCTTGAATTCATTTTCTTGAGGGCTCTTGATGGAGATCCTCAGTTTCTAGTTGACTACTGGCTGAAGCTGACTGCAGTTCCTTGCTACAGCGGCTTCTTCACATGACTACTTCATCAAAGTGTGCAAGCCAAGAAGGCAAGTACTAGCAAGAGGGAAATGTGTTAGCAATATAGACATGATGCATCTTGTGTTATCTAATTGTGGCAGTTACATCTTATCGCCTTTGCTACCTTTTACTGATAGAAGTAAATACTAGACCAGCCCACACTCAAGAAAAGGGGATTACTTGAGAGTGAATACCAGGAGACAGGGACCATTGGGAGCCAATTAAGAGTCAGCCAGTCACACTGTGTAATATAATCATTGTAAGAATTAAGTAGTTAATACTTAGAAGAGTAGCCAGTCACATAGCATGTATTCTGTAAATACTGTCTATAATTGATATTAACATCATTAGTATTAGTGAATTCTTATGGAAGATTCTATAGGAGTAATAAGTATAGAAATGCCTCCTGTTACATCTCTGCACTTAATAAAATGAAAATAACTTATTCTAGTAAAATCTAGGAGATTATAGTGAATATCAGAAGTTCTTCATCACTTGATCTGCATCAGAAAGTTCATGCTGAAAAGAACTGTATGAATTTATCACAATCTTTTCTGATCCTTTAAAAAAGCAAATGGCTTAGAATCCTTGTTGTCAGAATTCAAGATATATCACAAACTCTCAAAAAAGATGTTATAGAAGAAACTAACCAGTTGGGAATTTAAATGTATGTGTATGTGTGTGTGTGTGTGTAAAAATTATATATAAAAGAAAATACCATTATAGTCAGTTTGCTTTTTGATGCTTAAATTGCCCCATCTTCAATTAGTTTTTCAAATTGGGTGTTTTGCCAGGTATAGTGGTGCATGCCTGTAATCTCAACAACTTGGGAGGCTGAGGCAGGAGGATCATAAGTTTGAGGCCAGCCTCAGCAACACAAATAGGGCATTTTGAGATAGCCCCACAAATAGTAGTTTGATAGTTTATGACTTGGTTGTGATTATATGGTTTGTCAGCTGTGCAAGATGCTATGACACGATCATCATTCTTAAAATCATTAAATTGTGAACCAAATTTCAGCATCACCAAAAATTCATCAAATTCAAGTGGGTATTGTTTTAACTTAAAAAGTCTAATCAATAAATTCAAAAAGAATGATAGGATTAGAAAAACCATCATTTTTTAGACTTTAATGGAATAATGGACCTGAAAACAGTGTTTCATGGATAAAAAGACTTTTAGTTGAAAGACTTTATAGTGGATTTATCGTACTGACCACTTCTGAATCCTTTGACCAATTTTAGCCTTAGTCAAAATGGGACTGTCACACAATGTCCACCTCCTGGTGAAATCCAATAGGAAGTACATACCACTACCTGTGAGGCCTTCTTGCCAAAACAGTGAACTGAAGGAATCATACTTTTGAATCAAGTTCTTTAAACCAAGATTTGTGGAATGAATGAATAAAGTCAGAGTCACCACAAGGAAGTCACCAATGAGATTCAGAATGTGTAAAATTCTACAGAATAAATGTCCTGATTTTGTCCACTAATGAGAGGCATGAAAAACAGAGAGGAGCAACCCTTACTAATAGAGTAGGGTTAAGAGTCACATCACTAAATACAATGTGTGGGAATTACTTGGATCTGGTTTGAACAACATGTTAAAAAAGGTTTTGAAGACAGTGGAGGAATCATGGACATGGACTGAATGTTACATATATTTAGAAATATTAACTTTGTTAGGGATGATATTATCAATGTGGTTACTAATAAAATATCCTATGTGTTAGACATATTTACATATTTCTGATATTGTAAGATACATAGATTTACATTGAAATATTCCAGCAAAAGAAAGAATGGCAAAATGTTGGTAATCATTGAAGTGCATCGATTTGTTTATGGTGACTTATTGTTTTAATATTTCTACTTTTGTATGTATTTAACATTTCAGTAATAAAATATTTAAAATCAAAATTGGGATTATGAACTATTTAGAAGTTAATGATGAGATGCTTGCACATCTAGCATGTCACATATCACCAAAGTTTTATTCATTGAGCAAATAATGCCGTTTGATGTACTAATGAAGTCTCATTTGTGGGCCTATCTTCATCATCTTGACTTAAGCAAAGTGAACAACACAGGATCTGTCACATGGATAAGTGTCGTGAAGGAATGAATAAGCGTCTATGTAAAGAAACCAGAAACACCAGAATAAAACCAGCAGAAGTAAAGGGAAGCCAAGTACAGTAAAAAGCAGAAATTAAGAAAATAGTTGGGGCTGGGGATGTGGCTCAAGCGGTAGCGCGCTCGCCTGGCATGCGTGCGGCCCGGGTTCGATCCTCAGCACCACATACCAACAAAGATGTTGTGTCCGCCGAGAACTGAAAAATAAATATTAAAAATTCTCTCTCTCTCCCCTCTCTCACTCTCTCTTTAAAGAAAAAGAAAATAGTAGACTTGATACAGTATTAATGACTAGATTTTTGCAGGTCTAATCCAAGAAAAGAAACAAAAGATAATACACATAGAGCATTAATGATGGTAAAGGTGACACAACTACAGAAAAAATAAGTAAGTGGATGTGGTTGCACATACCTGTAATCCAGCTACTTGAGGGGCTGAGGCAGGAGGATTGCAAGTTCAAGGCCACCCTCGGCAAGTTAGTGAGATCCTGTCTCAAAATAAGAAAGGGCTGAGGATGTAGGTCAGTGTTAAGAGTGCTTGCTTATCATGCACAAGGCCCTGGGTTCAGTGCCTGCACAGAAAAATTCATTTCAATTTCAAGATGTGTAAAGATATAGAAGGATTACATTTTTCTCTAAGAAAGTGTTACAGTTGACTTGATACAGTAGAACCCAATAGTGTGTGTGTGTGTGTGTGTGTGTGTGTGTGTGTGTGTCTGAGCTCCCCATTTAATAAAAAAAAAATCTGATAACTATACAGCTAAAAGCTTTAAATAAAAGATACTCTTTAACAAATGTTTAACAATTCTGTACAGCTAAAATAATCCTGATAATAAAACTAGACAAAGATAGCTCCTAAAAAGCAAAATCTAGACCAGTTTTATTAAGATTATATTCTTCACAACTCTAGTATTTTAGAATTAATTACAATACCAGTCTTTATTAATGTGTGAGTTTCCTTTCCCAAGCACCAGGTGTCTCCAGACCTGTGATTAACACAGTATACAGACCAAACCCCCAATGTTCTTCGTGTGTTTTATTTCAGGGAATACTAGTTCTTGATGATATTTAAAATATTTTCTTGGGAAAATATGCAAATGAGCAAGTCAAAGAAACAAAACAAAATCTACTTTGAGGGATTCCAAGTACATGTAATCAACTTTTCAAATGATGTAGAAAAGAAAATTTATTTGAGTGTATCTAAAACTTATTTTATTGGGAATTCTCACTTCCAATATCTGTTAAGACCTTTGGTATATGAACACTTTGTTAGAGGCTACCCTAACCACAGGTTAGGGATGTCATTTCAGACATGGGAATGATAGATTGTATTGCAGGGGTTGAGGTGGAGAACTTTTCTTTGCAGCTCTCATCATACTCTATAGAACAGAAAAGATCGCAGCCTCACCCTGGACATGTATGTATGAAACAGACTCAACTATTGGGTTAAACTGTCATTAGGATGTAAATAATTTTTCATTGTAATAAAAATCCTATATTGAATACTATTTTGCCTAGTTTTTGATTCTCTTAGAGTCTACAGTCTCTGCAAGGTGTTATCTAGAGGTGAGGTTGATTATTATAGGCTGTAAATACTTCCAGCTTCACCACCTATTGCCAGATTTTTACTCCATTGTACCAATTTTGTGCTGAGGATCGAACCTAGTGCTCACATATGCTAAGCGAGTGCTCTACCACTGAGCCACAACATTAGCGCCCCTAAATGCTAGTATTCTTAAAGTGCATTTCCCTTTGTATATATGTATACAGCTTTTAAATGGGAACCAAGATAAAATGAAGAACCAATTTACCTTTAAGCTCAAAATATAATTAAAAAATTTTTCTCTTCCCTAACACTTTTACTTTACTTCTCCATTCCAATCAAAGAATGCTATGTCTTTTAATAAATATAAAAATTATAAAGTGGGGTTGCAGCTTGGTGGTAATCATCTCACACGTGTGAGGCACTGGGTTTGATCCTTAGCACCACATAAAAATAAAAATAAAGGCATTTATTTGTTTACAACTAAATGTCTACAACTAGAAGAATATTTTTAAAAATTGTAGAGACATTAAAAAGGAGAAACCATGGGGCTGGGGATATAGCTCAGTTGGTACAGTGCTTGTCTCACTTGCACAAGGCCCTGAGTTCAAACCCCAGCACACAAAAAGAAAAAAGAGAAACCAATCATACTGCATCTAAACTATCCTGACCCTTAGTTACTTTCTAATTTGTGTCCACATTCATAAGTATCTGGCATTAAAGATTTCACTGCAATAAAATGTTATTTTATTTTTCTTATATAGGGCTATGGCAGAACAATTACCAAATGAGGACATATTTTTCTATAATTTTATACATGGAAATTTTATATTTTCAAATGTTATTACTATTTAAGAAATTTTAAAATGAGCATCTTCAAGCAAGATGTTTTCCTGGAGGTCAAAGCAAGAAAACCTTGTCTACAAGGTTAGTTTCATTGATAGCATGCAATAGTATTATTGCTTTTGAGTGTTTTTTCCTTAAAAATGCAAAAAAAAAATACCTGTTTATGATAAAAACTTTGAAGTGAAACTAAAGGGTCCAAGATGAAATGTACAGCTCTGTGGCACTTGAAACCTTCCATAAGTCACATTCCGAAAAGCCACTGTTAAAAATTGTTTCTTAGGTTTAAGCTGGGGTTGTGGCTCAGTGGTAGAGTGCTCACCTAGCATGTGCAAGGCCCTGGGTTCAATCCTCAGCACCACATAAAAATAAATAGATAAAATACAGGTTTTGTGTCCAACTACAACTAAAAAGTAAATATTTTTTTAAAAAAGTTTCTTAGGTTCTCTCTATGAGAAAGTATTGGTATCTCTATCCCTGTCTGTCATTCTGTCTAAACAACATGGATGAATACACCTCATTACTGTTTTGAGGTGGGGAAATGGGGTCTCACTCAGTTGCCCCGGCTGGTCTTGAACTCGTGGATGCAAATAACCCTCGTTCCTCAGGTGTCTGCTGGGACTACTGACTGAAGCATCTGCACCTGGCTTACTTACTTCATTTCTTTAAAAAGTGTCATGGTTTTCTGTTGCACAAATGAATCATGTACTTAATCTTCTACTCAGAGAATTTTTGTTTATTTAATCACTTTTTAAATTTTAGACATATTTTAGAGGTAGAATTGACAATTCAAATTATATGTGCACTTTCAATACAGAGATATATGAAATAATTGAGTTTTCTAATAAGATATCATATGCACTACCATTAACCTTGTGTGGGAATACCAAGCACTTTTACTAACCAAGTATTAATCCTAGTTTTTAAGTCTTGTCAGATGAAAACAATTTCATTTTATTTGCTTTTATTTATGAGAGAGAATGAATTTTTATTATGTACTTTCAGCAAAATATTTGCTTATTTTAAAAGTTAGATGATTGTTTTTTTCTGTTGATTAGAAAGGAATTTAGATTTTTTTTCTTGTATGCATTGCTGGTATTTATTTCTCACTGTGTTATTGGTCCTTCCAACTATTGTTATCTTTAGAATTCTGGGTTCCTACCTTTTCAGTCTCAGTGTTATAACCATGCCTAATTCGTCACTGTTTTTCTTATACTGTCTTCACAGTTTTGTATACCAATGATCCATGTAAAATGCATTTGATGTTCAGGATTGAGGTTGGGATTCATGTGTGCTTTTTCCTAATACATTATCATTCTCCTAATGATTGGTGGGGGTAATAATTTACCTTTTCTTCACTCATTTGAAATATCACACTCGTTTTAATGAATTGTATTTTGATTTATGTTTGGACACTGTTCCCTTTCTATGGTGTCTCAGACATATGCAGTTACTAAACTGTTTTGTGCTGTGTTTTCAGAGTAATGTTTAATATCTGTAGGACATGCCCCCATCACTATTATTTTTAAGTACATGATTCCTGGGTTGTCTCTTCTGAATTTTTGTACTTTTTAAATTTTAATACAGCTATCAAGTTTGAAAGCTATACAAGAAAATCCTGTTATAAGTTAATGGATTAATTAAGAAGACTTTATCTTTTTTAACATATATACACACATGTATGCATAGCAATATATATATATATATACACACATACACACATACATGTATATATACATATACACATATGTATATATTTTTTTGGTTTAGCACTAGGGATTGAATCCACTAGTACTAAACAAAAAATATTTTACCACTGAGCCAAATCCCAGCCCTTTTTAAATTTTTTATTTTGAGTCAAGGTCTCACTAAGTTGCTTAGGTGGTGAAGGCATTCCTGTACTCGCTGTTTGACAGGGTCACAGCATGCGTGGGGGATGCTGTGACAGGGCCACAGCATCTGGAAACCAGAACTGTGGGGAATGTTAAGTGTTTTGTTTATGATCCTCATGAAACAGATAACAGGGCATATGTCAATCAATAATAAAAGTACATATTGCCTGAGACTGCAGGAAAATTCCCAGAATGAGACTAAGGGTACAATTAAGACATGCCCTGAGGTGTTTCAATATCTCTCAGGATGCAAACAATAGTGTTATTCCTCAAGTCTAAGCTACAGGAAACGTTTATCCCATGGTTAACAATTTATACACCCCCCACCAGTTCTAAAGCCACAACCTGTGCAAAAGCCTAGCTACAGAAAAACAATCGCTGTGCCAACAGTACAAGGACCACCGTATGTAGGTTACTTAATTAAAGGAAGATTATGGTCCCCCTCGAGGACAAAAGGCTAATAAAAATACATTTCCCACCAACAGACCCTCCTTTGCCTTATACAGGAATTTATGATGAGAATGGAAAACACACAGCCAATATTAATGGCAAATAGGTTGAGGTGCAGAGCCTGCCCTTTAGTTAAAATTACAAAGACGTAGGACTTGGTGTGCTTTGACCAAGGATCAAGGAAACTCTTTAAGAAAGCAGTTAAATAGGTTATATGAAAAAAGGAAATTACCCTGGGAATTAAAAATAGAATATTTTTAATTTCCAGGGAATATTTTAGATATATTTTAGAGGCACTTCAGAGTAATAGGCTCTCACTATTTTAAGTGTGTTTTACAGACTTTAGATTAGAAGTAAGAAAGCTCCAATAATAGGTATGCTTTAAAGTTAAAAGTTAATGAAATAATTATAGGTATGTTTTAAAGTTAAAAGTGAATAATAGGTCAGGAGACATGTAGTAGAGTTGCATAGTCTAGCACCTAGTGATGGAGGTAAAAATGTAAAAGTTTAAACATGATTGGCAAAGGTTACAGGAAAATATTTTAAACAATGTACTCAATATCTTAGGTAATCAATATATGTCAGAAAAGATTGTAACTTTTGAAAATTATGTAAATCAAAGAAGTTTTGGCTTTGAGGCTATCCATTAACCGCCTCAAAAAATACCTACAAAAATGGTATAAAAATAAAGTCCCCTCTAGGGGCAGCAGATCCTTCTGAAGGCTGCTCCTAACTTGCAACCTGTTGTCCATCCTATCTCTCTTCTTTGCTGATGCCACTCATCCTTCAGGACCCCTGGATCCCTGCTGGGGCCTTACTTACTTGCTAAAGCTAATCATAAATTTGCAATCATCCTGTCTCAGCCTCCCAAATTGCAGGGATTACAGGCGTGCACCATCATGCCCAGCTGGGATATATATATATTTAAAACCTCAAATTGAACTTGAAAGATGAAAATTACAGTGACTGAGATTTTTAAAAAATCACTGGATAGAAGAAAATATTAGTGAACCTGAAAACATAGCAAGAAAAACTAGGGGCTGAGGCTGTAGCTCAGTGGTAGAGCGCTTGCTTTGCACATGTGAGACACTTGGGTTCGATCCTCAGCACCACAAAAATAAATAAATAAAATAAAGGTATGCTGTCCATCTACAAGTACAAAAATTAAAAAAAAGAATCAGTAAATGGGATAGTATCAAACTAAAAAGCTTCTTCACAGAAAAAGAAACAAGAATGTGAAGAGAGAGCCTACAGAATGGTAGAAAATCCTTGTCACCTGCACCTCTGATAGAGCATTAATCTCCAGGATATATAAAGAATTCAAAAAAGTTAACACCAAAACCACAAATAACCCTATCAATAAATGGGTAAAGTTGAACAGGCACAGAAGAGAAATAAGATTGATCAACAAATATATGAAAAAAATGTTCAACATCTCTAGCAATTAGAGAAATGCAAATTAAAACTACACTGAGATTTCATCTCACTCCAGTCAGAATGGCAATTATCAAGAATACAAGTAACAATAAATGTTGGAGAGTACTGGGGAAAAAGTTACATTCATACATTGCTGGTGGGACTGCAAATTGGTACAACCACTCTGGAAAGCAATATGGAGAGTCCTCAGAAAACTTGGAATGGAACCACCATTTGACCCACTTATCCCACTCCTCAGTATATACCCAAAGGACTTAAAATCAGCATACTATAGTGATATGGACACATCAAGGTTTATAGCAGCTCAATTTACAATAGCTAAGCTATGGCCCAACAGATGCCCTTCAACAGATGATTGGATAAAGAAAATGTGGCATATACACAATGGAATTTTACTCAGCCATAAAGAAGAATGAAATGGGCTGGGGTCATGGCTCAGTGGTAGAGTGCTTGCTTCACATGTGTGAGGTACTGGGTTCAATTCTCAGCACCATATGTAAATAAATAAAATAAAGGTCCATCAACAACTAAAAAAAATTTAAAAAAAAGAAAAATGAAATCATGGCGTTGGCCAGTAAATGGATGGAACTGGACACTATCGTGCTAAGTGAACTAAGCCAATCGCAAAAAATAAACAGAGGCCATATGGGGATGCTAACACACAATAGGCAGAGGGGAGGGAAGAATAGAAGTTCACTAGATTAGACAAAGGGGAATGAAGGGAAGGGAGGGGGAATGGGAATAGAAAGACAGTAGAATTAATCAGACATAACTTTCCTATGTCTATATATAAATACACGATCAATGTAACTCCACATCATGTACAACTACAGGAATGGGAAGTTATAGTCCATGTATGGGAAAAATAACAGAATTAAAAATAGTATTCTGGGACTGGGGTTGTGGCTCAGTGGTAGAGCACTTGCCTTGCATGTGTGAGGCACTGGTTTTGATCCTCAGTACCACATACAAATAAACAAAGGTATTGTGTTCATTTACAACTAAAATTTTTTTTAAATAGTATTCTGAGCACAATAGCTGAAATGAGAAATTTACTAGTGGGATTCAATGGAAGATTTGAGGGTCCAAGAAACATTTGGTAAACTTGGAGATCAGAAAGTTGAAATTACCCATTCTGAGAAGCAGAGAAAATAAATGATGCCAAATAACTAGAGCCTCAGGAATCTGTGAGATATCATCCATTGGAACAAAATACGCATTACATCACAGAAGTCGAAGAACCAGAAGACCAATAAGACCAGAAAATTCCATGAGCTCGGGTCTGTTGCTGTTCGTCATTTGTTGTGAAGTGAGTTCCTAGGTCAGAAGCAGCCCTGGGGACAACCATGACAGTCCACAGATGGGAGTTCTAACAGAAGCACTGATATGCAGAAGAGGCACATTCATAACCAGATCCTCTGATCCAGGAAGCCTGGAACACTGCTCCTTCCATGATGAAAGCAGCCTAATGTAAGTCTGCCACTAGGCAGCTGGCTGCCCGCCTGGGAACAGTGCTACATCAGGGACTTCATCTCTGAAGTTGGCACGCTGAGTGGCTGTAGCCAGGTTGGCCTTGGTGAATGGAAATCCATGCTGCGCTGAGCTCAGGCATAACCTCCATCCCTGCCATGTGGTCACTTTGTTCATGACACATTTGATGATGAGAGGATGGCTGGAGAAAGAGGCTGGTGGGTATCTACATAACAGGTCATCCTGTTCAGTTGATTATCAAAGTATTCCTCCACCGAGGTCACCTTTTGATGAGTATTCACATAGGATATGAATATCTTCATGTTTTTTGCCCATATATAGAGGTCTGTCCACCTGCCTCTTCCCCAGACATCCTTGTCACCAATTTTCTAACTGTGTAAGTTCCAAGTCCCTGACCATCCAGCCAAACCCTGGCCACAGCCCATGAACTGGTATATAATCTCACATTTGGCCATTTCTTCTTCTAAGCAAAATGAACAACCAGGAGCACTGCTCAAAGTCCTGCTGACTGGGAGAATTTCCCTCCACCACCGTCCTTCAGGGATCCCCAGAAATGGATCCTAGTGCTACGGCTGTCCACTTGCGGTGCTGCCTGCTTTTTGTGGCTAACCCAGGCCCACATCTCCTGTCAACTGATTGTAGGAAACTTCCCATGAGGCCACGGATGCAGGCTGGGAGAGAGAAGGCAGCACAGCAGGAATGAGGACCTGGATATTTGGGTCACTTCTGCATGTAACTTCTTCATGTAACAGAACGTGCCTTCAAGGCCACTAGCACCCCAAATACCACTGGATCTGCTGGATCATGTGGCCCAAGCGGTGGGGCAGCTAGCAAGGCAACCTGGGCCTGCCACACAGCCTTCACTTGTTTTGGCTTCTGCTCAGAACTAGCAGCCTTTTCAGATCACTTGGTAAATGGACCAGTAAGTCCCAGAATAGAATGAATGTATTACCTCAACTTCCAAGGAGGCCAAATGGTCACTGCACCTTTTTTTTTTTTTTTTTTTGCAGGAGGGTCAGCTGCAACAACTTATCCTTCACTTTATTTATTATTTTTTATTTGGTTCCAGGGCTTGAACCCAGGACTGCTGAGCCACTGAGCCACATCCCCTCCCCAGCCCTTTTTAGTTTTTACTTTGAGACAGGGTCTTGCTGAGTTGCTGAGGCTGACTTTGAACTTGTGATTCTCCTGTTTCCGTTTCCCAAGCCACTGGGATGACAGGTGTGTGCCACCATGCCCAGCTTATCCTTCACTTTATTTCTTTATTGATTGATTTTATTTGTACTAGGGTATCATTTGTGGGAGGTATAGACTCCATAGAACAGACTTCAGAAACAATCAGAGCTATTTGATTTACAAGTCTCTTGCTTTGTAGTAGTTGTCTTCAGTTACTTAAATGAAACCCAGTATTTTTCTCTACAAAATACTGATGGCACCATCTAGAATATAGGAGCTGCCATATTACAGTAGCTATTATTATGGTATTAAAATGGCCAAAAGTGGTAATTAGAGACCAGTGGATTTAAATAATATTCAGTAAATATTAAAATGGAATTCTACTTGTCTGGAGTATCAGCTTCAGTGTAGAGATTTTTTTCTTTACTGTTTTACAATACACATTTTCTGCCCACGTTTTAATTGGCACATTTTAGTTATACACACACACACACAACAGAACAATATTATTTGGTTAATATCATTTCCCAGCACTTTTTATTTCCCTTTCTTTCCCCGACTCTCTGGTCCCTCTCCTCTATTTTACGTCACTCCCTTTGTTTTTTTAAAAATTTGTTTTGGTTGTTGATAGACCTTTATTTATATGCAGTGCTGAGAATCAAACCCAGTGCCTCACACATGCCAGGAAAGTGAGTGACCGCTGAGCCCCAGCCCCAGTTCCTCTCCTTTTGATTTTTTAAAAAAATTCTAATTTGTTCTAATTAGTTATAGATGACAGTAGAATGCATTTTGACACATTGTACACAAATGGAGCACAATTTTTCATTCCTCTGGCTGTACATGGTACAGAGTCACTCCAGTAGTGTGATCATAAATGTGTATAGGGTGATAGTGTCTGTCTCATCCTACCTTCCTCTCCACCCCTCCCCCACCCCTCCCCCCACCTCCCTCAGCACAGTCCAATAGCCTTCACGTTAAAAGGACTATTTTGACATATACCATGGCATTGGACTCTTGGAAATTCCACTGAGTAGGTCCCTGAATTCTGTCAGATTTATTTTCTACCTTCTGACCTGCAAGTATCTTACCAATAAGTATAGAGTAGTTGCTTCTTGCTCACTAGGTCCAATCTGCAACAATGTCATTAGAGTAATGAACTTGTCTGAAATCACAGAAGGAAAATGTGACCAAGATGCCTGTGAACTAACTTGTGCATAGGGCCAGAGAGTTCACATACCCCGAGGTAGGACAGTGAAGGTGTACCGCTGACTTGCCAGCTGAAAGCAACTGCCTCTGGTGGGCCTAGGGACAGATGAAGAGAAAAATATCATTTTCCAGATCAATAGCTGCATTCCAGACACTAGGGGATATGTTATTTACTCGTGCAATGGAACCGTTTCTGGCACAGCACCTGCATTTGGAATCACCCCCTGGTCGAGCATACAGTCATCCACGGTCATTCTGCAAAATCCACCTGCCTTCTGCACAGGCTGGGTAGGTGAGTTGAAGGGGAGTGTGGTGGAAATCGCCACCCCACGTTATTCTAGTGCTCAAGGGTGGCACTAACCTCTGCCACCACTCCAGAGAAGCAGTATTGCTTTGGTTTACTCTCGTTCTAGGTAGAAGTCATTCTAATGGCTTCCACTGGACCTTCCCCAAGATAACAGTTCTCACTCCATGGATTGGGAAATCAGTGTAAGTGCTCTACTGAGTATATTGAACTAAGCCTTCAAGAACTATTGAAATAGTCAAGATGGGCTCAGGGAGCCACTGTGAGGTGGATCTGAGCTAAACTCCACTGATCACCTGAATTCTATGAGCCTCTATTCTAATAGTGACATTTTAGGGAGAATTAGTATTAGTTTAGAGCCAGTATGCAGTAATCCCTAAGAGGTCTGATTTTCTTCCTTTTTCGAAATGTACAGAATACTTTGCATGAAGTCAGGGGAATGAGTCCCTTTAAGGAAGTCCCCAGATGTGGGTGTGGTGCACACCTGTAATCCCAGTGACTTTGGAGTAGATGCTGAGGCAGGAGGTTTACAAGTTCAAAGCCAGCCTTATCAACTTAGGCGGTAGGCTACTTAGTGAGACCCTGTCCCAAAATAAAAAATAGAGGGGCTGGGGATATAGCTCAGCTGGTAGAGCGCTTGCCTCAAATGCACAAGGCCCTGGGTTCAATTCCCCAGCACCACCAAAAAAAAAAAAAAAAAAAAAAGGGGGGCCAGGGATTGGCTCAGTGATTAAGCACCCCTGGGTGCAATTTTTGGTACTAAAAAAAAAAAAAAAAAAAAAAAAGGAAGGAAGGAAGTCCCTAGTATGCTGCCAAATATTTATACTTGGTAATCTTTCTTCTAGTCTTCCTCACTTGGATTGACAATCAACCTCTTACCAAGGTTGCACATTGGGGAAAAGAAAAACATTGTGAACTGACTCCTCTACAAGTTGACTTGATCGATTGAGGGACTAAGACTCTGATTTTATGATTCAGGTTTGTTTTCTTGACCTGGGTTTTTCTGCTTGTACAGATCAAGTAAGAATTTGGTGAGCTTCCTATTTATTCCATGGTGAGGTGCACTAGTCCACGTTCTAGGCCTCTGAGAGTCAAACTGTTCTGACTGCTGCTTTGGCTCTGAGTCCAATAGGGTAGTATGTGCACCTGCTTTTGCTGATTGAGTGAAGCTGAACACTGTAGCTTAGCAACACAGACACTGTACTGTACTGGTTGCTTACCCTTGTGATCATGTGGCTGTTGCCATCCAATATTGCAAGAGAATATCACAAACAGCATACCACTAGACCAAAAAAAAAAAAAAAAAGACCAAAATTCCAAGTGCAGTTTCTACTGAATGTGCATCGCCTTTGCACCATTTGTGGAACTGGAAACTCAGAAATGGAACCACCGTGAGTCAGGGACCACCTGGCTTCCATTGCTATCATGTTTCCCAAATCAGTGCCAGCAGTTTGGACTCCAAGTTCTGTCCTACAGAGAAGAACATTCAGAGACTTCAAGCATTGCTGGGCCTTGCCTTACAAAGGTGTTTGTCCCAGAAAGGTGTCTTCTGACCCTCAGAGGAGGGTGAGTAGGGCTGACGTGACAAATTCTCTCTAACATTCCAATCTCCTGAAGCCTTTGAATCCTTTCCCCTACAGAAAACCCACGCAGATGTGGCATTTCCAGCTCGACAGGGTCCTCTCTAACTCCCTGAGTGCTACCATTAAAGACAGCCTCTAGGGGGCTGGGGATGTGGCTCAAGCGTTAGCGCGCTCGCCTGACATGTGTGCGGCCCGGGTTCGATCCTCAGCACCACATACCAACAAAGATGTTGTGTCCGCAAAAAAAAAAAAAAAAAAAAAAAAAAAAAAAAAAAAAAAATTAATATTCTCTCTCGTGCTCTCTCTCTCTTAAAAAAAAAGACAGACTCTACTTACTGGTCCTTATCAATAAATTCTGCCTCATCTAACTTTATGTCCTTTCACCACTCTCCCACCCCCTTCATAGCCTTCCCTATGTACATGTCCCCAGACTTCTGTCAAATTTTTTAAATCATGTGCTTCTCTCGGTATATAATACATGTCTTCATGAACGACACTTACACATCACCTGTAGGGTTCTAGAAGCAAAGAGGGGTGTGAGAGGGAGTCCTGAGAAGAACTGAGAGGGAGGCTGTGACAGTTGCCTTAGACAGCACAGGGTTAACGTGCTCGAATGGGTGTGGAGGCTGTTTTTTATGGCAAAGATGACCCATCAGTAGGTGCTCAATGACCCCAGCTCTATCAGGGATTTCCCAGTCGTCCTCATTCAAACTTTGGGAACCCCATTCGTGAGCTCAGTGCCCTCACTTCCACAGTGGACACCCTAGGAAGTGGGAAATTCAATTTGCATGGGAATTCAGCCACTTGTGGGATACAATTCTGGGTTTGGCTTTCAGGAATCTCAGCCCTGTATCTATAAAAGACAAGGCGGGTCGTTTATGTGGTGTGTGAGCTGGAAATTCAAATCCCTAGCTCATGCTTTTCCATCCTCACCTTATCCAGTGACACTAGAAGTAACCAGCTGTCGCGTTTCTCATGACTAAAACACTCAGGGTCACTCCAGGGGAACTGAGCTGCACGAAATAACCACACAAGAGACAGAGATGCCTTTTTCTTTGGGTCCTGTGAGGGTTCCTCTGACCTTAAGGGTCCATGGAAATAGGAGGGGGAGGGAGGGGGAGAGAGAGAGAGAGAGAGAGAGAGAGAGAGAGAGAGAGAGAGAGAGAGAGAGATGCTGAACCCTTTTATTGAGGACATGCCATCCAAATGAGGCAAGGGGTCAGGTTTCAGGGGGTTGAGTCTAGCTTTGTGATGTCCACTGTCAGCTGGTTAACTGACATCTAGGGAGGCCACACCCAAAGGCAAAACAAGAGCAGGGGACACACAAAGGGCGTTTCCATTCTATCCCAAACAGGGCAAGGGGGTAGGATTACAAAGGAACAGGTGAGTGAAGCTCAACCCCAGGGGTGTCGCGCCTTTCAATTCCTGGGCTAGGACAACGCCCAAGTCATCATGAAATGTAGTGATTGGTCAGAGTCTCTTGCTTCAGGACTGGAAGGCGTGGGTCATTCAGAGTGGCTCCCCATTACCAGCTGATCTTGAACCTGTTCTAATATTTAGAAACTAGTCATCTAGCCCAGATGCAAAGCACAAGTTAGATTTTTTTTTTTTTTTTAGTGTTTTCTGTTCTTTGGTTTTTTTTGGTGCTAGGGATCAAACTCAGAACCTCACGCAGTGGACATTTTAGCAAGTCTGGGTAATAGTGTGACTCTGCCTTTGTTGCTCACCATGGCGGTGATGTGCAGTGAGGCAAATTTATAGCAGATGGAGAGCTGCATGGGAGGGTAACTTCAGGAAGAGTTTCTCGATGCCTATTTACACATGGGGCAAATACTTTTCTCCACTCACCATTCTGTGTTCTGACTGATTTCTTGTCTGATACAGAAACCTGTTGGGGACCCCGACTCCTCCTGTCCAGCAGGAGAAGCGGGAAAAGCACGCTCTGACCAGGACGAGCCAAGAAAGGTAAAGGACAATCACACATGCCAGGGAGAACAGTCAACGCAGGATCTCCTTTAATAAGGAAGCACACACAGCTTATATACTGCACAGGAGCCAATCAGGATAAAGGTCAGAGGGGTGCAGCAAGTTCACGTGTATACCCACTCCGTAGTCTGTAAGGGAAGGCACAAGCTGTCCATGAGGGGGGAAGAGTCCTGGACCTATCCTGAGGTGGTCCGCCTCCTCTGTCACCGCCCATAGCACCTCCTCCTGACTGATCTCCAGGAGCCATCCCAGCCAAGAGTGCAGCCTCAAGACCAGGAAGCAGGCAGCCACGCCCTACAGAAACCAACCCCTAGATCTTTTGCCATTTGTATTGATGTTTCTTCCATCAAAATTTATTGATTTTTCCATCAAAATTGATTATTAAATGAGGTAAGTAATGAATATACAGAAACCAGTAAATAATCAGTTTCTGTTTTTATGCAAAGTTCTCCATAAAGATAGGTATAAGATAAAGTTACAGCTGTTCTTTCATTCAGTAATTAGAATCTAGTAGGGCAACTAAGTCATAGACAAGATAACACATATGGAACATAGTACTCCTTAGTTTTGACAAAAATGTTCCAAGATATCATATACATGAATACCCAGTTCCTTGCCTTGTGTTTGATTAGGACTATCCAATATTCCTTGTGGATTTAGTTTTGGAAAAGTTAAGCATTTATGTAATTTTTGTATTTATTTAATTTAACCATATACATAAAGTTATATAAAGTACAGGCATGAATCAGGACCCAAATTAGGTGTGTGTGTGTGTGTGTTTCACGGTTTAATCCCTGAACCACATCCCGTGTTCTTTTTCTTTCTTTCATTCGGTTTTCTTTTTTTTTCTTTTTTCTTTTTTTTTAGACTGGGCCTCTCTAAGTTGCTGAGGCTGGTTTTGAACTTGTGATCCTCCTACCTCAGCTTCCCAAGCTGCTGGGTTTATAGGCATCATCACTGTGCCTGGCTCATGTAATTATATTTTGTTTAAGTCTCTTTTAATTTATTATTATTTTTTCAAGAGACAAGGTCTCCCTATGTTCTCTGGCTGGCTTTGAACTCTTCACCTCAAGCAATCCTCTGCCTCAGTCTCCTGAGGAGCTGGGACTATAGGCACCTGCCACCATGCCCAGTTTCTTTCTTTCTTTAATTTTTTTTTTTACAGCAGATAGACATTTATTTTATAATAATAAAATTACAGATATATTCATTAAACTTGAGGTGAGGTGGGAAGAGAGGGGAAAGCACATTCAGAAATGAGTTCTCAAAAAAAAAAACTCCCCCAACTAGCACCCAAGGGAAATGACATGGACACCATGCTCCCAGCTGGCAGAGGCCTGAGATGACCCCTGCGGTGTCCCTGCCTAGCCCTCTCCTGTCCCCCTTTCTGTTTTTACTCTTATTTCTCAGGTGGCAACTGGAATCAGGAATTATCACCTGTAAGTTATTCAGTTGGAAGTTATATCCTTAAGTCAGGAAGGGGAAGATTAGGAGTAGCTGCCTCGGGTGGGGCAGGAGGATGGGGTTGGAGGGCTGCAAATAACCCAAAGGAAGGCATCCCACTCCTGTCCCAAACCATTTCTTCATAAGTTAACGCTTATTTCTTGTGGGAGGCCATCCTTGCCTGTGATTTTTCCCCACCCTTCTGGGTCCGAGGGCTTGTCCGTGTGGAGGTATGTCTGAACGCTACCCCGAAGACCCAATCGTCGCCCCTGACCTTGGGACACTGCCCCCCTTAATCTTCATTGGATCGGATTTTCCCCAGAATTTTTGTTCCCCAATAAAAGTCCACTCCCTGGCGTGTCCTCCCTCTCTCGCTGGCCTCTTCAGTAAACCTCGCTACTCTAATAGGTAGCTGGAGGCTGGGGGGTAGGAGAAGCCATCCTGGAGCCAGTTTAAAGGTAATTACAGTCTGTTTCTTTAATTCAAACTCCCTTCGGACTTCGCATGGAGACGAACCTTCACCTATGAAGCCTGTGCTGGCTGCAGGCTAAATATTTCTTAGCTCAAAAAATAGGGCAAAACTATAATGGAGTTGTGCAAGGCCAGTCCTTGAAAACCAAACAGGATGACCCAAGAGATTTATTCTATCCTTCACTGCCTCCTTACCTCTGATCTTCCCCTGTCCATGCTACAGGTGAAAAGCTCCACCAGCATCAAGGTGTAATTTACCTGTTAGGATCTTTATTCTTTTGGGTTCTAAGATATTAGTTCTTTTTATCCAGCTCATCATTTATTGTGCTTGATATTGAGGGCAAAGGGAAAGGAGGGCAGAAAATACCAAATTAAAAAAAGGAAGAAAGAAAACTTTGGGGCTGGGTTGTAATTCAGTCAGTGGTGGAGCGCTTGCCTAGCACATGCGCGGCCCTGGGTTCCATCCTCAGCACCACATAAAAATGAATAAATTTTTAAAAAAGTATTGTTGGGGCTGGGAATGTGGCTCAGCGGTAGAGCGCTCGCCTAGGGACCCAGGTTCGACCCTCAGCACCACATAAAAATGAAAGCATTGTGTTGTGTCCATCTACATCTAAAAAATAAATATTAAAATAAAATAAAATAAAAAGTATTGTGTCCAACTACAACAAATATATAGATATAGATAGATAGATAGAGATATTGTTAAACCAGGACGCAAAGAAAAGACCACTGACTCCAATTAAAATCAAATTAAAGCAAGCTTGCCGCAGTCTTGGCTGGGCACAGAATCACGAGCCACCACAGCTTTGTAGATTCAAACAGCAATTCTTTATTCCCGAACTCACACCGGCCTCCACACACGTTCTGGGGCAATCCCAGTTCTGCTGCCACCCAATTCACCTACTCCACGAGGCTTTCTTCCCAAAATCCACTCTGAATCTCACGAGAACTCAATGGGAGCTCAGGCAGCAGGAACGCCCTAATTCCAGCAGCAATAATCCTCAACATCGAACTTCCCTAAAATCCAAGGTCTTAAAATGGGAACGCCCTTAACCCAAGGACCGGGATACTTCCTCAAACCTGATCAGCTCTAAACCCGGATCCGCCTTGGTCTTTGAGCAAGGTCACCTTACATGCAATGTCAACAGCGAAATCATTAACATGGGGTACGCTAGCAAGGAAATTTTGATGCGTCATTTCTACTTGGTAATGGCCCTCAGCATCTCCCCCCTTCTGATTAATTAAACAACAAGCAATGTGGCTTAAGGACCGTGCCTGGTAGGTTGTCCAATTCAACATATGGTTCTTACCCGTCATGGGAAAACTGACCTTTAGGCGTCAGCCTCCTGTCTTAGGTTGAATCCACTGCAATCAGATCAACCCGTCACTGACTACCGGTCCAGCATTCAGCCTGTAGATACGCCTATGCACCAGTGGGGGGGTGAGGTTCTTGCCTCACCTCTGTTGGCCCCCAAATTTAGCCTTGGTGCCAGTGGGGGGGTGAGGTTCTTTGCCTCACCTCTGTTGGCCCCCAAATTTTAGACCATCACTAGTAGAAGGGAGGAAGATACAGAAATGCCACAACACCAAGGCAATTGACGGCTCTTTTGGAAAAATTGCGTCACTGGTGACACCATCAGCAAAGATATGCCAGCATTACCACAATTAACATGGGGTGCGCTGGCAAGGAGATTGCATCACTGGTGACACCATCAGCAAAGATATGCCAGCAGTACCATGATTCGCTGCATCAGACGATATTTCACAATGCATGCAACTGATATATAGTCCAGGCAAGTTCTGCAGGCAGTTCAAATCGGAGGAGTCTACCAATATGTCCATTTCCTCCCAAAGTAAATCGAGTCCTTGATTGAGCATAACTTGTTGAGTTATATTCATTGATGCATCAGTTTATACAGTTACTGTGATGGCTATCATAGAAGCTGTAGTTTGGTTTTATCTTAGTCTTCACCGGCACTGGGATGGAGATGGGAATTCTGGTAAAGATGCTAAAGAGACGTTATCCTGAACAGAATTATTAAATATAATGAAAAGGAAAGGTGAAAGTAAACAAACAGATCTGTTAACCTCCTAAAAAACAATCCTTAAGAGCTGTTTACCTAATTTAAATTAGTAAGCAAACAGATCTGTTAACCACCTTTAAAAACAATCATTAACAGCTATTTACCTAATTTAAATTAAACCATTTAAATCACGTGAAAAAAAAATTAGGATCCATTCTTTCATGAGCGCTCCTCATATATGAAATATGGACATACACACATACAGACATACAACACAAAACAGTGCACACATAACATACAACACATAAGACAATAAAGGCCTTGTAGTTTTACCTAGGTGAAATCTCCATTGCAATGTTTAAAAACTCTAGTCAAAAAATAAAACCCAGTCAAAAAATAAAACTGATCAGAAAAACATTAACCTAGGTTTGTATGAGCTCAAAAAATAAAATAGAACTTTACGATGTGGGAAAAATGCAATAATAAAATAGATATTGAAAAAAGCACCGTGGTTAATCACTGTCGCAGATGTAAGAATAGCCAAGCTGGAGCTCTGGATATCAGCTGTTATGGATTTGAGTCAAATCATCTTCTTTTTCTGTAGAAATTGCTTTAGTTAATCTCTCTGGAATCCAAATCGGCTGCTGTTCTCCCTGTGGAAAAACACAAAGGGAACCCCGATTCCAGACAATAACTGGGTCGGGACCTTTCCATTGTCCTATTAGAATATCTTTCCAAAGTACCTTAGGCTTATGTACATTTTTCGGATACATATGTCTTTCCGCAGCACTAAGTCCTGATGAATCCAAATTTAAAAAGTTTAGAGTAAAAAGGGTTATTTTAAGTTTATCTTTGGGGGATATATACCCCTTACCAATTCCCTCTTTTTGCTTTAATAGGTACGTTTTAATAGTTTGATGAGCTCTTTCAACTATGCCTTGTCCCTGTGGATTGTATGGGATTCCTGTTATATGAGTAATACCGAATGATGAGCAAAATTGTTTAAAAGAGGCAGATGTATAACCAGGACCGTTATCAGTTTTTAACTGTTTAGGAACACCCACAGTGGCAAAATTTTGTAAGCAATGAGCTATAACATCTTTAGTTTTTTCTCCGGCATGAAGGGAGCCCATCAAAAATCCAGAAGAAGTACCAACGGTAACATGTAAATATTTTAATTTTCCAAATTCTGGCAAGTGTGTGACGTCCATCTGCCAAATATGGTTAGGTATCAGTCCTCTAGGATTGACTCCAAGATTAACTTGTGGTAGAAAGGTCACACAATTTTGACATTGTCTTATTATATGCCTGGCTTGTTCCTTAGTTATTTTAAAACGCTTTTGTAAAGTATTAGCATTAACATGAAACCTTTTATGAAAATTTGTAGCTTCTTCTAATGTAGAGAAAATATGTACGTCATGTGTAGTTTTATCTGCTAAATCATTGCCCAAACTAAGGGCTCCAGGCAATCCTGTATGTGCCCTAATATGTCCTATAAAGAATGGATCTTTTCTGTCCCATATTAGACTTTGTATAGTGGAAAACAAAGAAAAAACAGTAGAAGAAGGGGAAATCCTACCAGCATCTTCAAGGGAATTAATAGCATTAACTATATATTGACTATCAGAAAATAAATTAAATACAGAATCTTTGAACATCACAAAAGCTTGTAAAACTGCATTAAGCTCTACCTTTTGAGCTGATTGTTTGGGTACTAAAAATGTAAAAGTTTGATCAGGGGTAACTACGGCTGCTGTACCATTATTAGACCCATCAGTGAATATATTTGGGGCATTCATGATAGGTGTTTTCCTTGTCATTTTAGGAAAAATTACAGGATGCTTAGACCAAAAAGACAACAAAGGATTCGATGGCAAATGATTATCAAATGAAACATTAGATTTACACATGATTATTGCCCAAGTATTTATCTCATTAGCTAACTCATCAATTTGATCCATAGTATATGGAGTAATAATTTTATTGGGAGAAATTCCAAACACTCCCTTTGCTGCTCTTATTCCTTTGAGTATTAATTGTCCTACAGCCTCAGGATACCTAGTAAGAATAGTGTTAGGAGAATAAGATAAATGTATCCACAATAATGGACCTTCTTGCCAAAATACTCCTGTAGGAATATTTTTTGTTGGTAGTACAATAAATAATAAAGGCAAACTTATATCAATTCTATCTAGATGCATATTTTCCATATATGCTTCAATAATTTTTAATGCCTTTCTAGCTTTAGGAGTTAACATTCGGGGTGAATTTGGATCTGATGGACCTTTTAGAATATCAAATAAAGGTCCCAACTCTCCTGTTGGTATGCCTAGATAAGGCCTTATCCAATTTATGTCTCCCAATAACTTTTGAAAATCGTTGAGTGATTTGAGTTGATCTACTCGTATTTGAATTTTTGGCGGACGGACCATGGTTGAGGATAATAGAACTCCTAAATAATTAATTGGAAAATTTAATTGTACTTTATCTATTCCTATCTCTAGATTATAATTTTTTAATAAGTTCGTAAGTGTGGCATAACATTCCAGCAATATGTTTTTATCTTTATGTGCTAATAATACATCATCCATATAGTGAAATATTTTTAGTTCAGGATTTTGATTTCTAAGTGGCTGGATTGCTTTATTTACATAGATTTGACACATAGTTGGACTGTTAGCCATATCTTGAGGGAGTACTTTCCACTCATATCTCTCATCAGGACCTTCATGATTTAATGCAGGGATAGTAAATGCAAAACGTGGACTATCCTCGGGATGAATTGGAATCGAAAAAAAACAATCTTTAATATCTATGGCTAAAACATGCCACGTTTTTGGTAAAGCAGACAATTGAGGAATCCCTGATTGAGCAGGTCCCATAATAACCATCTCATTATTAATGGCTCTTAAATCTTGCATTAATCTCCATTTACCCGATTACTTTTTGATGACAAAAATGGGAGTATTATGGGGAGATACGGAAGGTTGTAAATGTCCTTCCGCTAATTGTTGTTTGACCAGATCGTGGGCTACTTGTATCTTTTCTTTAGTCAAGGGCCACTGAGGAACCCACACTGGTCTTTCTGATTTCCAAGTAATTTTGATTGTCTCAGTGGCCCTTTCTGAAAATCCGACCCATGTCTGTCTGTTCCTAGATCTAATTGGACTGGTGCTGCTAAACCTTGTTCTTGTTTTCCTAATCTTTTTTCTTTCTTAACACCTTGTCTAGCCCTAGTAGTGGGCGCATTAGAATTGATGTTATTTGTTAACATCAAACCTAGTTGATCCAGGACATCTCGTCCCCATAAATTAATAGGAAGGTGATCCAAAACATATGGTTGTATAGTTCCTTCACATCCTTCAGGATCCTTCCAATCTAATACCATAGAACTTCTATGGGGATTAGTCGCCACTCCTAGGCCTCGAAGCGTTTGAGTGGCTTGTTGTAATGGCCAATGTTTTGGCCATTCTCGACGAGATATGATGCTAAGGTCTGCACCTGTGTCCAGTAGCCCATTAAACTCGTGACCTTGAATATTTAGTTTTAGCATCGGGCGAGAATCTAAATTTAAAGACAACATAGCCCAATCTACACCTGTGGAGCCTAATCCCTTAGAACCTCTTTCTACATTATGACTAGAGAACTTATTATGTAGGCTGGGTATTATTAACAATTGTGCTATTCTATCTCCAGGTGAAATTACTGATATACCTCCTGGAGAACTAGCTATAATTTTTATTTCACCTACATAATCGGGATCAATTACCCCAGGACTTATCATAAGTCCTTTTAATGTAGATGAACTACGTCCCAATAATAAGCCTACTGTTCCTTGGGGAAGAGGTCCTTTTACTCCTGTGGGAATGATTTGAACTCCCATCTCTGGAGTTAATACTGCTCTGGCAGAGGGCAGATGTCCAACCCTGCGCTCCCTCGGGTTTGTCTGATGAGGGATTTAATGGACAATGTGTCCTGGGCACCACCCTGATGGTGTTGCTGGGTTCCTCCACTGCCCCGTATATTTGTGGTTGTGGGCCCCAGAGCATTGGGCCCCTCACTCCGTTTTTTGGCAATGAAGCCTGATGCCTTTCTCCATGATATCGTGGGTAAATACCTGATCCTTGTCCGTTTTTTGATAACGGAGTACCTTCTATGGTGGTTTGAAAACGGCATTCATTAGCCCAATGTCTCCCTCTACGGCATCGTGGGCAAATACCCGGTATTCTATTCCTTTGATTTCTAGTTTTGTTAAACCCTCCTCTTATAGGGCAACTCCTTTTAAAATGTCCTGTTTGTTCGCAATTACAGCATGTTTCTGGCCTGGCATCTAAAGCCTGTTGTACTGCAGCTGCCAAGACTTGCCCTTGTTCATTAATATCTCTACATAGTTTAATATATGTATTTAAGTCTTCATGTCTCCATGGTCTAATAACCTCTCTGCAGCAACGATTCGCTTGGTCATAAGCAAGTTGTTTTATTAATGGCATTGCTTGATCTGTATCCCCAAAAATTTTGGCGGCTGTTTGAATAAGCCTATCTACAAAGTCAGCGTAAGGTTCATTAGGTCTCTGTATTACCTTAGATAGCTGACCTTGTGAATCTCCATGTCCTTGTAAAGTCTTCCATGCCCTAACTGCGTCTGCAGCAATTTGTGCATATATAGCAGGATCATATTCAATTTGTTGCCGTTGACCCTCATAAGGTCCTTTTCCTAAAAGCATATCTAGATTTCTTTGAGGGTAACCGGCTGCTGCCTTTCGCCTAGCTGTCTCCGTGCAAAATTCCTCATTGGCAACTTTCCATAACAAATATTGTCCTCCATTTAGCACAGATTTACACATGCTAGCCCAATCTGCTGGCGTCATGTCCAAGTTAGTAATGGATTCGACCATGCTTACCGTGAAGGGAGCTTGGGGACCGTAGGTTGTTACAGCCTCCTTTAACTGCTTCACTGTTTTAAAATCTAAAGCACGGTGAATTCGCTGCCCTCCTACCTGTTCAAGTACAGGGCATGCTAATCTTTGAGGTCCTGTCTCAGGATCCCACTTATCAACTACGGGGTTTGAGGGCCACTCAGCTGTTTCCATCGGTGGGGCTGTTGGTTGAATTACGCCCTCTGGTAATAAAACGGAGTTAGTAACAGCCTCTTGTTGTGGCCTTTTTCCTAATAACCCCTTTTCCTTTAAATTTTCTTCCTCTCTCTGACTAGCTCGAGAGATCTTCTCTTTTGCTTGATCAAAAATGTCTTTCTCCATGGTCTGAATCTCTAACAATTTACTTAACACCTTTTCAGTTTCTTTTTTACTAATTTCTAATCTTCTATAAAGATAACGCAACCCAATAAGATAACACAAAACAAAACCGCAACTGAATGAAACAAAAACTGAATAAAAATTCGCTGTATCAATTTTCTCTTTCTCTGGGCTGACAAACTTCAAACCTTGAGCCATCCATTTTTCCCAGTTTGCCTGAGAAATTTCTAGGGACAGGCAGCTTGAAACAAAAACGAAATAAATCAAAACAAGAACACATTGTTTTTTAAAATAGTCACCCATTCTCTCGCCTTCCCTCAGGGGCGAGGAATTTCACTTACCTCCAAGTTTCAGACGCTCCGCGTATGGGCCACCAAATGCCGCAGTCTTGGCTGGGCACAGAATCATGAGCCACCACAGCTTTGTAGATTCAAACAGCAATTCTTTATTCCCGAACTCACACCGGCCTCCACACACGTTCTGGGGCATTCCCAGTTCTGCTGCCACCCAGTTCACCTACTCCACGAGGCTTTCTTCCCAAAATCCACTCTGAATCTCACGAGAACTCAATGGGAGCTCAGGCAGCAGGAACGCCCTAATTCCAGCAGCAATAATCCTCAACATCGAACTTCCCTAAAATCCAAGGTCTTAAACTGGGAACGCCCTTAACCCAAGGACCGGGATACTTCCTCAAACCTGATCAGCTCTAAACCCGGATCCGCCTTGGTCTTTGAGCAAGGTCACCTTACATGCAATGTCAACAGCGAAATCATTAACATGAGGTACACTAGCAAGGAAATTTTGATGCGTCATTTCTACTTGGTAATGGCCCTCAGCACAAGCTTATTATTTCGACTGGCTGGGCTGCCTCTCCCACCCAAAACCACAGGAACAAGATAGCCCCTCAGCTCTCTTGCAGCCCAGCTTTATATCCCAGAAAGTTACACAAAGGGGGGTTATAGATAACAAAAAAAGGCTAGTTTACATTTTTGCTGGCCCTGACATCAGAATTTATGAAGGTCATTAGAGCCTCAGAGAGGGTTGTTATCTGGCCAGGGAAGGCCAAGATTTGTGAGGCGCCACTAAAGTTTCAGAGAGGGCTGCTATCTGGTCAGAGAGCCAGGCATGGGTGAGTTCAAGGCACGGGCAGGCATTCCAAGCAGGTTCAGAATTTGCAGTCATTTATAATAAAGCCAAAATTAGCTTTTCATGGCTTTGTGGCGAGATGGCTCCCAATTTTAAGAGGGAATCAGGCTGGGCCTATCAATATACAGATAGATAAACATAGATATAGATATATATATGGATATAGATATGAGAAAACCTCATATATCTATCTGTGTCTAATCTATCTATGTCTTTAAAGATATTGAATGCAGGCTCAAGCTAACACTGAACATGTTCCTTGTGGTACAATAACATGGTTTTATAACTATTAAATGGTGTTTTAGTAACTGTCACATTTGAGGTTTTTATGTGTTTATTCTGCCTCGTGTGTGTGTGTGTGTGTGTGTGTGTGTGTGTGTGTGTGAGAGAGAGAGAGAGAGAGAGAGAGAGAGAGAGAGAGAGAGAGAAGAGAGATATTCCAGGGAGTTTTATTTGAATATGTTCAACAATTGACTTGGTCTGATCCAGACAATGCTGAAATAGTGATCACTCTGGGTGTTGTACTTCTCTAGACAACTGGAATGCTGAAAATGAACAGCTTGTCAAGAATCAGAAAGGTGATTTCATTTAAAACAGCACAGTTTCTTTATAATATTGCTCAGCCTTAAAGAAGAATGAAATTGTGGCATTTGCCAGTAAATGGATGGAGCTGGAGAATATCATACTAAGAAGAATAATCGAATCCCAAAGAACCAAAGGCCAAATGTTTTCTCTGGTACCCGCTGCTAATCCACAGTAAGTGTGGGAGTGGGCTAGGAAAGAGTAGGTATGTCATGGTTTGAATTAGACAGAGGGAGTGAAGGGAGGGGAGGGGGTGGGGCAGGAAGCACAATAGAATGGGTGGGACACGATGACCACATGCGCATATATGACCACACACAACCGGTGGGATTCTACATCATGTAGGACCAGAAGGAGAAGTTTCACTCGATTGATGGATTGATGTATGATGTGTCACAATGCATTCTAGTTCCATGTGTAATTAATTAGAAAAAAATAACAAACAACAACAACAACCATGAACCTGGAACCAACACAAGTCCTGGGCCACATGGAGAGAGCCAGCTTCAGGGGGTCAACCACACGTTCCACCAGAGAGACCTACTGACAGGTGCGTGGCAGCATTCTTGTCATTAGGGAAAGGGCCACATCCAGGTAGGCTTTGATGGATGGCCTGACTTCTGTGCAGCTTGGACGACAGAATTGTCCACTCTGAAGCAGACGGTGATAGAAGGAAGGGCCAGGGACACTGAAGGCTGCCAGGGACAGCAGCTGATCAGTGTGGTGCCAAAGACAAACCTATCTTCTTTGCGTCTTGTCAGAAAATCAGATGAAGCTCGGCACCAGGGGCTGCAGCTCTTGGCCCCCAGGGCTGGGCCGGCTGGTGGGGTCCAGTCGCTGCCAGGCGCAGGCGGATCCGTCCTGGAGGACGCTAGGCAGTGACCAGCTGCTGACTCTGCCGGATCAAGGGCGGACAAGAGGGAGGGGGACTAGAACAATCCGGCAGCAGGCTCTCCGAAGTCCCTTCACTAGGCCTGCTCCAAGGACAGACCCGGACAGACTGACAGCCGAGCGCAGCGAAAGGGGGAGCACGCGAGCGTCCGTGTACCCCCAGTTTCTCTGTAACTTCCTTTGTTCGTTCCTTTCCTTTCCTTTCCTTGGGTACAAGGGTTTGGACCCAGGGGGCTTAACCACTGAGCCACATCCCCAGCCTTTTAAAAATTTATTATTAAAAAAAATTTTGAAACATAGTTTTACTAAGTTGTTTATGGCCTGGCAGAGTTGCTGGGGCTGGCCTTGAACTTGCAACCCTCCTGTCTCAGCCTCCTGAGTTGCTGAGATTACAGACAGTCGCCACTGAGTCTTTTCATTGAATATTTACAATGAATATTTTACCACTTCAGATAGAATGTAGAATTCTTGACGTCATAGAGTCTGTTACCCTTCTCCCTTTGTTATCAATATTACACCCACATGCATTGAAAACCCATGGGGAAATATTTTAAGTTTACTTTCAACACACATAATTTAAATAATTTAAGGAGACAAGATAGTCTTATGTTTACCATTTCTGTTGTTCTTCAGATTTTGTTTTTTCTTTTTTTCTGATTTTTCTGAGTAATCCATAAAGCCACATTACATTTAGTCGTCACATCTCCTTAGATTCTACTTGGATGTGACAGTTTTTTGGACTTTTCTTGTTTTTGATGACCTTGCCAGATTTAAGACTTACTGCTCAGGCATTTTGTAGACTGAATCTCAATTATGATTTGTCTGATGTTTTTCCTCTTGATTAGACTAAGCTTATAGGTTTAGAAAAGAAGGTCACAAATGTCACTTTTATCACATCAGATCAAAGTATGTACAATATGACTTATCACTGTTGATGTCAATATCCTTGGCCCTCTGTCTGAGATAGTGTTTGTCAATTTCTCCACTGTCAATTTACTCTTATTGCTTCTTCTCCATTATATATATATTGTTTCCAGTGATTTTGTTTGTTTGTTCTAATCAGTTATACATGACAGTAGAAAGCTCTCCGATTCATTGTACATAAATGGAGAATTTTTCACTTCTCTGGTTGTGCATGAAGTAGAGTCACACCATTTGTGTAATCATACATGTACCTAGGGGTAATGATGTCCATCTCATTTCACCATCTTTCCTACCCCTTTGCCCCCTCCCTGCTCCCCTTTGCCAATCCAAATTTCCTCTACTTATCTCAAAGTAGCCCCCATATGGATTAGCATCCATTTATTAGACAAAACATTCGGCCCCTGGTTTTTTGAGATTGGCTTGTTTCACTTAGCATGATATTCTCCAACTTCATCCATTTATCTGCAAATGACATAATTTTATTCTTTTAATGCTGAGTAATATTCCATTGTGTGTGTGTGTGTGTGTGTGTGTGTGTATCACAGTTTCTTTATCCATTTATCTATTGAAGGGCATCTAGGTTACTTCCACAGTTTAGCTATTATGAATTGTGCTGCTATAAACATTGATGTGGCTGTGTCCCTGTAGTATGCTGTTTTTAAGTCTTCAGGGTATAGACCGAGGAGTGGGATAGCTGGGTCAAATGGTGGTTCCATTCCAAATTTTCCAAGGAATCTCCATACTGCTTTCCAGATTGGTTGCACCAATTTGCAGTCCCATTATGAGTGTGCCTCCCACCCCATCTTCACAAACACTTATTGTTACTTGTATTCTTGATAATTGTCATTCTGACTAGAGCGAGATGAAATCTTGTAGTAGTTGATTTGCATTTCTCTAGTGAAGGTTTTTTCATATATTTGTTAATTGATTGTATTTTTCATCTAAAAAATGTTCAGCTCCTTAGCCCATTTATTGTGTTGTTTCTTTATCTGGTGTTCAGTTTTTTTGAATTCTTTATATATCCTGGAGATTAGTGCTCTATTTGACATGCGTGTGGCAAAAATTTGCTCCCAAAATGTAGGCTCTTTCTTCACTTCATTGATTCTTTTGCCGAGAAGCTTTTTAGTTTAAATCCATCCCATTTATTGATTTTATTTCTTGCACTTTTGGAGTCTTGTTAAGGAAGCTGGGGCCTAATCTGACATGATAACTTTTTATTCTATTAGGTGTAGGGTCTCTGATCTAATGCCTAGGTCTTTGATCTACTTTGAGTTTTGTGCATAGTGAGATAGGAGTTTAGTTTAATTTTGCTGCATATGGACTTCCAGTTTTCTGAGCACTATTTGTTGAAGAGGCTCTCTTTTCTCCAATGTTTTTGGTGTCTTTGTTTAGTATGAAATAACTATTTATATGGGTTTGTGTCTTCTAATTCTCTCCCCCATTGGTCTACATGTCTATTTAGGTGCAAATACCATACTGTTTTGGTTACTATAGCTTTGTTATACTATATATTTTGTCACTTATTTATATCTGGATGGACTTATTGATGATAGTTCCACACTTTGGATTATAATTTAATAATGTTATTTATTTTGACCTTTGGGAGCTGTTTCAGCTGGCCCCTGTATTCCTTTGGCACGACCCTATCATTGTGTGAATGTCTGTGCTTTTAAAAGCATTTGACTTTCAGGCACTGTAAAATGGTCTATGTATATTTCCTGCTCCAGTTCTTGAACCAGCCATTTATCCAAGAATCTTGATTCTTTTTATTTTTGGGGCAATGCTGAGGAATGAACCCAGGGCCTCATGCATGCCAGGCAAGTAAGTGCTCTACCACTGAGCCACATCTCCAATCCCTGGTTCCTTTTATTGGGGAAATATATTAGAAAATAAGTGGGTTCTAGGTGGTCTTAGTGATTCCAGGTGTCATTGCTTTGAGTTTCAAGTGATAGAATAAAACTACAGATGTAAATACATACTAATATTTCTGTATGCAATCATCTATAACTATATTCAACTAAATATCACACTGATGTCTCTTTAGCTCTAATCTATTACCAATATGGGTCACTCTAAATTACCCTTGCTTATCTACTTCCTGCACTAACTTTGAGAAAGCTGGTTCCTACCACCTATCATTCAAGTATATCAATTACATAGGGATTTCAGAATGATTAGCTCTCAATTCCTTAGGAAACACCTTTTTTTTTTAAATAGAGGAAATTAACAATGGGGATTTGTCCTGAGAAATATGTTGTCAGGTGATCTTGTATTAATATAGTGTACTTATACAAATTAAGATGACTGATTTCACTAGGAAATATAACTTTAGTTGAACCATCATCATGTATGTAGCCTGTTGACCAAAATGACTCTACTTCAAGTATTTTGTCTCATCTGCTTTTTAAAATACTTATACTTTAGTTGTAGTTGGACACAATATCTTTATTTTTATGTGGTGGTGAGGATCGAACCCAGGGCCTTGCACATGCTAGGCAAGTGCTCTACCACTGAGCCACAATCCCAGCCCTCGTCTGCTTTTTATTCCTATTACACATTATAACTTGAAATTGTCTGTCAGTCCTTGGGTATTCTATTTTGCTTATATTCTTTTTGTTTCCATTTTAGTTTGAGAAGTACCAACATATTTTCTAGCTTACTTATCCTTTCCTAGAGTATGTTCACTCTTTGATGAGCTCATCAAAGGCATTCATTTTTGTTACAGATCATAAATTTTCCATCCCTCTGCTTATTACATCTGCTAATGCATACTGTTTTTTCCACTAGAGCCTTTTACAGTTATTTTAAATTCCTTGTTTGATAATCTTAACATCTGCCTGTGCCACATCTGAGTCTGGTTCTGATGTCTCTTTAGACTTTGTGTTGTTGTGTGTGCATTTTTTTTTTTTTGGTTCAAAGTGTTAGTAATGGAAACTGAGGCAAACAGGCCTCCAGCATTAGGATTTACGTTGATTTGAGCAGGAGCTGTGCCGCAGTCTGGCTGGGCACAAATAACCGAGCCGCCACAAATGTCAAACCTAATTAATCTAGGACATCTTGTCCCCATAAATTTATAGGAAGATGATCCAATACATATGGCTGTATAGTTCCTTCACATCCTTCAGGATCCTTCCAATCTAATACCATTGCACTTCTATGGGGATTAGTTGCCACTCCTAGGCCTTGAAGCGTTTGAGTGGCCTGTTGTAATGGCCAATGTTTCAGCCATTCTTGACGAGATATGATGCTCAGGTCCGCAACTGTGTCCAGTAGCCCATTAAATTCATATCCTTGAATATTTAGTTTTAGCATTGGGTGAGAATCTAAATTTAAACACAGCATAGTCCAATCTACACCTGTGGAGCCTAATCCCCTGGAACCTCTTTCTATAGTACTACTGGAAAATTTATCATGCAGGCTGGGTATTATTAAGAACTGTGCTATTCTATCTCCTGGTGAAAAACTACTGATATACCTCTTGGAGAACTAGCTATAATTTTTATTTCATCTTCATAATCGGAATCAATTACCCCAGGACTTATCATAAGTCCTTTTAGAGTAGAAGAACTGCATCCCAATAATAAACCTACTGTTTTTTGGGGAAGAGGTCCTTTTACCCCTGTGGGAATGATTTGAACTCCCATCTCTGGAGTTAGTACTGCTCTGGCAGAGGCACAGATGTCCAATCCTGTGCTCCCTCTGGTTTGTCTGATGAGAGATCTAATAGATAATGTGTCCTGGGCACTACTCTGATGGTGTCGCTGGGTTCCTCCCATGCCCCGTATATTTGTGGTCATGGGCCCTGGAGCATTGGGCCCCTTTGTCCGTTTTTTGGCAATGGAGCCCGATGCTTTTCTCCACAACATCTGGTCCTTGTCCATTTTTTGATAACAGAGTACCCTCTATGGTGGTTGGAGAACGGCATTCATTAGCCCAATGTCTCCCTCTACATCATCATGGGCAAATACCCAGTATTCTACTCCTTTGATACCTAGCTTTGTTAAACCCTCCTCCTATGGGGCAACTCCTTTTAAAATGTCCTGTTTGTTCACAATTGTAGCACGTTTTCGGCCTGGCATCTAAAGCCTGTTGTACTGCAGCTATCAAGACTTGCCCTTGTTCATTAATGTCTCTACATAATTTAATATATGTGTTTAAATCTTCATGTTTCCATGGCCTAATGGCCTGCTTGCAGAAACGATTTGCTTGCTCATAAGCCAGTTGTTTTATTAATTGCATTGCTTGCTCTGTATCCCCCAAAACTCTGGCAGCTGTTTGAATAAGCCTATCTACAAATTCAGTGTAAGGTTTATTAGCTCCTTGTATTACCTTAGATAATTGACCTTGTAAATCTCCATGTCCTTGTAAAGTCTTCCATGCCCTAACTGCATCTGCAGCAATTTGTGAGTATATAGCAGGATCATATGCAATTTGTTGCAGCTGACCCTCATAAGGTCCCTTTCCTAACATATCTAGATTTCTCTGAGGATAACTGGCTGCTGCATTTCACCTAGCCGTCTCCACGCAAAATTCTTCATTGGCAACCTTCCATAATAAATATTGCCCTCCATTAAGGACAGCTTTACACATGCTAGCTCAGTCTGCTGGAGTCATGTCCAAGTTGGTAATGGATTTGACCATGCTTACAGTGAAGGGTGCTTGGGGACCATAGGTTGTTACAGCCTCCTTTAACTGCTTCACTGTTTTGAAATCTAAAGCATGGTGAATTCGCTGCCCTCCTGCCTGCTCAAGTACAGGGCATGCTAATCTTTGAGGTCCCGTCTCAGGATCCCATCTTTCAACTACAGAGGTTGAGGGCCACTCAGCTATCTCCACAGACGGAGCTGTTGGTTAAATTATACCCTCTCGTGATAGAACGGTGTTAGTAGCAGTGTCCTGTTGTAGCTTCCCCCCTGATAGCTGTTTCTCCTCTGAGCTTTCTTCCTTTAAATTTTCTTCCTCTGACTAGCTTGAGAGACCTTCTCTTTTGCTTGATCTACCATGTTTTCTATCATAGTCTGAACCTCTAACAATTTACTTAACACTCTTTCAGTTTGTTTTTTACTAATTTCTGGTCCCATATTTCTACTATAAAGATAACACAAAACAAAACTGAAACAGAATGAAACCAAAACGGAACAAAAATGCATTGTATCAAATTTCCTATTTTCTTGAAATGTATATTCGTGGTCTATTTCTATCTCTATCTCAGGGGCGAACAACTTCAAACCTTGAGCCAACCATTTTCCCCAGTTTGTCTGAGAAAGTTTCTAGGGACAGGCAACTTGAAATAAAAACAAAATAAATCAAAACAAGAACACATTGTTTTTTGAAGTGGTCACCCATTCTCTCGCTTTTCCTCAGGGGTGAGCAATTTCACTTACCTCCAAGCTTCAGGAGTTCCCCGCACGGGCCACCAAATGCCGCAGTCTGGCTGGGCACAAATAACCGAGCTGCCACAAAGCCTTGTAGATTCAAACAGCAACTCTTTATTTCCCAACTCTCACTGGCACTGCACACACCACATGGGAACACACTCCCTCCACCGGGCTCCATCCAATCTCCCCAACACCGAGACCCCCCCCACCCAGAATTGCACGGGAACATCAAAGTAGCGGGCGCCCAAGGCAGCAAGAGCCGCCCTATTGCCTGACAGTAAAAGTCAAATATACAATTCAATCAATCCAGCATCACAGCAATTATATATAGCTTAATTCAAATCATCACCTCAATGGTTCACTGGCGTCACCTTTCAACCATTCCCTCTGGCAAATGCCAGGCATCATTCTGACTGGGCCGTGGCTCTCAACAGAGCTGGGTTGTTTGTTTGCTATAGCTATATGTGCCAGACGTTGCTCCAGTGTTTTTCGTCTTGATTTTTGGCATTCCCAAGTACTCCCTAAAAGTCTGTTATGCTGTAGTCCAGCCCTTTGAGCTGTAATCCACAACAATCAGAAATCAAGGACAAGCAAGCTGGAAGATTAACAAGGACTGGAAAGAAGAAATCATCTATCTTTACTCTCTCTTGCCTGCTATCTTAAACCCTTCATTCCCCTGCTATCCTCTACTGTCCCCATTAACATGCTTGCTTTCTCCACTGGAATCAAAGGGTGGAGTCTGCTCACAATTTCATCCAGGGTGAGAAAAAGTACTTGCCCCATCAAATAAACTTCATGGGACAATGCAAAGCAAGAATGAAGTTGCCTGATCATCCCCCAGTCATGGTTACTTATTATAATTCATGTATTTTTATGGGAACTGTGATGCAGCTGGCAGTTGGTATATGCAATCCGGATTCCACCAGGCACTACCTGCATCTTGGAGGTGGAAGAAGTGAGCACAATGGATGTTGGAGGTGCACAGATGGCATCCACAGTGGCAGGAGACGTGGTAGTGGCAGTGTCTAGTGCTTCCATACTAAGTGATGAGCAGTGGTGGTAGCAGCAGGGTTAGATGCTTCTCCTTGAAGTGCTGTAGTGTAATTGGGCACGTATCCTGCTTTTTTCCCCCTTCCTGAGGGTGGACAGCCCAAAAGTATGGTTCCTTGGCTCTACTGAACATTCTTCACATTTAAAAATTCTTTATTAAATCCCTTACTGCTTAAAAAACAGAATGAATTGTTATTTACAACTTTTTTCTATCAGTAAGGGGAGAATGAAAAAATTGGATAAAAATGCAGGAAACAATTAGACTAGTTCCTTTTCAGTCAATAAAGAAAATGACAGAATGATATACTACCATCTATGTTACTTAGACCCCCCTAATACTATGGGTTGGTCTTCCAGATTCAAGGTGTACTAAGTTATTGCCTCTGCAGACACAAGGTGGATGACTCCAGAAGGGAAAAAGAAGACTCCACATTTTTTTCCTGAAATGATTTATTTATAAAATTTTAATCAAAAAAGAAAAACAACATGCTTACTATGTGTTAGTTACACAGGTGCTATTTTTTTCCCTTGTTATTTAGGCAGGAAGATTTTTAAGGCATAAAATAGAAAAAAAATTGGAAAAACATTTGCAGTGAAAGAAGACAATTCAGGAATAAACCCAGAAAACTAGCATACAGCAAAAAGATATTTAAAACGGATGAGCAAACTACACCCTATAGACCAAATGTATTTTTCTTTCCTTTTGGTGCTGGACTTCGCACATGCTGGGCAAATACTCTATCACTGAACCACAAGCCTAAGCCCTGTTACCTGATTTTAAGATATTAACTTTTATTGGAACACAGCTGCGTCCTCTACCTCCAAGTCAGGATTTCTCAACCTTAGCACTAGCATTACTGACACGATGGGCCAGATAATTTAATTGTGGAGGCTGGACTATGTATTACAGGGCGATGAGCAGGATCCCTGTCACTAGATACTAGTAGCAACCCCCTTTACAGCAACATTTACAGCAACAGACAAAAGTGTCTGTGGGTGTTGCCATTATCACCCTGAGGATGTGGGCAGAGGAAGCAGAACCACCCTGGTGAGAACCACCGGCTTATGCATCCCGTGCTCCCAGGCTACAGAGGCAGTGTGCAGACTTGCACACAAAGCCTGATGCCTGCTCTCTAGCCCCTAACTCCTTTTTGCAATAAACAAAGGCAAAGAATACACTAGACAAAAAAAAAAAAAAACAAAAAAAAAAAAACAGAAAAAACAAAAAAACAAAAAACAAACACCAAACAGCAAAGCATGTGACAATATAAGCTCCTCAGTCAGCTTTCTACAAATTAGTTTAAAAACTGACTTCAATTTTAAAAAAGAAAATAGATAAAAACAAGCAATTCAAAGAAACAAAACTCACATGACCCTTAGGCAAGGTAGATGCTCAACCTCATTAGCAGTTAAAACACAAAGGCACTTTTTTGAACGTTACAACTTCAGTTGAGTAAACGTTCAGTTGTGATTAAAATAGAAAAGGAACATAAATTTCTGTTGAGATTAATGGTCAAGTTTAAGACAATAAGGCACTAATTACTACATTTAAAATATACTACATTGTTAAGGCAAGGAATCCAACCAGTAGGAACAAAAGCACCAACATGTAACAATACATGTGCAGTAAAAATGTTTATCATATGATTACTTATAAGTAATAAACCTGAACTTTCATTAGTGGGAGAATGGCCTGTATATATCATCGTTTGTCTGTTATGTGAAAATCTAAAACTAGATCTGTAGGTATTGACTAAAAGGATGTTCGTAGTCTACAACCATGTGAGGAGACTGCACTTCAACGTGTGCGCACAATCTCAAACCACTCTCCTCACCCAAACAAATCTGGACGTGGGTAAGCTTCCTGAGTATGGAGAAAATATTTTAAGCACACACATTAGGCTTTGGTTTTCAGCACTTAAGAGACTCTGTGGATACGATTTTGTTTAAACAAACAAACAATAACAAAAATCCTCTGTGGTATACAAAGTTTCAGTTGAAACATGATATATAAACTTTAACTTTCAAAACTTGACAAGAGAAATATGTGTACAAGAGCAGAAAATGAAAGAGAACTCTCTCAATATTTTTTGATTCAAAAAAAGTTAAAATTGTAATGAAATAGTTCTATCACTTATCTTTGATTTTATTAATTTAATTCCTCTAATTAACTCTGAATTCCTCTAATGAACTCTCAGAAAATACAGAGGTTTTAAGAATAGACTCATGAGGGGCTGGGGATGTAGCTCAGTTGGTAGGGTGCTTGCCTAGCATGCAAAAGGCCCCAGGTTCAATCCCTAGCACCACCACCCCCAAAAATAATAAATTTAAAAAAAAGATAAAATCAATGTATCAGTGCAGGTAAAATTTAGTAATCATATTTCTCTAATAAAAGTGAATTTTTTGTTATAAATGGCCCTTTAATGAGTTGACTAATAATATCTAAGTAAGTTTATCTATCAAATAATACAAATTTATATTTAACTTATTTAGGATATGTATTATTTTTCTATAGTGTGGGGCAGAAGTGGATTGTTATTATTCTAAATGTTGTGAAATTTTATAGGACCAAGAGGTAGTAAGTGAACACCTGCAAGTTGACTGTGTGCTGTAACTAGTGTTAAGTTCTTATATTAGTGTGTAATAGTTCTTAATGTCTAGTTTCCAATGTGTCAACACTATATTCATACATTATATTCTTTGAAAATTGAATAAGTCAGGTCATGAACATTATGGCTAATGTTTAATAAGCTGCTTGGTCTGACCTGCTATTTAACTGGAGTACTTAAACCATAAGTATAATAGATTGGTTTTCTTTGGTACCAGGGATTGAACCCAGGGCTGCTTTACTACTGAGCCACATCCCCAGCCCCTTCTGCCCCACTTTTTTTTTAAAGTCTGAGACACGAAGTTACTTAGTGCATCATTAAGATGCAAAAGCTGTTTGTAAACTTGCAATCCTCCTGCCTCAGCCTCCAGAGTCACTGGGATTATAAGCAGGTGCCACTGCACCCAGCACAATGGATTATTTTTTTATAGCTGATTTGATTTTGGACGGTGTCCTTTTCCAAATTTGGTAAAAAGGTTACAATAGCTTCATAGCTTTGACTTTTTTGTATTTTTAAGAATTAAAGACTTTTATCTGTAAGATAATTTGGTGCTAGAGGCATTATGCAGTGTAGCTCTTTAAACAGTTTCTTTTGGTTTTTATTTTATTCAGGGCAATAATAATTTCCCAGGATTTCCAAAATACTATAAAAATATATACTATAAAATGCTAAATGTAAACAAATATTTCCTATATCTTACTAAATTAAAGCTGGATATATGTATATACTTCAATAATGTTTAAGAAAATATTTAATAAAATAATGCTTTTCTATGTCAGCTATTCCATAAAAAGCTAAACTTTGTCTAGTAAAGTTGAATAAATATGTATGTGTATATATATGAAAAAACAATTTAAATCTTAATTCCCCAGGACTCAGATTAACTGAGAATAAAGTTAAAACATAGTTTCTTATTCACTCAAGACCAGGGAAAGGGCAGTTCTGAATCGTTTCCTCAGATCTACTGTTAAGAACACAGATAAACTCAATGTGTCTTCTGCACCTAGCTCAGCCTCCTGACCCTTCCTGATTGCAAAATGGCCACAATTCCCTGTATCACACAACCATACAGATATGTGTTCTGTAGTTAAGACCATCTCCTTGTATTTTGTTAGGAAAAAATTTAACTGAAGTCCACCTGCAGAGTTTGGTCAGGTATTCTGTGGCCAGGAACATTATACATATGATCAGTTTGCAAAGCAAACTAGAAGCAGCACCTGGTATTTATAGACTTAGGTGATTGGTAACCAATCCTGCCAAAGGGAGAATGGCAGAGGAACATCAATGAATAGGCAAAACTAACCAATAGTATCTGATAATACAGCCTTATTTCTGTGAAATCTCCATTTTTGTAACTATATAATTTTTCACGATTCTTGAGCTTTTTCTTTAAAGGATGAAATACTTTTAATTTCAGGAAAAGTTGTTCAAGTTTTTTTTCCCCTTGCATTAATTTTGTAAGTGTTTCTCTACACACTGGAGTCAAATCCTATTTATTTCCTTCATCAAATATTGATTGGGGGGCAGGGGGCCTGGGGTTGTGGTTCAGTGGTAGATCGCCTGCCTAGCATGTCAGAGTCACTGGGTTGGATTCTCAGCACTGCATATAAATAAAGATTCACTGACAACCGAAAAGATTTTTTTTTAAAAAAAATATATATATATGGAACTTACTAGAAACAGGCAATGTCTAAGTCTGAATGAATCCTGACCCTTCGTGTTGCTGTTTTCTACACATACTAAGGGAAGTTAGTTTTTCTTTCATTGGTATTTAGCAAATTCTCATGGCCATTCATTCCTAATGGTAATCTGCCTTAGTTTTCTTCTCTTTTGGTGATGGGGATTGAACCCAGGGCCTCATGCATGCTAGACAAATAAATGCTCTGCGACTGGGCTATACCCCAGCCCCTTAATTTTCTTAATATAAAAACTGTTTATACAGGTATTTTTAATATTTCCTAAGTGGAAACTTGGCTTTTGGCTAGAGCACTGTTATTTTCTAATTCTCTATAATAGAGAGGATAGTTTTTTTTTTTTTTTTTGGTGGGGAGGTGGGGGCAGAGGTTTTTTTAAAAAAATAATTTTAATCCTCTCCCTAACCTCACAGCAACCCACCTTTCTCCTACTGTCTCTCTCCCCCAGGTTTCTTTACATTATAAATCCCCAGATGAGGTAAAATGACAAACTATGAATGAAAACTTTACATTTTTCTCCAGGAAGAATCATCTAACATTTAATAAAGAAAATAAATAATGCAAGATGTCACTGAATATAAGGACTCTATGATCTCTAAAAATACGCGATGGTGAAGAGACAATGAAGAAAAGTAATAATAAAAGCAGCTCTCATTTGGCACTTTTCTTTTGCCTCAGTCCTCAGTGTTGCTGGGATTACAGGTATATGCACTGAACTGAGCTCATTTGGTGAACTTTCAATACTAGCTAGACATTGCTGGAAAGGATATATGTGTATTTAATCCTCACCATGCAAGTAAGACATAAGTACTGGTATTATTAATTTGCAAATGAGAAAATTTAAATGTAGTTGTTTGCCCTTACAAAATGAGTTATAATGGTGAGGGCAAATAAAAATTAATCACTGGTTAAATACCCTTCCAGTGATTTGGTTCAGGTGAATTTTACAGAATTGGCTAGCAAATATTTAACAAAATTTAAGTGGGATGGAAGAATATGCTGCATTTTTAATGCTAATGTAGCCTTTCTCAAACATCAATTATCAGATGCATAAAGTAAATTGCTGTCCAACATACATGGCATTTATATTATGAATTCTTTGATTTCCCCAAAGGCCCAAGGCCCTGATGTTGGGAAATACCCTAATAATTAATTTCTCTGACACCTTCCTGAGCTTCTCCCTGTTATGAATTCCCTGAGGTTGACTTGGTTCTAAGCAGCAAAAAGGCATTCCCAGTTTCCTTATGTTTATGGAATTTCCCAGTTTTCACAACTGAATTCTGATGTCTAATAAATTCTGACACAAACAACCCCTTTCCAACTTCTAACATTTATAAAGTTTCCCGTCAGTCACAGCTGTTATTTAAATAAGAGTCTTTTAGGCATATATCCATAGTATCTGATATTCAGTTAAGTCGCTAACCTCAAATGTTTCCTCACATTCCTTCAATCATAGGCTTACAAAAAAAGTATGAAATTTTATGAGGTCAATCAAATTCTGAGCCTTCATTCGCTTCTCTGTCCTATATGAATTCTCTGATGTTGAGTAAGGTGTGAGCCACGAATAAAGGCCTTCCCACATTGGTTACATTCATAGGGCTTCTCACCAGTATGAATTTTCTGGTGTCGACTAAGTTCTGAGCCACGACCAAAGGCCTTTCCACATTCCTTACACTCATAAGGTTTTTCACCACTATGGCTTCTCTCATGGTGAGTAAGTTCTGACCTTCGAATAAAAGCCTTCCCACATTCCTTACATTTATGGGGTCTCTCACCAGTGTGAACTTTCTGATGTCTAGCCAGTTCTGTGCTACAGGTAAAGGCCTTTCCACATTCCTTACACTTATAGGGTTTTTCACCAGCGTGAGCTCTCTGATGTCGAGTAAGTTCTGAGCCACGACGAAAGGCATTCCCGCACTGTTTACATTTATAGGGCTTCTCACCAGTATGAACACTCTGATGTCGAAGAAGATGTGAATCAGAGATAAAACCTTTCCCACATTCTTTACATTTATGAGGTTTCTCACCAGTATGAATCATTTGATGTAGATTCAATTGTGAGGCACAACTATATACTTTCCCACATTCTTTACATTCATAGCGTCTTTCACCAGTATGAATTAACTGATGAAGACTAAGCTGTGTGTCATAACGGAAAGCTTTCCCACATTCCTTACATTTATGGGGTTTCTCACCAGTATGGATTCTCTGATGTCGAAAAAGATGTGAGGGGCGGGTAAAGGCTTTCCCACATTCCTTACATTCAAAGAACTTTTCATCAGTGTGAACTCTCTGATGAAGATTAAGTTGTGCAACAGATGGAAAAGCCTTCCCACACTCCTTACACTTGTAGGGTTTCTCACCTATATGCATCTTTTGATGTTGACTAAGCTGTGACTTAGAATGAAAGGCTTTCCCACATTCTTTACACTTATGAGATTTCTCACCAGAATGAGTGCTCTGAGGTTGAGTAACCTCAGAGCCATGACTAACGGCACTTTTCTTATTTTCATCGCTTTTTTTGCTTTCATGAAGTTTCTCATGTTTAATCAAGTCTGACCTATTCTTAAAGATTTCCCCACATTCTCCACATTCAAAGTCTTTTTCCTTATTATGAATTCTTTCGTTTTGAACAGGACGTGACTGGCTCCCAGAAGCTTTCTTACATTTCTGACATTCACAGGATTTTTCTCCAGTATGAGCTCTATGATATTCTCCAGAGGCTATGCACTCAACTGCAGGGGGCCGTTTTTTAGTGGTTATTTTGGCTTGTTTGACTTGTACCTCTTTATGCCCCTGCTGTCTCTCCAAGTGGCATTTGATTTCTCTGCTATCTCTGACCCTGTTGAATTCAAGGTTGGAACGTGTACGTTTTTTTGTTATCTGCTGATGTAATGATTTAATTTCATAACTGTTCTCTCGAGATAAAGTCTTGGTTTTTCTTCTGGACTCCCAATCTATAAGAAAACAAGAAAGAAAGCAGAAGAGGTTTTCACATTTCAGGAGAAAGTAAGTTCCTAAGTAGTGTGGGAGTGAATATTAATGGGTATGGAGTTTCATTTTGAGGAAATGAAAATATTCCACTCTAAATATACTAAAAACTACTCAATTGTACACTTTAAATGAAAAGAGTTTTATGATAGGAGAATTATATTTCAATCAAGCTGTTTCTAAAACACAGGAGAAAAACAGACCCAAAGTGCATATAAAATGATTTTTATAGGGGAAGGATGAGGGTACTTCCTGTCTGAAATGGGAGGGAAATGATAGAATAGCAAGAGAATGGGAAGTGGAGTAATAATAACCTGGAGCCTGTGTCGGAATATTTTTAGTTTCTCCCCAGATCTCATGCCTTTTGTTGGTAGAAAGCTTTTCTACCAAAATCTCAGAAGTGTGGCCTTTTCTCAAGCAGACTGGCTGAGGACTGCCATGTTGTCTTCAGTATAGTTCCTTATCACTCACCTGAATACCATTCTTTTGCCTTCTTCCTCTTAACCATCCAGGGCTCCTTCCCCTGCTCCAATAAGGAGATCACACTTGGCTTAGTTTCAGAAAGTCCTGCTCAAGGAAAAAAAGGGAAAAGGTTATGTTGAGGTGTCAAAATCAAAATCAGTTCATGTTTATCAAGAAGAGCCTATAGATTAAGAATCAGAAGGAGAAATGAAGGTCAGAGGAATGGGGAAGATAAATGTGCCCAAGGGAGAAGCCCGATACAAAATTCACAAGGAACAAACCATTCTTTGTTGAGTAAGAATCATAAATTTAGCCAGGTATTTCAAAAACATTCACTTAAAAACTCATAATAAATGACATAAAAATTCCAGAAGACTAATTCTGAATTTTGATTGGTAAACTTACCTAGTGAGGTCAAATTGTTGTAATTCTCCAACATTACATCTTTGTATAGATTCTTCTGTTCAGAGTGCAAACATTCCCACTCCTTCTGAGAGAAGTAAATGGCTAAATCTTTGAACTGAAAATACAAACAAATATACTCTCTGTGAAATTAGTGGACAAAATCTTAAGGCAATATAAGAGAAAGCAATTCAGTAGGGCACTCCATTGGACCAGGCTGTACTGGATGCTTCCACATAGATGGGTCAGTGTGGAAATGGGAGATCAGAGACAAATGCCCTCAAAGGTATTGGGCATGCCTGCTGCTGCAGATGTAACCACTGGAATTTTTGTTATGCACCCAGGTCTGGGAGTAGACAAAGTCTAGGTAAGTGTTGTTTCCCAATTACATGAATCTGCAGAAGAAAGTAAACAGCAGTCTCTGTGTTTGGCATACCTCTCATTTTTCTTCTCCATTCTCCCATTCAAGGAAAAAAAGAAAATCTGAATTACACCAAAATATCTTATAAAAATCTCTCTGAAAATGGATGGAACTTAATAATTTCTTTAAAACTAAGGCTACATACATGTAATCCTAGTGACTCAGAAGGCTGAGGCAGAAGTTCAAAGCCAGCCTCAGCAACTAAGCAAGACCCTAAGCAACTCAGTGAGACCCTGTCTCAAAGGGCTAGATGTAGTTCAGAGCTTAAGCCTCCCTGAGTTCAATTTCCAGCACTCCTCTCTCCAGGTCTCCCCACTCCAAAAAACAAAACAAAACAAAACAAAAAACTGCAAGCACAAAAACAGCAACAACATAAAACTAACCCAGGCTCAACAAAACCAAATAAAACCAACAAAACCTTAAGCCCCCAAACCTAGAATAGTAAATCCAAATCACTTCTCTTTTTCGTTTTCTTCCTGTGGTACTGAGGACTGAACTCAGGGGCTCTCTGAACACTGAGCTATATCCCTAGGCCCGCCCCCCTTTTTAACTTAAGACAGGGTCTCACTAAGTTGCAGAAGTAGGCCTTGAACTTGTGGTTCTCCTGCCTCAGCCTCCTGAGTAGTTTGGATTACAGGTGTGCCTGGCCGTAATCACTTTTCCATGTCACTGCAAATTCTTAAATAGACATCATTTTTACTGGTTGTATAACAGCCCACCTTACATACTCAATATTTTTTATTGTTGGGCACTAGTTAGAGAAGTTCCCTAGGATCCTTTTGGAGTTAGGAGTTAAGTTATTTTTTCTCAACAATTTATACAAACAGCTAACCTGTCTCTAACTATAATTTTCCTTGTTCCTAAGATACCAAAATGGATGGAGAGAGATTCAGACTCAAAACAATGTGACCAAAGATGAAAACACACTACACAAGTTCAAAACGGACCCACGTATTAGTATCCAACTGGCAGAAATCTCCTTATAAATGTCTCATAACTCCACAACTGCATTTCTATCATATTCAGTCCTTAAAATCCAAGGGAGCAGTCCAGTGTGATGGCGAATGCCTATAATCCAAGGAGCTCAGGAGGCTGAGGCAATTTAGTGAGGTGGTGAGCAACCTAATGAGACCCTGTCTCACAATAAAAAATAAAAGGGCTGGCTGGGTCAGTGGCTAAGTGCCTCTGGGTTAAGTCCTTGGTATCAAAGAATAAATAAAAAATAATAAAAAATAAATAAATAAAATCCAGGGAGCTAGAGATATTGGCAGATACCGAGACAGGCTGTCTGTGACAGGGACAGGGAGAGAACACATCCTTCTGATCATTATACTCCAATGCTAGGCTTAATGTTCCAGTAAATACAGAATGTATTTTTTAATAAAAATAGAATGAACATAAAAGAGTAAGAGTTTATCCTGAAAGAAATAGGAACTCAATGAGCAAAATAAAGGAAGTGACAGGACCAAACTATTTTACTGGTGAAGAGTAAAAGGGGCAGGGAGCATAATTAGATCAGTACACTGTATCTCCTACAAAGTCTGATCTGAAACAAGACAGCACAGTGAGGCAATAAGGCGTGAACTCATAAGAAAGAAAGAGAAAAAAACAAACAAACAAACAATGAGACCTGGTATCTCATTGGACATTGGAAAAACCAGGAGGCAGGAGTTGGGGGAACCCCAAGTTGGCAGAGTTAAGGGTACATCATTTAGGTGTATTTCTTTATCATCATATTCCCTAAACCTCATAGATCACATTATACTAAGGAAATTATGAAGAAAACCCACGGTCACACAGATAGTAAATAGTAGAAATATGATCACAGTATACAACCTCCCTTTAGTGTATCAACTAAGGGCAATTACTGCTTTGAGGAAAGGAAGAAATAGGTGGAGAAATGGACAATCAAGGGTTGAAGAGCAGGGGGACAGAAACTCCCTCCCCACCCAGAGTGTGTGGACAATGGAGAGGGAGCCCTCTTCTGACTCCTTAGGAAGGTTCTGGCATAGATGAGAATAGAGAGACAAACTCAACAAATTCTCACAGAATTCTGAAAAGTCAAAATGAACGGAAGAAACAGATTAATCGAGATTAGAAATAATATTCTGTGAGTGAAAAAAATTCTTGAAGACTAACTTACAAGATTAATGAAGAGCCACATACATAGGCATATCCAGGAAAAATAACTCCGGTTTCACATCCTACAAGAACCATGCTCTTCTCTAAAAGTAATTACTCTAAAGCCATAGGGGGGCAAAATCTAAATAAACACTTCAAATTAGGAATTTTTACAGCCAACATTCTCTGGTTATAGATTACATGGTTTATCTTTTTTTTTTTTTTAATATTTATTTATTTTTTCTTAGTTCTCAGCGGACACAACATCTTCTTCGTTTGTACGTGGTGCTGAGGATCGAACCCGGGCCGCACGCACACTAGGCGAGCGCGCTACCGCTTGAGCCACATCCCCAGCCCTACATGGTTTATATTAAAGATTACTCTGAACAAAAGAAAAAAGTACTTTAGGAAAATACCAGTGACTTTCTATTTTTGTGGTAGTTGAAAGGCCTACCAGCATGACAGAGGGAAAACAATATAAGTAACAGGTTGATTCATCAAGTATATTTTGAAACCTCTGAATGTAAAATAAAACAGTTTGTGAAAAAAATATTTTTAGACAGCTTATAAATGACAAATAAATATGCAAAACATGTAACTGTGTTTACCCGAAAAAGAAAGGTAACATAAGATTTTTGCAAAAATTTCAAGATCTTTGAAAAGTGGGCAAAGAAAATCAGAAGGCAATTTAGAAATCTTGGCTCTACTATTTATTAACTATGTAACTTTGGGACAAGTGACTTAATAGATCTATTTTCTCATTTGCCAATTTAGTATAATAACCTATTTCACCAAATCTGAGATGTCACTGACAACACAGCCACCATTGCTTTATACACTAGGAAAAAAAGATAAAGCAAGCAGGCCTATGACTTGCCAATTTGTTTCAGAGGATTATTATGTGGATTAAACAAAATCACATATGGAAAAAACTTCAAACTACAGCAGCTAAAAGTAAGTGCTCAATAAGTCAGTTGCTTCTACTAGTGGTATGATCTTACTCTGAAAATAATCATATTCTCAAGTATGCAGATAAAAAATAATTTAAAAATATTTACACTGACTCTAGATGGTGTTTCCATAGGTGGCTCTGATATTAAAGATCTTGAAATTTTTGCAAAAATTTTATGTTACCTAAATTGTTAGAAAGAATGCAATTAAGTTATTTCTATCTTGATAAGCGAGCATACAGCTATTCCAGTTATTAGAAATTTATAAGCCAAAAGGGCTATTTTGGTGACCCTAGAGGGGACAACAAAAAAAACTAGTGAGACTAATGTGAATAAACTTATTGTATTCTTCAACTTCCCTGCAAAATAACTGAGGCAGTTCATTGTCAACAGGGTTCTGGGAATGAACAAAATCCAGGGAAATGGAAATTCTGGGTCACATAAGACAATTTGTGCAAAGGAAACATGCTGGGGGCTAGCTTAGGAAAACTGCTCCATAAATATGGCTTCTTCCCTCTTTTTCTTTCTCTGTCTCATTACTATAAATCTGGACAGATTCCTGAAACAGAACAGGTCCCCCAAACCAAGAAGTCCTTCTCAAGAAGTAAGTGGCAAATACAACTTTACCTCCACCATGGCTCCAGATGCGTAATTCTCTCCTCTTCTGAGTTCTTAGAGAAAGAAAAAGGGAAAAGGGTTAAGAAACCAAGAGACAAGCCTTTGTTCCTAGAACCCAGAGAACACCTGGTCACAATACCCCCTGACTCTACAGGCACTGAGAGGGAGACCAAAGAAGACCAAAAGTTTTATTTATCAGTTTCATTTATGATTTTTTTTGGGGGGTACCAGGGATTGAACTTAGGGGCACTCAAACACTGAGTCATAACCCCAGCCTATTTTGTATTTTATTTAAATGAGACAGGGTCTCACTGAGTTGCTTAGCATCTTGCTTTTGCTGAGGCTGGCTTTGCACTTGTAATCCTCCTGTCTCAGCCTCCCCAGCTACTGGGATTTTAGGTGTGTGCCACTGCGCCTGGCTTATTTATGATTATAGATACAAATATTCCAAATAAAAGGCGGATTTCAATAATGTAGTACAAAATTTATACAATGAATTATGTAAAAGATTTTCTAGTTGAAGAGCATTAAGAAATCCAATGGCTTAATGGTTAAGCGCCTCTGGGTTCAATCTCCAGTACCAAAAAAGGGAGGGGGGGAATCTAATGACAAAATGCCTTGCATGAACAAATTAAAGGAACAAAAAAATTCATGTATCAAATGATGCGAATAAGATGAGTGGCAGATGAAATAATGGTCTTGTCTCCAAATGGCAAGTTTTAATCCCAAGAACCTATATTTAGGTTATCTTACATGGTGAAAGAGACTTTGCAGATATATTTCAATAAGGATCTTTTCAGATGGGAAGATTATCTGGAATTACCTGAGTAGGCCCAAGAAAGGTCCTTGTAAGAGGAAGGCAGAAGGGACAGAGTCAAGAGAGAAATGACAAGAGAAATGAAGGTTAGAATGATGTGCTTTTAAGATGTAGGAAGGGACTAGAATAAAGAATACAGGCAGCTTCTAGAAGGGGAAAAAAAGCAAGGAAATAGATTCTCCCGTAGATCCTAGAAAAGAATGCAGCTCTGCCCATACTTTGATTATAGTCCTAGCACTTATTTTTTTTCAGATTTCTAATCCTGTCTCTGGATAAGGAAACCCCTCAGAGCAGGAAGAGGATAGCACGACCTGCCATTCATTAGAAAGCCATGTTCTTGACAAGTTAGTCTTTCCCCCTTACTTATTGAGCTCTTCCCTCTTTGCCACTAGGATATAAAAACTTTTTATTTTTTAAAATTTATTTTTTTAGATGTTATGGACCTTTATTTTATTCGTTTATTTATATGCGGTGCTGAGAATCAAACCAGGGCCTCACACATGCTAGGCAAGTGCTCTTACCACTGAGCCACAACCCCAGCCCCAACTTATATATTTCTAGACCTGAAACTTTCCTACAGAAACAGTTTAAGAAATTAGTTCACTAGGGCTGGGGTTGTGGCTCAGTGGTAAAGCGCTTGCCTAGCATGTGCGAGGCCCTGGGTTCAATCCTCAGCACCACATAAAAATAAATAAATAAAGATATTGTGTCCAACTTAAAAAAAAAAAAAAGGAAATTGGTTCACTAGTTGTCTTGTTCTTAGTGGGGTTTTTGGCTGCATCCCCAAGTAGCTCAGTGCCTTCCATATTTACTTATCCTATGTGATAAAGTGAAGTCCTCTTGTAGTCAATTTACTTCAACTATTTATTTCAAAAACTTTAAATATCCATAAGCACTGAAAGAATAACACAAAGAACCCTTATGCGTGCCTGTTACCTAGATTCACCATTAATGATTTTCCACTTCTGATTCTCTGGCTCTACCATTTTGATTTAAGTATCATGTTACTTCACTACCAACATGTCTAAACATATCTCCTAAGAAAAAGTTTTCTTAACAAACACTAACTACAACAATATTTCATACACATATCACTAAACAAAGTAACAAACATACTGCAAACCACAAAATAGTGTACATACATCATTACATGCATTAGTATATGCCATGTGTACCTCTTAACTCCATGATCCTACCAAAGGAAATTAACAATAATTCCACAATTCAAGCACATTCAAATTCCCCCCAAATATCTTAAATAAAATTTTCTGCATTAAATGCAATGCATGAACTTTGATTGGGCACTGCATTTAATGTTAAGTCTCTCTAAACCTACAACATAAAAATAAATAAAGATATCGTGTCCAATTTATTTATTTATTTATTGTTTGTTTGTTTGAGAAAAATGGAATCATGTCATTTCATGTCTAATGATACTAAATCTGATCATTTGGTTAAAGTGGTAATGGTTAGGTAATATAACACCATTGCAAACAGATATTCATTTTCAAGTTATTGAGATTTTCCATCATGCCCAGTGTTCTGTTCATTATTTGGAAAGAAAGGTGTGCATTTTTATTATGAAAATTATGATCTACCAAGGAAGCAAGAGCATTGAGGAGACATAAGTCACTGATGCTTTTGGCTGATAGCAATCTGCCCTACCTTATGAGTTGAGAATCAGGAGAGCTTAAGGGTGAAGATGAACGATGGTGGGCCTCCCTCAAGAGTAGATAAGGAGGCTTTTCTACCTATAGTCAGTTCTTATAATTTTTATCAGTTTGAGCTCAATTATAAAACAAAAATCACAGAAAAATTTAAGCAGATTTTAATACAAGGAAATATTAATGATAGGAAAGTAACCATAAGGACATAAAAAGTACTTTAGGGTTCTTTAAAAAAATTTTTAGTTGTAGATGGACACAATACCTTTATTTTATTTTATGTGGTGCTGAGGATCGAACCCAGGGCCTCCTGCATGTGAGGGGAGCACACTACCACTGAGCTACAACCCCAGCCCTATAAAGGGTTCTTTATGGTTGAGGGAGAATACCCAAAGAAGGACAAACCTACCCCCAAGGGTAGGTTTCAGACCTCACTGGAGAAGCTATGATTGTGGCCTACTGGATAGTGGAGAAGTCTGCTCTGACGCCAGGTACTCAAAGTGAGTCTGAGTGGTATAAGGCCTGAGGTCGATGCCTGGCATCAACATCAGGGGGTTGGTGTGCCACAGTGGCATGAGATCTGAAACACACAGTATCTTATAAAGTAGGTTTCAGCAAGGTGGTTACCTGTGCATCCAAAGCCAGGAAGAGAACCCCCCCCCCCCCTTCCTCCTTCAGTGACCCTCTCATTCTCTTTCTTGACAAAAGTTAACTCACTGTAAAGGATAAGTGCTCAGGGTCTAAACCATTTTCACAGAGCAGACATTAAAGGCTGAACTTGGAGGAAATAAATTAATAACTGGCACAGTCCACCCCTTTGGCTACTCAGTTCCTACACATCCTTTTTCACATATACTGAAGTTTCCTTACAACAAAACAACTCCACATTTCTACTTAGTAAAGTATAGCTATCGAGGTGAGAAAATGCACAGTACCAATAACTGGCAACATTACTAGCCGATTAACTGCTGTTATCAATTACTTTTTTTTTGGCGGGGGGTGGGGGGTGGGGGACTGGGGATTGAACTCAGGGGCAGTTGGATACAATACCTTTATTTATTTATTTTTATGTGGTGCTGAGACTTGAACCCAGTGCCTTGCATGTGCTAGGTAAACACTTTATCACTGAGCCACAAACCCAGCGCCCCCAGCCCTATTTTGTATTTTATTTACAGACTGGGTCTCACTGAGTTGCTCAGCATCTCACTTTTTCTGAGGCTGGTTTGAACTCACAATCCTCCTATCTCAGCCTCCTGAGCCACTGGGATTACAGGTGTGGGCCACAACACCCAGCTAAATTACTTCTTAAAGTTACAACCTCACTACATAATCTTTTTATTTTTAATATTTTTTAGTTGTCAATGACCTTTATTTTATTTATTTATATGTGGTGCTGATAATTGAATCCAGTGCCTCACACATGCTAGGCAAGCACTCTACCACTAAGCCACAACCCTACCCCTGAATATTCTTTTATCTAGAGAATAAATTAAAGCGTATTGTCTTATTTTAGATTCCAAAAAATGTATATATAAAATAAAAATGAAAGACAAAAATGTGTCTAGTATAAAAATAAACACACTCATATCATGAGAAAATATGCAAAAACTATAGTCGTTATGTCTGTAATTCGCTATGAGGTTACAGCTCATGTCTATGGCTTCCTCCTCGAACAACCTACTCTATACTTCCACTGCCTTTAATAATAACCTCAGATCCTCTGGACTATTTACCTATTAAGGTGACCATTCGTGGTTTGATTCTTCAATAATTCTGCCATTTTTCTTTTTATTGCTGTAATTTTTCCATTAGCCTTCACTAGTAGGCATAAAAGTACTGAGAGGAATGTCAGACAATCACCAGGGTTCCAGATATAGCCCTCTTTACCTTCAATGAACAGCAACAATCCTATTACTCATTGGGAAGTAGGATCAATCACTCTAGCCATTAGGTTTATCTCCATCCCCTCACCCCAAATTCTGTGATATGCGCTAGCAAATTCATTGAAACTCAGGAGGGGCTGTGTAAATTCCAATTTATAGTTGGTTGATCAGAACCATAGGGAAAATCACCTGGAGTTTGCTTGGCATCTAAACTGGGGAGTAGCCTCAGAATTGAATTTTACTGGAGAACACTCAGTAGCTTCTGCTGCTACATAAATAGTTGGTATGTGGAGACAAATCCTTTTCTACCTCTAACACTGGAGGCCTCATTTACCCCGTGGGTTATGCCTTATCGTCTGCTGCTAGCTCAATTACTTCTGTCTTATTTTCTGCCTTTAGCATTTGTTTCTTTAAGGAACTCCTAGGCAATGTAGAAATCAAGCCTCTACTTTGGATACCAGGAGATCTTTAAAAAGTTATTGTATGCCAGACAATAAGAAAATAACATTTCACAAAGGTTCAGAAACTAATATTACAAATTTGTGTGTGATTTGGGCCTCTCCAATGCATGAAAGGGTACCACTAATATAGTAAGGAATAACTTTGAAACAGAGCACCAGTCTCAATATAGCCCTCTGCCAAGGTCATTTCGCAGGAGCTATATTAGAAGTATTTTGTAAAATGGCTCCTTGTGTTGCTCTCAGATGTTAAATTTAGTAAACAGCAGCTGGTTACATGGGAACACTAAAATATCTTTAGGACACTGTCATTAATTATGTCCCAGAAATAGCTGCTGAGGCTTTTGCCCAATGCTGGGTACAGTTGACATTATCAGTTAAAATTCCCATGGTGGCCAATATTTCCATAGCTTGCAAAGCTAATTACCTAGTTAACCCTATCCTAGGTATCTAAGAGAAATGAAAACACTTTTTAAAAAAAATTTAATTTTTAGCTGTTGATAGATCTGTATGTTTTTTAATTTATATGTGGTGCTGAGAATCAAACCCAGTGCCTCACACATGCCAGGCAAGTGGGCTAGTGCTGAGCCACAGCCCATGACCCTGAAAACACATCTTTATAAAGACTTGAACACAAATGTACATGGTAGTTTTATTCTAGTAGCTCCCAAAATGGAAACTACCCAGATATTCATCAACAGATGACTGGATAAACAAATCGTGCTACTGTTGCTTACTAATAAAAATAATCTGAGACATACGATAAGATGGATTAAAAATTAGAATATCTGAGCAAATGAAGTCAGAGATCAAACTCGCTGTATGATTCAGTTTATACAAAGTTCTAGGACAGGCAAAACTAATATATGGAGATGAAAGTTAGAAGTAGTGACTTTTGAATGGGATGGTAGTCATTACGAGGGAAGGAACCAAGGGAATTTTCTGGGGAAATAGAAATATTCTAATTATTGATCTGGGTAGTAGATACATAGATGTGTGTGTGTGTGTGTGTGTGTGTGTGTGTGTGTATAAATAAATAAATTTAGTTAGCAAGATGCACACAAGGTTTTTAGCCAGGTGCAGTGGGGCATGCCTGTAAATCCCAGTAACTCGGGAGACTGAAGCAGGAATATCAAAGTATCACAGTTCAAAGCCAGCCTTCATGAGACTCTGTCTCAAAAAATAAAATAAAATAAAATAAAGGACTGGGGAAGTGGCTCAGTGGTTAAATGCCCCAGGGTTTGATTCCTGGTGAAAAAAAAAAGAAAGAAAGAAAAAAAGAAGAAGAGGAAAAAGATTTTTATATATCATGTAAATGCTTCAAATTTTTAAAAAGGAAAATGGCAAAAGTAAACAAGAATTTAGTCATGAAGGAAGCAAGTGTGCTGAGGTTGTAGCTCAGTGGTAGAGAGCTTACATGGCATGTGTGAGGCACTGGATTTGATCCTCAGTACTAAACAAAAATAAATAAATAAACTGAAGGTATTGTGCCCATCTACAATTACAAATATTAAAAAAAGGAAGCAAGTGGGTGATAAAGTATAAGACAGGTTGCTATTGCTAGAGAAAAGGAGAGAAATGATGAAAGGCAAACAGCCTGATATCCAAACTAATCGAGGGCCTACAAATATATTTCAGACTAAAAATATAGAGTATTTAGAAGTTCTGGTCTCTCTAGTTTGGCAGATAAAGAGTTTGGAACTTGTTACTCTCTCCTAACAATTAAAAAATTGAAAAATCAACATCTTGATACATCAGGGCAAGGAAGGTCACAGGGCAATCTGCTGCCCCAAGTTCAAGAGGCAGATGGATAGATACGAGAATCACAACAGAGCAAAACCACAGAAATCCAAAATAGGGTAGAAAAACCTGAACCATAATAGATGAATTACTAGAGGTTTGGACAACTTTTGAGTGGTAAAAACTCCAAAGGAACCAGTCTCAGGAGACCTTCACACTTTTGTGATATATGTCCAGGAGACCAACCAGGTTCTTACAGTAAAGATCAGAGAAAAATCCCAGAGTGCATCCGGCAGAAGGAAAGGAAAAGCTGCCCTATTGAAATACAGAGAAGTCCTTTCTTAACAAGGCTTGCCCTGAGATAACTATTACACCAGAGTCTAACCTACTGGGATTTTATTTTATTTTATTTTTTTAATTTTTATTTAATTTTTATTTTTTTAAATTTTTTAATAATATTTATTTATTTTAGTTCTTGGCAGGCGAACACAACATCTTTGTTTGTATGTGGTGCTGAGGTTTGAACCCGGGCCGCATGCATGCCAGGCGAGCGCGCTACCACTTGAGCCACATCCCCAGCCCCCTACTGGGATTTTATTGAAGCCACACCAATTGTGGTAAGGGAAATAACCAATTCTGATTCACTGTAGTCTTCCTGTCCCACCTAATGGGGGATGGGGGGGTGTAAAAATGAAGAAACATTGGTGAAGTTCACAGTCTGGGGACACTAGTTCACAGAAACATCAAGACCAAATCACAGAATCAGAGGTAACTAACCCCACCAACTTAAACTACCACATCAATATAGATCTACTTATCTAGTTCCTTTTACAAGTACAAAATGTTCAGTTTTAAAAAAAATAGGAGGCAGCACTGGGGTTGTAGCTCAGGGGTAGATCACTTGCCTAGCATGTGTGAGGCACTGGGTTTGAACCTTATCACGAGATAAAAATAAATAAAACAAAGGTATTGTGTCCGACTACAACTAGCAAAACAAAACAAAACCAAAAAATCCACGGCATAGTAAAAAGCAAAATACTCAGTTTGCAGAGGTAGAGCAAGGGAAAGAACCAAAATCAGATATGGCAAGAATGTTGTGATTATCAGAGTAGGATTTTAAAATAATTATGAATGAAATACTAAAGGTTCTAGTGAAAAAAAATATAAAACATGCAAGAAAAGATGGACAATGTAAGCTGAAAGATGGAAGTTCTAAGTATAAAAAGAAAATGCTACATATAATAAATAGTACAACAAATGAATAATGCCTTTTTTTGAGAGAGAGAGAGAGAGAGAGAGAGAGAGAGAGAGAATTTTTAACATTTATTTTTTAGTTTTCGGCAGACACAACATCTTTGTATGTGGTGCTGAGGATCGAACCTGGGCCGCACGCATGCCAGGTGAGTGAGCTACCGCTTGAGCCACATCCCCAGCCCATGAAGAATGCCTTTGATGGGCACATTTAAATTCAACTTGGCTGAGGAAAAAAATCCTCTCAGCTCAAGGATATTTTAATAGGAATTTCTACAAAACTCAAAACCAAACCAGAAGACAGACTGAAAAATAAGGAACGGTATATTCAAGAACTAAATGACAATTACAAAAGATTTATCATACCAACAGAAATTGAATCAATAATTAATAATGTTGTGAAACAGAAAGTACTAGGCTAAGATGGCTTCACTGCTGAATTCTAGCAAATCAGGCAGAACTTATACTAATTCTTTGTTTTTATTAGTTGCTCAAGACAATACAATGATATTGACACATCATACATTTGATTCAAATGGGGTATGAATTCTTATTTTTCCATGCCCAGAAGAGGGGAATACTTCCTAACTCATTTTATGAGACCAGCATTACCCTAATAACCAATTACCAAAATAAGGACAAACACATTACAAGAAACAAAAAACAGCTAAAAAGACTTCTCTCTCTCTCTCCTCCCCCACCCTCTCTCTCTCTCATGAATATAGATGCAAAAATCCTTAACAAAAATTGGTAAATAAAAATTTAACAACACAGAAAAAGAATTATGCACAACAACCAAGTAGGATATGTAAGGCTGGTTGGACATTTGAAAAACTCCAATATACAAACATGATTTAAAGAAAACAAAAAACAAAACTCAGAAACTAGGAATCTAAAGGGATTTCCTCAAGTTGATAAAGAACATATTTGAAACCAAACCAAAAAACTAGGCAGCTAACATAATGTTGAGAAATATAAATATTCCTGCTAAGATAAGGAGTATGGCAAGGATATCCTCTCTTCACACTCCTTTTAAACATCATACTGGAAATTCTATCTAATGTAATAAGAAATGTGTACAGATTGATAAAGAAAACTCTTTGTTAGCAGATGGAATGGTTGTCTATGTAGAAAATGTGCAAGACTCAATTTAAAAAAACTGCTAGAATAAGCAATTATAGGAAGGTCAATATATAAAAGCCAATCGATCACTTTACAACAATGAGTAAGTGGAACTTAAAATTTAAATTATAATAACCATGTACACATAGCACCACCCCAAAATGGAATACTAAAGCATAAACCTAATATGTACAAACATGAGAAAAAATGAAATTGATCATTTTTTAAGTTGTAATTAACACAATGCCTTTATTTTATTTATTTATTTTTATATGGTGCTGAGGATGGAACCCAGTGCCTCACATGTAAAAGGTGAGTGCTTCGCTGAGCCACAACCCCAGCCCAGTAAAACTGATTTAAGAAATCAAAGAGAAACTCAATAAATGGAGAGAGAGTCCATGTCCAAGATGCTTCCTTGCTTTGTGTCCTTCATTCCTACAATGTGTCTGGATGGGTAATAACTTCCCACTTCCAGGATCTTGATCTCTGACTTCCACATTTCAACCTGGCTTAGCATATCCACTCTCCATTCAACTTCTGTCAAAAGAGCTTTTCAACAGGCCCAGTGCAGAGCAACAGAACTGGGGATTCCCTCTTACTAAAGATCTTGGATGCACTGTCTCTGGCTCTTTAATCTACAAGTTTAAGAACCATCACGTTTTCTTCAAAACAAAAATAAGTAAAATTTTTTAATGCTCATTATATGAAATTCTAAGAAAAAGGCCAGTACAACGTGATTTTAATGGGAACAAACCCATCCTTTTTTTTCGCAAAAACCTACACTCCCTAGTAATCCTTGGGACACAGTGAATTTAAGAGAATTTCAGCTACATGTGGTGGCACACACCTGTAATCTCAGTGACTCAGTAGGCTGAGGCAGGAGGATCGAAAGTTCAAAGCCAGCCTCAGATACTTAGTGAGGCCCTAAGCAATTTAGTGAGACCTTGACTCAAAAACAAAAGCAAAAACCTTTGAAAAGCTTAGAATGCACACTTCCATCAGAAATTCATTGAAGGGTCTAGGGCTGTGGCTCAGTGGTAAAGTGGTTACCTAGTATGTGTGAGGCACTCACTGGGTTCGATCCTCAGCACCACATAAAGATAAGAATGGCAGCCATTTTGAAGTCAAACAACAAGTGCTGGCGAGGATGCGGGGGAAAATGGTACACTCATACATTGCTGGTGAGAATGCAAATTGGTGCAGCCAATTTGGAAAGGAGTATGGATATTCCTTGGAAAACTGGGAATGGAACCACCATTTGACCCAGCTATTCCTCTTCTCGGACTATTCTCAAAGGACCTAAAAACGGCATACTACAGGGACACAGCCACTTCAATGTTTATAGCAGCACAATTCACAGTAGCTTGACTGTGGAGATAACCTAGATGTCCTTCAATGGATGAATGGATAAAAAAATGTGGCATTTATACACAATGGAATATTACTCAGCACTAAAAAATAACAAGATCATGACATTTGCAGGGAAATGGATGGCATTAGAGCAGATTATGCTAAGTGAAGTTAGCCAACCCCCCCCCCCCCAAAACAAATGCCGAATGTCTTCTCTGATATAAGGGAGGTGACTCAAAATGGGGTAGGGAGGAAGAGCATGAGAAGAAAATTACCTCTAGATAGGGAAGAGAGGTGGGAGGGAAAGGGAGGGAAAAGGGGAATTGCATGGAAGAGGGAAGGAGACCCCCTTTGTTATACAGAATTCAAGTATGACGATGTGAGGGGGAAAAAAAAGTGGGTCACATTAGATTGGGTAGAGAGTAGTGATGGAGGGGAGGGATGAGGAAGGGAGGAATGGAAGGATAGCAGAATAAAATAGGCATTATTATTGCTGTGTGTATATACATGACTGCATGACCAATGTAATTCTGCAACCTGTACACTCAGGAAAATGAGAAATTATATCCCATCTGATTCAAATGTATGATTATGTCAAGATTATTGACCAATGTCATGTGTAACTAATTAAAACAAAACAAAATAAAAAAGATAAATAACTAAACGTATTGTGTTCATCTACAAATAAAAAAAAGTTTAAAAATTTACTGGAAAAACTATGATAGTTATTTTCAGATATATCTTTTAAAAAAAAAATGAGGATAGAACCCAGTGCTTCAAATATGCCAGGCAAGTACCACTGAGCCACAACCCCAGTTTATATTTTAAACAAGAGTTTTAGAAGTGGATGCTTGTTTTTCATTTTTTCTGAGTTGATTTTTTAAAGACATTCAATCAAGTTTTAGGACATTATTTGGACTTGAGAACTATAAGGAGTGTGGTCCTACTGGGAAGAAATGAAAATACAAGATCCACGTCTCTCTGCTTTGTCTCTGGTTTTGCTGGCAGGTGTATCTAGCTTATATTAAATTACAACCTTTAAATTATACACATGCTCATAACTGGTCCATTGGGGTACACATTTAGTCATATAGCTGGTTGATGTGTGGGAGCATGATATTACCACATATTTTTTAACACTCTCTTCTGGACCCCTCCTGAGAGGAGAATTATATTTCTTGACTATTGACATTAGTCTCAACAATGTTACTTGAACTATCCAGTGAAAGGTAAAAGTGACATGTTCAGAGCAGAAGTTCTCAGAGCTTCAAGAACTGCTACACAGCTTCTCTCTCTCTCTTTGCCTGCTGCAATGAGACTGTCATGTTGCTTCTTCATACTAGGTCCTGAAATAAAGATGTGTATGGCAAACATTTTTCCTTATTTATTATTTTTTTTCTATAGGGTGTCATTTGATGAATGGGCATTTTGAATAGACAAATGTGCTATTAATTCTTAAATCAAATCCTTTCGTGTTTTATTAACAAATATTTCCCTACTTTAAAGTCAAAAGACATACAACTAATATATGTTTGAAGTTTTACTTTCAGCATTAAAATCCTTCGTCTGAATGGAGTTGATTTTTGTGTTTTGTAGGAGGCATGAATTTATTTTCATCTTTTTGCCAAATAAAGTTTTTTTTTCTTGCTCCAACCATTCAATTGTCCTTCCTTTCCCCAGTGACCTGATGTCCTATTTCCATGTGTAGTGGGTTGAATGGTTGTCCCCCAAAAGATACATTCCTATCCTAATCTCTGGAACCTACAAATGCGATCTTATTTGGAAACAAGGACTTTGCAGCTGCAATAAGGCTCTCAAGATGAGATCATTCTGAATTATCTGAGTGACCCCTAAATTCAATCACATTTTCTTATACAAGAGACACTCAGAAGGGAGACACATAAAGAGAAGGCCATGTGGCCAGGGAGGCTGAGATTGGAACAATGTGGCCATATGCCAAGGAAAAAGTGGAGCCAAGTGAAAATGGAAGAGAGAAAGAATCTCATCCATGGCCTCTGGAAGCAGCACAGTCTTGATGACACCTTGATTTCAGACTTCTGGCCTCTCTTCCTGTGAGAGAATAAATTTCTGCTATTTAAAAGCCAACAAGGTTTTAGTAATTTGTTATAGCAGCCCCAAGAAACTAACACATCCTCATATACCAGAATTCCATATAAGTGAGGAATAGTATCTGGGTTCCTTTTTCCATTCCACAGGTCAGCTTGCCTATCCTTGTGACAATATCATACTTCTCAATGATTTCTATGTATAGTATTATCAGGGGAACTTTACTTGGCTTTGAAGTAGCTTGTGGTGAATGGTAACCCAAGGGAAGTAAAAAGAAATCTAAAATCACTCAAAAGGCCCAGATGGCTTCATTAGTCAATTCATCCAAACACATGGAACAGCAATTTTATATGAACTCTCAAGAAATAGAAAAAAATTAACAATTCCCAACTCAATAAGATCAGAATGGCCTTGACACCAAAAACCTGATAAGAACATTGAAAAAAATTTTAAAAAGAGAGAAAGAGGGGTGGGGTTGTGGCTCAAGTGATAGAGCACTTACCTAGCATCTGTGAAGCACAAGGTTTGATCCTCAGCACCACAAAAAAATAAAATAAAGGTATTGTGTTCAACTACAACTAAATTAAAATAAATAAATAAATAAATAAATAAATATATATATATATATATATATATATATATATATATAGAGAGAGAGAGAGAGAGAGAGAGATAGAGAGGGAAAAAGAAAATTAGAGGCAGTTATCTCTCATGAATAACAATATAAAAATCTAAGCAAAAAAAATCAACAGAACCCACTAATATATAAAAAGATAAGTATTATAATATTTTATTCCAGAAATGAAAGAAGAACTTAATATTCAAAAATCAATGCAATTTACCACATTCACAAGTAAAGGAGAAAATCTATCACACTTCAACAGACTAAAAACTCATCTGATAAAACTCAAAACCTATTCCTGATATAAACTCTAAACCAGAAGTAGAAGAAAATGTCCTTAAATTGATAAAGGATATATATATATTTAATAGTAAAATACTGAACACTTTCCCACTAAGTCAAGAAAAGTTTCAAGTCACTGATATGCCTAATAATTGCTTGATCAGTCTACTAGCTAAAAGAATGACAGACACCAATGACTTCAACACTGCTCACATATAAAACTTGGTAGAGTTCACCACTTTCTCCTCGTTAAGACATTTTCTTCACTTTGCTTCTAGAACATTACCCTCCCTGGGTTTCTGCCCTAATTTCCTGGCTTCACTTTCTCTTTTGCTGGTTCCTCTTTATTTCTTCAACCTACAAATGTAGAGCTCCTCCCCAGATCAGTCCTTAGAAGTCTGGAACAGAATTCCAGTCTCATGGTTTGAGTATAATCAATATTAAAAAAAAATCATGGCATTTGCAGGTAAATAAATGGTGTTGGAGAAAATAATGCATAAGTGAAGTTAACCAGTCCCAAAAAAACAAATGCTGAATGTTTTTTCTGATATAAGGTGACTGACCCATAATGGGGAAAGGAGGGGGAACATGGGAGGAACAGACTAGGGCATAGGGGTGAGAGGGAAAGGGAGAGGGTGGAGGTTAGTAACGATGGTGGAATGTGATAGGCATCATTATCCAAAGTACATGTATGAAGATATGAACTGATGTGAACCTACTTTATATAGAGATATGAAAAATTGGGCTCTATATGTGTAATAAGAATTGTAAAGCCTTCCACATTACAAAAATTAAATTTTAAAAATAAAAAAGAAAATCATTTAAAAATCAATTAAATATATATATATATAAAGACACCCCCCCCCAAAAAAAAAATTTCTAACAACTGGGCCGGGGTTGTGGCTCAGTGGTAGAGAGTTTGCCTGGCATGTGTGAGGCACTGAATTTGATCCCCAGTACCACATAAAAATAAAGACAAATAAAATAAAGGTATTGTGTCCATATACAACTAAAGAAAATATATTAAAAAAAATAGGGTTGGGGGTGTGGCTCAGTGGTCAAGTGCCCCTGAGTTCAATCCCTGGTACTCCCCCCACCCCAAATTCCAACAGCTGATACAAGTATAACTCTAGTTACATCTCTCCTCCAGGTTCCAGATCTCAGCACCACAAAATCCAGTTGTCTACTGGATTTAGCTATGCAGACCATCAAACATGTTCTTCACATAGGTCTTCCACTTTGACAAAAGGAAATTTTCAAGTTAATCAGGCCAAAAATCTTGATATAATCCTTGATTTTTCTTTTTCTAATGTACCATTTCAAATCTATCACACAATCTTTATAGCTCTCTGTTTAAAAATCCTAGGGACTACCTATCAATAAACCAACCATCACCACTCACTCACAGGGTCTTTGAACTTTCTCTTTTGTACAGCTCAATGTTCTATATCTAAATTTGGAAATGTCTCTTTCCCTCACTACCTTCAGATCTTTTCTCAAATGTCATCTAGTTCTATTTCCAGTAAAGGCAGACTGGGTGTATGTCAGTAATTCACACAAATACAATTAACTCTGGAAAAGATACACATTGTTATTATTTTTGCAGTATTAAAGATGAAACCCAGTAAATACTAAGCATGTGCTTAGTACTGGATCCTTAGAAGTGGGGTAGCTAAAATTGAGTGGAAAGCCATAATTGACAAGTTTGAGGTTGTGAAAAATAGTTGAAAAATGAGGAGTTAACTTCTAGAAAGGACACACGAAACAGTTTCAGAGCACTATAAGGAGGAGGAGATAAAATGACTAAAGTGATGGGAGATTTTACAACCCTCCCATCACTGACTGATCAATCAGACAAAAGTTATTAGGCTGCAGGTAATTTTAACAACAAAATTAACCTATTAAAGAAGATCTAGACATACTGTCTTTCCTGTGCATTTGGTTTTATATACAAGAAATAATTTCTGATCCAAAGTCATGAAACTTTTATTTGTTATTTTTGTTTTCTTCTAAGAGTTTCAGTTTTACTCTATTTACTCAGAGGAGAAAGTAAAAATCTATATATTAATTTTGCTAAAATCTTTGCTGATGCTTGAACCTCATGTTTAGGGAAAAACCAAAGAGTTCAGGGAAATCAAAAGCTAAAAGACTGGGGGTGGGGGGAGACGATTTCAGTTACTGCCAACGCCAGGGGAGACAGACTGGATTTTAAATGTAGACAAGCTAACTAGCTCCTTAGGACAAAAATCAATACTCTTCCAAGAAGTTAGACAAAATCCAGGGATAATACAACATATTAATCACAACGTCCACTACACAATCAAAATTACAGGAAGAATATGCAAGAGTCACGAGGAAACAATAGAAATTGACTGTAAGACAAAACAGATACTAGAATTACAAGGCTCTTCTGTGTGAAAATATAACAAAATTTACCACTTGAACCGTTTTTATATACATGACTCAGTAGCATCAAGTACATTCACAACACCAACATTTACAGAATTTTTTCCTCATATCTTTTCCACCCTTTAAACAATATCTTTCCATATCCCCCTAGCCCTAACCCTGGCTAACATCTATTCTACTTCATCAGGTTTCCTATTCTAGGTATTTCAAGTAAGTGGAATCATATGAACTTTGCCCTTTTATGCCTGGCTTACTTCACTTAGTATAACGTTTTCAAAATTCATCTATGTTTTTTATACCAAAATTTGAATCATTTTGCTGAATAATATTCCATTGCTTGTATGAAATGAATTGTTTTCATTCATTCATCTGCTAACAGACACTTGGGTTATTTTTACCTGTTGACTGTTGTGACTAATATACATTGGAGTTTTAAGTGTCCATTTAAGTCCCTGCTCTCAGTTCTTTTGGGTGTACTTCTAGAAGTAGAATTGCAGGACCATAAGGTCATTCTGTTTAACTTTTTTGAGAAACCACCAAACTCTTTCCTATAACAGTTGCATCATCTTAAATTCTCATCTGCATTGCACAAGGGTACTATTTTCATTTCCTCACCAAAACTTACTGTTGTTTATCATAAGCATCCTAATAAGTATCAGGGTATCTCATTATGGTTTTATTATCATTCCATAATGACTAATGATGTTGAGAACTTTTTTCAAGGACAAATGTCTATAAAAGGCATTTGCTCATTTTTAAATTTTTTTGTTGTCGAGTTGTAAGAGTTCTTCAGCTATTATGGTTATTAAACCCTTATTAGATAGATGACTTGCAAATATGCTTTCCTACTCTTTAGGCTACTTTTTTCACTATTTTGTTTTTGATGCATGCAAGTTTTTAATTTAGATGAAATCCAACATGTCCACTTTTTCTTTTGTTTCCTGTGCATTTGGTTTTATACACAAGAAATAATTTCTGATCCAAAGTCATGAAACTTTTATTTAAGTTATTTGTGTTTTCTTCTAAGAGTTTCAGTTTTACTCTATCATTAGGTCTATTATTCATTGTTAATTTTTATATATGGTATAAAGAATCCAACTTCAATGTTTTGTATGTGGCTATTGAGTTTTCCCAGCACCCATTTGTTGAAGACTGCCCTTTACCCAGTAAATGATCCTGGTATCCGAGTCAAAGATCTTTTACCTCACCTTTACCATTATGATGCTGGGTTCTTCATATGTAACCTTTCTAAGATTGACAGTTTTCCTTCTAGTTTTTTAGAGTTTTTAAAATAAAAGGGATTGAATTTTGGTAAATCTTCTTTGGGGGGAGGGGATCAACTGAAATGATCATGTCCTTTTCCATTTAGTCTATTAATGTGGTATATCACAATTGGTATGACGAACAATCTTTGCATTCCTGAAATAAATCTCATATGTTCAGAGTGTATGACTCTTTTTAATATGCTACTGAATTCACTTTTCTAGTACTTAGTTGGGGATTCCTGCACCAATATTCAAAAAGGATGTTAGCCTTGTAGCTGTCTTTCTGGCTTTGCTATCAAGGTAATACTGATCTCAGGGAATGAGTTAGGAAGTATTTCTTCCTCTTCTATTTTTGGGAAGATTTTGAGGACTAATGTCTGCTGCCTTTATGTCTTGTAAACTCTGGGGGAGAATGGACATTTTCAGTATCATGTGTCCTAACTCTTTTCTCCTGAATTTTACTGAGGATGGCAACCATTCATTTATGACATTTCAAAACTACTTCTGGAAGGTATGTATTCCTTGTGTGTGTAGACATTTCTTTGTGAAGAAACCCTGACAAAGGTCTTCACAAAGGTCTTCCTTAAATGTCTGGTTCTAAGAAAATTTTTATTTCTACTTCACTTGGAAGGATGTTTTCACTAGACTGAGAATTTTTTTTTTTCCAGAGATTGATGTGTTTCATTCCACTCTTTTGCATACATGGTTTCTGGAGAGCAGTCCAATGTAATTATTTTTTCTATTGCAAAGATGCTTTTCCCCACCTCTGCCTTCTTTCAAGGTTTACCCTTTGTCTTTGGTTTTCTGTAGATTTAAATACTCATGTGTAGATTTTTTTTTTTGTTTGTAATCTGCTTGTTCTTTGAACCTCTCTCTTTTTTCTTCTGATATTTCAATGACAAGTATGTTATTCCTTTTGTAACTGGGTCATAGTTCAAATATATTCTGTTCTAGATTAATCATATTATTTTCTTTTCAGCTTGGGACACATCTTCAAGCCTACTGATTGTTTCCTTGGCTGTGTTCAGTCACCTAATAAGTCCATCAAAATTATTTTTTTTCCTAGCATTTCCTTTTGATCCTTGGTTTCCATCTTTTTCTAACATTAACCATCTACTTTGCATATTATCTACATTTTCCACTGGTGTCCTTAACATTTTCATCATAGTTACCCTTCAATTTCCTATCTAAATGCAAAATTTGTGTCATATTTAAATCTGGTTCTGATGCTTGCCTTGGGTATTCAAACTATTTTTTCTTTCTTTTAAACATGACTTATAAATCAGGTAGTATAAACTGAGGTAAGCAGGCCTTAGTATGAGACTTTGCATTTATTTAGCCAGTAATTGCACTGCGTTTACTTTTGCAGTAGATACAAGAGGTTTCAGTTTTTTCTAGTGTCCTTGGTTCTCCCACCTACTCAATTATCTTTGGGATTTCTTAAGATCTCCTTCTGAAATAGAGATTATCTTGTAGCTCTTTCAGATATAATCCACTGTTATTATACAGAAAGCCCTGTTTATGTGGTGGTGGGGAAGCACTATATAATCTTATAAATAAATCGTATCTTTTAGGGAGCCTGAGCCCCTAGGATGTAATCTTCGGAAGGGGTTTTTTTTGGGGGGGCGGGGTACCAGGGGGATTGAACTCAGGGACACTCAACCACTGAGTCAAATCCCCAGCCCCCCCCTTTTTTATTTTATTTAGGGACAGGGTCTCCCTGAGTTGCTTAGTGCCTTGCCATTGTTGAGGCTGGCTTTGAACTTCTGATCCTCCTGCCTCAGCCTCCTGAGCTGCAGGGATTAAAGGTATGCCACTGTGCCTGGCTTCAGATGCATTTTTAAGTCTTTTTCTCCTTTAGCTAGACAGAAAGGCTAGAAAGGCTGGTATTGGCTAAGTGCCCTTCTGTCAAGTAGACAAGGTCTGGTAATAAGAACATGTTGAGTCTATTTCATAAAGGTCACTTTCTCTCTCTTCCACTTTGCCACAGAGGAATTTGTCTCAGACCCCTCCCTTGAGAATACTCATGAAAGTGTGGAGGTCCCTTTAAGGCTGGGCCCCTGAAATTTCTTGCACCCAAGCCACTTCAACTTTCAGCAATTCATCAAAATAATTGTTCTTAACAATTTATGACTCCAGTGATTTTTGTTCTAAATAAGCAGATCTTGGCTGTTATGATCTGCATTTTCTTTTGTCTCCAGAATTCAGAGTAGCAATCTACCCTGTGACCTCAATTCTTTCACAGATCTAAGGAAAAAAGTGATCTCTATCCACCATTATAAGGACAAGGATAACTTCCAAGTCCTTTAAATATCAGCTGAAATCAGAAATCTTGAATTTTTATATAGACATTCAAAGTTTAATTAACAAAACAAACAAAACCTCCATTATTGATATCCTCTTTCACATCTCTACCATCCATGAATACTCATTGACTTGCATCATTTACTAGCTGGGTGCTATGTATCTTTGTGACTTCTTGGCTAGCTCATAGTAATACTATGAATCATTTTTTTCACTCTCAATCTCTCACGTATACACAGGAGGTCCATAGTCTATGTAAATGTGACATTACTACAGAAAGAATACAGAAGCAGATAAGAGCTTGGTATACTGGGATACACCTGTAATCCCAGTGGCTAGGTAGACTGAGTCAGGAGGATCACAAGTTCAAGACCAGCCTCAGCAACTTGGTGAGAATCAGTCTCAAAAAGGACTGGAGATGTAGGTCAATGGTAAACTGCCCTTGGGTTGAATTCCCAATACTAAAAACAAAACAAAAAAACTCCACAGATAGGAGAACCTGGCTATCTTCCATGAAGTAATTAAAGATATCCATAAAATTATATAATATACATATGCCACTATTATTATTTTTAGAAAACTTATTTTTCACAAAATATATTATTCATATGTAAAGAGTGTATTAATTTTAAAATTAAAAATATTTTCAAAAAAACCTCCTAATTTGAGAACTGACATTGCAAATGGCTGCACTGTGTTAGGTTAGGTTCCCTGGCAACAGAATCTGAGATGGAAAATTAGGGTAAGGAATACTGGAGAAAGCTCTTGGGAATATGACTGATAAAGAAATAAGGGAAACAGAACTGGATGGAAGAAGAGGAAATTGAACTGTGACGCAACTGCAACTCCTTAGAGAGCTCTAAACCTGGGATGACTCTTCAGAGTTGTCCTAAATTGAGGCAAAAGGGGCCAGGCTGTCCTCAGGGACACAGTATAACCTTGCATAAAGCAGCTCCCTTTATCCAACAATTTCTGTACTCAGCCATCTGCTCATCATAAAAACAAGCATTATCCTTTTTCTTTCTTCTTCATCTTTCACATGAGCAAATCTATGAAATCACCTCCAAACTCTCAACTCTACCAATTTCTACTACTGTATCTGTAGTCTAAGCCATTATTAATTTTTTATTTGTTGTGTTCCAAGGTGATTCACAGAAACTGGTCCTTATAAATTTAGTATCTAGATATTCTCCATGTTTATCTAGGTAAAGAGGGATTTTCCATGATTTGATTAATAGTATCCTAAGCTGTTCTCTCACTTATATTATTATTTCTATCCCTCAAGAAGGGGGAAAATGTATTTATAGAGATGAGATGATTTGCTTGCTGACATATATCAGCAAACACTATTCTTAGACTTCAGGTTCAGTTTAAGGAATTAAGCTAAGAAAGTCTTTTGAACCTTAATTAGAATTTTAAATTTTTCTGTTGACTTGAAAGTTTTTTAAAGAAAAGAACAGAGAATTTAAAGCACACAAAGTATGGTCCACCAAAAGAAAAAAGAAAAGAAATAAAAATCATGGAAAAATGAAACACACACACACACACACACAATATCTTGCAACTGAAAACATTTACATGGCTTTTTTTGTAAATGCATGAAATTTGTAAACTATTTTTTTATTCAGAAACAATCTAGATATTAGCTATGCTGACAAAACTAAATTTAGTATAAAGCCTATTAAATAAAAGACCATTAAAGAAAATGGCAATACTCATTTAGACAAAGTTTTACAAACTATTATTGTTACTTTCATAAAAATAAGTCCCTTTACTTTATGACACACTGTCTCTCTTCAAAAATAGCTAATAACAGAATTTGTAGTCATGTTTTACTTTACAAATTATGATTTACTTTTGTGAAATCAACTTCAAATGGAATTGACGTTTAAACATAAAAGCTAAAGATTCATTGTGACCAACACCCTCAATTCTTATCTCCTTTTTAAAAAAGGCATTAGTGGTTTTGTGTATATCAAATAAGACAATAGAGACAGCATAATAAAAAGTTATCTTAAGTAGGGCTGGTCCACATTGTTGGAGCAGGAGAGCCTTTTAAAGGAACTCAATTATTACAGTTCAGAATCTAGCACTACCACGGCTTCTAACTAAAATTCAATAGGGCATATATAAGTCAAGAGTTGAAGACGGATTGGTATGTTAAGACTCAGAAATACTAAGCAATTTTACAAAATTGCTTATGGCCACCTCAAGGAAATAAAAAGTCTTTCGCATTTTACAATATCAAAATAGTTAACAATGATATTACTACCTATGCAGGTTGTGTAGAAAAATGTAAAGAACAGTAAAACTGCAAAGTCAAGTTTTTAGAAAAAATCTTACTGATTTGGTTAGCTATGAACCTACAAAATCTGTTGTCAAATAATGACAGACACACTAAATGGGTAGCTAATGTGTGTACTAATGTGTGTAGACCCGTTATCCCCTAAAATAGTAAATAAAAACACATTTCATTTGTAATACTAGCATCTGACTTTCAAAAAAAATTCTTTTTTGCAGTTATAGATGAACAGCATTCCTTTGTGTTTTTTTTTTTTTTTTTTAATGTGGTGGTTAAGGATTGAACCCAGTTGTGCTAGGCAAGCACTCTGCCACTGAACTACAGCCCCTGCCCATAAATTTTTAAGAATTAAATGTTTATTTGAATCTAGAACATTATTAATTCAAAGGTGAGTCCAAACTTCAGATACATATTTAAAAAACGATAGTACTAATAAAGTATGCTAAGTTCATACTATATAGCAAACACTACTAAGTACTAATTTTCTGAAGAGATTTTTAAAAATATATATTTTTTAGGTGGACACAATATCTTTATTTTACATTTATGTGGTGCTAAGGATCGAACCAAGTGCCTTGTGCATGCTAGGTGAACACTCTACAACTAAGCCATAACCCCAGGCCCCTTTCTGAAGATATTTTTGATAAAATAGTTCATCATATGATAGGACACATGAATACATTTCTTCTTATGGGCAAAGGTTTCCCATGGCCTCTTAATGCTTGAGAAATAACTAGAAAACACTAGTAAGACAAGTCATTCACATTACCATTATGTATCACCAAAATTTAAGATTTATTTTATATGCTACTGTCTTTTGTAAAGCATGAAAATTACATGTATAGCTAAAGGCCCCCTTCAATTAACACCCAATCCCAGTCCCAATCTCCTCCAGAGAGAACACTATCAATAATTTGGCATGTATTTTTCTAATTCATTGTAAATAATTTACATACATACATATTTCAATAATAAAACAGTTCTGTTCTTTGTAAATGATTTCATTGCAGTGTACATGAATATTATACAATATGTTTGATCTCTATCTTCACTTTTTCCACTCAACATTGTTCCAGATAACTATCCATGTTACACATAATAGATCTAATTGATTTTAACTTCTATATACTATTCTATCAGTTGAATATATATCACATTTATTCATCCATTAACCCACTCACTGATGCACATTTAGATTGTTTAAAATTAAGGTGTGTATATTTCTTATGTATCATTTGTTTCTATAGGCTGTATTCAAGAAGTGTAAATGCAAGGATCTGTCCAAAAAAAGAGCTTGCTTGCCTCAGAGTTATAGAAATCTTGTATTTGACTTTTTTCATTTCAGTGTTCAAATCCTTTGGAATACTGTTTCTTTATAAGATTGTGTATAATTTTATTTCCCTCCATATGGAGAGCAAAATATTCCACAAATTGTTATTGACCAAGCCATTACTTCCCTACTAATTCATGATCTCATGTCTAATACACACGGAGTCATATATGCATTCACGGATCTGTTTTTAGATACTCTATTCTTTAAAACTTGTTTATGAACCTACTAATGCACTAATACAACACACTTTAATTTTATATATTTAGTATATGGTGAGGCTGGTTTCCTCTGTTCTTTCTCAAAATTGTCTCATAGACTTTATCTCACATGAATTTTGAAATCATTTGGTAGATTCCACAAAATTATTGTTAGGTTGTTTAGAACTGCATTCAGTCTAGATTTTTAGGAGAATTGAGAATTTTATGATACTGGATTTATCCATCTATATACTGGTATTTCTCCCCATTTTACTCAAGTCTTAGGCTCTCCAACAACGTTTTACTTTTTTCAAAAAGGTACTGTTCATTTTCATTTTTCTGAGCTTAGATCAAGAGATTTTAATATGTGGGGCCTTTCTTCATTTAGTATTGGGGGCGTTTCTCACCTGTATGACCCCTCTTATGTATAGAAAGTGATGCTCTTTGAGAAAATGCTTTCCCACATTCATTACATTCAAATGGTTTCTCCCCAGTATGACTTCTCATATGTATGATAAGTAATGAGCATTGGGAGAAGGCTTTTCCACATTTACTACATTCATAGGGTTTCTCCCCTGTATGACTTCTCACATGAAGGGTAAGGGAGGATATCCGAGAGAAGGCTTTACCACATTCATTACATTTAAATGGTTTCTCTCCAGTATGGATTTTTTCATGTTCAAGGAGATTTTGTCTCTGACTGAAGGCTTTTCCACACTGGTTACAATGATAAGGTTTCTCTCCAGTATGAATTTTCTCATGTTCAGTGAGATTTGATTTCTGACTAAAGGCTTTTCCACACACTGTACAAGCATAGGGTTTTTCACCAGTATGAATTCGCTGGTGTCTAATGAGGTTTGACATCTGAATAAAAGCTTTCCCACATTCATTGCATTCATAAGGCTTCTCTCCAGTATGAATTTTCTGGTGTGTAATAAGATTTTCTTTCCGGCTGAAGGCTTTTCCACATTCATTACATTCATAGGGTTTCTCAGCTGTATGATTTCTCATATGTACAGTAAGAGAAGAACTCTGAGAGAAGGCTTTCCCACATTCACTACATACATAGGGTTTCTCACCTGTATGACTCCTCATATGTATAATAAATACTGAGCACTGAGAGAAAGCTTTTCCACATTTATTACATTTATACGGCTTCTCCCCTGTGTGACTTCTCATATGTAGAGTAACAGATGACATTCGAGAAAAAGCTCTACCACATTCATTACATGCATAAGGTTTCTCCCCAGTATGAATTTTTTCATGCTCAATAAGATTCTGCTTCTGGCTGAAGGATTTCCCACATCCCTTACATTCATAGGGTTTTTCTCCAGTGTGAATTCTCTCATGTTCAATGAGATTTGATTTCTGACTGAAGGCTTTCCAACAATCCTTACATGCATAAGGTTTCTCTCCAGTATGAATTCTTTGGTGTCTAATGAGGTTTGACATTTGAATGAAAGCTTTTCCACATTCATTACACTTATATGGTTTTTCCCCAGTATGAATTTTCTGATGTGTGATAAGATTTTCCTTCCTGCTGAAGGCTTTTCCACATTCCTTACATTCATAAGGTTTTTCTCCAGCATGAATTCTCTCATGTCTGATGAGGTCAAATTTCTGACTGAAGTCTTGTCCACACTGATTACACTTAAAGGGGGTTACAACATAGGATGAGCAATGATAAAAAGGTTTGCCATACTCATTACATTCATAATTTTTCTCTCTTACACAGCCTTTCTCATAACTAAGTAAATCTAAATTTTGTTCCAAACCCTTAACAAGTGAGTCACATTCATAGAAGCTTTGTCTTGAAGTAACAATATCTGAACTCAGAGGAAATATTTTTGCAACTTTTTTACATTCAATGACTTTTTCCTTAATCACAGTTTTCTTGGAGATGGATGTGACTTTCCTCACAAGTGTTTCCTGCTGCTTCTTGATCTGTTCATCAACTTCCCAAACTTCTAAAATGGAGGACCAAAAATTATTACTTGTGAATTTTTCTACCACTATACTATTAATAACATTTTATAAATTTGTTAATGTGGGGTTTAATTTTTGTTGTTGGCCTTAGTCAATCAATATGAAATAAATTTAAAGTGTAATGTCCCTAGTTCTGAGATTTGACAAGTAAACTACTATAGACAACATTTTGGAGCAAAAACTGACATATACAGACCCAAGTAGCATTGACTGATTTTTAAGAATATCCTTGTACAATGAAGAAATCAGCAAAATAAGCTGAATTAAAATGAAAAGTATAACACATAGGTGACTCAACAGGGAGTCAAACTAAAGGATAAAATGAACATTTCGGTTAAACACAGTGGACTGAATACATCCTTATTTCTTCTCCTTTCTAAGATTCTTTCCAAAAAGAATAAAGGGCCAAACTTATAAGACAAAGGAAATAGGAGTGCTGACATAGGTAAAAAAGAGATTTCAACAAAACAGTGTAAGATGAAAGGCATACATGGTACTATTAACTGGACATCACATCTAAAGATTAGCTAAAGTATTATGAAGATGTAAATGTTAAAGGCCTAAAATGATTTGGCAACAAAACACTGGAGAAGTTCAAGAATTAGAGGATTCAAGTACTCAAAATATAGGGATAAACAGGAACAAGGCAAGAACATGTTTTTTCTCACCACCACTTTTCAACATCACATGGGAAGTTCTAGCTAAGAATTAAGACAAAGACAGGAAATAAAAGGTGTGTAGACTGAGAAGGAAGAAACAATATTAACAGTCTTTGTTCACAGATGTGTGATCATCTATGTAGAAAATCTGAAACCATCAACAAAACATTTGCTGGAATTAATAATTACAGGAAGGTTGCAAAATGTAAGGTCAACATACAAAAATGAATTGCCTATACGAGCAACAAACAAATGGAATCTGGGGCTGGGGATGTGGCTCAAGCGGTAGCACGCTCGCCTGGCATGCGTGCGGCCCGGGTTCGATCCTCAGCACCACATACAAACAAAGATGTTGTGTCCGCCGAAAACTAAAATAAATATTTTTTTAAAAAATGGAATCTGAAATTAAAAATCTATTACCATTTACATTACAAAATAGGCATATATCTAACAACAAAATGTATAAAATATGAAGAAAACTACAAAACTCTGATGAATAAATTCAAAGAAGAAATGTATAAATGGATATTTCATGCTCATAGATAGAAGACCAGATATTTCAAGATGTTATTTCTTCCCAACTTGATCTGTAGGTTCAATATGATCCCACTCTGCAAACTATTTTGTGTATACAGACAAATTAATTATGAAGTTTATGTGAAGGAAAAAGACCCAGAATAGACAATACAATACTGAAGAAGAGTGGAGGACTGACAAAGAAGCAAAGGAAATACAATGGAGCAAAGACAGTCCTTATAACAAATGGGACTGGACCAAATGGACATCTGCATACAAATCAATCTAGACATAGATCTTACACCCTTCACAAAAATCAACTCAAAATGGATCATAGATCTAAGAGTAAAATACCAAAGTATAAAACTTTGAAAAGATAATACAGGAAAAAAATCTGGGTGATCTAAGGTTACGGTGATGATAAACCCCAAAGGCAAGACCCAATGAAAGAAAAAACTAATAATGTGGACTTCACTAAAATTTAACTTCTGCTTTGCAAAAGACATTATCAAGAAAATGAAAAAAATAAGTCACAGACTGGGAAAAAATGTATGCATAACACACATGTGAGAAAGGACTATTAGCCAACATAATAACCAAGATTTCTTAAAACTCAACATTCAGAAAGCAAACAACCTGATTAAAAAATAGGCAAAAGACCTGAACAGACATCTTAACAATGAAGATGGCAAAAAGGCAAGAAAACACTCAAAATCATATCAATAGGAAATTAATTTCAAATTAAAAGAACAATAAGACAGCATTACATACCTATTAGAATGGCCAAAATCCAAAACACTGGCAACACCAAAGGCTGACAAGGGTGTGGATCAACAGGTACTCTCATTCACTGTTGGTGGGAATGCAAGATGATGTGGCTACTTTGCAGGGCAGTTTGGTAGTTTCTTACAAAACGAAACATATTCTTACCATGATTCAGCAACCACATTCCTTGGTATCTACTCCAGTGAGTTGAAAACTTATGTCCATACAAAAACCTGTACAAGGATTTTTAAGTAGCTTTATTCATAACTGCCAAAATTTGAAGCTGTTCTTTAGTGGGTGAATGGATAAATTGATAAATCTACACAATGGAATATTTGTCAATGCTAAAAAGAGATACGCTATCAAGTCACAAAAAGACATGGAAGATTCCATGCATTTTCCTAAATCAAAGAATCCAATCTGAAAAGACCATCTATCAAATGATTCCAAACATACTAGTAAAATCACAGAGATGGAAGAATATCAGTGACTGCCAGGGATTACAGGAGAGGGAAGAATGAATTAGAGGAACACACAGAATTTTTAGTACAGTAAAACCATTCTCTATGATGCTATAATAGGTATGTCATTACATATTCATCAAAATCCACAGAATATAAAATACCAAAAGTAAACTCTAACATAAACTATGGAGATTGGGTGTCGGTGCAAAATCATTGGTGAAAGACCTGAACAGATCTTCTTTACCAAAGAATATATAAAAATGGTAAATAAGCACATGAAAACATGCTCAACACTTGTTTTAGGAAATTAACTGCAAATTAAAACAACGAGACACTACAACACACCTAATACAATGGCCAAAATCAAAATCACTGTCAATGGTTGTAATAAATATACCACTTTGGTGAATGATGATGACAGTAGGAGGTGTTAGGAGAACAGGTGGTTTATGGAAACTCTATTTTCTGTATTTTGTGAATCTAAAACTGATCTAAAAAATAAAGTTTATTAATTTTTAAAAACAGGTTAAAGAGCTGGGCTTGGTGGCACATATGTGAAATCCCCACCACTCAGGAGGCTGAGGAAGGAGGATTGCATAGTTTGAGGCCAGCCACAGCAACTTAGGAAGCCCTAAGCAACTTAGAGAGACCTTGTCTCAAAATAAAAAATAAAAAAGGCTGGGGATATGGTTCAGTGATTAAGCACCTCTGGGTTCAATCCCTGGTATCAATCAACCAACCAATCACAGGTAGGATAAAAGCAGAACTGAAAAGAAATGGATTATGAATCCACTTAGGTAATATATATCCCAACCTCCTACTGTCTTTCCATTTTGCAAAGGCTAAGAAAGTTCAAATAAAGATGTAGGGTACTCATATGATCGAGACTGGCCACATATCCATATAACATCTTAATTCAGTACTAATTTACTAAAGAGAATGGGCATTTTGCTTATGCCAAGTGGCAAGGTTCCAACAGCTATAGAAGGTCTTTCCTGGTTCAACTGCAAGCACTGTCTTGATTAGAGTGGGAGAAGGAATTCCCTCAGCATCTCACTTCTGTACACCTTTGAGACTCATTCCTAGAAACTTGTAGCCTGTGTCTTCATTCCTCCTACAGATTGTGTAAGCCATTTTAGTATTTTCATATAAGTTCCTTCCGTGTGTGTGTGTGTGTGTGTGTGTGTGTGTGGCATTAAAGCTGAACTCTGGGGTACTCTACCTCTGAGCAATCACATCCCAGATCTTTATTTTTAATTTTAAGGCAGCGTCTCCTAAGTTCTGAGGCTGGCCTTGAACTTTCTTCCTGCCCCAGTCTCCTGAGGAGCTAGGATTATAGACATATACTACCACACCAAGTTAAATTCCTTCCTTCTAAAATTAGCAGCTGTACACTTTTTTTTTTTTTCCTTTGAGGGAGGTTTACCAGGGATAATTAATCAAGGGGTAATTTACCACTGAGCTATATGCCCAGTCCTTTTTATTTTTTAGACAAAGCCTAACTTGCTTACATTGGCCTCAAACCTGTTATCCCTGTCTTGGCCTTCCAAGTGACTAGGATATTCTTTTCTCTGTAATTGGATCTTGATCGATACATCACCTCCCAATTTGCACAGGAAGTTGCCATTTCTCTAAAACCCAAGCAGGAAAAGAATTTTCTAGAGAAAATGAACCAAATAGGTTCTAGACTTAGAAACAACTGAAGCAGATATCTCATGTTAGCAAAAAAGTATGATATGTATGATTATATGACTTGTGTAACATCATGTACAACCAGACGAATGAAATTACACTCCATTTGTGTATGTGTCAAAATGCATTCTACTGTCATGTGTAACTAATTAGAACAAATAAAAAATATATTTTTAAAAAGTATGAATTACATGAATGTTTATATGCTGAATAGTAACTCTCTAATCCCTTTTTGTTGCTTACAAGTTGGCATGTAACATGGGGAGATTTAAAAAATAAAAGAATTGTAGACATCAGCATTTAGGACTTCATACAAGATTTTAACTGTCTGATTCAAGCATGCTGCAGAACAATCTATCATTCAAAAACAAAAAAAGTACCTTTGTTAATTAATAGTTCTTTAAATTTCCCTTTATTCCTTCATGCATCAAAGTAAGGTAAACTAACAATACTAACAGACTTCATATTTAAATAAGGTTCCAAGAGCATTGTTCAAATTAAAAATACATAGAAAACCAAGCAAACTGAAAATAAAGAAAATGATAACTCTAGGAATGACTAAGTTATGTAAGGACACATAATAAATATATATATTTAGGGGCTGGGGATGTGGCTCAAGCGGTAGTGCGCTCGCCTGGTGTGCGTGCGGCCCGGGTTCGATCCTCAGCATCACATAAAAACAAATAAAAAAAATAAAGATGTACTGTGTCCATCTACAACTAAAACTTTTTGAAAAAATAAAAATATATTTAGCTCAGAAATGACATGTCAACAGTCACAACAATGTAAGCAGTGAAAATCAAATCAACCAAAAACTGTAATGTACCTATGTTCAGAGAAAAAGAAAAAGAAGTAGTGACAGCATTGTTAAGAGTATAAAAACTCACCTTCCATTTATATTAATTGATAAAAATTGGAAAATTACCAAACAGAAACATATTCAAAGAAGTCTGGTTTACAGTTACCCCTAAAATACTGATTTCTCCTTTGCCTTATTTTCATTGGTTTTGGAATTATTCCTTCATTCTTTAAACACACACACAAATACCATGTTTACATATATGCACATATATGTATGTATACACACACATAAATCTATATTTCCATCCATTTTTAACATAAAAGATAATGTACCTTTTGTCATGTCATTGTACTGCACATTGCTTTTTTCCACATACATACAGTAGTCCCTTTATGCGCTCAGTTTCACTTTTCACAGACTTCACTTTTGGTCAACCACAATCAAAAAATGTTAAATGGAAAATTCCAGAAAAAAATAATTCATACATTTTAAATTGTGTGCCATTTTGAGTAGCATGACAAAATTCTGAGATACACCACCTAACTCCATCCTGCTCTGGATGTAATATTTTCCCAGCATATTCATGTTGCATTTGTGACCTGCCTGTCAGTCACTAAGTAGCCTCTCAATTATGAGACCAACTATAGTGGTACCACAGTGCTTGTGTTCAAATATATCCTTTATTTATTTAATAATGGCCTCAAAGCATAGAAGTTAGCAATTTTATTACAGTACATTGTTCTATTTTATATGATAATTCAGTACTAATAAGCAAGTATAATGCTCAAGATTATATGTGATTTCCCATGACAGAAGCAGGAGTTCTGAGAGAAATAGTACTGTCCTGCCCGGAGTAGGACATTTATAACACTGGTCAAAGAATCCTATGGCTAAAGGTAAGCTAACCTGTGTACTAAAATAAAATATTAAAATTTTATTTATATATGTTTATTAAAATGTTCAAATTAAAAGTTTTTTTAAATTTCTAAATATGAATTTATAATGGTTTAACTTGACAAACTTCAGCAAATTCTAGAGTGCCAATCACTATTCTAAAAGATTTTAAAGGGAAAGAGTATCATTTCTTTTTCCTGTCCTGTAAAAACATTAATTCAGGTAAACAGTTGATGAGAGCATCTTCCTTTAGGGGGGAATTTCAGCTAATAAACCAGAAGGAATCTCTAATAAAATAATGATCTGAGCAACGGTGATCCATTATCGCTGCTAAAATTTTTAAGTAAAAAGTTGATGGCTATCATTAAAAGAGACCAATTCTGAATGACAGCACATGAATCCACTGGTCAATCTCAATATTTCTAAAATGGGACAAATGTATAACAAAATAAAATACACACAAGACCACATATGAAGTATTGCTGCCCAAGAACTGATCTAATAGAGCCAAATTATAGGAAAAATAGAATGAAAGAATGTGTCAAACAGCATGAGGAGGTAAACTGCCAAATCCAGAGTAAGAGGCAGAGGTTAGCAAATTATTAGTATCTTGTTTTTGTATAACCCATGAAATAAAATTGTTTTTTGCATTTTTAAAGTGTTGTTAAAAGAAAGGCGGGCATTGAGAGAGAATGAGAAAGAATATGCAATACAGACCTTATGTGGCCCAAAAAGTCTATATAGTAATATATTTTTCTTGGCAGGGATATGTTCTAAGACCTCCACTAGATGCCTGAGACTGCAGATAGCACTGAACCTTATGTGTACTATGCTTCTCCTATACATGCCTATAATAAATTTTTATAAATGAGGGACAGGAGATAAACAATAATAAAAATGAAATAATTTTAATAATATACTGTTAAAATACCTTATGTACTGGATCTTTTCACTTACAAAAGCAATTTAAAAATTCTCTTTGGAATATCCAAATTGCCAGCATCATTACTCTGGTGCCTTGGTACCATAATTAAGTAAAAGAAAGGTTATTTGATGGGGGCTGGGGATATGGCATAAGCGGTAGCGCACTTGCCAGGCATGCCTGCGGCCCAGGTTCGATCCTCAGCACCACATACAAACAAAGATGTTGTGTCCACCGAAAACTAAAAAATAAATATTAAAAAAAATTCTCTCTCTTTAAAAAAAAAAGGAAAGGTTATTTGAAGACAAGCACTATGATATTGTGATCATCCATCTGATGACTAAGAAGGCTACTAAGTGACTAACAGGCAGATAGTGTACATAGCCTGGTTACACTGAACAAAGTAATAATTCACTTCCAATGTGGGGATGGCACAGCTTTGAACTCTATTCAGAATGGTGTACAATTTAAAACTTAGGCATTGTTTATTTCTGGACTTATCCCACTGAATATTTTTGTCCATAGGTAACTGAAATATCAAAAAGTGAAACTGTGGAAGGGAGTGATTGCTGTATATTTTCTGGCCCTTTAATGAGAAAAGCTGCTGACATTTAGAATAGCAATAAATAGGTTTCTACCCAAATAAGAGAGTGGGGGAAAACAGTTTTAGGGGAAGTGTGGACTAAAACAAAAGTGAGCAATAATCCCCCAAATGCAATGTATGAACCTTTTAAAATCTTGATTCTAATAAGCCAGTCATAAAAAGATATTCTTGTGATGATCAAGAAAACATGAACAGAGATTAGGTCTCAGATAATAGTAAGAAATTATTATTAACATTGTTAGGTATGATGGTAATACTTTTAAAAATCTTATCTACTGGCATGGAATTCCACTTAAGGGAGAAATGTGAAACACTTTGGCAATGAAACAAAGCTGGATGCAATGGCGTGCACACCAGTTGTTCCAGCTACTTAGCGGGGCTGAGGCAAAAAGATTCCTTCAGCACACAAGTTAGAGATCAGCTTGAGAACATAGTAAAACCCCCAACTCAAAAACAAAACAGAGGGTTGGGGGACAGAGGTTATAGATGAAACAAGTTTGGCATTATCTTATTACTTTTGATTAGGTCACCTATCACATTATCCTCACAAGTCTTTTTTTTCATTCTGCATACCACAGTAAATTAATGTAGGTAAATCTTTAAACACAATAATAAAAATCTATCCAAATACAGTTCTATCACAATCAACTCATGAATCATTTTCAGGAATAAAGCACAGGCTTTTCTCTTGGTAATTTAAGTATTATTGGACATCAAAATGGGGAAACATATAAGAGAGAGTACATGTATTCAAATATCCTGGTAGAGAGGAAATAGAATGTTAGTTTAGAGTTAGGCAAGATAGAAGACCATTTATTGGAAACTAAGTTCAACATTTAATAACTGCTAGAACCTGGAAAGGTAAGAGCACTCATAATTAAAAGCAAAGATGTGAAGAGGTCCACAATTTTGGAAATATAAAAGATACATATTCTAATACTGTCATTATTGGAGTTAAAAATGAGTTAATGAGAAGAATACAGATACATCATGAAGGTACAGAGAGGAAAAATGCCAATTTGAACTGTTTTGGGAGACGTGATGTGACTCAAAAAGGAGTTATGGACTCTTCATAAAAAAAAAAAAAAAAAGACAAAAATAAACAATGAACAGAAACCAAGAAAAAAATATTAATCCTTTAGAAAGGATTAAAGAAGAAAGATATTTCCAAAAAGGGTGAGCCACAGAATCAAATATAGCATGGAGGATGTTTTATTTCAATATGGTGTAATTAAACATCTCCATCTCCTCTCTACTCTGCAGACATTAAGAAGCAGAAAATGTATTTTCTTTTTCTTTTTTTTTTTTTTTTGAGAGAGAGAGAGAGAGAATTTTAATATTTATTTTTCAGTTTTCGGCAGACACAACATCTTTGTTTGTATGTGGTGCTGAGGATCGAACCCGGGCCGCAAGCATGCCAGGCGAGCGTGCTACCGCTTGAGCCACATCCCCAGCCCCAGAAAATGTATTTTCAATAAAACTAAAAGGCAGCTAAAGTTGGACATGGTACACACACCTATAATCCCAGCAACTCAGGAAGCTGAGATAGGAGGATCACAAGTTCAAAGCCGGCCTCAGCAATGGTGAGGTGCCAGGCAACAGAGTGAGACCCTGTCTCTAAATAAAAAACAAAAATAGGGCTGAGGATATCACTCAGTGGTTGGGTGTCACTGAGTTCAATCCCAGATACCAAAACCAAGCAAGCAAATAAATAAATAAATAAATAAATAAATAGAACTGGGGGTGTAGCTAATGGTAGAGTGCCACTAGGTTCAATTTCCAGCACTCCCTTCTCCCCAAAAAGGGGCAGATAAATTCCAGTTCCAGAATACAGGAACAGAGAATAGACTAGTTGAGGTAGAGAAGAAACCCAGAGATAGTGGCTGTTGTTTCTTATCTCAGGACGGTAAGTGCAGGAGACAGAGTTCTCAAAAAACAGAGGTACAGCCTTTGTAACAATGAGATCCAGTTATACTGACTGCAACACAATGAATCTAACTGGCCCTGACAAATGTTAGGGAAGGCAGAATTTGAATAAGGAGATGCAAGTAAACATTATACCTGCATAGGAGGATAGAAGAGACACTGAGTTCTAAAGGAAGCATGAAACAATAATCTCTCTTTGATCTGTGGGAAAGGGTAAACCAACACTCATCACAAAACATTGTATGATAAGGATGGCAGTGTGAGATAAAGTGGCTTGCTACTAGCTCAGAGAAATTTCTCCAATAATTTTCCATATTATCCTTCTATAAATAGTAGATGCAGGAGAAAGTACCCTCATTTAATGATGAACAAAAGGACTCAGCATCAAGTCTAAACAATGATGCTGTAAGAAACAAAAAACATAATCCATAAGTTGAAAGGAAAAATTAATCCTGACTGATCAATACGAAGACACAGACTCATAAAATTCTAAAATTTCAAGAAAAACAAAACAAACCTATGAATATGCAAGGGGGAAAAAAGTGGTATTTTACAGGAAATTATCACACTGCTTCTCCAAGCAACATTAAAATGTGGGGAGCAAGAAAATTCTCTAACATTGTCAGGGAACCACGTATTGGAGAAAAAAGCATGGTGCAAGATATAGCATAGGGCAAGGAGACGCACACTTGTAATCCCAGCAACTCCAGAGGCTGAGGCAGGACTGAAAGATCTAGGCCAACCTCAACAACTTAGTGAAGCCCTAAGTAACTTAGCCACACCACTTCTCAAAATAAAAATAAAGAGGAAAGGCTAGGGACGTAAGTCGATGGTAAAACACCCCTGGATTCAATCTCCAATACCACAAAAAATAAATAAATAAATAGAAATGTCCAATTATCAATCAAAAATTAAAAACGTATTTTCTTATGTTAAAAATCTCAGGAACTCTATTTCTTTATTTGTTTTTGCAGCGCTGGGAATTGAACCTAAGACCTTATGCATGCCAGGCAAGCACTCTACCACTAAGTCTCATACCTGGCCCTCAGAAACTCCAGGTCCATGAGGGAAGGACTTTGTTTTATATACTGTTCCTTGTCCATGCCCAGAATAGTTATTTCATCCTTAATGTCACTACTATAAATATGGTTTCCTTTCTTTTGTATCTTCTTGGCTAAAGCATATATAAAAGCTACCAATTTTTGTTAATTTGATATCTTACCATAACTGGATTCTCTATTTGTTGCACTTTCTCAGTTGTTTCTCTTTTTCCTAATAAATACAATCCTATCATCTGTAAACAAAGATGGTTTTATAACTTTCTTTTCAATTCTTAAATAGAGCTTCTTGTTCTCTTGTCTAACACATAGGTAAGCTTAAAGAGAAATGTACCATGCTACAAAGCAAAAACTTTCAAAGCTCCCCTTCTGAATGACACAAAAGTAGATATACACAAACACACAACAGTTTTGCAGAGAAAACTTCATTATAAAGATGGCAAAAAGTCAACGTGCTGAAAGTTAATTCATATATCTAGCATAAGCTCATTAAAATTCTACAGGTTTATATCAGGAAACACAAGTTAAGTCTAAAACTACTCATATGGTACAATAATCCATCAAGAATAGCCTGGACAGCTGGGAACAGTGGCATATGCCTATAATCCTAGTGGCTGGGGAGGGTGAGGCAGGAGGATTCCATGTTCAAAGCCAGCCTCAGCAACTCAGCAAGGCTCTGAGCAACTTAGTGAGACCCTGTCTCAAAATAAAAAACAAAAAACAGCTGGGGATGTGGCTCAGTGGTTCAGTGCCCCTGGGTTTAATCCCTCATACCAAAAACAAAAACAAAAAACACACTAGCCAGGACAACACTCAAAAATGAACTGTATACAACTGATGAAAGGAAGGGACTAAGTGCTAAGGATAAGGGAAATTTACTTTTCAATATATCTTTTGGATTATTTTTATTTTTTAACCAACCATATACTATACTATCAAAAATTAAATTTCTATTCCTGTAAAGCAGGAATAGAAAACTTCATTTTAAAGATGGTAAAAAGTTAATGTGCTGAAAGTTAATCCTGTGGGATTTCTAAACTACAAATATATTTCTAAACCATGGGATTATAAGGATTATGAATTTTAGTGGGAAATATAACAACTGTTACAAAACACAACTTTTAAGCTCTTCAAAATGGAAAGAAGAAACTAAAGAAATCTAATTGTGGGATAAACATGTTTTAAAAATACTATACATCCACAAAATACTGAATGCATAAGAAAACAAAATGACGAACATAAAGGAGAGAGAGCCCAAGGACCACAGACGACAACAATCCTGAAAGGAAGTTGAAAATGAATTAGGGAAGTTTGGTATCCTGAAATCAGACGGGACTACTAACCCTGGTCCTCTAAAATTTGAAAAAGGGAAGACAGTGCCCAATATGGGAAGAATAATACCCAGAAGTGTCACAACAATGCAAGGCGCTCATACTATTTGTCACTCTAGACAACAGGGACCTTTAGAAAAATCTTGGAAAATGTATAACAGTAGCAACCATTTGATGAACAACTGTCATGTGGCTTTCTCACTTAGGTCTACTTTTAACTTATTCACCTGGAGAATGCCTCCAAAACATTTCTTCTTCTATCACCCATGGCTCCTCTTCTTGTTCCAACTTGAAAATCACATCTGGTTTGGTGACTTGAAAACCTATCATGTGAAACAGCAAAGAGAGTGGATGTTACTGCTGGAGACAACCATATAATGTCTTGGGCTGAGTCTTGAGGGCTTCAAAAGGATGAGAGCTTTCAGAATGACAAAGTATTTTTTTAAAATATCTTTATTTTATTTATTCATTTTTACATGGTGCTGAGGATCAAACCCAAGGCTTCACACGTTCTAGGTGAGCGCTCTACAGCTGAGCCACAACCCCAGCCCCAACAAAGTATTTGTAAATCAGTCTTTACCCTGACCATCTTGGCACAAAAATATCATGTAAAGAAAGGGAGGGCTAGGCTCATCTGGCAAACTCATGTCTCCACAAGTTTTAGAAAGGGAAAGGAATTCTGTGTTAACTATAAAACTACCCTTACCCACTATGACAAGGTTGCTATAGTTCTCCAGCATCACATCCCGGTACAAGTTCCTCTCAGCAGGTTTCATTTGCTGCCATTCCTCCTGGGTGAGGTCCACAGCCACATCTTTAAATGTCACTGGTTCCTATAAAAATACAATCCTAATTAATTAGAAGCAACAGAAACTAAGGGATGTTGTCAAGATAAGTAGAAATCGTTTAGTATCCTGGGGTCAGAGATCATTAAAACCTGTTAATTAGGACTTTATATTTACCTGTATTATATGATGAGGAGACTGCACTACATTAGAAATATCCTGTAGTAGTATGTTAATTACTGAGTCAGCAAACATTAATTCATCACAAGCTAGATGATGAAACTATGGAGTCAGAAAGACGATGACTTTTATTAGGCTGTGACAGAGATAAAAATGTTGGACCTAACTCACAGGTATCTGTCTCAGAATCTGCCCAGATAGTTGTGTGATGTAGTAGCAGAGGAAAAATAAGAGAAACAGGCAGGATGGAGGACGAGAGGCATGAAAATTTGAATATGCAGTTTGAAATACCTATAAAACTTCCAGTTGGAGAAGTCCTATGCAGCGAGACATACGAAGAAAGAGGTAAGAGTATATTAGCCACCAACTCAAAACTGGGAGCCAAATCCATGGCTGACAGATGTGAGTGGTAATAAAGAACAAGTACTGTGAGCAATAGGGCCAAGGACAGACCCAATAGCTAACAGCAAAGAGACTGACTCAGGTTTTTATTTTATTTACAATTAAAGTACAGAACTGAATCTATGATAATGTATAACATAAGCCAAGAAACAAATGAAAAATTTCTGGAAAAATATGTGATTTGATCACAAAACTCTAGTCATTCCTTCCCATTTAATATCCAGAAAAGAAAAAAGTCTTTTATCTGCAAAGGCTCTGAGAAAGAAAAACAGCCACATATTCCATACTTAAAGTAATTTATTCAAGAAATAGTATAAATGGGATGAGACAAAATAGGAAGTACAAATTGAAATCATCAAAGGCTGAATTGCAATGAATGCTTCTGAGAAACTCTCTATGATGTTGTGGAAGAGTTGGGATTCTAGTCCAAGCAGGGTAGCTGCAAGAGCCATAGGTTCTTACCCATCTTACTATAATTCTTCTCCAAATCAATAGGAAGAGACGCAGAACCCCATGAATATTCAAGATGGACAAATGGACACACAAGAACTCCTACACCTGAAGTCCCCTTTACTGTTGAGGTTTCATTGAAGCATAGGAAATCACCAATAACAGGAGGAAAAAATATACCACAAAAAGATCAAAAGCTAATAACAGTGGCTAACAATCTTGATTTCACAGGGTTAGGGTCAGATGAAGCAGTAAGAAGTAAGAATGCAAAAACAAGCAAACAAACAAACAAACAACAACAACAAAATGACAAAATCAACTAGACGTAGAAAAATAGCCTTTGGTACAAAGGTTTCACTAATTACTCTATGAACAAAAGCAAACATGGGCCAGGTAATCCCAGCAGCTCAGGAGGTTGAGGCAGGAGGATTGCAAATTCAAAGCTGCCTAGGTAACTTAGTGAGGCCCTAAAAACTTATCCAGACCCTGTCTCAAAACAAACAAAACACATAAAAAAGGGCTAGGGATGTGGCTCAGTGGCTAAGTACTCTAGATTCGATCTCTAGCACCAAAAAACAAAGACAACAACAACAAAGAATACTTTTGCTGTTACTGCCCAATACTGGACTAACCAAACTAGTAAAAACAAAACAAACAAACAAACAAACAAAAAAACCCACTCATAAAACCTAGTTTTAAAGATTTTAGTTAGAGCCTGGTATAGGAGTGCACACCTATAATCTCAGCAATTTGGGAGGCTAAGGAAGAAGGATCACAAGTTTGAGACCAGACTGGCTAACACAGTGAAATCCAGTCTCAAAAAGAAAAAAAAAATTAAGATTTTAGGTAAAGAGTAAGGGAATCATTAAAATAAATAGAGCAAATAACTGTTAGTGTATAAGAAGTAACAAATGTAAAAACAAATTAATTTTAATCTTTTTATTATCTTTTATTTTTCTTGTATCAGGGATTGAACCCTGGGACACTTTTACAACTGAGTCACATCTCCAGCCCTTTTTCTTTTGAGGTAGGATCTCGTGAAGGTGCTTAGGACTTCAGTAAATTGCTGAGGCTAGCCTTGAACTTGTGATCCTCTTTCCTCAGCCTCCAAAGTTGCTGGGGTTATAGGCATGCACCACTGCATCTGGCAATTTTACACTTTAAAAAGCCATTTAAAAAAGTAAAAAATGTGTTTATGTGTGTGTGTGTCTATTTCCAAAAACTGATACCTTGACTTCTCTTTGTTTTTCTCTTCAGTGGTATTGGGTTTAAACTCAGGGCCTATACATGCTGGAAAGCACTCTACCACTGAGTTCCATTTAGTTCCCTTTTTTCCTTAAAAAAAAAAAAAATTTTTTTTTTTTTTAGTTGTAGATGGACACAATGTCTTTATGTATTTTAATGTGGTCCTGAGGATTGAACCCAGTGCCTCACATGTGTGAGGCAAGCACTCTACCACTGAGCTACAGCCTCAGCCCCATATTTAGCCTCTTTTAAAATTTTATTTTGAGATAAGATCTCACTCAGTTGATGAGGCTGGCCTTGAACTTATAAATCTCCAGGTGTGTGCAATCATTTCCAGTTAAAACTTAGACAAACATTTGTCAAGCCTAATCATGAAAAAAATAATCATTCAAACTTAGATTTTTAAAAAAGTTATGCACTAAAAGACAGACTGGTAAGTTTTTAAGTTATGATAAGAGTTCTATTTCCTAGATAGCAGTGAGAAATATCCATGGACTGGTTCCCTAGTGAAACAAGCACAACTGGTAAGAAAACAAATTTTTTTAAAATTAAAATTTCTGTATCTGTCCTTAGGCAAATATTTGTTGAAGAGAATCTACTAAAACTGGATAACAACTGTGATAATCCACTAGTAAAGAGACCAATTTCCTTAATAAGAACAAATGCAAAAATTTTCAACAATTTTATTGAAAATTGTAATTTGCTAGTATTTACTAGCAAAATAAGTCTAACATTACATGAAAAGGATTATACACCCTGATGAAGTAGAATTATCCCAGGGATGCAGATGGATCAACATTCTGTTAAGCAATTAAGGTATCACATTAAGAGAATAAAGGAGCTCCATTTGTGTACAATGAATCAAAATGCATTCTGCTATCATGTATAACTAATTAAAACAAATAAAAAAATAAACATTTGTAGTAATCAAAAAAAGAGATAAAGGATTAAAAACTGTACGAATGACCTCAATAGATGCAAAAAAAAAAAAAGCATGGTATAATTAGATATTCTTTCATGATAAAACCCCTCAAAAATTAAGTATTGAAGACAGTACCTCAACAAGATAAGGGTTATACATGACAAACAGAGTACATCATACTGAATGGAAAAAACTGAAATTATTTCTCTTAAGATCAGGAACAAGAAAAGGATATCACCTTTCACCAATCTTATTTAACATAGTATTAGAAATATCAGCCATAGCAATAAGAGAAAAAAATGAATGGGCATCTAAGTACAATGGGGACGTCAAATTATCTATTTACAGATAACATAAACACAACATCAATTATTTTTACTCGATAATGATGAAACTACCAAGAAAGTAATCAGGAAAGCAATCCTATTCACAATAGTTAAAATTAAAACTCACACTCACACACACCCTAGGAATCAATTTTACCAAGGAAATGAACAATCTCTACAATAAAAATTACAAAATACTTATGAAAGAAAATGAAGAGAATAGAAAAAAGTAGAAAGACATGCTACATTCATGGATTGAAGAAATTAATTCTGTTTTGTTCTGTTCTAGTGCTAGGGATTGAACCCATGGCCTTATATGTACAAAGCATTTGCTCTACTGCTGGGCTATGACCCTAGCCCCCGAATTAATATTGTGAAAGTATCCATACTACCTAAAGAAATCTACAGATTCAATGGAATTACAATCAAAATATTAATACAAAACACCCCTAATAACCAAAGCAATACTAAACAAAAAGAACAAAGCTAGATGCACTGTTAACACGTGACTTCTTTACAACAGTAACCAAAATAGCATAGTACTGACATAAAATCAAACAGAAAAATGAACAGAACAGAGAATCCAGAAAAAGTTCATATATTTACAGTCGATTAATTTTCAACAAAGGTAGAAAGAACTTATCCATGAAAGGTAAGACTCTGTTCAATAAATGATGCTGGAAAAACTGGACATCCACATGCTTTAGAAGAAAGAAATGAAACCTTTCTCTCTCACCATATACAAAAATCAACTCAAAATGGTTGAAAGACTTTAATATAAGGTCCAAAACTATGAAACTATGAGAAGAAAGCACATAGAAATACTTCAAAACATTGGTCTCAATAAAGATTTTTGGATGTGATCCTAACAGCACAACCAACAAAAGCAAAAATTAACAAGTAGGATTACTTCAAACTAAAAAGCTTCTGTACTGCAAAAGAAACAATCAACAAAGTGCATAGACAAACTACAGAATGAGAGAAAATATTTGTAGACTATCTATATGACAATGGATTAAGTCGCAGGATATACAAGGAACTCGAACCCAATGGCAAAAACCAAATAATCCAATTAACGATTCAATTTCCTTTTCAGGCAAATGATGTTGAAAAGACATTTCTTAAGGACATACAAATAGCCAACAAGTGTATGAAAATAATGTTCAACACCACTAATTATCAGGAAATGCAAATCATGATCACAATTAGGTTATCATCTCACCCTAGTATGAATGGCTAACATTTTTAAAAAAGACAAACAATAATGCCACTAAAGATATGGCCAGAGAAAGGGGAAATCTCACACCCTCACATGCTGTTGGTAGAAATGTAAATTACTACAGCCATTATGGAAAACAGTTTGGAGGTTCCTCAAAAAACTAAAAACAGAATTACCCTATGAGCCCAATAAGCCTTCTACTGGTAATAAATCCAAAGGAATTGAAGTCACTATGTTGAAGATTACTTGCTTTTATTGCAGCACTGTTCTCAATAGCCAAGATATGGAATTAACCCAGATGCCCATCAACAGATGAATGCATTAAAAAAAAAAATGTGTTGTGCAGGTTGTGACACAACTCTAAGTTAAAGCAGCTAAATTTCTGGTGAGTATGGCCAAAAGGACAAGGGCTCCTTTCCTCTAACTCACTACTCAGGCTGGAAGCTGTACATAAGGGCTGGCAGGATTAGAAGACTGAAATCTTTACCCAGATTGCTTTTAAGCCAGAGATGCTATACAAAATAGGCAAGCCAAAAAGGTCAGAGACTATTACCCTCACCCAGCATTCAAGGTGGTGGCTCAAAGATTTTGTTCAGGAAGAGAGGCAATCCACAAGAAGAAAAAACTCAAAACCTCTCCTCAAAAGAAATTGATTTATTTGCAACACAGTATGCCAGGAAGTTCTAACTTGAGGATGAACTGGGGGAAAAATGGAGAATTTTGTGGCAATTAAGAGAGGTAGGAGGTTCTTTTTAATTAAGAACAATAAGAAAAAGCACAGGTCAAGTTACCAGAGAGAACCAGTGGGGGAAAAAACACTGAACAGCCCTCTGGAGGTCAAAACAAACTGGCCTCAAAAACTACTCCTGCCTGAATTTAATTGGATCAAACTGTGAAACAATTCATGCTCAAGGCATTGTCAAAAACAATAGACCAGTGAGCTCAACAATTAATGGAGCCTAAGATCTGATGTGATACCAAACAAGGCAGGCAGCACAAAAGAGATCAAGAAAAGGACAAAAGATGCTTGAAACAACTGTCATCCTAGAGTGATTTTATGTCTGAAGCTTATGCCCTCTGAACACTGACACAGAAGGCTTCATACCACAGGGAAAATACACTTTACTAAAACCATCAAGGAAAATACTAAATTAAAAAAAAAAGAGGGGGGAGGAAAACAGTAGCCAAAGTTGCTATAATATGTAATCTACCTAGTTCAGTTTAACAAAAAAATGATAGGCAAATAAACAAAAAAGAGAAATTCATAGGAAAACAAACAACAAATACCAGAAAAAAGAAACTACCTATGAGAGGTCCCATATAATTTAACCCACTAAGATTTCAAAGCTTCTGTTACAGACTCAGAAATCTTAGTGGTGCATGCCTGTAATACCAGTGGCTCAGGAGAATAAGCAGGAGGATTCCAAGTTCAAGGCCAGACTCAGCAAATAAGCAAGGGCCTAAGCAAATTACTGATACCTAAGCAACCCTGTCTCAAAATAAAAAATAAAAAGGGCTGTGGATATAGCCCCTGGGGGTTCAATCAGTAGGACAAGTAAAAAAGAAAGAAAGGAAGGAGGGAAAAAAAGGTATGTAGGTATGATGACAATGTCTCATCAAATTAAGACTAGCAATGAAGAAACAAATTATAAAGAGCCAGAAAGAAATTATGAAATACAATAACCAAATTAAGTAATTCACTGGATAGGCTAGACAGGAAATACAAAATAGCAAAAGAAAAAAAAAATCAAGGGCTGGTGATGTATCTCGGTGGCAGAGCACTTAAGTGTCTAGCACAAGCAAGACCCCAAGTTTTATGAGAGGTCCCATATAATTTAACCCACTAAGATTTTAAAGCTTCTGTTACAGACACAGAAATCTTAGTGGCACATGCCTGTAATACCAGTGGCTCAGGAGGATAAGCAGGAGGATTGCAAGTTCAAGGCCAGACTCAGCAACTAAGCAAGGGCCTAAACAACTTACTGACACCTAAGCAACCGTGTCTCAAAATAAAAAATAAAAATATAATCTACCTAGTTCATTGCAAGCTTAAAGAATGATTGATAAGTATCATAATGTAAAGAAAAAGAGAAAAATAATAAGGAAAAGTAAAGCTTCAGAAAAATGTGAAACATCATTAAGTACACCAATATATAAATGAGGAAAGTACCAGAAAAATTTCAAAAAATTAGTAGGTAAACATTTCCCAAATTTGATGAAAAAAATTAATCTACACATTTGAGGAGCTCAATGATCTTCAAATAAAATAAATTCAGATATATCGCAGTAAAATGCTGAACACCAGAGACAAAATGAAAAATCTTGAAAGTAAAAGTATAACGTAGGGGCTGGGGTTGTGGCTCAGTGGTAAGAGTGTTTGCCTAGCATGTGTAAGGCACTGGGTTCGATTCTCAGCACTGCATATAAATAAATAATATAAAGGTCCATTGAGAACTAAAAAATATTTTTTAAAATGTTATACTGGAATAAGCAAATAACACTTTTGCTTATTCCAAATCCATGGTAAATGAGGTCAATATAACAAATGACTTACATATATACTTGCTCTCCTCTCTTTTGTTAGATTTACAGATGTAATATTATGGCACTAACAATTTTTAATAATAGGCTAAGTTTATTATATATCACAATAATAGCACAAAATGGGAGAACAGGAAATAGAGAATAGAACTGCAGAAGAGTAACATTTGTGTATTTAGTATCATTTAAATGTAAATCTGAATTCTAATAAAATGCATGATATAGCCCTCAAGCAAACACTAAGAAAATACAGTGAAAAAAATCATTAAATTTTACACTAGTAAATGTTTGCTTGATGAAAATAAAAGCACTAAAGGAGAAACAAGAAAGACATGAGACAAAGGAAATAAAGAAATGGTAGACATAAACCAAATGATTTATTTCAGTGTTAATATTGATTATGAATGGATTAACTAAAGCTTTAAAAAAAAAGCAGGGCTGGGGTTGTGGCTTAGCGGTAGAGCACTCGCCTATCACGTGCAAGGCCCTGGGTTTGATCCTCAGCACCACATAAAAGTAAATAAATAAAGGTATTGTGTCCAACTACAACTAAAAAAAATAAATATTAAAAAAAGCAGAGATTATCAGACTGGACAGAAAAACAATGCTAAACAACAGACTGAAAAAATGATACATCATGTGAAAAATAATAAGAAAGCTGGACAGGCTATCCTTACATTAGAAAGTAACAGAATTTATAACAAAAACTGTTACAGAGATTGAAGGTACTTTAAAATGACAAAAGGGTCAGTCTGGCAGAAAATATAACAATTATAAGGTAATATAGCCAGTGGTGCACACCTGTAATTCCAGCAACTCGGGAGGCTGAGGCAAGAGGATCACAAGTTCAAAGGCAGCCTTAGCTTTAGAGAGGCCCTGAGCAACTTAGCAAGACCCTGTCTCAAAATAAAAATAAAAAGAGCTGGGATATGGCTCCTTGGTTAAGGGTTCCTGCGTGCAATCTCTAGCACCTATAAATGAATAAATAAATATATCTGGGCTGGGGATGTGGCTCAAGTGGTAGCACGCTTGCCTGGCATGCGTGTGGCCCGGGTTTGATCCTCAGCACCACATAAAAACAAAGATGTTTTGTCCGCCGATACCTAAAAAATAAATATTAAAAAAAAATTCTCTCTGTTTCTCTCTACCTCTCTCTCTTTAAAAAAAAAAAAAAAAAATATATATATATATATATATAAATAAAACAGTCTCAAAACACAAACTGACACATTGGAGAAACCATCAATTGAACAATAGTTGTTAGAGATTTCAAACACCATCTTTCAAAATAGATAGAACAACTTGCAAGCAGATTGTTGGCAAGGAAATGGAAGACTTGAATAACACTATACCCCTCTTAGACACAACAGACATCTAAAGAACACATCAGCCATAACAGTGAAATACAAATTCTTCTCAAGTAGGATCAACTAAATTTGTCTCTGTAGATGAAATTCCTCAACTGATTCTTTTTTTAATATTTTTTTTAGTTGTAGATGGACACAATACCTTTATTTAATTAATTTATTTTTATGTGGTGCTGAATATCGAACCTAGTGCTTCACACATGCAAGGCGAGCACTCTACCACTGAGCCACAACACCAACCCCTTAAAATGATTCTTAAGTTGAGTAATTTGTCCCTACCTTGTAAGGTCAAATTCCAGGAGACAAAAGTGTGGGTTTTTTTTTTTTTTTTTTTAGTTGTAGTTGGACCCAATACCTTTATTTCATTCATTTATTTTTATGCGGCGCTGAGGATCGAACCTAGGGCCCCAAGCATGCTAGGGGAGCGCTCTACCACTGAGCCACAATCCAAGCCCCAAAAGTGTGGGGTTTTGATATTGCAGACAGTGATAGCCCATTAACAAGCTATTGTTTATTTTGAAATCACTGGTGATCACTTTGCCCAAACTTTGCTGCCTCTGTTGCAATAATGCGTATTTCACTCTGGTTTTGCCATTCTGTCCAACTTATGAGCTGCATTTAACAATATTCAGTCTTTCCTAGGTTTCCAACATGCTCAAGTTAACCATAATAATCCCAACTTCTATTTCTTGTCACCTCTTGGTGTACAACAAACCAACACCAAATCCAACTGGAACAAACATAAAGCTAGGTGTAAGTCCATGATATAAATTCATGCTAGACTCAAATTTGGTTCCTTTATGTGGCACAAATAATCTGGAAAGCTTTTAATTCTCTTCTCCTGTATGTATCAGAACATTACCTAGTAAAATATTTTGACTTTTGGTTTTGGTATGTTTTAGTACAAATATCCAGGAACAAATTCCTCATTTGAATTTATCTTAGAGATAAATTTTCAATTAATTCCTCAAGTGCATATAAAACTCCAAGATAGACAATACTTTGGGCTACAAATGAAGACACAACACATCAAAAAGGACTGAAACTGTACAAAGTATGCTCTTTGGTCACAAAGGATAAAAATTAATGAGTAACAAAGAAATTTGTGAAATTCACAAACACGTGAGATTAAACAATACCTCCCCCCACTGCCCAGTGTTTTTTTATTGTTTCCCAGGCTGGTCTTGAACTTCTGGGCTCAAGTGATCTTCCCACCTCAGGCTCCTGAGTAAATGGAATACAGGCATGCACCACCATGCCCAGTATTGTTTCAACAATAACCAATGAGCAAACACACACACACACACACACACACACACACACGGAAATTACAAAATATTTGAGACAAACGAAAACAAAGACAACATTAAAATATTTTATTTTCTCCCTTCTAATGTGGATGCCTTTTATCTTATCTGTTTGCATAGTTGTGCTGTCTAAAACCTGCACTACAATGCTGAATAGAAGTGGAAGAGTGGACATGTCTATTTTGTTCCTGACCTTAAGGAGAAAGCATCTGTTGTTACATTTATTACGATGCATCATTTTGTATAAAAAAAACTATTAGGGCTGGGGATGTGGCTCAAGCGGTAGCGCGCTCGCCTGGCATGCGTGCGGCCCGGGTTCGATCCTCAGCACCACATACAAACAAAGATGTTGTGTCCGCCGAGAACTAAAAAATAAATATTAAAAATTCTCTCTCTCTCTCTCTCCCTTCTCTCACTCTCTCTTTAAAAAAAAAAAAAAACAAAAAACAAAAAAACTATTAGAATATACAAGTTCAGCAAGGTTGCAAAATGCAAGATAAATATAAAAATGTCTGGATACTTTGCATTTCTAGACACTTGCAGAAAATATCCAAAAAGAAAATTAAGAAAGTGATACCATTTACAATAGCATCAAAAGAATACTTAGGAAAAACTTTTAACAAAATAAGTAAAATTATTACTGAAATTTAAAAAAATCTAAGTAAATAAAGACATCTCATGTTCATGATAAAGACTATGGTCAAGGGGCTGGGGCTGGGGCTGGGGCTGAGCGGTAGAGCGCTCGCCTAGCGTGTGCGAGGCCCTGGGTTCGATACTCAGCACCACATAAAAATAAATAAATAAAACAAAGGTATTGTGTCCAACTACAACTAAAACATTTAAAATTTTTTCTTAAAAAAGGACTATGGTCAAAATGACAACACTTCCATGGTCAAGACGATAATACATCCAAATTGACCTACACGGTCAATGTAATCCACGACATACCAACTTTTTTTGCAGAAATGAACAGACAGATTCTAAAATTCATATAAAACTGCAAGGGACCCTGAATAGCCAACATAATTTTTTTTCTTTTTTTCCAGTACTGGGAATCGAACCAGAATCTCATGCATGCCATGCAAGTCTTGCTCTATCAGTCCCTTTTTAAAATATTGTATTTTGACACAGGTTCTTGCTAAATTGCCCAGATTGGCCTCAACCTTGTGATCCTCCTGGCTCAGACTCCCAACAAGATGAGATTACAGCATTTGCCAATATGTTAGGCCAGCTAAAACAATTTTGCACAAAGATCCATATTGCCCGATTTCGAAACTTACTACAAAGCTACAATAATCAAGACATTGTGGTACTGCCATAAGAATAGACATAATAGATCAATGGAATAGAACTCAGATACCAGAAATAAGCCTCACATTTATAGTCAACAAATTTTTGACCACAGTGACAGGACAATTCACTAAAAAAAGAAAGTTTTTTGCACAAATTTTGCTGAGAAAATGGATTGTTTACATGCAAAACAAAAAATATAAACCACTACAATTTACACATATAAAAGTTAAATGAAAGACCTACATATAAAAGCTAAAAATATTTCTTCAGGGATCTGGGCACAGTGGCACACGCCCATGATCCAAGTGGCTCGGGAGGCTCAGACAGGATAAAAGCAAGTTCAAAGCCAGCCTCAGCATTAGTGAGGCACTAAGTAACTCAGTGAGACCCTGTCTCTATTTTTTTTTTTAAGGATTATCTTTTTTTTTTATTGGTTGTTCACAACATTACAAAGCTCTTGACATATCATATTTCATACATTAGATTGAAGTGGGTTATGAACCCCCAATTTTACCCCAAATGCAGATTGCAGAATCACGTCGGTTATACATCCACAATTTTACATAATGCCCTATTAGTAATTGTTGTATTCTGCTACCTTTCCTATCCCCTACTATACCCCCTCCCCTCCCCTCCCATCTTCTCTCTCTACCCCATCTACTGTAATTCATTTCTCTCCTTGTTTATTTTCCCATTCCCCTCACAACCTCTTATATGTAATTTTGTATAGCAATGAGGGTCTCCCTTCATTTCCATGCAATTTCCCTTTTCTCTCCCTTTCCCTCCCATCTCATGTCTCTGTTTAATGTTAACCTTTTCTTCCTACTCTTCCTCCCTGCTCTGTTCCTAGTTGCTCTCATTATATCAAAGAAGACATTTGGTATTTGTTTTTTAGGGATTGGCTAGCTTCACTAAGCATAATCTGCTCTAGTGCCATCCATTTCCCTGCAAATTCTATGATTTTGAGACCCTGTCTCTAAATAAAACAAAAATATAGGGCTGGGGATGTGGCTCAGTGGCCAAGTGCCCCTGAGTTCAGTCCCCAGTATTCTGCCCCGGCCAAAAAAGGTAGATCTTTTTTTTTTTTTTTTTTTTAATGAGGTAATCCTTTTTTTTATAAAGTTAGGTTCATTTTGATACTTTACTTTTTAGTTATATTGGACACAACACTTTTGCTTTATTTTTACCATATAAAGTATTTTTAAAAAGATGAAAAGACAACCCACAGGATAGCAGAAAACAGTTCAAAATTATTTATCTCATGAAAATTGTAGCTAATATTAAAGACCTCTTACAAAGTCAATATTAATTAAAAAAAACAACACTAATTTAAAAGTGGGCCAAAGTTCTAAATAGACAGTTCTTCAAAAATATATACAAGTAAGCTAGGGCTGGGGCTCAGTGGCAGAGCGCTTGCCTAGCATGTGTGAGGCACTGGGTTTGATCCTTAAAACCACATACGAAAACCGCACACACACACACACACACACACACACACACACAGAGCAAATAAGCACTAAACAATGCTTGATATCACTAGGCACTAAGTATATGCAAATCAAAATCACAATAAGCTGTTACTTCATACCCATTAGGATAGTCATAGTCAAAAGGATATAAAATAATAAATGATGACAAGAATAAAACCCTCACACACTGCTGGTATGAATGTAAAATGGTACAAGTGCTGTGGAAAATAGCAGAATGATTTCCTTAAATGATTAAACATACAGCTACCACTGATCCAACAATTCCATTCCTATGTTACAAACCTGAGAAAATTGAACATATTGTATCCACATAAAAATTTTACATAGATGTTCGTGGCGGCTGTATTTATAATAGCCAAATGACTCTAATATCCATTAACAAACAAATTAACAAACTGTGGTATAACTAAACAATGGAATATTATTCAGAAATTAAAAAATGAAGTGCCAATAAAGTGACAGAATGATGAACTCAGAAAACTTAAGCTAAGTTTAAGAAATCACAAGTCCATGTATTATGAGACTCCATTTATATAAAGTGTCCAGAATAGGCAAATCCATAAAGTATATTTGTAACCTGCCTTGAGGGAAATAAAAAAGTGATGGCTAAGAGATACAGGCTTTATTTTTAGGGTGATGATGATGTTCATTTACCCTCCCCATGTTTTAGGGGGATAAGTTCCATTGTTTTCCTTATTTACAAATGAGTGTCCATGATTGTATGTTTTCTAAGTCACTAAGTCAAGATTTGAACTCAAGTCTGTCTCTAAGATCAGAGAACTACTGGACTAAGAGGATGAGCTGTAGGATCATATGTTCATAAGAAATGTGTGTTTCATGATGACAAAGTATTATCTGAAGAAAGGGCAGTGAAGTAGGAAATATACAAGTATGTGAGCATCTTCCAGGGCAGAAGGAAAAAAAAATCAAGAGCAGAGGAAATCAGGTAATATTTAGAGACAATGAAGAACAATGCATCTTCTATGAACATAAAATAGATGTAACCCTGCGCCTAACAGAGGAAATGCAGGCTCAAATCTTCATCACATTGGATTAAGCCCTGACTTCCTTAACAAGACTCCAAAAGTGGAAGAAATAAAAATCAAGAATTAGGGCTGGGTCTGTGGCTCAGTGGTAGAATGCTCACCTAGCATGCATGAGGCACTAGGTTCGATCCTCAGCACCACATAAAAATAAAGATATTGTGACCATATATATCTTAAAAAATAAATATTAAAAAAATTCAATAATTAATAAATGGGATGGATTCAAACTAAAAAGCTTCTTCTAAGCAAAAGAATCAATGAGGTGAAGAGAGAGCCTACATTTTGGGAGCAAAGTTTTGCCACACATGTGTCATAGCACTAATCAGAGCACTAATGTGTGTGTGTGTGCGTGCGTGTGTGTATATATACATACATACGCACACGCACCCACACACTTATGTATCTAGCTCCTGGAGAACTCAAAAAACTTAACACCAAAAAAACAAACAACCCAATACATAAATGAGCTAAGGAGCTGAACAGACACTTCTCAAAAGAAGTCATATATTCAATAAACAAATATATGAAAAAATGTTCAACATCTCTAGTAATTAGAGAAATGCAAATCAAAACTACTCTTCCTCATACCAGTTAGAATGACAGTTATCAAGAATACAGACAACTGGGCTGGGGCTGTAGCTCAATGGCAGAGCACTTCTCTAGCGTGCATGAGGCACTGGGTTGGATCCTCAGCACTACATAAAAACAAATAAAATAAAAGCATATAATCTACAATTATAAATTTTTTTTTAAATATAGACAACAATAAATGTTGACGAGGATTGTGGGGGGGTGAAGCACACTCATACATTGCTGGTGGGATTACAAATTTGTACAACCAATCTGGAAAGCAGTATGGAGATTCCTTAGAAATTCCTTAGGAATTCCAAGACTCCTTGGAATGGAACCACCATTTGACCCAGGTATCCCACTCCTTGATCTGTACCCAAAGGACTTCAAATCAGCATACTATAGTGACACAGCCACATCAATGTTTATAGCAGCTCAATTCACAATAGCTAAACTGTGGAAGCAACCTAGATTCCCTTCAATAGATGAATGGATAAAGAAACTGTGGTATATATCTTAAAAGAATAAAATTTGGCATTTGCAGGTAAGTGGATGGAGTTGGAGAATATCATGCTAAGTGAAGTAAGCCAATCCCCCAAAACCAAGGGCTGAATGTTCTATCAAATAAGTGGATGCTGATCCTTAAGGGGGGACAACTTTGGGCAAAGGGGAGGGAGGGGTGGAGAGGTGAGGGGGAATAGGGGCAGGAAAAATGATGGAATGAGATGGACATCATTACCCTAGGTACATGTATGACTGCACATATGGTTCGGCACTAATTGTGTACAACCAGAGAAATGAAAAGTTGTGCTGCAATTGTGTACAATGAATCAAAATGCATTCTGCAGTCATATATACCTAATTAAAATAAATTAATAAAAAATGTAGAAAACTACAAATATGAGTGAGAAATACAAGATGCTGCCATAGAACATTAATATAATTTAACTCAACTTGTACCAAAAATTCAAACTGAAGAAAACATGTAAGTAGGATGATTTTAAAAACACAAGTTCCATTTATTCTTCTAGCTGATTTCTTATTGTTGTTTGCTTTTGTAGTGCTGGGGACCAAACTCTGGGTCTTACGCATTCTAAGTAATTTTAATTTTTGATCTTTGATCAATATGTTTTAAACACTGAGCTTAAACAATGCAATTATGGAAGAGACTTTGTGTCCCATTTTGCTTTGTCTCTTCAAATCACATTCAAATTTGAACCCAACTTGAATTATTCTGTAGGTACTTATTTCTTCAAAGACATGACCCCTGGGCTGAGGTTATAGGTCAGTGGTAGAGCATTTACCTTGCATGTGTGAAGCCCTGGGTTTGATCCTCAGCACCACATAAAAATAAATAAGTAAATAAAACAAAGATATTGTGTCCATTTACAACTAAAATATATATATATCATATATGTATTATATATATATATATATATATTTTTTTTTTTTTTTAAAGAGATATGTCCCCATTTCCCCACTGGATCTGATTTACTATCTGTATTTTTCCTCACTTATTTTCACTGACTTAATTTTTTCCACCTTACTGGTACAGTAACCTATTTCAACTGTACTCCAAAATAATGCAGGAAACAAACACTTAAAACTTACAAGAGACCTGCTTGTATTCTTTTCTTCTGCAGAAAGGGCAGAATCCTGAGAACACCAAGCTGAGGAAAAAAACAAAATAGATTTTCTTCAGAGTTTCAGACAAAGGAATATGAAAATTTTTAGTACCAGGTGACCATAAGATCTCCTACAGATGAATGATCCTCAGAGCCATGAGAAATGTAACACCATAAAGCTATAGACACAGAATTGTATGTGGATAACTAATTTCATCATATAGGGTCTGATAAAGATTTCTTAAAAAAAAACAAAACAACTTTATTTATTTTTATGTGGTGCTCAGGATTGAACCCAGGGCCTTGCACATGCTAGGCAAGCGCTCTACTACTGAGCCACAACCCCAGCCCTGATGAAGATTTCTTAACGGCTAAGGATAGGGTGGTCCAATGAATTTACTAACAATATAGTATTTCTCAAAAATTCTGACATTTTTAATGCCAATAGGAAATTAACCTTAAGTATATAATATATGCCACAAAGATTTAATGATTAGGATGGTCTTTAAGTTTACTCTTAAAGAATTTAGAAAAAAGACATTAATGATATATTAGTTATAGGTACTGAGGAACATTCATATGATGGAGGAAATGTAGTCATGATTCTAATTTCATTTTATAATGACTTGATGTTTCTTCACCCTAAAACATTCAAGGCCTCTGTGTGGGGAGCCATTCTCACACGTGACTGGGCGACTCCCGGTTTGGGTCTGAGGCGTTCTGGCTGTGTTGGAACTTTCCCGGCCCTCTCCTGATGAGAGAACCCATCTGTGTGGGGGTGTGACTGACCACTGCCCCCAGGGGCCCAATCACTGACCCTGACCTTGGAGTGCGGCCCCCCCTCAACCTTCATTGGATGGAATTCTCCCCTGAATTTCTTGTTCCCCAATAAAAGGCTACTCCCTGGCGCTCTCTCTCTCTCTCTCTCTCCTGCTAGCCCGGAGTAATCCTTGCTGCCCTGCCGGGCGGTTAGAGGTGGGAACCAGAGAGGGGAGCCGTCTCGGACCTGGTCATAGAAATAAGGTAACTGAGTCTGTGTGTTTTATTTCGATCTCTGCTAGCTAACTTTTATGCCAAGAACCTCATTAATGAAGCCATTGCGCTGGCCGCATGGTAGACCTCTGATTAAAAATGGAAGATTGAATACATGTACTTATTTCTGCTATCTCCCAAACCCAATCAAAATGTTAGTTAAAGCAACAAAGACTCTAAAATTTACAAAGACAAATAAAATAGTAGACTTCAATGGGTACGAGATCTTAATAAAACTCTGGATGCTAGAGAGCAGACATTTGAGTGTTATCTAAACAAGAGAGAGCTAATGTTTAAGTGAGGGTTGTGGGGGTAGGATAGGAGAGCCATCACATTATCCTAAAAAGGGTCAGAAATGGGGGGTGGTATTAGGTAGTTCTGCAGACAGAAGTTTGAAAATAGGGACGAAAAACAGGGAACTGAAATGTAAGGCATTATAAAAAAGGTGTTAAACTTCATATTGTCTTCTTTAACCCTATATTACATGGTAACAATTCCTTTTACACTAACAAAAAGAAAAAAAAAACCTAAGAATTTTTTTCTCTTATATAAATGAATTGGACAGGCTCTGGATTATCAGCATATCAGATTCAGATAAAGACAGGGCTGAAGCAATATAGAAAAAGAGAAATGAAAGTTCTCAGGCAATGCCCCTCCACACATTTTTTTTCCTTTGACTCCTCAAAAGCAGGAGTTCTGGCTTATATTCCTCAAGCAAATCTAGGAGTTCTTGCTGGAGTAACTGACTAGCCCAACAGAAAATGCCTACAGATTCTGATACATGGTCAATCTCCAGGACCATACGAGAAAGAAAGGCAAGAAGAGTGTGTTGGAATGGGGCTAACATGGAAAGGATTAGGTACAGAAAGAGAACTAAATTATTATGTACATTGTCAAAAATCAATTGAAAACATAAAATATGAGAAACCAGACATTAGCTATATAAGGATGTTATTTTAAAAAAAAAAGATGGGGGCTGGGGTTGTGGCTCAGTGGTAGAGCACTCACCTACCAGGTGCAAGGCCCTTGGGTTTGATCCTCAGCTCCACATATACATAAATAAATAAAATAAAGGTATTGTTTCAACTAAAAGAAAAAAGATGATGAATATCCAAAAATATGTTCGAAGCAGTTGGCTTTGGGGAGTGGCAACAGGAATAAGGAGAAACAGAATAGAAAACATTTATAGTATTTAAAAAAATACTATTTTAAGGGGCTGGGGTTGTGGCTCAGTGGTAGAGCTCTTTCCTGGCATGTGTGAGGCACCAAGATCGATTTTCAGCACCACTTTTAAATTAAAAAAATAAAGGTCCATTGAAAACTAAAATATATATATATTTAAAAATACTATTTTAAAATAGTATTTAAAAACAGCATTTAAAAATATATTTAAATGTATCCTCTAGGAAAAACAGAAATAACATTCTATAATTTTATCTAAATTTTTTTAAAAAAATGAATTAAAAAAACCATATTTTCCCTGCAGAGTCAATAACACCCATGTGAACTTTCTTGTAAACAGTACTGAATATACTCTTTTAACTCTACTCATCTTACCTCTCATTTCCATCATCTGGGTCAAACGTGCCATTGTCCCACATCTATTATTGATGACCACTGAAGGTTGAGATATTCAGACCTTGCCCACTCTGGAAAAAATGGTCAAGTAGTCTGCAGGTGCAGCAACTCAAGGGTTATCTTTTTTCAAGATCTCTCCAGCTTTCTGGGAAACTTTCAAGTCAAGAGATCTCTTTCCACGATTTCTTTTCCTCAGGCTTCTTTTTATTCACACCATAGATCTGTCTTATCCTTGTGGAATCAAACCTGTGGGCTTAAGACATAAATCTAATTACCTACTGTCTTCTCACTGTATTCCTGTGGTAAGCAGGCTCCAGAATGTTTCCCAATGATCACTGTCTTCTGGAACTCAAACCAAACCCCTCCTACACCGAAGAGGATTGAGATGACAGTGTGTGACTTCCGAGACTTGATCATAAAATACTTTGGGGCTTCCATCTTACACATTTTAAGATCATGCATTTTAAGCAAAGACAGGTGTCATACTATGAAGTCAGGCAAGGCATCCTGCCAACAACTAACACTAATTTGACAACCATTTTGGAAGCAGATCCTCCAACCCAAGTCTAGTTTTCTGAGGCCTGCAGCCCTGCTGTCATTGTGACTTCAACTTTGTATGAGATATCAAAGCCAAAATAACCAGCAAGTCACATTTCACAGAAATAATGAGCTAACATTATGGTTGTTTATGCCTCAAAGTGTTTAAGTAAATTTATTGCATAGTAATAGATTAACATAGCCCTAACCACTTATCTTCCTTGCTTCACACTCCCTACAGTCACTGAATAGAGGTAATGGATGCAGAATGCAGCAGATGTCGAGAGGAAAACTCAAAAGACTCACCAACTGAAGCTGAACCAAATATTCAACAGAGACACCAAGAGTCTAGAGACAAAGTGATGTTCACATAATTGCTCCTCAAATACTCTCTAAAAAGTATAAAGGCATAGACTTGATAAAGTGACAGATATAAAAATGAGTTAAAAAATACTCAGATTTGCAATAGCCCCATATTTGGACCAAGAGAGAGCTGGTCCAGTAATTCTATTCTCTGAGTCACCTTGGCAACTGAGGTCAAGAAGTCGTAATTTAGAATTCTCCTTTGAAATGAGAATTATACCTGTATCACTAAGATACTGAACAATTACAATAAGTTTTGAGAAGGGCTATGCTTGACATAGACTTCTTTATTTATTTTAGTTGTTGGTGGATCTTTATTTATTTAGAATCTAATCTAGTGCCTCACACATGCTAGGCAAGTCCTCTACCACTGAGCTACAACCCCAGCCCAACTGACATAGACTTCTTATACCCCTCACATGGTTACTATTTTTCATGACAATTATTATCTTCTACAAATACTGTGTAATTTATTTATCACATACACAATCCATTTATCCCCTCCCCAATAAAAACTCTATGAAAAAAAATTTTTTTCCTGGTTTTACCATTGACAAGTATTGTTCAGAAAGTGTGTTGATATAAGCCATAGTGAAAAACAGTATGGCAATCAAAACATTAAAAGCAGAATTATTATATGACCAAACAATTCTTCTCAAGTATACACACAGGATAATTGAAAGCAGGGACTTAGATCTAAGTTCGTACACTCATATTTAGAGTACCATTATTTGCAACACTCAATATAAGCAGCCCAAGTATTCGTTAATGGATGAATAAACATTATATACAAAAAGAAGAAAAATATTATTCAGCTTTAAAAAGGAAGGAAATTTTGATACACACTAACAAAGACAAATGTTAAGAACACTGTTAAGGGGTTGGGGTTGTGGTTCAGTGGTAGAGTGCCTGCCTGGCATGTGTAAGGCCCTAGGTTCAATCCTCAGCATCACATATAAATACATAATAGAAAGCTCCATTGACAGTGCTGGGGTTGTAGCTCAATCGAAGAGCATTTGCCTAGCATGTGTGAGGCATTGGGTTCGATTCTCAGTACCACATACAAATTAATAAAAGTCCATCAACAACTAAAAAACATTAAAAAAAATCCATCGACAACTAAAAAATATTTTTAAAAAAAGAAAAGAAGAAGAAAAAGAAGAAGAACACTGTTAACTATATATTAAGTTAAGCCAGGACAAATGTGTTATGATTCTTCTAAAATGAGGTTATCTATAATTGTAAAATTCATAGAGACAAAAAGTAAAATGGTGGTTGCCAGGACGGGAGTAAGGCAAAACAAGAAGTCATTGCTAATGAGTACCAAGTTTCTGTTTTGCAAGATGAAAAGAGTTCTGGGAATGAACATCGATGATGAAAGCATAACAGTGTAAATGTACTCAATGCAAATGAACTGTAAAATATAGTTCAGACAGTAAATTCTGTGTTTTACTACAACTTAAAAATAAATATATATACATACATGTATCAAATGAAATATGTAGTTGGTGACTTAAAACTAGGAGAAAGTAATATATTAGACATGAATAAGATAAAAGGATGCGTAGTTTGGAGTTCAAGTGTTTCAAAGTCTTACTTGAGTCTGGGTTTTATTAGGCATGTATATTAAAAATTCAAGGATAAGAGCAGAAATTAAACCAGTGGAGAGAGAAAGGGATAAACCTGCACAATAAAAATAGAAAAAATAGAAAATAAAAAAAATTTTGTCACTAATTCTAATAAATGTAACTACTTATACTCACCCATTAAAATGACAAACAGGATAAAAGGATTAAGCTCAGCAATGTGCTCCTCACAAGAAACCTGAAACAAAGACATAAAGGATTGAAAATCGAAATTCCTGACAAACACAATAACAAAATCTGAAAAGGATTATCATCAGTCAAGAGAACCTGGGCTAAAAGACATTTGCCAGAATAAAGAAGTATGTTTCTCACTGTGGCAGACCGGAATCCTAGTCCTAATTCTTCAACCCTAACAGGGTTATTATACAGTCACATTACTTGCCCGGTAACTATCCCATTTCTAGTTATGCTTTATGGGTGTTAACTGATGTTAAGCTTAGCCACCTGACTGACTTTATTTGGCTAATGAAATACCAGTATATTTGGGAGCAGAGATTTTAAGGGTATCTCCATGATCTGTTCTGTGCTCTGGAAATCCATCCTGGATTGAAAATGCCCTAGTAACCACTGTTCTTTTAAGCCTGAGCCCCAGAAAGAACAAATGCAGGGCAGATATGAATTCTTCCTATGGCTCTGCCACTCAACCAAAACGCAGCCTCGATCTGCTGAATATAGTAAACCAAATAACCTGAATAAGAAAATAAACGCTACCTACGGTATGCTGCTGAGGTTAAGGGTGGATTTTTAAGCAATATTAAACCAAGACAGGAATGGGGGTGTAACTAAGTAGCAGCGCGCTTGCCTAGCATGCGTGAGAGACCCTTGGTTCCTTCACCAGTACCACAAAATAAAACCAAATAAAAAATAAATGAATGCACATAATAAAGGATGCAAGCCATACGATGATGGTGGCAAACCTGGGAAAGATCATCACGGAAAACTTGAAAGCTACATAACGGTCAAGAATTGTGGGGGAGGGGCGGTAAAGGAAACAAAAGGCGGGGAGGGGGGTCAACGTAAAGAAAGGCCCGCTAGAAAATACAGAATTGTATTTCAAACGTACTTGTCAACTATGTCAAAACACAACAGAGAAAACTAGCCCAAGACAGACCAGAACCACTACACATCGAAGTCGCACTTCGCCAGGCTTTCACACCACACCACACCCTTAACCGCAATCACACACAACCACAAACATACACCGTAATCACCAAACATAATAACCACACACCTTCGATAATCATAAACACTCGCTAATTCTCACCACGTTTTTTTCGTCCCAACGACTCTAACCACTCCAACGACCCACAAGTAGTTCCAGCGCACCGCCGCTCCCTCCCACCTCCGCCAGCCCGGCCACTCCCGGCCCCCTCAGGGCCTCCGCCCCGTCAGCCGCCCGCGGCCGGTCCAAACCGGACGGTCGGAGCCCGCCCTCACCTCCCAAGGCGGGCACTCGCAGCTCCACAGACCCGGGACAGCCGGAGGCGCAGCCAGCGCGCGGTTTCTAAGAGACCGAGTGAAGCCCACGCTCAAGCAGGTCAGGGACAAGCTCAGGTGAGCCGAAGGAGCTCTCCGTGACCGCTACGTTCCAAGCAAAACTCCTCCCAGAAGGCCACGCGGTCCAACTCAACTTCCGTCCAGGACGCTGCCCGCGTTTCCAGTGCCCAGGAGGGGTTAGCCAGGTCCGCTGGGAAGGGGCAGTGCAGCGCGCCACGCTGTGGCGAAGTACCAGCGGTGAAACTGCTCTGGATTGGGGGAGTTGCCGGCGCAGTCATTTCGGGTGGGCCCACGCTGGGCCCTGAGAGGAATCGACGTGGACACCTGCTCTGGACTACATTTCCCAGAAGGCCTGGTGGCCTCTCGCTCTTCCCGCGAACTCGAGTGTTTCGTCCAGCCTGGCGGGACCGTTAGATCCGGCGGGACAAGCGCCTCAGGTCCGCTGGGTCAGGAGCTGGAGCCTTGGGGCTGTGCGGGCAGAGCGCACTGGACACGGGAGTTTGTGGGATTGTCTGGATACATTATGACACTACGGCTTTATGTACGGACATGAGATGGCTGGTCGTTGTGAAGTTGCGGCTTTAGTATGACCGTCCCTTAGTGGATGAGACACTGTGTATTAGTATGGGGCTCCTGTCTCCTTTATGACTGTGACTCTAGAACTCTAGCCCCAGGAAACCTTTCTGACGTTAGGTTCTAGCCCGGGACAGCAGTGAACTTGCACAGGATGTCCCATTTTCCTCCGATCGCCATACCCTGTGTGTGGTGGGTAACGACTTTGGGGCTGATAATGACCTCTAATCTAACTAACTAGGGTACTAGGAAAAACCTGCTATCTTAGAGTTACTTTTCTTCTACCATTTCTACCTTTCTCCAGGTGAGCCACCCAAGAAGAAAAGGAAAGAATGCATGATGAATTTCGACAAGTAATATCCAGGGTATAGTAGGGTTTCTTTTATAGTTTCCTTTCTCTGAAAATTCTTGTTTAATAAAAATGTTTCCATGGGGGCTGGGGTTGTGGCTTAGTGGCAGAGCCTAGCAAAAGCGAGGTCCTAGGTTTGATCCTCAGCACCACATAAAAATAAATAAAATAAAGGTATTGTGTGCAACTACAATTAAAAAATAAATATTTAGGAAAAAATAACACCTATAATCCCAGTGACTTGGATCGCAAGTTCGAGGTGCACCTCAACAACTTAGCCAGACCCTGTCTCAAAATTTAAATGAATAAATAAAATTAAAAGAGCTGGGGGTGTAGGTGAATGGTAAAGCACCCTCCCCCTTCAACCACAGTACCTCAAAAACAAAAATGAAAAAGATATATCATTTGAATATAGATCCTTATAATGTCCCCATTGGAGAAAAAGGATGGGCATGCCTGGTATTAGAGCCTAATAAGCCAGGCGGGGTGGGCACACCTGTAATCTCAGCCTCTTAGGGGGCTGCATGAGGCAGGAGGATGGCGAGTTCAAAGTCAGCCTCAGCAATTTAGCAAGGCATTTAGCAACTCAGTGAGACCCTGTCTCTAAATAAAAAAATTTTAAACAAAGGCTAGGGATGTAGTTCAGTGGTTAAGCACCCCTGGGATCAAACCATGGTACCAAAAGAAAAAAAAAAGCCTAATACTCTCGATATACCTAATGTTCACTTCTGCTTGCTGAATTCTTATAATATTTATTATTTTAAAATGAAAGCATGAGCTGGGCATGGTGGCACAGGCCTGTCATCCCAGCGGCCTGGGAGGCTGAGGCAGGAGGATCATGATTTCAAAGCTAGCCTCAGCAATTTAGCAAGGCCATGAGTATATTAGGGAGAACCTATCAAAAAATAAAAAATGCTGGGCATGTAGCTCAGTAGTTAAGCATCACTGCATTCAATCCCTGGTACTATTAAAATAAAAAGTAAATTAAAAGCATGATTATTTTAGAGACTTCAAAAATACAGAATTACAAGAAAAAAATTTGATCACTTAACTTGTATTAATATTTAAATGTGTATTTTTTTTGCCAATGTCAAATTATATTTCATTCATTTTTTTTTCAGTACTGGGGGTTGAATCCAAGTCCTCCTGAGCATAAGGCAAGCAGTGTACCACTGAGGTACATCCCCAGCCCTCATTTACATTTTATAGTATACATTTTCACTACAGAGTGTAGTGGTCTTGGAATATCATTTTTCACAGACATTTCTTTGTATGAAAGAATTGAGGTTTCTACTTTGAATTAACTCAATTGTATCAGACTTTTAGATATTTATACATATACATGCAAGTTTAAATTTGTATTTCCATAGTTGTTAATGAGGTTGATCACTATTCCATATGTTTATATTAGGGTTTGTTTTGTGATATGTTTCTTCAAATTTTCTACATTTTTTCTCTTAGAATAACTTTTATTTATAGTAAGCTTTTATTATATTATATGTCCATACTATTTGGATTGTTCTGTCACTTTAACGTGGTTTTATGAACAGAATTTCTAATTTTAAAAAAGTTGAGTTTATCATTTTTTTTTCCTTTAAGGTTAATGTTTTTTGTATCTTGTTAAGAACTCCTTCCCTGTCCCAGGTTCATATAAATATTCTCCTATATTTATCCTAAAAGCTGTAAGTTTTGCTTTCCCATTTAGATGTTCAATCGATTTTTAACTGACTTTTGTATATGCTGTAAGGATGGGGTCAGATTTTTTTCCCCTTTAATTAATAATTTTCTCAGTACCATGTTTAGGAAAATCCATTGTGTTCTCACTGGTCTGCAAAGATATCTTGTGTCCATATGTATATGGGTGTATTATGAGCTCATTATTCTATTCCATTGGTCTATTTGTACATCCTTGTGCTAATCTTGATTACCTGAGCTCCTCTTAAAAGGTAATCTGTCTTTTCTTCCTCTGGCTGTTTTTAAGGATTTTCTCTCTGTTTTTTGTTTTCTGTAATTTAGTGTAATATATCTAAGTGCATTCTTTTTTATGTATCTGCTTGGAATTTGTAGGCATTTTTAAATTTGTGGATAGGTATCTATTATTAGTACAGAAAAATTCCCAGTCACTGTCTCTTCAGAGATTGCCCCTGCTTCATTTTCTATCCTTTCCTTTCTTTATCAGGTTCTAGTGAAACATAGGTTAGATCTCATTCTTCTCTTTTTGTCTCTTGATCTCTTCTTGGTTTTAAGAGTTGACAATTCCAAAACATAGGTTAGATCTCATTCTTCTCTTTTCGTCTCTTGATCTCTTCTTGGTTTTAAGAGTTGACAATTCAAAGGTGGTACTAATCTTTGTGCAGTGTCATATGCCTGTAATCCCAGTGGCTCAGAAGGCTGAGGCAGGAGGATTGCAAGTTCAAAGCAGCCAACACTCTTTAAGACTCCATCTCAAAATAAAAAAATAAAAAGGGCTGGAGATGTAGCTTAGTGGTAAAGCACCCCTGGGTTCAATCACTGTACCAAAAAGTAAAAATAAAAAAGTGAACAAAAGAAGCTTACCTCATCTCAAGTAGGGTTGGAATGACAGGCAACTAATGTCTTTTATCAAGTGATAGTAAAAACATTTCTAATACTGAAAGTATTAAATACTTTTAATACTTATAACCTTGGAGAACCTACTAAATCCTAAGGCTATCCATTCACCATATGATTCTCTAATCTGAAAATTAAAAGGTAAAAGGGTAGAGAACTCAGAATAGGGACAGTGGTTTTCCAAGGTATCAATTTTGAACACTGAGTGGGTCTACTCAATTTTTAAAATAAGTATATTTGGCATAGATGCAAAGAAAACTAGGGTAAGAATAAGGCTTTCCAAATCTATTCAGCTTAAGTATCTGTTTCCTCTCCTACCAGCCTATAATTACACTCACCTTTTAAAACATTTTTTTAAATCTTTATTGTTGAGAGCCACAGCCAAAGGGGCCCCAGCAAACTTCCAGCTGCCAGCAAACTTCCAGCTGCCGGCTGATGATTGGCTCACAGCAGCCCCAGCAACATCTAGCTGATTGGCTCCTCTGCGGTGATGTTCATTGGGCTGTTTCCCTGCCCTTCAGACTGCCAGCTGATGATTGGCTCACAGCGGCCCCAGCAACATCTAGCTGATTGGCTCCTCCACCGAGCTGCTCATTGGGGGACTTCTTTGGCTCCGCCCACACGACCCAGCCAATCAGCCTCAAGAGCAGGAGGAGTGTGGGAGGTGGTGAGGTTTGTGTGGGGAGGAGAGGCTTGGGGAAGCCGGTGGTGGCAGTTGGGCTCTGAGGGTTTTTTCCTGAGGAGCTGTTTTGTTTGGTGTTTGTAGTTCTAAAAATAAAGTTAGTTTCTTTTGACAAGTGGCTCCTGAATTGTGCCCAGCCAGACTGCTGGCACTTTATTTATTTTTATGTGGTGCTGAGGATCAAACTCAGGGCCTTGCACATGCTAGGCGAGTGCTCTACTGCTGAGCCACAATCCCAGCCCTAAAACTTTTTTTTTTAATTTATTTTTTTAGGTACTAGGGACCAAACTAGGGCCTTGTATATGCTAAATGTATTCTACCACTAAGCCACATCGCCAGCCCTATACTTAACCATTTCTGCAGTGAAAATTATTATTGCCTAATATTAATGGGAATGCATTAGGGAAATAATGTACCATAATAAAAAATGAAATGTAAAAGGAATAAAATGAATTCTGTTTTTGTGAACTCACCTAATATTTAATCAAGGAATATTTGAAACATTCCCAGTAAAATAAGAAAGGGAAAATAACGAATATATACCTTTACAGATATTGTTTAATGTTGTTTAGAGGTATTAACCAAAGCATTTAGACAAGAGAAATTTTTGGTTACATATTAGTAAAGAAGATATGAGATTATCACTTTTTGCAAATAATATACCTATACCTAGAAACCAAAAGTGTTCATAACCAGGACTTTGAAATAAGAAGGATTTACTGGGTTTGGTTACATTTGTAATACTTGAGAGACTGAGGAAGGAGGATCATAAGTTTGAGGCCAGCCTAAGCAATTTAGTAGAACCCTTTCTCAAAATAAAACTTAGAAAGGGCTGGGAATGTAGTTCAGTGGCAGAGCACCCCTGGGTTCAATCCCCAGTACAGGGGAAAAAATAGGAAGAAAGAAAGACTCCATATGAAGCATTTCCTCCCTCATCATTTCTACTCTCAACCCTCCCTATGGGCTAGTTTTTTAATTGTTTTCCTAGATGAAAACCTAAGTAGTTCTATAATCATTTTGATCATTCTTTTTGGTATTCTTTGATAGTTTTCAGTCACAAGAACAGTCTCATTTGATTAATTACAACCACTGGTTCAGCTTAATAATCTTTAAATTTCATGCAAAGCCTCCTGCATACAACTTGATGCTTGCAGTGTGTAAACGGGGACATATAAACCTTCTTCATTTCCTAATCCTGACTTTCTCTTTATCCTGCCCAATAGGCAGTCTTTGAATCCTATGAGATTAGAAAAGGGATGGGCAAGAAGAGATAAGGAGACAGAAAAGACTTTGTTGAAAGACTGGTTTTGTGTTGGTTTCTCTTGTTTTGATGGATATTCAATACTGACTCTTTTTTGTGGGGTACTTTTATGAATTTCTTTGAGAAATCCCTATTGGGAATCTCTGATTTCATTTCCTGTGATGTGGCAGCGTGTCTCCTTGAAATGGCTACTTGGAATACTTGGCATGGACCTTGGTAGTTTGTGATCCCTCCTTTGTGGAGGTCACTTTGTTCCTTCATTGGGTCCAAGAAGAATAGGTACCAATTTTTATGATATATAAACTCCAGAGGGTCCAGCAGAAATTCTCCCCCAAAATCTTACCATTCTACTTTGGAATCTTTAAGTTCCCCTTATTTGGCCTAAAGTGAAGCAACAATACCCTCATTGCTCCTATGGTATGGAAATGTCTGATCTTTTCCAAACAACAATAAATTATTGACACCAGCTTATGTATTACAATTCAGTTCAATTCTTTTTTTAAAATATTTTGAACACACTACCTTTATTTTTATGTGGTGCTGAGCACCGAACCTAATGCCCTGCATGTGCCAGGTGAGTGCTCCACCACTGAGCCACAACCCCGGCCCTCAATTCTTACGCTAACTACCTGGAGTTAATACAAAACCAGAGGTTAAGGAACTTAGTCTCACAGAATTGCCCCTACTTTAGGTGTCTCTAAGGCACTGTACTTCTTTGCAGCCAACCACACAATCTGAGGGGTTCCCATAACCCTTCCTTAAGTTCAAATAATTCACCATAACAACATTTTGGTCAATGATAAACCACATGTCTAATGGGTTTTTACATAAAATTAAATGAAGCAGAAAAGTCTTATTGCCCATTATTTTTACTATACCTTTTTCTGTTTAGATACAAAAATGTTTATCACTATGTTAAAATTGCCTACAATATCCAGAAAAGCAACATGGTATTCAGGTCTATAGCCTAGGAGTAATAGACTACACCATATATCCTAGGTTTGCAGTGGCTATCCCATCTAGGTTTATGCAAATGTACTCTATGATGTTGGCACAATACTGAAATCACCAATGACACAATTCTCAGAATGTATCCTTGTTACTAAGCAATGCATGATTTTACTTTTGATTACAGTTTTATTATAAAGGATGCAACTAAGAAACTGCAAAATGGTAGATATGAATAGTATGAGGTATAGGGAGAGGGGTGTACATTTGAATAGGATCTTAAGGATTTTGCCTAACAAAATGTCTGGAATGAAAGATTTGTTTATTAGTATTTATATTGTGAAAATTTCTGCCACTATAAAATTATAAAGTTAAATAATTTATATTTTTAAGAAACAGTTCTTATAGTAGTCATAAAAGAACTATGTTTTTGGGCTGGGGATGTGGCTCAAGTGGTAGCGCGCTTGCCTGGCATGCGTGCAGCCCGGGTTCAATCCTCACCACCACATACAAACAAAGATGTTGTGTCCACCGAAAACTGAAAAATAAACACTAAAAAAACTCTCTCTCTCTCTCTCTCTCTCTTTAAAAAAAAGAACTATGTTTTCAAGAAATTTAATTTATGCTATTGGCTAAGATAGTGATATTTTAACTTCATATTTAACTAATTGTACTTTTTAAAGTTTCAAGAAATGTTAAAAGACAGGAAAATGGTCATTGTCCCAGTACCCATTCTCCTTGTGGCTACCCTCAACTCTTGCTGTTTCTCTTGGCATTTTTCCTATATTTTTGTGTTATTTTTCTAGTGGCCTCCTGCCAGATTTTCCTATTCAACAGTCCTTATTTCCTGTCCCTGCAATAGAGTTATATCATTGTTTCTTTTTAAATCATCATCATCCATGTGATTAGGACCTTGCAACTATTGTTAATCTAAGCCAAGTCATAAGCTACTAAGACCTTAGATTCTTTCTAGTTTAATTTTCATTTTTCTTAGCATACATTGCCTTGTTTTTTCATTTTCCTGAGCCCATGTACCTGTAACTATTTTTTTTCCAAACCCTCTAGCATTGTTGTCAGTTATCTGTAAATATTTTCCACATGACCAAACATATTTTCCCCTGGAGACCTCCTTCCCTTAAGGGTCTGCTTTCTTTCTCTTCCTGGATGTTATTTTCCAGGGCTGCTACCAGGAACTTGCCTTTTACAATTATATTGGGAATTCATACATGGTTCTCATTGTTAGTTTTCCTGATTCTAAATATAATACCATTTCTTTTTCCTGTGTACTTCCTAGTTTTAATGGAGCACAGACCACTAGTTTCCTAAGAGTTATATCAGAGATAATATCATTCCCTGCAGTTCTAGAATTGTTTTGATTTAATCTTCACATTGGCTTAGTGACTTGACTGGTTATAGATTTCTGAGCCAGAATTTGTTTTTTTTTTCTAATAGTAGTGAAAGAATTGCTTTGTTCTCTTCTAATTTCAAACAGTGCTCTTGAGAATTCCATTGCCATTCTGATCCCTGAAAAATTTTTGTGATCCATGTTTTCTTCCTGGAAGCTTTTTAGAAACTTCTGTTTTCCCCCGATATCCTGAAATTTTACTCTAACATGTACTGTTTTTGAAAGTCCATCACATTTTTCCCTCTTGGAACTTAAAGAAAAAGGAAAGAGGGGAAGGCACTTACTAATTGAGCTGGTTGCTTTTTAATTCATATCACTGGGAAAGTCCGCCATGGTTGTCCATTTCTAGGAGATAAGATTCCAGCCTCTTCCATTGCTCTATCTCTTCCTGCAGAGCCTTTTACTACCTCCACTATCATTTCTCCTGAGTAGTTTGTTTATTGTTTCAGGGGTCAATGATGTTCACAGATGTGTCCATAGACTTACTTCTCTCAGGAGGAATGGGAATGCCTGGACTCTGTTCAGATGAACTTAGATAAAGAAGTGATGTTGGAGGGGCTGGGGATGTGGCTCAAGCGGTAACGTGCTTGCCTGGCATGCGCAGGGCACTGGGTTCAATCCTCTGCACCACATAAAATAAAGATGTTGTGTCCACCGAAAACCTGAAAAATATTAAAAAATTCTCTCTCTCTCTCTCTCTCTCTCTCTCCTCTCTTTCTCTCCTCTCTTTAAAAAAAAAGAAGTGATGTTGAATTTCAGAAACCTGGTTTCAGTGGGTGAGAATAACTACCCCACCCCCAAATTCATAATCCATCCTTGGGCAAATGAATATTTCACTTCAGGTAACCTGCTGAATTTATGCTCTGTGTTCCCCAAGGAATGGTTTGAGTTGGAATGGAATGGAAGAATTGAAAATGGGCAGCTCCAATGGGCTGTGGCTGAAGCTTTATCTTCTCCATCTTCCTCTGGTCCTTCCTGTAGTGACATCTCTTCCTTGACCACCAAGGGACTAGATCTGTTTCCTGGGACATCCACAGGATAACCATGTCCCATATCTTTTCTTGTGAGCAGCACTTTCCAATTCTAAGCCAGCTGTGATCTCCTTATTGGAACAAGGAAAAGAGTCCTGGATGATTGACAGAAAGCTGACCAGAGGTGAGATGATAAGACAGGAACAGGGCCATAGAGGGCAAAACCTCCCCTCTGCTATGTGAGCTCTCATGCTTTTTTTCTCTTATACTTTCTCCCCAATCCATGAGAGTAAATACCTTTCTTTATTTCCAAAACAGTTATCTTTTTATATTTAAAATTTTTTTCTTCTTAAGATATGCTGTATTTCAAATTCTATAATAGAAGAATCTTTTGGAAAATACATGTGTAAATGTGTGTATATTTTATTTTTCTTTCTTGTACTGGTTTTCATTTTATCTATTTTCTAATTAACTTCTTTGAACAGCTTGTCCTGAGTTTAATAGTTCATTCTTTCATTTAAAAAAGTAGAGAGCACCTTTCTTTTTTTAAAATATTTTTTAGTTGTCATGGACCTTTATTTTATTTATTTATATGCATTGCTGAGAATCAAACCCAGTGCCTCATACATGCTAGGCAAATGCTCTACCACTGAGCCACCACCCCAGCCCCACCTTTCTTACTTTAAAAAAAATTCAAGTATTAACCACCCCTAGAGACAAGAATAGAATATAATTAGCACCTCAGAATCCCTCTATAATTTGTTAGACCAACTCACAGAACTCATGACAGCACTCTTCTTTGTTTTAGTTGTTGATGGACCTTTATTTTATTCATTTATTTATATGTAGTGTTGAAAAATCATACCTAGTACTTCACACATATGAGGCAAATACTGTACCCCAGCCTGTGACAGCACTGTTCTTATGATTACTGTTTTATATAAAGATACAGAAGAACAGCTAAATGATATATAGGGCAAGGTCTGGGGGGTGAGTAAGAATAACTACCAAGGTCTGGGCGGGGGCGGGGGCGGTTCTAGGCACAGGAGATTCTATCTTCATGGAATAAAAGTATGCCACCCTCCTGGTCACCAACTAGGAAATTCTCCCAAGCCTCATCATGAGTTTTTTATTGGAGTTTCATTACATAGCTATGACTAATTAACTCCCTGGCTACATGATTGAATTCAATTTCCAATCATTCTTAGTGGTCAGGTGTTGGGCTAGGGCTGAAAGTTCCAACCATCTAATCACGGACTTGTCTTTCTTGGCAAATTCCTCCCTTGAAATTATTTGTGGACCTATCATGAATCACATAATTTTTATAAACTCAAATATAATCAAAAGGGATTTATAAGTAATGAATGTCACTCTTACCTGGTAATTCCAAGGCGGTTTGAAGCTCTGAGCTAAGAACCCAGAACAAAACCCAGGTATTTTCTTTACTGGTTTTTATCATAATGCAAATTGGCTGGGCACCATAGCTGACACCTATAATCCCAGTGACTCAAGAGAGTGAGGCAGGAGGATCACAAGTTTGAGGCTAGCTTCAGCAATTTAGTGAGACTGTCTCAAAATAAATAGCCTGTAGAGAGGCTAGGGTTGTGGCTCAGTGGTAGATCACTTGCCTTGCATGTGTGAGACCCTGGATTCAATCCTCAGCACCACATAAAAAATAAATGAATAAAGGTATTGTATCCATCTACAAATAAAAATATTTTTAAAAAGATAGGCTGGAGATGTAGTTCAATGGTAAAGCACCTCTGGGTTAAATCGCCAATACCAAAAACAAAACAAAACAAAAAACCCAAGTGTGTATAATTTATGTTAATCCTTTGTTTTTAATTCAGAACCCATTCCCATAGCTATATGTGATGTTCCTGAGTCCATATTATCTTTTGTTCCATTTTCTGATTTCCTATGAGTGAAGAGAAGTATAATCATCTTTCTGTTGTGGAATAGGAGAGGGGATCTTGTAGTCTCTAATAAACTAATAAAATCCTTCATTTCATGCCTTAGCTTTCAGTATTTTCTGTTCACCTCATTGTGTGAAGTGGCAGATGCTTTCAATTCTTCATCTATAGAGAACTGCACCCTGAGTCAGTATTATGGAAATAATCCATTGTAGGCTTAGAATTTGATTATTGTGTACAGAGTCACTTATTACTCATCCATTGGCTTTTTAGCTTCCAAGTTTTATTTGCTGCTGCCTCTTTTCCAGTATCCTTTGTCTTAGTGGAGTTTTTCTTGACCTTTGTTAAACTTTTACTATAGATTCATGAGTAAGCAATGATAAACTCTATATATACAATCTGCCAATTTTTAAACAAATTATGCCCCTTTTAAATTAAAATAGTATGGTCAACCTTCATTATTCACAGTTTCCATATTGCAAATTCACTTACTCAAAATCAATACAGAGCTCTCATGGTCATATACAGAGTGGCAAAAAAATTAAGTCTTCCAATACATATTTATTCCAATTGATATTTTAAAAGGCCCTGCTCTGACTTCTTATTTTAACTCTCATATTATAAAAATAATCCTTTGCACATTTTCTTTCTGTTGGTGAATTCACTGTTTAAAGTGGCAGGCAAGTACTTGGGGTGTAACCCTGTGGTAAAGAGCCTGGTTAGCATGTGCAAGGCCCTGGGTTCAAACCCAAGTACTGCACAAACAAATAAAATGCCCCTTAAGCATAGTGCTGTGTCATCTAATGTTCCTAAATGCAAGAGGTAGAAGCATTTGCCTAGCATGTGTGAAGCACTGGGTTCCATTCTCTGCACCATATATAAATAAATAAAATGAAGGTCCACTGACAACTAAAAAATATTAAGAAAACAAAGATGGTTGATGTGCCTTAAGGAGAAAATCTCTGTGTTAGAGAAGCATGGTATAAAGTAAGCACTCAGTATTGATAGCAATTATTATGGAAGAATGTCATGGCAAATGGGCAAATGAAGTGGCTTGTAGACATCAAAGTAATGCTGGTTCCACTATCTCAAACCAAATACATGCCCCTTTTCTTCCAGCTCCCCAGATGGTCATTGGCCAAATTTAGGTAATTACTTCTTGGAACCCTTCTTCTAATTATTGTACTCTAGACCAGCATGAGTTATAGTACTGTTGGTCATGCATTCAGCAGTAATCAACAAAAGTGTCTTTAAATAGAAGTATATGTAAAACAAGATTATACATGCTCAACAGATGAAAGCAACAGTTCAGTATTGTATAATTCACTTTTTATGATGAGTTTAAAGAACATAATTACTATGAATAATGAGTTGCTCATATGGGTTTTTTAAAACTTCCAAGAATAGTACATATAAAAATCATTTATTGCCTCAGTAATTCAATAAATTATTTATTCAGCTTCTTATATTTTAGGCATTTTGCCAAAACATACAGTGTTGAGTATCATATCCATTGGTAAAAATAATTGACACTTTTGACTTCACTGGACCTTATGCAGATATATATATATATATATATATATATATATATATATATATATATATATCATTTAAAATAAGTGCTATTAAAGAAAAAGCAGAATAAACTAAGGCCTAATATCTGTAAGACATAATTTTAGATCAGGTATGACCTCACTAAAGAGATGCTACTTGAGCAGAGGCCTAAAGGGTAAGCAGCAATTAACAGCCAGTGATGATATGGAGGGTGCAGGATGCTAGACAAAGAGAAAACCCCAAGTAGTTTTAGATTTTTGGTAGGACAAGGCTAGACAAAATATCATTCCAGGTGCTGAATGGATTAGATCACTAGAACATAATGGGGAGACTTAGGAGATCCCTATAGTGATTTAAGAAAGGTGATGCTGGTCTAGAAGACTCAAAAATTTTGTCGGAACATAAAACTGGAGCTCACCTTCTCATATGTTGACATGGTATTCCGCTCCTCACAGAGTATATTTCATCTTCTCTTACTCTCTTTAGTCACTGCTATGAATTAAGGATCCATTCTTCCTTTTAAGGTCAACATGCCTGAATTCCAAGGGAAATTATTTCCAGTGAAACTGCAATTCATATTGTGTCCTATCTATAGATGAGATTTGCCTGTCTCCTATTCCTGACAGTTTCATTCAGCATCTTAGACTTGTTACAAACTGTCTTCCCAATGTGAATTCACCAACAGTATACTTCTTCATATTTATTGATCCCCCACACCTGCATTTGTACATTTCAACCCATTTATCCTAATAGCCCTTTCATTTAGGTCTGAAAATTATCTACAATTTATAAAACAAAGTATGGTACTCTGCATTTGTGACCATATGTTTATATATGCGTAGGTATGATTAAAATCACTACAGTATGGAGGATAGCCCTGATCATTGTGTATTGAAGGTGATTCTGATCACAGCAAAATTTGAGGAAGCCATCTGCTTCCCTAATCACCTCCTCAGCTTCTATTATTATCTGACCTTAGTGTTTGTGCTTTTCTGTGTTTTACAAATTGCTTAGCCATATTTGAGAACCATATAAGCATCTTTGCTGGGTGTTATTTTCAATTTAATCTTCCCTTTTTTAATATTTATTTTTTAGTTTTAGGTGGACACAATATCTTTATTTTATTTTTATGTGGTGCCGAGAATCAAACCTCAAACATATTAGGTGAACGTGCTACCACTTGAGCCACATCCCCAGCCCCTCCCCCTTTTTTTTTTAAAGAAATTTAACTTCTGAATAGAATGAATATATGTACGTTTTTATTTTCTTTCAGATCTAGAATCAGTATGACCAAAATATTATCTCTAAAAAAGAAACATTTCAGTCAGGTAATACTTTACCATGAAGATATGCCTCCATTTATTCATCCGACTTTTCTTATTCCACATCAAAAAACTATTAGCAAAGAGAAGCCCTGTGAATCTGTGATATGTGGGAAGACTTTTAATCAGAACTCAGAATTTATTCAACATCAGAGAAAAATGTATGAATGTAAGGAGTGTGGGAAATCCTTCAGTCGTGGCTCACTTGTTACTCAACATCAGAAGATTCACATTGGTGAAAAACCATATGAGTGAAGGAATATGGAAAAGCCTTTAATTATTGCTCAAATCTTAATGATCATCAGAGAACTCACACTAGTGAGAAACCTTATGAATGTAAAGTATGTGGGAAAGCCTTTACAAAAAGTTCACAATTTTTCCCTCATCTGAGAATTCATACTGGTGAGAAACCTTATGAGTGTAAGGAGTGTGGGAAGGCCTTTTCTCAACACTTAAGACTTATTCAGCATCACAGAATGCACACTGGTGAGAAACCTTACGAGTGTAAGGAATGAGGAAAGTGTTGAGGCCTTCAGCAGCGCCTCAACACTTACTAACCATCACAGAATCATGCTGGTGAGAAGTTCTATGCATGTAAAGAATGTGGAAAGGCCTTTATTCAGAGCTCAGAATTTATTCAACATCAGACAATCCATACAGATGAAAAACTATGTGAATATAACAAGTGTGGAAAGGCCTTTAATAAAGGCTCAAACCTTACTAGACATCAGAGAATTCACACTAGTGAGAACCTTATGATTGTAAGGAATGTGGAAAGGCTTTTGTTAGTCACTCAGACCTTATTCGCCATGAGGGAATTCATACTGGGTAAATGATAAGAAAGTAAGACCCTTTTGTGAACATTTATTTTTTAAAAAACATGTAATGAAAATAAACCAGGAATGAAGGTTCCCTGTGTATTAAATTTTCCAGATACTGTAACAAAGAATCAAGAAAAATTTGGTACCTTAAAACAAAGGAATTTATTCCCTCACAGTTTTGAAGCCTGGACATCCAGAATCAAAGTTGGGGTTATAAGGACTTACAAAGGTTATATGAATAACTCTGAAGGAAAATGTTTTATGCCTTTCTCTTGACATCCCGTGGTTTACAGGTGCATCTCTACTCTGCCTCCATCTTTTGTAGTCTCTCTACGTATCTCTGAATTTTCTCTAACATAGACACTAGTCATATTGTATGTCACCTAATGTATGATCCCATCGTGAGTTGATTACATTTGTAAAAATCCTATTTCATTGTGAGATCACATTCACAGGTACCAGGGGTTAAGACATCACTATATTTTGGGGGTGGGGGGACATAGTTCAACCTATAACACCTTGTGAAAGTATTTTGTCTAATGTATTTATAATTTACTTTTATAACCTTCTGAATAAAATTTATTTTAAAGTATAAATTTAAGGTCTAAATTTAACCTCCCTTCTCCCTGACCAAAAAAAAATTATCTCCAAAACTGCTTGGCTTATTCAGTGTTCTTTCCTCATTTTCCCTCCTTAATTTGTTTATATTACCTTATGTTTTAGGGACATCTTTTTTATTGCTATGACCTATAGATCTGTGCTTCCAATACTGCACTGTAAGTTGTGTTACATAGACTCTTAACTCTTGAAAAAACTATTTTTGAAAGCAGTTCATTTTCTTTACTTTTTGGAACCAGAGCCTCACACATGCTAAACGAGCGCTCAACCACTGAGCTACATCCCTAGCCCCCACCTTTTTTTGAGACATAATCTCAATAAGTTGCCCAGGCTGGCCTTCAACTGACCATCCTCCTTGCCCCAGCCTCTTGAATAGCAGGAATTAACAGTAATGTACACCTCACCCAGAATTGATTTCTTATTGTTTTTTTAAGAAGTTGAGGAAAACAGGAATACAAAGAAGCATATAAAGACTATTTCAATGCTATTTTAATCCTGCTGACCAGAGATGACTGCTTTCAAATTATTACAACAGATCTTTCCAAACTTATAAAGTGTAATCATAACCCTGGTGCAGTGGTGCACAGCAGCCCAGGGGGCTGAGGCAGGAGCATCACGAGTTCAAAGGCAACCTCATTAATTTAGTGAGGGCCTAAGAAATTAGTGAGACTCTATTTCTAAATAAAATACAAAAATAGGGGATGGGGATGTGCCTCAGTGGTTAAGTGCCCCTGAGTTCAATCCTTGGTACCAAAAACAAAAAACAAAAGCAGTGCAGGGCGGGGCTGTAGCTCAGTGGCAGAGTGCATGTATAAGGCATTGGTTTTGATCCTTAGCACCATATAAAAATAAACAAAGGCAATCTGTCCATCTGCAAGTACAAAAAAATTTTTTTAAGTGCAATAATAATATGCATTGTATATCATAATTTTCTTTTATCATGCCAGAATGTACCATGGGAGTCCGGTTTGGTGGTGCAAGCCTGAAATCTCAGCACATCGGAATGCTAAGGCAGAAGAGCCGAGCATGGTGGCGCACACCTGTAATCCCAATGGCTCGGGAGGCTGAGACAGGAGGATTGTGAGTTCAAAGCTAGCCTCAGCAAAAGCGAGGCGCTAAGCAACTCAGTGAGACTCTGTCTCTAAATAAGATACAAAATAGGGCTGGGGATGTGGCTCAGTTGCTGTGTGTCCCTGGAGTCAATCCCTGGTACTCCCCCCCCCCCCGAAAAAAAAGGATACTAAGACAGAAAGATCACAAGTTTGAGGCCAGCCTCAGCAACATAATGAGATACTGTCTCAAAATTGAAAATAAAAAAGGGGGGGATATAGCTCAGTAGTACAGTATACCACTAGTACCCACTCAATCCCCAGGGATTGAACTCCAGCATATGGGAGTGGTGTTCAATAGCTGATACCCCCCAAATCAAAATATACCATGATTACTATTTCAGAAAATAGCATCTTTATCATTATTTTTAATGCTGTTATAATGTCTGGCTGTCAACTTGTGACAACTATTATGTTGTCAAATAACTACTGACAAACATGGTATACACTGAAGCTTTTCAATTATAAAAGTTGTCCTCTAAATACAACTGTAATGCTTTTTTAAAAAAATTATATTTAAATGTGGAAATAATGAACATTTTTCCCTATAAAATCTTGCCAGTACATTTCTAATCCTTGTTGTAATCATGTTATCAGTTTGTTTTTTCTTCCAGAATTTTTTTTAAAAATGTATTTATTTTTTAGTTTTTAGGTGGACACAATATCTTTATTTTTTTTTTTTTTTTGGTATTGAGGATCGAACCCAGCGCCCTGCGCATGCCAGGCAAGTGGGCTACCACTGTAGCCACATCCCCAGCCCCACCTTCCAGAATTTTACTGTATGTACATACATGTATGTATGTGTATATATGTAAATACTTATAGAGAAATGCAATTGCTTTATAATTTTCTGTATAAATGTGTATGGATATATACTAATATTGTGTGTGTTGGGTTACTCAGAAGTAAATGAATTAAGAAATCAAAGTGTTGGGACTGTTTCTAATATGTAATAATATCTAATGAAAGTTATCCAATACTGATATTAGTAGCTTTTATTGCTATTATTGTTTGTGGAAAGGATTTTAACAATGCTATATACCATGCTTTATATCAGAGAATTCATGATGAAAATTTTAGAAAAGCTATTCATTATTTTGTAGAAAAGTTGCCACTGATTCAGGAAACAGCTGTCTGTTGCTATTCTCTCAATCAACATGGTGGCATTCATAAAAAAAGAGTGGCACCATGCAACCAGTCTTGGTGGATTGGAAGCCACTGTTTTCAAAGAAGTGCTGGAAAGGCTGATTCCCCTGTGTGGGGCAGAAACCAGAAAAGCCATGGACTGGGCATGAGGCGGGTTTCTAGCATTGGGTCTCCCATGTGCTGGAGTTTGGAAAGAACATTGATAATGTTTTGGAATAATTTTTTAAAACTTTTTTAGTTATAGATGGACATAATACCTTTATTTTATTCATTTATTTTTATGTGGTGCTGAAGATTGTGCCTCACACATGCTAGGCAAGCGCTACCACTGAACCACAACCCCAGCCCTGGGATAATTTCTTGATTCAGTAGGAATACATCTCCCTTGATGTGGTCTCCAACATTCCAGGCACATTCCCTGTCTTAGGGTATTTGCATTTGCTATTCCCTCAGCCTGGAACAATTTTTCCCCAAACAGTTGCATTATTAGATCCCTCACTTCCATCAGGTCTATATGCAAACGTCACATTTGAAGACTTTCCTGGTTACTGTATATAAAATCTCATTCCCCTATTATTTAATATTCCCTTGTCTTATTTATTTTTTGCCTTTTTTTTTTTTTTGGTACTAGAGATTGAACTCAATCACTGAATCACATCCCCAGTTCTTTTTCCTTCTTCCTTTTTTTTTTTTTTTGTATTTTATTTAAAGACACGGTCTCACTGAATTGCTTAGTACCTCACTATTGCTGAGGCTGGCTTTGAACTCATGATCTCCTGCCTCAGCCTCCTGAGCCTCTGGAATTAGACCTGCGCCACCATGCCCAGCTTATTTTTTTGGTCTTGATAATTAATGTTTCACTTCTGTTTTCTACTCTCCAGATCCTAAAAGAGTGCCTCAATCATAAAAAGCACTCAGTATGTATTTATGTATAAATGAATATATTAATTCTACTTAGTGGAAAATTTGCACCAAGTGTGTCTGAATGTACAGTCATGAAGCCCAGCAGATACATGTTTCCCTGAGAAGGTAGTAGGGTCTAAGATGACCCCCACTGATCTCAGCTGACTGGTAGTCTGAAAACGGAAATTACTCACAGAAGTAGAGTATAATGGTGATTCAGAGGCTGGAGGGTGGGGAAAGAGATGTTGGTTAAAGGGGACAAGTATCAGTTAGGATGAATAAGTTCTGGAGATCTGTCAGACAGTGTGGTGACTAGAGTTAATGTATACTTAGAAACTGCTAATAGATTAGATCTTTTTTTTTAAAGAGAGTGAGAGAGGAGAGAGAGAGAGAGAGAGAGAGAGAATTTTCAATATTTATTTCTAGTTCTCGGCAGACACAACATCTTTGTTGGTATGTGGTGCTGAGGATCGAACCCAGGCCACACGCATGCCAGGCGAGCGCGCTACCGCTTGAGCCACATCCCCAGCCCCTAATAGATTAGATCTTGATTGTGCTCACCACACAAGATGAGGTGATGGATATATTAATAAACATGATTAATTATGTCACAATGTATACACATTTCAAAACACTGTTCACTGTATATAATTTGTCAATTATACCTTAATAAAGCTGGGGAAGAGGTGGGATGTGATGCACTGAGGATGTATCACTTCTGTGGTATTATGATTTGAATATGAGGTATCCTACAAAAAGCTAAGGAGACACTGTGGCAATGATCAGAGGTGAAATGATTATATTATGACAGCTGTAGCCTAATTGGTGGATTAAACTATTGATGAATTAATAATCTGAAAGGACTTCCGCACAGGTTGGTTTTTGGCAGGTGGGGCATGGCTGAAGGAAATGCCTTTTGGGGTTTATATTTTATCCCTGATGCCTCCATCTCTCTCCTTCCTGGCTACCATGAGCTGAGCAGCCTTCCTCTGCCATTCCTTTCTGCCATGATGTTCTGCCTCACCTCTGGCTCAGAGCAATGGAGTCAACTGACCATTGATTGTAACCGAGAAATGGTAAGCCAAAATAAACTCATATTCTTAAGTTGTTCTTATTAAGTATTTTGGTCATAGCAACAAAAAGACGAGTATTAATGTGGTATATAATGTATAACCTTAATATAATAAACTCACATTGAGAAAGATGCCACAAAATAATTGGCCAGTATTCTTCAAAAAATATCTAAGTTATGAGACAAGACAATACTGAGGAACAGTTACATGTTGGAGAAGAATAAAGAGAAGTAGCAAGTAATGTGGTACCCTGGACTGGATGTCAATCTAGACAACATTTGAATTCAAGTAAGGACTAAAGGTTAATTATGATTATTATATTAATGTTAATTTCCTTTTTCAGAAATTAAACTGTGGCTATATGTTAATATAGAAAAAACTGGGTAAAAACTAAGAATTGTTTTGTTTTATTTGGTGCCAAGCATTGAACCCAGGGGCAATTAACCACTGATCCACATCCTCTGACCTTTTTATTTTTTATTTTGAGATGGCCTCACTAAGTTGCTGAGGCTGGCTTTAAACTTGCAATCCTCCTGTCTTAGCCTCCTGAGTTATTGGGATCATAGGCATGTGCCACTGTGCCCAGATTATAAGAATTATTTTGTAATGTTTTTATAAAAGTCAAATTATTTTAAAATAATATTTTAATTTTTTTAGTCATCAATGGGCATTTATTTATATGCAGTGCTGAGAATCGAACCCAGTGTCTCACACATGCTAGGCAAGTGCTCTACCACTGCACTACAACCCCATTCCTAAAAATAAATTTAAAAAAAAAGACATTACTTGGGGGTTTCTCAAAGCCTTTCTTTTGCTCTTCAGATCTGCACCTTTCCTTTTATCCTCATGATGTCCCCAGGATTGAGTATGAGGAAAAGGAATAGATCATGCCAATGTGCCATCTTGTCAGAAAATAGAAACATTTTCAATGCTTCATGTATTTAGAAATGTCTTTCCTCTTTATTTTGTTTTTCAAATTACAAATGCAATATATGTTAACAAGTAATATAAAACAAAGATATACAATGAAATAAGTACTTATATTCCCCTTCTCCACCAAGGTAACCAATGCTAACAACTTGGTTGTCTATCCTTTCACAATTCCTTGTTCATGTAAACATATACATGCATATATACATATAGGGGAGATTATTTTTTATTGATTTTTGACAGTGCTGGGGATCAAACCCAGGGTCTTGCACATGCTAGGCAAACACTCTACCACTGAGCTACATCCCCACTCAGATTTTTACTATAAAAATAGAATCTCATACACTATGCAGTTTGTCCAGTTCACTTAACAATATACCATAAACATCTCTACATATGAGAGTTCTAGCTCCCTTTCCCTATTCCTATACCCAATTTTTTTTACTTATTCACACATTTGAGATATACTTGGTTCGGTCATTTACATGGTTTTCCTTTTGTGTCCCTTTTCCCCCTCCTCCTTCTCCTTCTGATTCGCCATAAGCTGCGTGCATTACCCACCCCACAACCAATGCAGTCTTCCATAATTTTTTCCATGCATATAAAATGGTACATAAACATACATGGATACATGTTTATCCTTTAAAAACAACTAGAGACATTTTTTTATTCATTTACAAAAGGGTCATATTTTATATACTCTGTATCTATCCAGCTTTTTTTTTAACTGAACATTGTGTAATTCCATTCAAGTCCACTAGCATAGTTTTAATTTGTCCACTTTATTGCTTGCATAAACATTCTATGGGATGGATATTCCTTCACCCAATTTCTCCACCAATAGGCATTTATATTGACCCTAGTGATTTTTTTTTGTCATGAGGAACAATTTTAAAATAAATGTTCACTATTCTTTGTGTATTGGAGCATGTGTGTGTGTGTGTACGTGTGTGTATTTGTTTGTTTGTACTGGGGAATGAACCTAGGAGTGCTTAACCACTAGCCACTCCTGGCCCTTTTAATGTTTTTATTTTGAGACAAGGTCACCTTGAACTTGAGAGCCTCCTGCCTCGGCCTCCCAAGTCACTGGGATTACAGACACCACTGCACCTGGATGGGACTTTTACTTCTAAGGAGATTCTCCAAATTGACAAAAGTATTTTAAGTTTTAGAAGATATTACCATATTGTTTTTCAAAAAAGCAATTTGAATTGCTTTTTGAAATTTAAGTTTCAAAAACAACTATATTAAGAACAATCTTTGTTCTGAAAGCCAAAAGCAATCTTGAATAGTATTATCTCATTCCAACTTTAACCTATATTTCCTAAAAATGATTGAAGCTAAACATTTTTAAAAATCTTTTAGTTGTTTTTATTTTAATTTATTTATTTTTATGTAGTGCTGAGGATCGAACCCAGTGCCTTGCATGTGCTAGGCAAGGACTCTACTGCTGAGCCACAACCCAAGTCCCAAAGCAAGCATTTTTTGATAGTTCATTAGCTACTATTCTCACAAGTGTATTTAATATTCTTGGCCATGTCAATTTGAAAAATCCTTTCTCCCTAATTACCTCTGAAAATATTTCCCCCAATTAATTACCTATTGATTTTGTAGGCCACATCTTTACTATTTATTTAATTAAATGCAGTGCTGGAGAATTGAACCCAGCACCTCACATAAGCACTCTACCACTGAGCCACCACCCCAGCCCTTTTTTAATGTCTTTTAAGTGTCCTATGTTGGTAAAATTAATCTTTCTGAACTGCTAGATAGTGTGGTCTCTGACTTATTTTAAGAATTTTTTAAAAATATTAAATCTAAACCCACCTGGAATTTGCTTTTGGATATTATTTGTGCTATTGATCCAACTTTTTATTTTTCCAAATTAAAAGCCAATCATGCCATAATTCTTTTTAAAAAACTAGTTTCCCCTGCTGTGATTTGAGAATATATATTTTCTATACATGAAAACTCATATACACCAAGGTCTACTAAATTTTCTATTCTGTTCTATGGATATATTTTATTTATCTGTTCCCTTGCCAATAGTATAGTAATTTCATTAGCATGATTTCATGTTGGCTTCTGGTAACTGGGGTGCCATATTCTTTTTTCATATGGTTGTTCTCTAGATTCTCAGGCTTTTATTTTTCATATTAAATTTAAGATCATTTCACACATAAGTAAAAAATCATTTAAGGCAATTCTAAAAGAACATATAGTTAATAGGTGTTATATTGTTAGTAGACAGAACAGCTCTTAATTTCTGTCATCCTACATTCTTAGAAAATTACCTTAAATTAAAACAAATAAAATCTCTTTAATTATTGGTATCCAACCATATAATCAGCAATCAGGGATAGCTTTACCTTTTCTATTGTTTATATTAAATATTTTTCTTTTCTATTGCCATCACTGGAATCTCCAAGACAACATTAAACTACTGATTTTAAAAATATGACTTCAGCTTAACATATACTATGAGACTCTGTTAAAGAAATCCTTTTAAGTGGTTACTCTTGATTACAATTTAATTTATAGGATATAAGTTTAAATGCCTTTTTTTTAGTTGTAGATGGACATAATACCTCTATTTTGTTTATTTATGTTTATATGGTACTGAGGATCAAACCTCACATGCAAGGCAAGCGCTCTACCACTGAGCTACAACTCAGCCCCTTAAATGCCTTTTATCATCTATTGATAGTTAAGAGTCTTCTCTTTATTAACCTTATTGATATATTTCCCAGTACTGAACTGGCTCTACATTCTTGGGATAACTCTTACAAGGTCATCATATTATATCATTCTTTAGGTATATTATAGCTGAATTCTATTTGCTGTAATTTTATTATTTCTATATTCATGAGTAAAACCAATAAGGAGTTTTCTCTTTACCAATTATATCGACTTCATAAAATAAACTGGATTATACAATCATCTATGGATCGAATTATTGTAAAAACACTGGTAATGCTTTCTTTAGAAGAGTGGACAGAATTAATCATGAAGTTATTTGGGCCTGAAGCAGTCTTCGATTATAAGTCCTTAATCACATTACCAAATTCTTCAATGGTACTTGTTATATCAAGTTTTCTATTCCTTTTTTCTTTCTTTCTTTCTTTCTTTTTTTGGCACCAGGGATTGAACCAGGGGTGCTTAATCACTGACCCAAATCCCTAGCCCATTTTATTTATTTAGAGACAGGGCCTCATTAAGTTGCTGAGGCTGGCTTTGAACTCTCGATCCTCTTGCTTCACCTCCCAATTGCTGGGATTACAGGGGTGTACCCATGCCTAGCTACAAGTTTCTATTTCATATTGCAATTTATATAACATATAGTTTGCTAGAGAGGATCCATTTCCTTTATTTTAAAAACATTTTTATTTAGAGTTATACAAGAATCTTTTTATTACTCTTTTAATCATGTCTATATCTGTGGTTATATCTCTTTTCATTCAGATCAGGCAATCACACAGGGAGGCAAAGTATGGATTTCAAGTCCATTTCTTTTCTTATAAGGACAACATGGCAACTCAAAGAAGCAGATGTTTTTAAAACACTGGAATGATGGAAAACTTGGAGTACAATGTCCAGGACAATCACAAGGAAAGGTATGGGGGAAGAAAAGTGGATGCTGCATCAATTTGCAATAAAAAAGAAATTCCACTTAATTGATTTCTGTGTAAAATATTTCTGAATTCTAAGACCTGTACAAAAGGTGTCTCTTATGCTAGGTGTGTGGTGGCACATGCCTGCAATCCAAGCAACTCTGGAGGCTTAAGCAGGAGGTCAAACTCAGCAATTTAGCAAGACCCTGTCTCAAAAAAAAAAAAAAAAAAAAAAAGTAATCCTTCTAAGTTGCTGAAAGATATTTTTAATTAGTACCAAGAAAATAAAGTGTCCATTATAACAGGGCAACACTTGTTTTGGTCAAATATTGTACTGAATAATGAACTTTACAAGTGTTTTGTTTATACAATGTCAGGAAGGTAAACTATTCCTTAGCTTTCATTTTCAACATAAACAATCACACTTTCAGTAGAGTTTGTAATTGGCATCAAAATACATTAAAAACATTGCTTTATTATTCAGAAAAGGGGTCAATAACAACTGCTTTGCCATTTATATTTATTACAAACGAGGCAGAGAAAATGCAGCTGGTGTAATATATTAAGAGTTCTCAAAATAGCAACGAGGCAGAGAAAATGCAGCTGGTGTAATATATTAAGAGTTCTCAAAATAGCTGGGCTGTAGTGTTATTATTTTTTAAATTGTTAACACAATAAAAGATACTGGTGATATTTAAAGTGGAAAAGTTTGGTAAATGGCACTCTAATAGACTGTGACATAGGGTTTGACAGTCATGATTTATATTAAATTCACATTTACAATGCTAAAATACAAACAGTTATTATGCAGCTCGCTGAGGAATATACCATATATACTTCTAAGTCTCTTTGCATACATTTGTGTTCTGCTTGCATTCTATCTAATAAATCTTTAAACTTTTCTCTGCCAGAGTAACCATGTGTATATATCATAAAGTATTTTCTCTAACCTTTTCTATATGTTCATTATCAAATTGGAGCATGGTTTCCCTTGTAATAAAACTCTTTTTGTCCAAATTCATTAAATTGGTAAATTTCTCCTACAGTTGAATTCCTCCAAACCCAATGAAGCTCTGTGTCTTGCTCAAGGCTTTCCCATAATTATTAAATTTTCATTCCTATAGGCATTCTTCCTAGCATGAATTTTCTGATGTCTACTGAGGTTTGGCTTCTGATAGAAAGCTTTGCCACATTCATTACAACCATAGGGTTTTTCTCCTGTGTGAGTCCTCCAGTGTTTATTGAGGCATGACTTCTGGCTGAAACATTTTCCACATTCTCTGCAACGATAGGGTCTTTCCCCTGTGTGCATTTTTCGATGTACATTGAGATATGATTTCTCACCAAATGACTTGCCACATTCACTGCACACAAAGGGTCTCTCTCCTGTATGTGTTCTCTGATGTTCTGTGCGATGTGACTTCTGGGTAAAGGCTTTACCACAAAAAAAGCATTCAAAGGGTCTTACCCCAGTGTGAATTCTCTGATGCTTAATAAGTGTTGACTTATGTGAAAAGGCTTTCCCACAGTCAGTGCATCCATAAGGCTTCTCCCCCGTGTGACTTCTCTGATGCCTAATGAATTCAGACTTGTAGCAGAAGGCTTTCCCACACTCACTGCAGACATGGGGTTTCTCTGTAGGTGGAACCCTCTTTGGTCTGTACATAAGAGAATTGGTTGTTGCTGGTTTATACATAACTGCTGGATTACAGCTGAGAGCTTTCTCACACAGACGGCAACCCCAGGGCTTTTCTCCATTAGATCTTCTATCATGGTCTGTACACTGTACCAATTTCTCATATCCATAACATCCATCTTGCTTTTTTGCATAGTTTTTCTTACAACAAATCAAGTCTAAATTATGGTTCAAACTCTTTCCACAAGAATCCCAGTTATTAGGGTTTTGAATTGAAGAAAAAAGATCAGTGCTCAAAAGTGGTATTTTCTCAAACTTATTATTACATTCATGGGGTTTTCCTGTGGGCAGTGTTTTCTTGCTGATGAATGCACCTTGCCCCAAAAGCACATCTTGCCGTCTATTCCTCTGGATATTAACTGACCAGAAGTCTTCTGTAGAAAGTACAAGTGAATCATCCCTTATAAATGTCTGTACTTATTATGATCTGGAATAAAACTTTAGAAATGCCCTCAAAATTTAAAGGATTCACAGTACTTGAAGAGAGAGAATGTATGATAACTGAAGAACACAATACAAGGGAGAAGAGTTCTAGGAGTGGTGAAGATTGGGAACACTAGCACAAATAGAGGGGAGCACATGCAGAGAAATAATTCCAAAGAAGGTGGGATGATGCACAGCAGGGGTTGGCAATGAGGGCTTTTGTTTTGTTTTGCTTGTTTGTTTTCTGCTGTACTGGGGATTAAACCTGTTACACTCTACCACTGAGCTATATCCTCATCCCTTTTTGTCTTTTACTTTGTTGAGACAATGTCTCCATAAGTTGCCCAGGCTGGCCTTGACCTTGTAATTCTCCTGCCTCAGCCTCCTGAGTAGCTGTGTTATAAATATATTGGTGGCAATCTTGTTCTTTAAGAGCCAGACAGTGAACATTTTAGGCTTTGTGGACCATAGGGTCTTTGTCACAATTAGTCAATTCTCCCATTGTAGCAGAAAAATATAAACAATATGTAAACATATGACTCTGTCTGTGTTTCAATAAAACTTTATTCACAAAAATAGATGGCTGATCTGTAGGCCATGGTTTTCTGAACCCTGCTATAGAAATACAGTTAAATGTTGTACAGAACCTTGCCATTCAACACAAGGGTCTTTAAGGGGCACCTTTGGCCTTATTTGGGAGCTTGCTAGATATGCCTATCTCAGACTTTACCCCAAATCTGCCGAATCAGAATTTATTATTATTTTTAAAATTTTTTTTAGTTGTAGATGGACATGATACCTTTATTTATTTTTATGTGGTACTGAGGATCAAACCCAGGGCTTCACATATGCAAGGTGAGCACTCTACCACAACCCTAGTCCTAGAATTTATTTTAGCAAAATGCCTAAACGATTAGCATGTCAGAGTCTGACAAACATGGATACAGAAGTTATCAGAGTTTATCCTGACAGGCTAGCTAACTATAAATAGCAAAGTGCACTAAGGATACTGTATTTTAGTAATCTGTTTCTTTCCTAATCTTATGAATTTTATTTTTATGTGTAAAAAATGGGTATTCAGCACTGCTTAAGAAGTGCATGGCACAAAAGCAATTAAGAACCCCTGACTTAAAGGCACACAGGCATGAGATAAACTGGACGTGATTTTAGGAGATGTCAGTGAAAAGTGGGGAGAAAGCCATTTCTATAGAAAGAAAAAAAAACAGTGTATGTGGGAAGAACAATCAGAGTGGTAGAAGAGGGAGACTCTAAATGGACACACACAGGCAACGGTCTGGGATGAAATACAAGGTGAAGCTGAGTGCTGCGGTGCACGCCTATAATCCCAGCTCCTTGGAAGACTGAGGCAGGATTTCAAGCTTGAGGTCAGTCTAGGCAATCTGGCAAGACTCTATCTTTATAAAAATTTTTGGTTAAGTACCCCTGGATTCAATCTCTAGTATATATATTAAAACACACACACATACACAAAAGGAGGAAGAGGAGGAGAAGAATGAGGAGGAGGAGGAGGAGGAGGAGGAGGAGGGAGGAAAGCAAGCAAGGCGTGAGGAACAGCAAGGACAAATAATGATGACCTTAGTTTTTTACATACAAAGAACAGGGTAAGTGGGCACTCCTGTGGAAATGATCTACAGACTGGTAAAATGGGAGCTGGATGGCACAAGGGTACAAAAGGCAAAGGAACCAGTTATGAGCATCCTGTGGTCTCAGAATGGATGAGTTCTTTAAAGTGACATGACTAGGAAGAGAACGAACTTATGAAAACCAGGAAAGGCAGCCCCTTGGAAGAAGGCTGGATGTAGAGAATACAGAACACTTAGAAAGCAAAGCTGATAAGGTATATTTTTTGTGGGATTTGCAGTTATAAAATTCTCAAAAGAGGGAGAAGAAGAGTTGATAGCCAGGTCATCTTGGTTTCAGGAAGATGAATGGGCAGTTCAATGAAGCAGAAATACACCCCAGAGGATACCAAGTGTAGAGGTCAGGAGTAGTGGTTCTAGAACCTGATGACCTGGATTCCAATTCTTGTTCTGTCCCTTACTTATATGTTCTCTTATTGTTCCTTATTTGTAAATGGGGTAATAAAGTAACCTGGGTTCACAGGTGTTGTAAGGGTTCAATCAGTCAATCCATGTGAAGTGCTCAGAGCAGACCACAGCACATGGAGAACACAGGCTGCCACCCAATAATTCTAAGGCTGTGCTGCTACTGCAACCCTGCAACCCGGATGGGAGTAGTTAGAAAATGTTTTGATGAGAAATATTAAAATTATTAATTTTTTAGTTTATATAATATTTAATTCAATTGTGTAGTTAACGACAGCAAAATATAAGTGGCATAAAGAGATCTAGGAACAGAACAGAGGTCCCATTCAGGGCCTATTCAGGGATTGTCTCTTGCAAAACCCATACTTATTTGTTTTTTGATTTTTTTTTCTTTTCTTTTCTTTTTTTTTTTTTTGGTACTGGGGATGGAACCCAGCAGCTTTGCCGCTGCATTACATCCCGAGTCATTTTTATTTATTTATTTTTAGGGCCTCACTAAGTTGCTAAGGCTGGCCTCGATCTTGCTATCCTCTTGCCTCAGCCTCCCAAGTTGCTGGGAATACAGGCTGTGTACCCCTGTGCTGGGCTAACCTCCCCTACTCTTGTGGAGAAGCAGTACTTCAGAGGCATCCCTAAAAGTGGGTCACCAAGGGGCTGGGTCTGTAGCTCAGCAGCAGAGTGCTTGCCTAGCATGCGTAAGGCACTGGGTTCGATCCTCAGCACCATGTAAAAAATAAACATATAAAATAAAGGCATTGTGTTCATCTACAACTATAAACAATTAAAAAAAAAGTGGGTCACCAGGGCTGGGATTATGGCTCAGTAGTAAAGTGCTTGCCTAGCACATGTGAGGCACTGGGTTCAATCCACATAAAAAAACTAAATAAACAAAGTTACTGTTTCCATCTACAACTAAAAAAAAAAAAAAAAAAAAAAAAAAGAAAGAAAGAAAAAAGAAAAAAATGGGTCACCAACCCTCAATGTACCATGGGTATTGTTGGTATATTTTACATTTAGAAAATTCTGAGGGTTAATTGTGAGTGGTTAAAATGGGCCCAGTTTGCTGGGTGTGTTAGTGTACTCCTGTAATCCCAGTGACTCAGGAGGCTGAAGCAGGAGGATTGAAAGTTTGAGACCTGCCTTAGCTTTAGCAAGGCCCTAAGGACTTAGCAAGACCCTGTCTCAAAATAAAACAAACAAAAAAGGAATTAGACATGTGGTTGAGTGGTTAAGTGCCCCTGGGTTCAATAACCAGTACCAAAAAAAAAAAAAAGGACAGGGCCCAGCTTATCCCATGTGGAGTTCCCTGCTTCCTCCTCTGCAATCCCATACTCTTCCATCTATAGGAGTAGTTCAAGGAGTAAGGAAATGAGGGGTAATAGACTGTGGATACAGCAGGCAGATCCAAGGCATTTCATTGAGAAAGTGTTAGAACAGAGAGCAGGAATGCAAGAATCATAGAATTATTTGTAAGAATGCCAGAATGTTCATGACACATGAGGGGTACATGACCTCAAGAGATAGACCAAGGATTCTGGATGAAGGGAGACGGACCAAGCACATAAGGGCAGAGCTGAGATTTAAAGTAGAGGCAGGAGGAACACACCCAGATATAATGTGGGGACACATGGAGGTCAAAGTGTCATCGAGAAGGTTGAAGTGATAAGAAAAATGTCAGGCAATACCCTAAACAAAACTTTAAAGGTGCCGGCTTCCCATGGTACCCCTTCTGCTAGAGTTATCACACTTACCCTGACAATGGCAGCCCGGGCACACTGCCTCACAAATCCATGGTGCTTCTTCCTGCTCCAGCCTGAGGATCACATCTGGTTTGGTGCCTTCGTAACCTGTTCCAGGAAGATAACTCAGGCTTTGGGCTGAGCTCCTTGGTCTTCAGAGTCCCTCAAGCAGCTTTGAATGCTGCATAACAAATGCTCTTGGGAGGGAACTGTATACTCATCCAGAATCAATGGAATTATTAATCCAGGATGATCAAAACTCAGGCCAAACCCACTGAGGCAACACAGCACAAGGGTTAGAAATGCATTCTGTAGCCAAGCTGCTGGGATCAAATTCTGGCTCCACTGTGTTCCTGAGGGGTGACTCTGGGCAAATCAGTGCACTTCTCTGTGCCTCGGTTTCCATTTATGCAAAATAATGGTACTTAAAAGTACCTACACCTCATAAAGTTTTTAAAAAAGGTTTATTTCCAATCTTTTCTTGCTCTCTGACTTTAGGCTACAGTGTGATGGGTACAGCTAACATTTTTTAAAAATCCAACATTCTGGCTTTCAATGCCACTGTACTATGTAGATAAAGAAATACTGTGGAAAAGTTAAAATATAATGTTTAAGAAGCTGACTAAATCTATATGCTTTTAAAATGCTAGTATTTGAGTATTTTCTGTAGGGATAGTTCCACTGAAGTTATTTTCAGAACTGTCCTCTGGTATTGACTACTAGAAGGTCAAGAAGCACTTCTACTGTAGTTACAAAATGGTATCCTGCCAGGTCTGGTGGCACATGCCTATAATCCCAGCAACTCAGGAGGCTGAGGCAGGAGGTCAGCCTTGGTAACTGAGCAAGTCATGTATACTCTGAATTGTATAATGAAGCTGTTCTTACCCACTGAGACCAGGTTACTGTAGGTCTCCAGCATTACATCCCGATATAGGGCCCTCTGAGCAGGATTCAGCCGGCGCCACTCCTCTTGGGTAAAGCCCACAACCACATCTTTGAATGACACAGGTCTCTGCTGAAGCTGAAATGACAGTAAGTTATGTGGAAAACTGTTGGTGGCGGTGGATGGTATTGACTTATACTTCTCACAGGTCACAGCTTATCAAGGCCATCTACCTAGGATGTCCTTTACATTCCTACCTTTGTGCTATATTTGGTGGCAAAGATAAAAATCATGTTGGAAGCCACCCGCCCATTGTCATTCATACTTTGAGTCAACAACCCACATGTGTGGCCTAGTGCTGGCTGGTGGGAACACAGTGATGGATGATTCCTGACCTCATGGGGCTACTATCTGGCATAGGGAGAACAATCTGTAGAATCATCAGCATGGAAGTGTCATGACAGCTGTAATGGCAGGACACCTATGCTATAGCATGCAGAGAAGGAACTTTTCCGGGTCTGATTAGGCTTCAAAGCTCAGGGAGCTGTGTGAACAAAGGCACGGAGGCAAAACAGTGATTTTAAAGGTGGCAAGTTACTCAGAGATACGGGCAAAGTACACAAAGTACACAAAGGCCTTTGAGTGATGAGATGATGGATAAATGTGTGCACAAAGCACATCTGGGAGGCCATGGATGAGTGACATGGTGTGATATAACTCTAAGCAGACTGGAAAGTTAAGGTGCATATTATATTCCTAGAGTAACCACTAGAATCATAATGCAAACAGGTATAGCTGAAATAAAGTGGAGTTCTAAAAGATGTTTAATGAGTCCATACAAACACACACAAAAAAAAAAAAAAAAAAAAAGAAAAGAAAAAAGAGAGAGAGGAAGAAGAATTAGAAGAAGAGGAGGAGGAGGGGAAATAGAAATAGAAGATGTACAACCCTATAATCCCAGTGACTCAGGAAGCTGAGGCAGGATAATCGCAAGTTCGAAGCCAGCATCAGCAATTTAGCCAGACCATGTCTCAAAAAATAAAATGGGGGTGGGTTAGGGTTGTAGCTCAGTGGTAGAGCACTTGCCTAGCATGCATGAGGCACTGAGTTTGATCCCCAGCACCACATAAAAATAAAACAAATGAAATAAAGGTATTTAAAAAAGAGTATTTAAAAAAACTAAAATGGACTGGGAATGTGGTTCAATGGCTAAGCACCCCTAGGTTCAATCCCAAGTATCACAAAAAAAAAAGTAGGTAGGAAGATTATGTTCTGGGGTACTACTGCATTAGCAGAGTAACTATGTTAATAAAAATGTACAGTATAGTCAAAACAGCTAGAAGAAGGTTTTTGAACACTTTAACCACCAAAAAATGATAAACATATGAGGCAATGTGTACTTTGCTCTTCCTGAGTCAACTTTGTTTTAAGAGAGTTGGTCTCTTGTTGCTCATTTTAGGTGGACATCTAACATTATGTATGTGGATTACAAATGACAGGGATTTAGAACTACCTATGACTCTGACAACAATAGCAACACTGTCATATCATTGGGGAGCAAAGGACTCCAGAGTTTTTGCATGGGAAACACTAATGAACCTCTACATTAAACTTATTTATGCATTTATTATTGGTAAGAACTCTACCATATTACTGCTTCTCATACCTTGGGTGCAAGGATCACCCAGAGCCATTTAAAAACAGATTCCCAGGATCACCCACAGAAAACCCTCTCCAGGAAGTCTGGGGTGAGGCCTGCCATTCTGCATTTCTAACAGCCTTCCAAGGAGATACACCCTGGCCACTCTATAAGCAGCAGTATTGTTCTGCCTCAGCTTCTCAGGAAAATGTCTTCATAAAGAAGTGCCTTGAAAAGCTAGCTTTCCCCTAGAGATATACATGTGCTTTTTCCTCAGGAGTAATGCAAACCAAGGGCTAATTTGTCTTTGCCTTTTTGTTGAACTCCAAGGAAGATCACAGTTACTGACCTCTTCTTGGATTCTTTACTTTGTACATCTGTATTCCAAACAAGAAATGTTCCTTGCATTGGTGCTCATAATATCAAACTTGAAAACTACCTGAATGTCCATTAAACGGGAGACTAGCTAAGTCAGTCATACCCCATGTATTCTCTATGAAGCATTATATACTTGGTTAAAAAAAAAGTTGTTCTAAGTATTAATACTATGGGTATAGCAGTATGTTTAAGTGTCTTTCTATCATGTTTACGTGTAGAAAGGGGGCTGTGATATTTCACCCAAATCCTCCTGAAAGACTGGATGCTACAGGCTCGAAACCTTTCTGAGATTTATCTTTGGCCAGTGGGAACTTCCTACCACAGTTCAGGTATATATCCCAGCTCTACAGTTTCTTTTTGTTTGTTTGGTAGTACTGGGGATTGAACCCAGGACCTTGAGCATGTCAGACAAGTGCTCTACTACCGAACTACATCCCCAGACCTTTCTTTTTTATTTTATTTTATTTTTTAATTTTTTAGACAGGGTCTTGCTCAGTTGTAGTACCACCTCTACTGGTACTACAGGTGTACTACCATGCCCAGCTACCACCATGTTGTAAGATCAGCTCAGTCCTCTGTTTAGAACTCCCTCTGCCTGATCCTGCTTTCTTCACTGCCTCAGGGGAATTCCAAGATCCCCCTCAATAAACCCTCTGTGTTAAAATATCCATCTCCAAATCTGTTTTCCTGAGAATCATCCCATGACAAAGTGTCTATGCTTATAATGGGTACATTGTTTTCTATAACACTTTCCCCAAGAAGGGAAATTTGGCCACTTATTGTCACACTCACCTGGTACTCAATCATTTTCTGCTGTTCTTGGAAAAAGAGTGGAGACCTGTGAAGGTAGAGACGGGGAGGAAGAGGATGGAGGAAGAACAGAAAACAGCTGTGAGGATCGGATCTGTCTTGGAACTTGCAAATTCCCTATGTAAATCTTCTGTGTTTTAAATCACTGTGGTAAAAAAATAAAATGGCTACCATTCAAGTCAGAATGTGAACACATAAAACAGACCTTTTAAGGAGGAAAAGCTTCTACTAAAAAATAAGTAGAAGTTTTTTTTAAAAAAAAAACCCTTAAAAATTAAATAATTAGATCTAAATGTATTCTGAACAAGGGATAACTTATAAAAATATCAAAAAGAACTCTGCCATGTGACCAGCGTGAGCTTCATAAAAGAAGGTTCGATGCATAAGAAATTGCTAGTGAGTTTTAAATTAAAGAGTCAGACCCTCATTACCTTTAACACAGCTCGGCTTCTCCTAGCTCCCGCCACCAGCCACCTAATGCAGTGGTGAGGTTTACAGAAGAGACTAGCGAGAGAGGGAGCACATGCCAGGGAGTGAGCTTTTATTGGGGAACTAAAAATTCAAGGGAAAATCCCATCCAATGAAGGTTAAGGGGGGCAGCATCCCAAGGTCAGGGCAGGCCATTGGGTCTTCAGGTCAGTGCAGGCATACCTCTGCACGGACAAGTCCTCGGACCTGGGAAAGGTGTGGGGTGGCTTTAACATGTCTAAGCACCTCTCACCCAGCCAGGGAGGTAACTCAAATCACGTGCGAGGATGGCCTCCCACAAAGAACTCAAAGAAAAACAAACTAACTGTAAACAGTAAAATATACTCAAAATATGGTCCTAAATAATTAATGGAAGCTACACCTTGTTATTCATTTAGTAGATTATTAAATGTGGTCGTAAAAATAATTTTAAGGGGCTGGGGTTGTGGCTCAGTGTTAGAGCACTTGCCTAGTATGAGTGAGGCACTGGGTTTAATCCTCAGCACCACATAAAAATAAAAAATAAAGGTTATTTTGTCCACCTACAACTAAAAATCAAAAATTTTTTTACTTTATTTTCAGTGCTGGGGATTGAACCCAGGGCTCTGTGCATGCAAGGCAAGCACTCTACCAACTGAGCTGTATCCCCAGCCCCAAAAAACCAAATATTTTTAAAATATAGTTTAAAAAATTAATTTTCAGGGGCTGGGTTTGTGGCTCAGTGGTAGAGCGCTCGCCTTCCACGTGTAAGGCCCTGGGTTCGATCCTCAGAACCACATAAAAATAAATAAATAAAATAAACATATTATGTCCAACTAAAAAAATATATCAAAAAATAATAGGGGCTAGGGTTGTGGCTCAGTTGTAGAGCACTTGCCTAGCATGCACAAGGCACTGGGTTCAATCCTCAGCACCACATAAATGTAAAATAAAGATATTGTGTCCACCTAAAACTAAAAAATAAATATTTAAAATTATTATTATTATTATTATTATTATTATTATTATTATTATTTTCAAAGCCAGGTGCAGTGGCATACATCTATAGTCCCAGCTACTCAGGGGACTGACACAGGAGGATCACTTGAGTCCAGGAATAAAAGTCCAGCCTGGGCAATATAGTAAGACCCCTAACCAGAAAACAAAAATAAAAACAAAAAACAATTTTAAACATAAAACAACTATGTTGTTTTTAATCCAGATGTATAAGAAATACTATGACTTGACAAATTTTAAAAGAAAATGGCAAATTATAGTTTAAGAGAATAAACAAATATTTTCCGATGAACCTGAATGTTTAATTTTAGAACTGTGCTAAAACCACCAATGTAATAAGGTCTAAGTTTTCAAATTAGGTTTTTGTGGCCATTCTCACTGAAATGATCTGGGATAATGTCACCTCAAGTAGAAAAGCCTAATGTTCCCAGCTAGTATCCAAATTATGACCTCTACTACTAATTTTCAACAAATAGAAATGGAGCTCCTTAGAAAATGGCTGATTACACATCTGGAACAAAGAATACAAGATATACCTCCACAATTTTGAGCATCAAAAAGCAAGGATACTACCTCAGTGGGTGGGTCATGGCAAGGGACACAGGAGCTAGCCATAAGAGACTCCAGCCATACAAGAATGAGTGTTAAGACTGGTCATATCTACTGAAGCTAAACATATGAATATCTTATGGTCTGGTGCTTTCATATGAATGCACATGTCACAGAATTTTAGCCTGTAAAAACTATGAATTTGTAGTGATATTTAAAAATAACAACATTAAATCACAATATTTTTTTTTAAAAAAAAAGCCCTGGGATTGATCACTACACAAAAGGAAGGTGGGGAGGGATAGAAGAAAGAAGAGAGACTAAAGTGTCAATTAAAGGCAGCATGTGATCCTGATTGGATCCTGGAACAAAAAAAGAAAAGTAGCTATAAAACGACATTATTAGCTGACATGTGAATATAGACTGTCTTACACAACAGCCTTAAATCAATGTTAACTGCCTGGTTCTGAAAACTGCTGGCTATGTGAATATTCTCATTCTTAGGAAATACACACTAAGGTATTTATGGGTAAAGGAGCATCATGTCTACAACTTAACTAAAATAGTTGAGGTAAAAAAGGATAAGAATTATATATACATATACTCACACACACACATCAAAAAACAGTCACATGGGCTGAGGTTGTGGCTCAGTGATCGAGCGCTTGCCTCATACACGTGAGGCACTGAGTTCAATCCTCAGCACCGCATAAAAATAAAATAAATGTATTGTGTTCACCTACAACTAAAACAATATTAAAGAAAACACAGTCACATATCACAGAGAGCATATGACACACATCTCTCTCTCTCTCTCTCTCTCTCTCTCTCACACACACACACACACACACACACACACACAAGCATACACATAGCTTTATCTAGATGAATCTATATGAAGGATACGTATGAGCCCTATACATAAAAGATACATAAGTAATATTCTTTAAAGTTTTCCAAATAAAATTAAAATTTCCAAATAAAAATAATTTTTTAAAAAATTACAGACAGTAGGTCCACAGATCCTGCTACTACCATCATTCTGAGGTTTCAGGGATTTTTCTGCCACTGGTTCAAGACAGAATTAATTCCCCATACTCCCTGAGGCCAAGTGAAGTGGCACAAATGACAAGTGGCCACATACCATCCCCTACGATGATAGAATGAAAAGCTAGACAGATGTGCCTCTGAAAGAACACGCCTATCACATCTACAATGTGACCATGGCCTTCTCTGACTCTCCCTCACTCTTAGTCTCCCTGGATCTTGGGGTCAACTCTTCTCCCATAATTTAGCCACAGAGGTTCCATGGAAGAAGGAAAAGAATAACATCCTTACGTTGGTTCTTGCTTCTAGCTCAGGGATGATGCTGTTTCCTTATACCTGGCAGACTTTGCTCTGGCAAGAAGTCTGGGATTGCTGCGTGTGATGGCACACATCTGTAATTCCAGTGGCTTGGGAGGATAAGGCAAGTTCAAAGCCAGTTTTTGCTAAGCAACTCAGCAAGACCCTGTCTCTAAATAAAATATGAAAATGGACTGGGAATGTGGCTCAGTGGTTAAGTGCTCATGGGTTAAATCCCAAGTACAAAAAATAAATAAAGAAAGAAGTCAGCCAATCCCAGTTGCTTGGGAGACTGAGACAGGAGTATTGCAAGTTCAAAGCCAACCTCAGCAAGGTGAGGCACTAAGCAACTCAGTGAGATCCTGTCTCTAAATAAAATACAAAATAGGGTTTGGGATGTGGCTCAGTGGTTCAGTGCCCCTGAGTTCAATCCCTGGTACCCACACACACACACCAAAAAAAAAAAAAAAAAAAAATGTCTTGGACCTTGTTGACCCCTTCATAAGAGGATTTTTGTTCCAAATTTCCTGTTCCTAGACCAGATGGGATCTTTTACTTGGCCTGCCAACCCCTGACAGTTTCATCTCACAGCATTCACTCACCCTTAGCTGCAGACACTGGCGGGGTCTTCTGCAGAGGTGGACGAATTTCTGCTGGATAGCCCTACTGTCCAGCAAGATGGCAGGATCCAAACATCTGCAGGGCACCTGGGAACCTGAAAATAAGCCGATCCCTTGGTGAGTATCAGCCAAGTCTCCCTCCCCAAATATTCCCTGGGCCTCAAGGGGAAAGCCTGCAGAGACCTGTGGAGAACACAACTGACAATAAGAAAGATGGCTTGAGTATGTCTGAAGCATTGGCAAGACCACTCCCATCTCAGGCTCAAGGGTATAAAAATATAAATTCCTTTGCGAAGAGGCTGTACAGAGGGCCCTAGGAAGTTGTTCTACCATGCTCAGCCACACAGGTACTCAACTATCACTAGCTTCAGAGGCTGCTGAAGCCATGGTCCCTGGGGGCTGGGCTACTACTAGAGATGGTGGCAGACCTTGGTGCCAACCATGTGGTGCTGGTTCTGCAGCAATGCAGAATGCTGGAGTGTTAGGAGGCCAGGCAGGCTGTAGCAGGCTTGAAGTCCCTGTAGGCAGCCCCTGTAGAGATGTGAGAAGGAAGCCAAAGTTGCAGTAGAGACCCCCCCAAGATTAAGAAATGCCAGACATTCCAAATGTGGAATGTCTACTGAGGAAAGCTGCAGGAACCAAGCAGAAACAAGCCAAGAGAGAGGCCAAGTGGACTGCAGCTAGAAAAGCCATAGGGTGGAGCTACACAAGCCCTTTGGACAGAGAACATCACCATGCTACGTGCTCCAGATGCCAGACATGAACCACAGGACTTGTTTGCCCAACTGAATTTTGGTCTTGCTTTCGTCCCATCCCTTCTTCTATGCCCCTATTTCTCCCGTGTGGAATGGAGCTGTTTACTCTCTACCTTTATATATTGGATATTTGTAACTTGCTTTTACAGGGGTTCATGCTGAAAGTTTGCCTTGAGTCTCAGAGGAGACTTTGGACTTGGACTTTTTGGGCAATCTTGGAGCTGTTGATACTATGGGGATTCTTGGAAATGGACTAAATGTATTTTGCCTTGTGAGATAGGCATGAGCTTTTGGGCGCCACAGCTGGAATGTTATGGTTTAGATATGAGTTGACCCCCCAAAGCTCATGTGAGACAACGCAAGAAGGCTTAGAGGTGAAATGATTGGGTTATCAGAGCCGTCACCCAATCAGTGCATTAATCCTTTGGTAGGGATTAGCTGAATGGTGACTAAAAGCAGGTAGAGTGTGGCTAGAGGAGGCCAGGTCATTGGGAGGTAGGTGTGCCTCTGGGGTTTATATTTTGTCACGGTGAGGACAGCTCTCTCTCTGCTTCCTGATGCCATGTTCCCATCTGTTTTCCTCCACCACATTATCCAGCCATGATGTTCTACCTCACCTCTGGCTCCAAAGAATGGAGTCAGCTGTCTATGGACTAAACCTCTGAAACTGTGAGTCCTAAAATAAAGTTTTACTCTCTTAAAAAAAGAAAAAAGAAGAATATAGAACCAGGCATGGTAGCACATGCCTATAATCCCAGTAACTCCAAAGGCTGAGGCAAGAGGATCGAAAGTTTGAGGCCATCTCAGCAATTTAACAAGGTCCTGAGCAACTTAATGAGACCTTGACTCAAAATAAAAAACTAAGAGGGCTGGGCATGTAACTCAGCAGTTAAGAACTTCTTTTTGAAATCAAGAAATCCCCGGTTTCAAAAAGTGAGCAAAAAAGAACATAATAGATTGTTTATGAGAGGCAAGTGAACAATGTATGAGAAAAATGTCTTTTTTTTTTCTCATTGTAAGTCAAAGAAGGGAAAAATAAGAAATAAGTGATGAGGAAACTGAGACACAGAGTGACTAAGTAGCTCATGCAGTGTCACACACCAATAAATACTAGAGATTGCATTTGAACCCAGGCTCTCTGGCGCCTGACAGCCTGTTTCTGTTTCTACACATAAAGAAATAGGCCCCCTAACTCCAGCATTCTGCATTGCTGCAGAACCAGCACCACATGGTTGGCACCAAGGTCTGCCACCATCTCTAGTAGTAGCCCAGCCCCCAGGGACCATGGCTTCAGCAGCCTCTGAAGCTAGTGATAGTTGAGTACCTGTGTGGCTGAGCATGGTAGAACAACTTCCTAGGGCCCTCTGTACAGCCTTTTCGCAAAGGAATTTATATTTTTACACCCTTGAGCCTGAGATGGGAGTGGTCTTGCCCATGCTTCAGACATACTCAAGCCATCTTTCTTATTGTCTCTGGGCAGTCTTTAGTGTTTCTTTAGTAGCTATAATACATTTAACAACCACATTCCTTAGCTCCAGTTTTGCTGACACTTTTCTGCCCAAATTCAGGTTTTAAAAATCTTTCTTGCTTTGCTTTCTGCTCCTGACTAACACAATTAACTTGGCTTTATAAAAGCCACCTAATCGATTAGTATAAGGGAAAAGAATGAAGGTACAAGGAACTTCATCTTAGTTTTACTTGTAAAAATAAAATTTTGGAAGCAATAAAAATGTCCTAGCAATTGAAGAATGAGCTGACTGATAATGATAAACCACAGGATGGAACGGGCATTAGAAATAATAATTGAAGGCTGGGGATAGAGCTCAGTGGTAGCATGCTTGCTTAGATGTGCAAAGCCCTGAGATGCAATACCTAGCACTCAAACGTAAAATCTGGGTGTGGTAGTAAATACCTATAGTCCCAGCTCCTCAGAAGGCTCAAGTAGGAGAACCACTTAAACCCTAGAGTTTGAGACCAGCCTGGGAAACAAATCAAGATTTTGTCTCAAAACAAAACAAGGGCTGGGAATGTGGCTCCAGTGGTAGTGCGCTTGCCTGGCATGCACAAGGCACTGGGTTCGAGCCTCAGCACCACATAAAAATAAAATAAAGATATTGTGCCCACCTAAAACTAAAAAATAAATTTTAAAAAAACTAAGAAAGAAAAAAAGAAATAAATAAAAATGGAGAAGTATGAAGGTACAAGGAACTACTCATTGACTTGGAAGAGCATTTGTGATATACACTGATGTATAAATTATAACTGTGTGAAAGCAAGATTTTTTAAAAAAATTATGTAAGTCTAAATCTATGAAGATATGGATTGCTGTTTTTTTTCTGAGTGAAGGAATTGAAAGGAATTTTCCTTTTTGATGCTTTATTTTTTGACTTTATCAATATCCTCATGTTTATATATTTATTTGAATATATACTAATATCAATAGCAATAATAGTAAAAATCATGATAAATCAAAATAAGCAGTTTCACAGAGGAATGCAACTGTTCTTAGGAAAGAACAAATAAAACTATGATGCATTGAATAAAACATTATTGAAACTTAGAAGGTAGAAATAGGAAAAAATAAACTGGGCTTGTATTTATTAGGCCCTGACCTCAAATAAGGCACTAAGTTACTTCCACATACTGACTCATTCAATCCTCACACTCTCCTCTACTCCATTTACAGACAGGACATAGTGCCCTGCAGAGGTGAAGTAATTAGGCAGCACTGAGATGCAGATCATGTGCTTTTAGTTTCTCGGTTTTGCTGTCTCTCCAAGTGAAGATAGGTTTCTCTTCTTCTTCTTCTTTTCTTATTTTTAGTTGCTGATGGACATAACACTTTTTTAATTTATTTGTTATGTGGTAATGAGAGTCGAACCCAGTGCCTAACATGCTAGACAAGCACTCTACAGCTGAGCCACAACCCCAGGCCCTAGGTTTCTCTTCTTCTTCCTTCTTCTTCTTTTAATATTTTAGTTGTAGATGGACACAATACCTTTATTTTATTTGTTTATTTTTATGTAGTGAGAGGGATCAAACCCAGTGCCTTGCACATGCTAGGCAAGCGCTCTACCACTGAGCCACAACCCCAGCCCTAATAGTTTATTTTGAGACAGGGTCTCACTAAGTTGCCAAAGTTGGGTTTGAACTTGCCCAGCCTCCTGAGTACCTAGGATTATAGGCATGTGCCACCTGGCTACATCTCCTATTTTATTGCAAAAAGGACATATTACTATATTCATACAAATAAATGCAGAGAAGATAAAGGATAATAAATGTAGAAGGAATTATGTAACTACAAAATCACCATTTGGCAACCATAATAATAGTAATTAATTCATTCCAGCATCATTATGGATTCTTGCCTAACACTAGTGGAAGAAACTTTGAGCTTATTTACATGGTCTCAAATGATCTCTCCACAAGTTAGTTATTAATATAATTTTACAGTGGAGAAGTCTGATGGACATAACCTTAACCAGGTGATTAAAGTTAACATCACCATTAATGTGACAAACCGACGATATCGTGTACTTGATGGAGCACATTGAAAAGGATATAACGTTACTTTTGTGTTATTCTTGTCAGAGATGTACAACATGACTCTCAATAAGAGGAAAATCAGAAAAATTCAAATTGAGGTACATTCTATAAAAATAACTGATCTCTACTCCTTATAAATGTTATGGTCAAAAATGATAAGATATAATCATGAGGGGCTAAGGATGTGGCTCAAGCAATAGCTTGATATGTACAATTATAATGTGTCAATTTAAAATGTTAATATTTAAATTTTAACATTTATGCTTTCAACAATTTTATTGTGATCGTGTAAGAAAATGTCCTTGTATTTTTAAATTTCTACATGGACACAATGCCTTTACTTTATTTGTTTTTATGTGGTGCTGAGAATGGAACCCAGTGCCTCACTGGTAGGCAAGCTCTCTACCACTGAGCCACAGCCCCAGCCCTGTCCTTGTATTTAAGGAGCCATAAGGGTAACGGATCATGTCTACAAATTACTATCACATGTGTCATTAAACAAATGTGCACATATATACAGAGAAAAAGAAATTACTTGCACACATTGCAAAATGTTAACAGAATCAAAATGAAAGATATAACAGCAATTTTTGTTCTATTTTGTAACTTTTCTAAGTCTGAAATTATTTTAAAACAGAAGTAAACAAAACAAAAAAACCCTTGTTTGTAGAAAATGAACAAGACGGAAGGGAAGACCTGTGAGTTGAAGGAAGAGGTTCACTTTTTCTCAGATATATCAGTTGAATGTGAGAGACAGAAGCTTGTTCTCTGCCTCAAAGTAAATGTACCATCTTCCTGGATCCCTGCACAACAGTCTCCCCAAACATGCAGCATTTTTTGAGCCCTTATGCCTTGGACCCAGGCCAGAAACCCCTTTGAGATCTGTTTTCCATTTGCTTTGCTCAGGTCTCTGCATAGAATGGTCAGTCCCTAAGAGATAAAGGATTTTGAAATTCCAGACTATCTGTTGAGAAGAGGCTTCCCTCACTTGTCAATTTGTTGAACTTGCTAACTTCACTGATAGGATCTTGGCCCGCAAATCCACCCCAAACTCTAAGGGTCCACTTCATTGTGCAAGTTTTTGGCTTGTGGAGAGAATAACCTAAAATAGGCAATCTTAGGGGCTAAGGTAGAGCGCTCGTCAAGCACATGCAAGGCACTGAGTTCGATCCTCAGCACCACATAAAAATAAATAAATAAAATGAAAGTATTGTGTCCAACGACAGTTTATACACACACACACACACACACACACAGATATATATATATATATATATATATATATATTTTTTTTTTTTTTTTTTTTTTTTTTTTTTTAAGAAAAACAGGCAATCTTACGTGGCCAAGCCAGGATCTCAGGTTAGAATTTTATCCTGGTGTTCGGCTTCAGATTATATGATTCAATTTGATTCATATCACATTCAAATTATATGAATATATGATTTAATTCAAATTCAAAAATAGGCAAAAATAATCTATCAATCCCCTTATGAGGAAATATAGGTAATATACCCTAATAGATACAACCAAAGGAAATGAAATCACTATGTTGAACAGACAACTATACTTCCATGTTTATTGTAGCACTACTCACAATAGCCAATATTTAGAATAAACCTAAATGTCCAACAGATGAATGCATAAAGAAAATGTGGTACTTATATACACAATGGAATACTATTTATCACAACAAAAGGATCAAATCCTGTCAGCTGTGATAACATGGATGGACCTGGAGCATATTATGTTAAGCAAAATAAGCCAGATACAGAAAGACAAATACTACATGATTTCACTCATATGAGGAATGTAAAGAAGTTGATGTCAAGCCAGGCAGGGTAGTAAATGCCTATAATCCCAGTGGCTTGGGAGGCTGAGGCAGGAGGATCACATGTTCAAATCCAGCTACAGCAACTCAGCAAGGCTGTAAGCAGTTTTGTGAGGACCTGTCTCAAAATAAAAAATAACCCTGGTGCAGTGGAGCACACCTGTAATCCTAGCAGCTCTGGAGGCTGAGGCAAGAGGATCATGAGTTCAAAGTCAGCCTAAGCAACTTAGCAAGGCCCTAAGCAACTCAGCAAGGCCCTGTATCCAAATAAACTACAAAAAAGTGATGGGGATGTGGCTCAGTGATTAGGTGCCCCTGGGTTCAATCTCTAGTACCAAAAAAAAAAAAAAAAAAAAAAAGGAGAGAGAGACAGAGAGAGAAGTTGTTGATTTCATGGAAGTAGAGAATAGAATAGTGATTATAGTGATTACCAGAGACTGAAGAGGGTAAAAGGAAGGGAAAGATGGGGAGAGGCTGGTTGATGGGTACAAAGTTAAGAGTAGACAGGAGGCTGGGCGTGATGGCACACACCTGTAATCCCAGTGACTCGGGAGGCTGAGGTAAGAGGATTCCAAGTTCCAGGCCAGCAACTTAGTGAGGCCCTGAGTAACTTAGTGAGACCCTGTCTCAAAATAAGAAATAAATAAAGGGCTAGGAATATAGCTCATAGTTAAGCACCCCTAGGTTAAATCCCCAGTACAAAAAAAAAAAGAAAGAAAGAAAAGCAAAAAGTAGAGAGAAGGAATATGTTTTGGTGTACTACTGCATAGCAGGGTGTCTATAGTTAACAATAATGTATTGTATATTCAAAATAGCTAGAAGAGGGGTTGAGGTTGTGGCTCAGTGGTAGAACGCTTGCCTTGTATGCATGAGGCCCTGGGTTTGATCCTCAACACCACATAAAAATAAATAAAAATAAAAACATTGTGTCCATCTACAAAAAAAAAAATGCTAGAAGAAAGCTTTTGAAAGCTTGCACCACAAAATAATGATAAATATATAAGGCAATTTATACTTTCCTTGATTTGATCATTATACAATGTACACATGTATTGAAACCTCACACTATATTCCATAAGTATGTACAATTATAATGTGTCAATTTAAAAAAATAGCCAGGCATGGTGCCACACACTTGTAATCCCAGCAATTTAGGAAGCTGAGGCAGGAGGATCGAAAATTCGAGGCTAGCCTTGGCAATTTAGTGAGGCCCTAAGCAATTTAGTGAGACCCTATCTCAAGATAAAAAATAAAAAGGGCTGGGGATGTGGCTCCTTGGTTAAGTACCCCTGGGTTCAATCCCTAGTACAAGCCCCCTCAAAAAGAAAAGCAACTAAAATTAATCCATTGTTTTAGATGCCCAGAATACCTCTGGGTGGCCTTGGGCACTGACTAGTAAAAAAGGCTTTAAGAAATAATATATATACATAAATATATACATATATATATATATATGCATTTATTTTTTTATTGGGAGGGGGTACCGTTGATTGAGCTCAGGGGCACTTGACCACTGAGCCACATCCTCAGCCCTATTTTGCATTTTATTTAGAGACAGGGTCTCACTGAGTTGCTTAGGGTTTCACTAAGTTGCTGAGGCTAGCTTTGAACTCTCGATCCTCCTGCCTCAGCTTCCCAAGCCACTGGGATTACAGGTGTGAACCACTGCGCCCAGCTGAAATAACATATATCTTGATCTGGGTTGTGGCTACATGATTCTGTAATATAAAAATTCATTAACCTGTACCCTTAAAATAAGCATACCTGATATATGTAAGTTATATTTCAGTTTTTTAAAAGAAATATTTAATTACCTGAATGAATGTCTATTTTAGAAATGAAATATTCTAGATTGAAACTTAAAAAGTTTGTTCAAACAGAGCTATATCTTGCTTCTATTCTATTCTATTCTATTCCCCCAGTGAGAGTTCAGTTAAATTAGAATTCAAAATAGGTCAAATTAGCTTGTGATGTAAGAAGTTGGGAGAAAGGTTCCCATTGGCTGGGTGACTAGAAGGGAGCATCATGAGGACCTTCGGGGTGCTATAATACTGTTTTCTGATCTGAGTGTATTAATGACCAGTGCTCCCTTTGTGACAATTCATTAAGCTGTATATTTATGTTAATTTTTGCATGCATCTTAAATCTCAATAAAAGGTTTATGTTACCATTATTTGCTCCCAAATGTAATACGGAGCACAGTGTAGGTAATAAGGGAATTTGCTTGGAGAACAAGGAAATACCTGAACACCTTTTTCTGGCTTATGACTTCAGCTTACAAAACAACTACTTATCTTTTATTCTGTGCAACTGAAAAATACTCTCTGACCTTAAAATTAAAAATTTGTCCTGTATGGTTTCTGATATATATTACCTGCCTTAGCTTTTGGCTTCCTCTATTTCTTAAGATATTATAAGCATTATGTGTTGTCTAAAGATAACATAAGGACTGAAAAATTTTAAAATCAATTAAAATATTGTTTCAGCAATGCACCTTTTCATTAGGTTAAAATCTCTTTATTTCTATTTTATTTGTAATCTTGTCTCAGCCATCTTAGTGACTATTAGTTCAATTTTAACTTAATAAACAACATTTTCTAATAGTAGCTTTAAATTCTGTTTTTATCTTTATTGAATTGCTCTAACAGTACTCATAAGGAACTGATTCATGGAGGTCAAATGTGCCATCCCTAAAAAATACATGACAAGATGAAATGACTCTTAGAACACAGTGAATTCCAGATCTAGTTTCTTTTCCTGCGATAATTTTTTTTAATCATTCTTTTTTATTGTAGATGGACACAATATATTTTATTTATTTTTATGTGGAGCTAAGGATTGAACCCAGAGCCTCACATGTGCTAAGCAAGTGCTCTACCCCTGAGCTACAACCCCAGTCCCTGTGATAATTTATTTTTAAGATGAATCTAGATAAAAGCATTTTCCAATCTCAGTTTGCTCTTTCAGCCAAATCTTACATTATTAGTTTAGATACTTACTCAGTAAATTCTTTGTTTAACCACAGGTGCGGTCACACCCATCTTGGTTGCGTCCAAGTAAGAAACCAGGCATACTCTGAGATGCTGTCACAGATGGACATGTCATTATTTTTCCCAGAAAGAACACTAAAGAAATCATTAAAAGAAACATGCATCAAATTCCCGACAAGAGCAAAAGAAGCCATATCTTTAATAACATGTTACTTTAGATAAAGTTTAGCACTTGATTTCTTTTAAAGCATTTTTATCGTGGGTAACTTTTTAAGATGGAAGTTTCAAAAGAGTTTTTGGGTGGGCCAACAAGAGGGATCTGATACAACTGGCTGCTCAGCAGAGCAGTGTCACAAGGGTGAAATGTTTTCCCATTATGCAGGGTGGCAGCCTCAAATTCTTGATTCTCCTGTCCCCTACCTCTGAATTTCACAGGCCTCCTCATCACCAAACCCCATAAGCGTCCTAATCATTGATATAACGTGTTCCCACTCATGGGCCCCCATTCTCTGATCCCCAGAGATTCTTGCAGTTACTGATATTCCCATATGTCCAAATCTGACCACAAAACTGTGGTCAGAGACTACAAAGTTCACTGATACAATCCGTTTGCCAAACAGCAAATTACACAGATCCCAATTATGAGCCCACACTGATCTCGATATTCCAATGACCCAGGATCAATAGCTGACCTCCACAGTCCCACCCCTTTGAACAACTCAGAGTCCCAATCACTGAACCCCGCTGATTACTCTTCATTCCCTGATCTACAAAAGTTCAATCATTAACACCATCAGATCCCCCAGTGATGATGTAAAGTCTGAATCACTGATGGTCCGAAGCCCTAATGCTCTCCAAATCAATACCTTCTAAGAGCCCCACTTGGCCCCAGACCCATAAAAAACATTATAACTGACCACGCATCCTGCCAATCAAGACACTTCAAAGAACCTTCGTTTATTAATTCCAATACATTCGCAGAACATCTTCAGAGAGCCCCTGACACTGACTCCTACAAACCTCCGTCCCCCACTACGGCTCCCCCCCAGAGACTCGGAACCCAATCACAGCACCCTTCAGTCCCTTCGACATTGACCCTTACAGGTACCCATAACTGATCCAGTTAGGACACCGTAGTCCCCGGTCACCATACTAGGCATACTTGACTGTTTCTCACACTGACCATTCCCTTTTATCCTTGGATCGGCGCCTTTAATCTGCAATCGCCCTACCATACACCCTTACGGTGGTATAAACTCTTCCCATCCCTAGTGACCCGTGCGCAGCCTCAGTCGCGACTTAAAGAGATTGTCAGCCGCCACCCGGTAACCTTCCAGAGAACAGGATTCTGGGGTTTCAAAGCTTTAACGGGAGGCACGATGGCGGCGCCGGCATGATGAACACTGGATGGGGGCGGCCATTTTTAAAACTCTACCGTACAACGTATGACTAAACTCTTTGCTGGACCAGAGGATGCGGCTCTAATGGAGAGAGGAACCAAGTGCCCCTGGGTCTCTAAACACAGAAGTCGCCCCTGCTTTGAGACAAAGACACCCAAGCCTCCTGTGACCAATATGGAGGGGCTCGGATCTCGAACCTGAACATTCTTTGTCTCCATTAGCTGGGACAATGAAGATGACCGCACATTTTTATCATTTCTCCCGTGCAACGAGTGCGGCCGTCTTTTAGGAGGAGCTCTCCTACAGCAAGATAAAACTTCCGGGGCCAGCCTTAAGACTTAGAGAGCGCGAAGTGACTGGTTCTCAGCGAGTCTGAGGTGTTCTGAGGAAAGGGTGTGGCTTCACAGAGTGGGCGGGGCGGGTTAGAAGTTCTTAAGCCAGTTATTGGGGGGAGAAATGTTGAAAGTGCGGTCTTTATCTTAGTTGATTTGCCTCAGAACCCGACCTGAGACAAGAATGTAAAAGCAGGCAGTTAATTTGATAGGTAGAGGATGGGAAAATGAGACAGGGAGGAGGAAAATCAGTAGAATGTTTCAATGAGCACATTGCCCGTGAGCGATGTCTGTGTTCTGGAGAACCCAGAGTGGTTGTGTAGAAATCACCTCCACGTTGTCCCACCCAGGGTCGATGAAGCCGAGACGTTTATACGCCATCTCCCCTTCCTTCTTGTTTACGACCTACATTACAGGCGTTAAAAGTCCAGATTTTCCAGCCTGCTTCATGGGCTGTTCTCGGGAAGAGTTTGTAGGTGCATTTATTAAGACGCCCGCGCTCTGCATCTGGAAATGGTGAGCACCCCAGGGAAGAGCTCGGGTATGGACAGCATTCTCTAGAGTCCTTCCTTGAATACCGTATAAAGTAGTGTTGTGCACATCACAGGCATTGGAATATTTCTAGAAATAGTTGCTTTGCAAAAAAGGCAAGAACATTCAGGGGTGTGTGGTTTTTTTTTTTTTTTGGGGGGGGGGTTACTGGGGATTGAACTCAGGGGCACTGGACCACGAGCCACATCCCCAGCCCTATTTTGTATTTTATTTAGAAACAGGGGCTCACTGCTTAGTGCCTTGCTTTCACTGAGGCTGACTTTGAATTTGATCCTCCTGCCTCCCAGGCCACTGAGATTTGGTTTGCTACTGTGCTCAGTAAAAATAGGTTTAAAAAAAAAATCCTAATTTCAACTGGTCATCATAGCAATGGAGGTACAACCTCCAAAATGGTTTCCAATGATTCCCACCTCCTAGTATTCACCCACTGTGTACACACCACTCACACCATGCCAGGTTGGTCTGTGAGATACAATACAATACTATACAAACTAATACAGTCACGGTTTAGATTAGGTTATAAAAGACATTTTGACTTGTCTTGAAGTGTTCTCAATACAACCCAAATAACTTACTCTGAAGAAGTTAATTGCTGTTTTGGTCAGTTTTGTGTAGCTGTGATCAAAAGACCTGACAAGAACAATTTAGAGGAGGAAAAGTTTTCTGAGTGCTCATGGTTTCAGAGGTCTCAGTCCATAATCCACTTACTCTATGGCTCTGGGTCCAAGGTGAAGCAGAACATCAAAAGGGCTGTAGGGGCTGAAGTTGTGGCTCAGCAGTAGAGCACTCGCCTAGCACATCCAAGGCTCTGAGTTCGATCCTCAGCACCACATAAAAATAAATAGGTAAAATAAAGGTATTGTGTCCAACTACAAATATATACACACATACATACATACATATACATGCTACATAGGAAAGCAGCTCAGATCATGGTAGCAGGAAGAAGAGAGAGAGAGCTCTGCTCACCTGGGACAAAATAAAAACCCCAAAAGCATGCCCAATTCCTCCATCCACATTCTACCTGCATATGTTTACTACCCCGTTAAGCCTAATCAATGAATTAATCCACTGATTAGGTCACAACTCTCTTAAACCAATCATTTAACCCCTGAATGTTCTTGTATTTTTGTTTCACACATGAGCTTTTGGGGAATACCAAGCCATACCCAAACCATAACAGTTGCCATGTCTTGAGAACACTGGAAAACCTGTGGAGAGGCCCATGTAACAAGGACTAGACTTCCAGCCAACAGCTGGGAGGAAGGAGGCCTTCAAGTGGATCATCTTTGCAGCAGATTTTTCCTTCCCAATGAATTATTGAGATGACTGCAGGCCTACCCAATAGTTTGACTGCAATTGTCTGAAAGTCGGTCAAAACCATCCATCCCAGCAGCTCAGTGGTGGAGTGCCTGCATACACAAAGCCCTAGGTTCCATTCCCAACACCACAAAAAAACAAAACAATCAAAGCCCCACCCAGCTATAACAGTAACCTTATGCCTGACTCTAAATTTATGTTTGTTGGTTTAAGCTTATGAGCTTGGGATAATTTGTTTGCATCAATATATAACTTCAATGCTGTGGTAAAGATATTATCATTTACATTTCTGAATTCCTTAAACAAGTTCCTAAACTTGTGAGATTGTCTTATCAAAATGAAATTATTAGCAGTTTCCTCTAATTTTACCAAAATTGAATTATTAGCAGTTTCCTCTTCTTCCACATGATAGAAAAATTAAAAGACCTACCTGGACACAGTAGGGTATTTCTTGTAATCCTTGCAAATCGGGAGAGTAAGTCAGGAGAATCACAAGTCCAAGACCAGCCTCAGCAACTTAGCAACACCCTGTCTCAAAATAAAAAAGAAAAAGGGCTTAGAGTGTAATTCAGTGGTAAAGTGTCCCTGGATTCAATCCTCCCACCAAAACAAACAAACAAAACAACAACAACAAAAACATAAAGCCTGTGGCTGTGCTTGTCTTTTAAATTTTAACAGAGATGACAGTGTGGTGGCACATGTGTGTAATCCCAGGGGCTTGGGAGACTGAGTCAGGAGGATTGTGAGTTCAAAGCCAGCCTCAGCTAAAGCAAGGCACTAAGCAACTCAGTGAGACCCTGTCTCTAAATAAAATACAAAATAGGGCTGGGGATTTGGCTCAGTGGTCAAGTGCCTCTGAGTTCAATCCCAAGTACCAAAAAAAAAAAAAAAAAAAAACCAATAATAATAAAAAAATAACAAAGAGCTTAAGAGCCTTGTGTTGTTTGAATTAATATAACTGGTTTATAGAGTGCCTATTAATGCCTGGCCTGTTACTGGCTCACTCATTTCAAAGGCTGCTCTCATTCTAGGATAGTTTGATGAAATAGTCATAATTGGTAAACTGTCAGTCATGAAGGCAGAGGGAAGGAGAACTTTGGAGGATCTTTTGCTGGAAATTAAATGCCCTGCCTCAGAATCTACATATATATCATTTCCTCTCATTACTCATTGGGTGGTTACATGGTCACCCTACTATGATAGTAGAAATACAGTCCAGAAAAGGGACAACTGGAAATATTAAAAACTGCCAACATTAAAGACTGCTGCAAACACTGTGAGAATATTTTATAATAATCAACTTACAAAAAAACTGCAGAGTGAGGTGACCTGTCTGTAATCACTCAGCCGCAAGTAAGGCAACAAGAATCAGAGACAGATATGTCTGTTGTGTTAGTTTTCTTTTACTGTTATAAACACCTGAGATAAAACAACTTTTTAAAAGATTTATTTTGGCTCCATTTTGGAGTTTTCAGTTCATGATTAATTGGCCCATTGCTTTGGCAACACTTTATGGAAACGTTGAGTGGTAAAACTGTTCATTTCATGGCCAGTTGGGAAAAAGAGGAAGAAGAAGAGACAGGATCCCACAGTCTCCTTTTAGGGCAATGCCTCCAAGAACCCAAAGACCTCTGACAGCCCCCACCTCATAAAGGTTCTACCACCTTCCATATCCCAACAGGCAGCAGGGCTGGGAAGAAAGCCTTTAACACATAGGCTTTTGGGGGAACATTCCAGATCTGAACTGTAGCATCTGTGTTAGACAAAGGTAAAGGATCATACTATTATTAAAATTGATTTAAAAATCTCAATATATCTAAGACACTGAATTAATGAGCAAAGAAGGGACTGAGAACTCCAATAAAAGCAGAGTACTCAAGGAGCTGAAGTCTGGATGGGGAAGGAGAATGCCTGGATAAAGGACAGGAGTAAAAGAAGGGTGTTTATAAAATAGTCTACGGTGTATGATCCCATTTATGACATGCTCAATAATAGACAAAACTTAGGGCTGGGGTTGTGGCTCAGTGGTAGAGTGATTGCCTAGCATGTGTGAGGCACTGGGTTCGATTCTCAGCACCACATTATAAACAAATAAATGAATAAGGGTAGCTAATAAATATTTTTAAAAAATAAAAAAGGATAGACAAAACTATTGAATTAAAAAAACAGAAAGTGGGGCTGGGGTTGTGGCTCAGTGGTAGAGTGCTTGCCTAGCATGCATGGGGCACTGGGTTCAATCCTCAGCACCACATAAAAATAAAATAAAGATATTGTGTCCACCTAAAACTAAAAAATAAATTTAAAAATATTTTTTTAAAAGCAGTCAACTTGAGGTGCTATTGACTCAGAAGGGAAGGGGAATTGTGTGAAGAAAATATTCTACCTTGTTTAAGATGGCAGTTTCATGCATCTATATATTGTCAAGACTTATCAGAGTGAACATTTATGATTTGTGCATTTATCATATGTAAATTATACACTAATTTTTAAATGAGAATATAAAAGTTTCTGAGTATTGAGTGATGATGTTGTCCCAAAACAAAGAAGGGGATGAGAGAAGTGATAGGCTTTATCACAGTCCTTGGAAAGATGGACCCTGTCAAGAGCTCATCACTTCAGCACTTATGCTTATGATAGTGCCCTCTTTCGGCAGAGGGACTTGAGAAAGGAGCCCTCTGGGCAGACTTAGTTCCAAGGATTTGTGGCTTGCAAATTAAAGGTTGCGAGCTAACCCAGCCTGCAGGGACTTCTTTCTTGCTTCCTTAGCCTGATGTGTATAGGTCCAAACCTATAGAATAGATGTGGTGACCCTGGACATTGTCATCATTTAAAAGGTACAGGAGATAGTAAAGGCTGGTGGCCAGACACTGGAAATCACTTGAGACAGCCCTGTAGATCCTAGACATTAATGTAAACTTTTCCATGTAGTTTTAGTTCATAAGCATGTCCTTAAGTCACTCTTCTTTTCTCCATCATTGTGTAGGTTCTGCAGTTAGGTAACACGTTATCATAAGGGAAAGTGAACAATAAAATCAAGAGTATCTTCCTTGACCTCTGGCACATCTCTTCTAAAAATGAGTACCTCCTGAGATTTTTGTCTGGAGGCAGAGGTGCTGCAATCTGTCAGGACAGGTTGCCCCTGAGGATTAGGGAGGAGCTTCCTATTCCTACCTGTCCTAGGCAGCACCTGATTAACCAGGCCTTTAAAAATATAAAAATGACTCCTGGAGCAGAGCCTTAGGGATCAGAGCAGCCCTCGGGAATATAGGCAGTCGTGTCCTCCCTATCCCAAGGCAGACTCCTGCGGGAGACACCCTGGAAACCCTCAAGGCGGGCCTCAGACGGCCATCTGATGTGGCCAGGACTCCACACGCTGCTTCTTCAGCCTAGCAGCCAAAGAAGGTTCCTGCTTTCCAACCCCTCAGACGCACATCTCTAGGCAACACCGTGGTCACTGTGACGCAAGCGCAGGGTCAAGCACGCGCAGGCGCAGTGGCAGGGCCTGTTGAACACAGGGAGGCGGTTTTCAGCAGGCTGCCACCAGGCAGGTGGAGGTTGTAGTACTGCGGTACCCAGGGTGGGTCCTCTGCCTCGCTCCCCTCGGAATGCAATCCGCAATCCGCCAGACCTCTGGGTTGCTGCTCCGCCCGGTCGTGGCAGTTTCACATGAGGTGGGCACGCCTGAAACTAGTCTGTGGATCTGATTCTACAATGGATGGAAATGGTGTCTTGGATGATACTGGATTGGAGAATGGGGCCCGTACAATTGAGAAGATTCCCGAGTCCCCGATTGAAATTGTTAACTGAGAACTCGTTGACTCTGAGCCCAATGCATCACTTGGAGATGGGCCTGGGCCACCCTGGCCTCAAACCCTAGGGGCCGCTGTATCTGAGAATAGTCTTCCGTGAAATGAAATGGTGCATGGGTACAAACAGAAATGCAAGGTACCGCAGTGATTCACGGGCAGGTGCATTGGCAACCCAGAGAGGGAGTGGGAGTGTGCTTCTGGGGCAGCTTTTGGTCCTTCCAAGACTTAAAGTGGCACCAAGGCCCGCTTTCCACTGGCAGTTAGGACAATCTCCTGCCCCAAGAAGCCTCATGAAAAGAAACTATATCTGGAACCACAGGAGGAGTCGTGCTGAAGGCCACGCTAAGGTCTGAGACAAGAAGAGATTCTCGCACTACGGGCCACCAGACCTCTATCCCATTTCTTGGTGAAAACAGGGGACCCGAAAGTTTCTTAACGTGTAAGCAGTCACATGCAAGGAAACAGGAACTGGGTATCACTACAGAATCAAAAGTGCAGAGGAAATGGCAAATCTGAGGATGGCTGCATTTGAATGAATCTTCAGATTCTAGAACATTGTTAAATGAATGGACTCTGAGATCAAGGTTCACCTTCACACAGAAGGTATGGAACCCAGAACACTGAGGTCATTTTGTTTGTTTCTGAGACAGAGTTCTGGCTGCTTTGCTCAGGCTGGCCTCCAACCCATGATCCTCCTGCCTCAGCCTCTCCTGTAGCTGGGCAGGACTCCACACCACTGCTCAGTAAGATCATCTTAATAATGATATTATTTAGAAATATATGTGGATAGTGCCTGGGGCTGTAGCTCAGTGGTAGAGTGCTTGCCTCGAACATGTGAGGCACTGGGTTCAGCCTCAGCACCACATAAAGATAAAGGCATGCTGTCCAACCACAACTACAAAAAAAAAAAAAAAAAAAAGACAAAGAAGAGAAATAAATAAATATATGTGGATAAAGAAACACTAATGAAACTTATCCCCAAGGATTTTGTCCTATAATTGGGAAATCTCATTTGTTCATAACACAAATTAAGGACCATCAAAGATATTATTATAGCTATATATTATTCTGTTGTACTGGTGTAGCAAATTTCCCATTCTCCCTTGCTAAGTGCAGCCCTATGACTAAATGAAATGTCATCATAAGTGATATATGTAAATTTTCTTTTTTTTCTCTTGATACTAGGGAGTGAACCCCAGGGGTACTTTAGCACTGAGTCACATCCTCAGCATCCCCCACTTTTTTAACATGCTAGGCAAGCTCTCTACCACTGAACTACAACCCCAGCCCTATTTTTTGAGATAGGGTCTCACTGATTTGTTGAGGGCCTCACTAAATTGCTGAGGCGGACATGAACTTGCAATCCTCCTGTCTCAGCTTCCAGAGTCACTGGGATTAAAGACATGCACCACCATACGAGCTGTAAATTTTTAAGTAATTTCCAGTCTTCTCTGCTTATAGCCACATATATACCCATGTTAAACCCCATGTTTATAGCAGCATAATTCACAATAGCCAAACTATGGAATGAGCCTAGGTGTCTGTCAGTGGATGACTAGAGAAAGAAAATGTGGTGTAACTAAAAAGAATAAAAAAAGAAAATGTGGTATATTTACACAACAGCGTTTTATTTAGTCATAAAGAATGAAATTATGGGGCTGGGGTTGTACCTCAGTGGTAGAGCGCTTGCCTCACATGTGTGAGGCACTGGATTCTATTCTCAGCACCGTGTATAAACAAATAAATAAAGGTCCATTAATAACTAATAAAATACTTTAAAAAGAATGAAATTATGTCATATACAGGAAAATAGATGGAACTTGAGAACATTGTTAAATAAAAAAAAGCCAAACTCAAAATGTCGAGTCATTTTATCTCTTATGTGGAAGCTAGAATGAGAAAAAAGAAAAGGTTCTGTGTGTGTGTGTGTGTGTGTGTGTAGGGAGATCTCAGGAAAATCAAAGGCAGATCAGTACAGGAAAGAAGGACTGGGGAAGGAGAGGAAAAGGGAAAATATTGAGGAATGATATTGGCTAAATTATATAGTTATTATCGTGTACTTGTACCAATCAATATATAACAACAAATTCCACCATTATGTATAAAAATATGGGAAAAAAACACCTTTTCATACAGCCTTATAGCTAGATGGACAACTTGACTGGATATGAAATCCTTGGTCCTCTTGATAGTCTGTTATTCAGGTATTAGTTTTAGAGCCTCTCAAAGTAAGTGGTAGTTAATTTCTTCAATATCATTAATTGCTTCTTTTTCCATTTAACTTGTACATAAAAATATGGAAAACGTTAAGACTGTTAAATGTTATCCAAAAATCTGGATATTAGTATGGTACAGTGGCCCACACCTGTAATCCCAGCATCTTGAGAGGCTGAGGCAAGATTGTGAGTTCAAAGCCAACCTCAGCAAAAGCGAGGTGCTAATAAGCAACTCAGTGAGACCCTGTCTCTAAATAAAATACAAAAATAGGGCTGGGGATGTGGCTTAGTTATTGAATGCCTCTGAATTCAATCTCCGGTCCCCACTACCCCACCCAAAATCTGGATATTGATTATAACTCCAGTGACTAAATGAATTTAGGCATACCTCTTTTAATCCAGAGTTACTGTGTGTCTTTATTCTTATATGAGACCTATTTACTATCTGAAGTGAATTTCAGTCTCCACCCCAAGCTTCTACTGTAAAGGCCTCATTACCATTTCCCTTCCAGTTTCCTTTCATCACTGTCCAAATATTTTATAAAATATTAGTATGACTACCATTAAGTACTGCTAGGAATTAGTATGTATTATGACTCCATGTACAAAGATAAAATCATCTCAGAAAACTGAATTCAGAAAGGATGTCGCAGTCCTAGACATTTAAGCTGGCATAAAAGGAAATTAATAAGTCATTGTGCATACAAAATGGGCAATGTTTTAATGTTTTTAGTTTTAAACATTAAAATGATGATGGAAAAGCTAATTAGGCTTAAAAAGCCCTTAGGCTTTTATAAAAGCCTTAGAATTTATAAAAAGTCTCATTCAGGGAAGAAGTCTCCAAATTTTCAACAGTGGTTGTCTCTGGGAATTCATTATATGTGAACTTCTTTTTGAAGAAAATGGTGAATATAGGAACACCACAGACATGACTAAGGCATAGTAAAGAGATAGTTGATAAAAGTATACATCACTTACTCTTTATTTTTATTATGAAATAGAAAGATACAGAGAATTACAACCCACCCATACACCCACAACCAGCTTTATCAGATTTTAAGAATTGACTATTTGCTTATTTTAAAAAAGAAATATATGATTAAAGAGATTTCCCACTGTATTCTTTCCCCAATCTCATTTTCCTTCTGCCTTAGAGATCACTTGTTTCAGGTTTGATTATGTCCATGAATGCATTTAATATTTGGCCATGGAAAATATATAATACTATTTTTGAGATTTATCCATGTTGATAGTAATATTATCCATCTTAATTTGCATTGTAATGTATATTCAGCACAATGACTAATTGCTTTCAACTTTTCATTTTCACAAACAGTGCTTCAGAGGGCCTTCATGTGTATCTCCCTGAGACATAAGGAGACTACAGAGGAAATGCTGGGTCAAAGATTAAATCCTCACCTTTATTAGATAATGCCAAATTGGGCTAAATACAAAAACTTCCAACAGCATTGTATGAATCTTCTTAAATCTCCATATCTTTCCAGTAATTGACACTGTGATGCTTTTGCCAATGTGATTTAAAATAGTTCACTGTGGTTTCATTTTGCCATATCCCTTACTAGTAATGATGTATAGGGTCAATTTTTTTAGTACTCCCCAAATCCTTTCTCTGCTGGTGTGAACCATCATTAACATATGGAAAGTTTTCACAAATATGTTAGATACGATAATTTTCTTGCTGTTCTTAAGAATTTACACTTCAGCTAGGTGCAATGGTGCACTTTTGTAATCCCAGTGACTTGGGAGACTGAGGCAGGAGGATCGAGAGTTCAAAGCCAGCTTCAGCAATTTAGTGAGGTCCCATACAAATCAGTGAGACCTGTTTCAAAATAAAGAATAAAAAGGGCTGGGGATATGGCTCAACAGTTACCTGGATTCAATCCCTAGTACCCCCCACCCCCCAAAAAAAGTTTTACATTTCATAAGCAAATTTCAGAACAACTTGTGAAATTAAAGGGCAAAAGAGTCCATTAAGAGCAACTCACTTTATTAGGTTCAGTCTCTTCAGCCTAGGCTATATCCTCAATTTATTTTCTTTTATTCTTCAGTTTTCTTGGGTTAAGAAAATCTATTGTTTTAGGGCTGGGGCTGTAGCTCAGTGGTAGAACCCGCCTCGCATGGGTTTGATCCTCAGCACCACATAAAGACATTGTGTCCACCTACAACTGAAAAAAAAAATTTAAAAAAAGAAAATCTAGGGCTGGGGTTGTGGCTCAGCAGTAGAGAACTCGTCTCATATGTGCGGGACCCTGGGTTTGATCCTCAGCACCACATACAAAAATAAACAAGTGAAATAAAGGTGTTGTGTCCAACTACAACTAAAAAACAAATATTAAAAAAAGAAAAAGAAAATATTTATATTTAAGTAGTAATTTAATTGTTTCAGCCTCTGGAATTTAACTCCATTGAGCACATGGTTTTCTATTGTTCATGGTTGTCTTCTCATGCCTCAAATAGTGTCTAGCAAAGACTAACCACTTGATAGTCATTGAATGAATGAAAGCATATATTATCTATATTAGCCTACTGTTTTATGCCTTTGATTACCTTTCCATTTTGATTTCAATTTTGAAATCCACAAACGTTACATTTTTTTGTATAATATGACTTATGTTTTCAAAATTACCTGAATTCACCCATACAATTTTGGGGTTGATGCTTTTTTTATGGCACCTATGAATTTTTTTAAGTTAATAGTGATCATTTCTATTATTTCCTTGACCTAAATTTAAGTTCTGTATTCTTCCCAGTGAATCCTTATTTTCTTTATTTTATTGGTTTATACAAGCCATTCTCTTTAGAAACTTTCTAAAATTGGTTATAATAGTTCTACTACCTGTGTCTATATTGATTATTCACTCAGAATATAAAGACTGTCTTACGTTCTAAAATTTTTGTTTTTCCAATTTTGGTTTGATGTTTCCCAGGGATGCTATTTATCTTGTCCACTAATGAATATTGTCTTAAGTCTGAGGAGTGAATGAGTTAATGTATGTTGAGTATGTATAACAGTGCTTAGTGCATAGTAGGCACCCAATACATATTAGGTTATCTGCTATTGTTGACATTCTATGTGAAGTATTTTACATGCAAATTCCTCACTTAATAGGCAACAATTTACAACAGACACAATTTCATTTAATACATTTCTACAATATAGTATCTTTTGTCATCCCTATTTGAAAAAAAAAAATCCTGATGTTTAGATAATTCAAACAAGTTGTTCAAAGTCACACAATGCCATTAGTAGTGATTTTCCAGAATCCAAGTTCTTAGTCCTGGGAAGTACCTAATGCCTAGAAGAGACTGGAATAAAATAAGGCTATGTGGAATGTAAGAACCAGATAATGGAGAGCCTCATTGACAATTTTAAAGGTGATGACAATTTTAAAGGAGACTGAATTTATAAGACTTGTTGATTGGTTGGATTGGGTGGTTAGTTTAAAAACAACAGCTAGCAAAAATCAGTTTTTTAAAAAATATTTTTTTTAGATGTTGATGGACCTTTATTTTATTCATTTTTTTATATGCAGTGCTGAGAATCGAACCTAGGGCATCACACATGTTAGGCAAATACTCTACCCCTGAGCCACAACTCCAGGCCTGCAAAAAACAGTTTTAACTAGAGATATGTTAATTCTTAAACTTTAAAACTTCAGTTTGGGTGCATTATGGGAAATGGATTTAAGGGTGGCAAAAAAAGAATACCAGAAGGCCCATTAGAAAGCTGTAACACTGATCTATGTGAGATGAATCTTAGACTTAAGGTAACAATATTAAAAATAAGGAGTAAAAGTTCCAGAAATATTTAGGAGATTGAATTTATAAGACTTGGTGATTGGTTGGATTGGGTGGTGAGAGGGATTCCCCAAGGTGAATTCTCTGATGATGAGCAAGGTGTGCATGTTGCCTGAAGGTTTTCTTGCATTCTTTACATTCATAGGGTCTCTCTCCAGTATGAATTCTTTGATGTTGGGCAAGGGATCCACAGTAACTAAAAGCCTTTCCACAAACATTACATTCATAAGGTTTTTCTCCAGTATGAACTCTCTGATGTTGAGTAAGGGATGAGTCATTGCTGAAAGCCTTCCCACATTTAATACACTCATAGGGTTTCTCTCCAGTATGAACTCTTTGATGTTGAGCAAGGTAGGCAATCTGGCTGAATGCTTTCCTACATTCCTGACATTTATAAGGTTTTTCTCCTGTATGAATTCTCTGATGTTGAGCAAGGTGTGAATTCTGGCTGAAGGCTTTCCCACATTCCTTACATTCATAAGGTCTTTCTCCAGTATGTATTCTCTGATGTACAGTAAGGTATGCACGAAGGCTAAATGCTTTCCCACAAACATTACATTCATAAGGTTTCTCTCCAGTATGAACTCTCTGGTGTTGAGCAATGGATGATCTATTGCTAAATGCTTTCCCACATTCAATACATTCATAAGGTTTCTCTCCAGTATGAACTCTCTGGTGTTGAGCAAGATAGGCAAACTGGCTGAAGGCTTTCCTACATACCTTACATTCATAAGGTTTTTCTCCAGTATGAACTCTCAGATGTTGAACTAGATGTGCATTCTGGCTGAAGGCTTTCCTACATTCCTTGCATTCATAGGGTTTTTCTCCAGTATGAATCCTGTGATGTTGAACAAGGTTTGATCTCTGACTGAAGGCTTTCCCACATTCCACACATTTATAGGGTTTCTCTCCAGTATGAATTCTTTGATGAAGAGTAAGGGATGAGCTCTGGCTAAAGACTTTTTCACAATCATTACATTTCAAAAGTTTCTTCTCTGCATAGACACTCTTGGGTTTAGTACCCACCAAACTGTTTTTTAAGCTTTTCTTATATGTTTCATGTTTATATACTTTCTCCTCTTTGGGGATTATCTGTTGTGTATGAAGCAGGGTGTTCTGATGGAAACTTCCCCAAGATTTGTTATATTCTTCTTTTCTCTCATCAATAAAGGCTTCTTCATAAGGGATTTTCTCTTTCTTGAAACATGCCTTCTGATTTCCTGGTTGCCTTTCAAGAGGGCCTTCACATTTCCAGTCTTCTCTCAAACTGGAGTACTCAAACCCAAAGCTTGTAAGTTTTTCCATTATATTCTGGGATGATTGTTCTTCATAAAGTTCCTGCTTTGGCATTAATTCTTTAGTCTCATACATAGATTCCCAGCCTGAAAAAAATAATAAGAAAAAAATGTCTCTTCTATTCTGTGCCAGAAAGATCATTTCTTAAATTACATTCATAAAGTTAACCATGTTATCTGGTTACACATCTGTAATCCCAGTGACTTGAGAGAGGCTGAGCCAGGAGGATTGTCAGTTCAGAGCCAGCCTCAGGAACTTAGTGAGGCCCTAAGCAACTTACTTAGACCCTATCTCAAAATAAAAAATAAAAAAAGGGCCGGGGATGTGGCTCAGTAGTTAAGCCCGTCTGAGTTCAATCCCTGGTATTGAAATAAAGTTAACCATGTGAATTTTATAGCAAATAAACCCAAAAAAACATCGGCTTTCATAGTTTTGAAGTGGTCAAGAAGAGAAAGTGAAATAAGTTGAAATAATTGAAATAATAAATAAATTTAGAAACCTGAGGAGGAATGATTAGAATTGTAAGAAAATCAGTAAGGTCAATTTCAGGGCAAGAAGGAATTATGGATATGGTTGGACTCGGATATAATTTTAGACCTATGTTAAGAATACAGACATGGATATAGTCTCCATTCTTATAGCTGTTTCATTTAAGAACATTCACTGGGGGCTGGAGTTGTGGCTCAGGGGTAGAGCACTTGCTTGGCATGTGTGAGGCCCTGGGTTCGATCCTTAGCACCACATATAAATAAATAAAAGATCCATTGACAACTAAAAAATATCTTTAAAAAAGAACATTTATTGAACAAATACTTAGATTAAATATTTAGTACTAGACATTGTCCTAGATGCTTTTAATGCCATAAAACAAACATTTTTACCTTCATGGACTTTAATTCATAAGTTAACATTCAAGCAAAGTTCTGAATGAAGTGAAGAAACTAGTCACCTATATTTTTAGGAAAAAAACATTTTGTGCAGAAGAGAGAACCAGTTTAAAAAGACATAAAAGTAGGAATATGCCTAGTGAATTTAGGGAATAGTGGGAAGGACTATTCCTTTTCACACTAGAAGTATGGCTAGAAAGGACTGAGTAGTAGGAGATGAAGCTAGGAGGTAAAGGGTGACCAGATTATTTAAATTTTATAGGCATTTTGCTCTGAATAGTCAGATGGAGTGTTCTGAGGACAGCTGCTGTATTATGAAATTATTGCAAGGTAGGAAACAAGGGGAGAAGTAAGGAGACCTATTCGAGTCATTCTGGTGAGAGATGATAGCCATTCACACCAGACAGATATTAGTGGAGGTATGGAGAGGTGGTAAGATCCTCAGTATATTTTATAGGTAGAGCCAAAAAGATATCCTGATAGACAGGATACGATATGTGATAGAGAGAGATGAATCAAGCATAATTTCAAAGTTTATGATCTGAGCAATGAAGTATAGAGTAGCTATCAATAGTGATATGGGTATTGCAGGTCTGAACAAAAAGGTCTGAAAGATCTGGAGTTCAGTTTTAAACGTTTTTAAGGTGTCCTTTAGAGTGGGCAAATGAACACATGATGCTGGAAGTTAAGAAGTAAGTGTGGACTAGAGATTTAAAATTTAAGATGGTATTTAAAGATGTACCTGAAAAAATGAATGTAGATAAAGAGAAGAGGAAAGAGCAAGGAATGAACCCTAGAGCACTCCCAACATTAAGATATATAGGAAAAGAGAAGAAATCAGCAAAAGTGGCAAATGTAAACAAAAAGGAGTCAGGAATGCAATAATTCTTCATCATAGTAAAGGTTATAACAACTTGTTTCATGAATATTCTGAAAAAGAATCAAATATACTTTAACATAAAAAACAAGGTATTAAAATATATTAGGCAAGGAATGTCAAAAATAAATAATAGTAATAATAAGAATAAAAGTAGTTATTAAAAAGAATTTTGTGGGCTGGGGTTGTGTCTCAATGATAGAGCACTTGCCTAGCATGTGTGAGGCACTGGGTTCTATTCTCAGCACTGCATGTAAACAAATAAATAAAAATAAAGGTCCTCAACAACTAAAAAAAAATTGGAAAATAAAGAATTTTGTTTATGTGGTGGTTTGGATAAAACCCACAAATGATTTTTAAAAAGAGGGCACATAGTAAAAATGCAGATGTGTAACCGATGTGATTCTGCAATCTGTATTTGGGGTAAAAATGGGAGTTCATAACCCACTTGAATCTAATGTATGAAATATGATATGTCAAGAGCTTTGTAATGTTTTGAACAACCAATAAAAAAAAAAAAAGAAAAAAAGAAAAGAGGGCACATAATAGAACATAAGGGCTATGGGAGAGGTTATTGTTTATACATCTACATTTTTATCTAATACAAATGTATTTTCCAATTTTAGAATAAATTTAAAAATAAGATAATTAACATTTAGAAGATACCTTTAGCACTGACAACACCATCACCAAATGGGGAAAATTCGATAGAAATAAACTTTACAAGAAATGAGCAAAATCAAGTCAGGCGTGGTGGTGCACATCTGTAATCCCAGCAACTCAGGAGGCTGAGGTGGAAGGAAATGAGATCCTGTCTCAAAATGAAAAATAAAAAGGGCTAGGGGATGTGGCTCATCCATATATACTTTACTACTTTATTACTGGATACTTTAGTAGTAAAGCACATCTTAGTTAAATCCTCTGTACTAAAAGAAAAAAAACTTGAAAAATTAAAAGATAGAGGGGTGTAGGTCAGTGAGAGTGTTTGCCTCACATGCAAGAGGCCCTGGGTTCAATAACTAGGTGCAGGAAAGAGAGAGAAAACAAAACAAAACAAAACAAAAGATTGTTGAATTTTGTCAAATGTTTTTCTTTATTAATTGAAATGATCATGTGGTTTCTTTCATTCTGTTATTAAGGTGTTTTATATTGATCAGTGTTCATATGTTGAAGCTTCCTTATGTTTCAGGAAGAAAAATACTCTGAAAAAGAATCAAATATACAAATATACCAAGAGCTATGTTTTGAAAAGATAACAAAACTGATAAACCTTTAGCTAGATTGACTAAGGAAAACAAAATAAAGAGAGAGGACCTAAGTAAAATCAGAAACAGTCATTACTATCACTTTTACAGATGGGATTACAAGACAGTATTATGAATTGCTGTATGCCAGCAAACTGGGTAACTTGAATGAAATGGACAAATACCTGAAAGCTCAAACCCAAACAAAATCATAACATAACCGGAAACCTGAACAACACTACTATAAATAAGGAGACTGAGTCAATCATTTGAAATTCTCCAACAAAGAAAAGGCTAGGATCAGATGGCTTACCTGATGAATTCTGTCAAACATTCCAAAAAGAGTTTATATCAATACTCTTCAAATAGGAAATCGAAGAGCAAAGATATCCAAACACATTATATGAGGTCAGCATTATCCTGATACCAAAGCCAAACATATTATTAAGAAAACCATAGATTGGTATTTTGTAAGAATACTGATGCAAAAATCCTCAACAAAATGCTGCCAAATGGAATTCAACTGTATACTGAAAGAATTATACAATACAAAGTGAAAGTCATTCCTGAAACATAAGGAAGCTTCAACATATGAACACTGATCAATATAAAACACCATAATAACAGAAGGAAAGAAACCACATGATCATTTCAATTAATGAAGGAAAAAATCTGACAAAATTCAACAACCTTTTGTATCCTTTCAACTTTTCATGGTAAAAATTCTCAACAAACCAAAAACTACAAGAAAACTTCTGAAACATAATAAAAGCTGTATAGGTCTGAAAACCTCACAGCAAAGATCACATTCAATAAAGACTGAAAATATTCTTCCAAGATCAGGAACAAGGCAAGAATGCCTCCTTTGTCCCTTTTATTAAATCACAGTACTTGAAGTCCTAGCTAGAGCAATGAGGAAAGATCAAGAAATTAAAGGCACCCGAGTTGGTAAGCAATAAGTAAAATTCTACCAAAAAACTACTAGAACCCATAAAAGAATTCAGCAGAGCTGGAGTCATAGCTTAGTGTCAGGATACAAAATCAATACACAAAAACAGGTGCATTTCAGACACTAACAACAAATAATCTGAAAAGAAAATGAAGAAATAAGGAATAAACTTACCTAAGGAAGTGAAATACTTATATCCTAAAAATCAAACAATATTGCTGTAAGAAATTAAAGATAGCAATATATGGAAAGTCATCCTCTGTTCGTTCACTGGAAGATTTAATATTAAGATGTCAAAACTTCCCAAAGTGATTTACAAATTCAATGTAATCCATATTAATATTCCAACAATCTTTTTCTAGAAATAGAAAATCTGAAGGAATTATTAATAGCACAATGTTGAAAAATTGAAGAAAGTCAGAGGTCTCACACTTTCTGATTTCAAAATTTACTACAAAGGTACAGTAACTAAAATAGTGTTCTACAGACATACAAACCAATGGAATATAACAAGGAACCCCAGAAGTAAACCCTCACATATGTGGTTGAATTATTTTCTGCGAGAATACCAAGACCATTCAATGAGAAAGGATACTCTTTTCAACAAATGGGTTTGGGGAAAGTTGGGTATCCACATGAAAAACAATGAAGATGGACTCTTACCTTACAAGGTATACAAAGATTAACTCAAAATGAAAAAAAGAAGACCTACTCTATAAAACTCTAAGAAGGAGGGGAAAAACTTCATAACATCAGATTTGACAATAAGTTCTTAGTTATAACACTAAAAGCAAGGCAACAAAAGAATAAACAAATTGGACTAAAAACTTAAAACTTAAAAAAATATTTTTAGTTGTAGATGGACACAATACCTTTATTTAATTTTATGTGGTGCTGAGGATCAAACCAGTGCCTCATACATACGAGGCAAGGGCTCCGCTACTGAGCTACAACCCCAGCCCTCAAATCTAAAACTTTTGAAAGTGAAAAAGCAAGTAACAGAATTGAAGAAAATATTTACAAATCATTTATCAGATAAGAGATTAATAATCAGAGTATATAAAAGAACTCCTACAACTCAAAAACAAAAACCCAATTCTAAAATAGGCAAAGGACTTGAATAGACATTTCTCCAAAGAAGATATTCAAATAGACAACAAACAAGCACTTGAAAATATATTCAACATCATTAATCATTAGGTAAATGCAAACCAAAACCACATTTAGGATGGACACTATTAAAACAAAATGAAACAAAACCAGAAAGTTAGTGAGGATGTGGAGAAAAGTGGAACACCTGTGCATTGCGGGTAAGAATGTAAAATGGTGCAGCCACTATGGGATACAGTATGATGACTTCTTAAAAAAAAAGAAATAGAATACCATGGGAATCTAACAGTTCTACTTCTGGGCAGGTATCCCAAAGTACCTAAAACAGAGAACCAAAGAGATATTTGTACACTCATTCATAACTGTGTTTTACACACTACCAAAAGGTGGAAGCAACCAAAGTATTCAACAATGAATGAATAAACAATGCGGTATACACATAAAATGAAACTTAATTCAGACTTAAAAGGGGAAGAAATTCGGACATATGCTACATGAATGAACATACTAAATCCCAAATACAGTTAAATATCAAGAGGACTAGGGAGTACACCTCTGTGGTAGACCTCGTAGTTTATCATGTATGAAGTATGGGGTTTTATCCCCAGCATAAATAAAATAAAACAAAACAAATTTGTATCTAGATACAATACTGAAAATAGAATAACAAGGACAAGAGAAGAAAGTTCTTAAAAGTAGAAAGGAATAAGACATTATTGAGAGTTGAATTCTTAATATCAATAACAAAAGTCAGAAATGTGTGGAAAGACCTTAAAAAAATTTTTTAGTTGTAGATGGACACAATACCTTTATTTTATTTATTCATTTTTATATGGTGCTGAGAATTGAACCCAGTGCCTCACACATGCTAGGTAAGCACTCTACCCCTGAGTCACATCCCCAGCCCCTGGAAAGATATTTCTAAAGAGATTATATAAATATCTGTCAATCTATTCTTGTATGTGAGACAGAAAAATCAACATACAAAACAAACGAACAAAGCAATAACAACAATAGCAAAATAATTTATATGAATAATATGCCTCGAAAATATTTATAAAGAATTTGCTTTGGCAAAAAGTTCTGGGATGAAAAAAAGAAAATGACAACACAACAAAACAATGTTCTAATGTATAACTTCATAAGAGAAAATAAATTATAACATTAAAAGAAAGCCAGGTTCAGTGGTGCATGCCTGAAATCTGAGTGGCTCAGGACTCAGGGGCAGGAGAATTGCAAGTTCAAAGCCAGCCTCAGCAACTTAGCAAGACTCTTAAGCAATTTAGGAGACCCTGCTCAAAATAAAATATAAAAAGTGCTAGGGATTTGGCTCAGTAGTTAAGAGCCCCTGCATTAAAAAAAAATCATTAAGTACACATAAGATTTGACCAGAACAGTCAATGAAATTAATCAAATGAACATATATCAAAAACTATGCTCAGCTATGGTGTTGCACACCTGTAATCCCAGCAACTTGGGAGGCTGAGACAGCAGGATAACAAGTTCAAGGGCAGCATCAGCAACTTGGTGAGGCTATGAGTAACTCTGCAAGACCCTGTCTCAAAATAAAAGAATAAGAAGGACTAGGGATATGACTTAGCAGTAAAGTGTCTCTGGATTCCGTTTCCAATACCAAAACAAACAAAAAAAGTTAGAGTTAGGGCTGGGGTTATGGCTCAGTGGTAGAGCGCTGAGTAGTAACACACATGAGGCACTAGGTTTGATCCTCAGTGGTAGAGCGCTGAGTAGTAACACACATGAGGCACTAGGTTTGATCCTCAGCACCACATTAAAATATAATAGAGGTATAGTGTCCACCTACAACTAGAAAGAAATAAATATTTTTTAAAATGTGGTACTATATATACACGATGGAATATTACTCAGCATTAAAAGAGAATAAAATCATGGCACTTGCAAGTAATGGATGGAGTTGGATAACATTATGCTAAGTGAAGTAAGCCAATCCCAAAAAACCAAATGTTAAATGTTTTCTCTGGTATGTGGTGCTGATCCACAGTGGAGATTGGGGGGTGGGGGTGGAGCATGGGAGGAATGGAGGAACTTTGGATAGGGAAAAGGGGAAGGAAGGGAAAGGAGGGAACAGATGGGTAGAAAAGATAGTGGAATGAGGTGGACATCATTACCCTATATACATGAATGGAGACACGAATGATGTGATTCTACTTTGTGTACAACCAGAGACATGAAAAATTGTGCTCTATATGTGTACTATGAATTGAAATGCATTCTGCTGTCATATATAACAAATTAAAATAGATAAATAAATTTAAAAAAATTTTAAAAATAAAATAAAATAATGTAGTACTTAAAATGGAATAGGATGAAGCTCAAATATAGTAAAATTTAATATATTACAAGGTAACATTCAGAACCACAGGCAAAAAGAGATCATTTATTCAATAAACATCTAGGATATTGGTTTTTATAAGGCACAGAAATTAAATTCTTACTTCAAATAATCCTCACAACATACCTAAGAATAATTTCTTAAAATATTATAAAAAACATGAACTACAAATATACAAGAAAAATATATATGTATTGTCATACATGCACGGCACACATACACACAAACACTTTCCTTAAAATAAGCAAATGACTACAGTAGGCACTTCACAAAAGAAGAAATCCTAATGGCTATTATAAATGGGAAAAGATGGTCAATATCTTTAGTAATCAAATTGTAAGTATAGGGATATTATTTACCTAACAGGTTGGCAAAAAATCTTGAACTCACAAATTATGAATGTTGAATAATGGGTGCTCTCACAAACCACTTTTTGAAATGTAAATTAATACAAGCATTGTCTAATAAATTCATGGCTACACTGTCTACATGAATTCCAGCATGTGTACACCAGCAGTCACGTATAATGTTCACAGAAGTAACATTTATAATAACATAAAGTGTAAACAACTGAAGTGACCATCAGTGGATAAAATCCACAATGGAGGGCATTTAAAAAATTGTTTTTAAATTTATTTTTTAGTTGTAGTTGGACACAATACCTTTATTTCACTTATTTATTTTTATGTGGTGCTGAGGATTGAACCCAGGGTCTCGCACATGAGAGGCAAGTGCTCTACCGCTAAGCCACAACCCCAGCCCTAAAAATTTTTTAAAAAATAAATCAATGGACCACAGTTATAAAAGTCAACATAGATTAAATCTCAGGAACATAATTTCAATTATGAAAGAAAAAAGGTCACTGAATCACATGCATAGAATGTTTTTATCTATAAAAAGAATGAATATATACACACACACACATATACCTACAGGATATATAAATATATACATAAAGTTGAGAAAATATAAACTCAATATATATATGAAAATAAATTATGCATAAATATACTCTTTCTCTCTCTCTCTCTCTCCCCGTATATTTTCAACCTTTTTATCCCCAATTCTTTTTATTTTTTGAGACAGGGGCTCACCAAGTTGTGGAAGCTGGCCTTAAACTTGCGATCCTCCTGCCTCACCTCCCGAGTTGCTGTGTGCCACTGCACCCAGTTATATTCTCAACTTTTTTTTCTGACTCTCATTATGGAGATTTTATTTATTTACTTTTAGATCTATATGACAGTAGAGTACTTTGACATATTACACATACATGGAGTATAACTTATTCTAATTAGGTTCCCATTCTTGCAGTGGTATGTGATGTGAAGTTTCACTGGTATATTCTTAACTTTTTTTTTAACCTTTTTTTAATTGTTGATAGACCTTTATTTTATCCATTTATTTATATGCAGTACTGAGAATTGAACCCAAGTGCCTCACACATGTGAGGCAGGCACTGTACCACTGAGCCACAACCCCAGCCCTATTCCCAACTTTTTATGGAAGAAAACATGAGTGTGTAAATATATATGTGTATATATGTGCGTGTGCACACATACATGTGTACATTTTGTTTTAGGATCTCACAACTATAAAGAGAAGCCAGGACATGATAAGCAAAATCATAAGATAATGGATACCCAGTGAGGGTGGGATGGGCCATGGTTGAGGAGTCATGTATCATTACAAAGAGGCCCTCAAGGGCTTGCAATGGCATTGACCATTTTCTCTCAAGCTAAGAAGCAGTTAAGTGGAGCTGAGCACAGTGGTGCATGCCTGTCATCCCAGCTACTCAGAAGGCCTGAGGCAGGAGGATTGCTAATTTGAAGCCAACATGGGCAACTTATCAAGACCCTGTCTCAAAATAAAAGTATAAAAAAGGGATGGGATTGCAGTTCAGTAGTAGAATACTTGTGTAGTATGTGCAAGGCCCTGAGTTCAATTCCCTGTACAACAAAAGAAAACATAGTAGTAGTAAATAGATTTTTGTTCTATTAAACTACATACATGAGATAATGTATATTTGTGTGATTCATCTAATAATATTAATCAATGAAATTTAATCATATATCCTTTGATACTATAGTTACATATTAAAGGTTTTTTCTTAGAAAATTGATCAAGGACATAAAGGATTGGGTAGAGGCAACTGAGAAGTGACCTGGGGAATGGGGTTGACAGAATGTTTACAATGAACATTAGTTTTTCATTTGACCTATTTCCTATGTCTATCTGACACTCCTTCCTACATTGCAATACTAAATTCTTAGTCTCTTCTCCCTTAAATGCTTTCTAGCTGCTAACCTCTGTTTTCATTAAAGACCAACATCTTTACAGTTACCTGTACTCCTCTGCCTCTCACCTTTTCTCTGAGCTTCTTTGATGTTAGCTATCAGCTTTCTCTTCATATGTTGTTCTATAGCTATATCATATTTCCACTACTAGCCTGTTAATTGTTTGATTATTTATACATACATGTAACACCTGAGCATCTTGGGGAGTGAGCTGGGGAATAGGATTCAAACCCTGTTTAAAATGAAAATTCAAAAATGTTGATTAAAGGTAAATGAAGTGATCATTCAGAAAAAAAATTAGTTTGGAAACTACTATTATTAATAGCAGCTAATAGTTATTGAGTTCATACTATAAGATGGAATTGTTCAAAGCGTGCACACACGCGCACACACACACACACACGCTTTATTTGTAGATGGACACAATACCTTTATTTTATTTGTTTGTTTATATGTGGTGCTGAGCATTGAACCACAACCCTAGTCCCACTGTTAAAAGTACTTTAAAAGTACTATCCAGCGGGGCTGGGGTTGTGGCTCAGTCGTAGAACAGTTGCCTCACATGTGTGAAGCACTGGGTTCGATTCTCAGCATCACATACAAATAAATGAATAAAATAAAGGTCTGTCAAAAATTTAAAAACATTTTTTAAAAAGTACTATCCAATTTTGGAGATGATAAAACAAAAAGCACAGGTTAAATAAAGGGCTGGGCTCATTGCTATACAAAATTACATATAAGAGGTTGTGAGGGGAATGGGAAAATAAACAAGGAGAGAAATGAATTACAGTAGATGGGGTAGAGAGAGAAGATGGGAGGGGAGGGGAGGGGGGATAGTAGGGGATAGGAAAGGTAGCAGAATACAACAATTACTAATAGGGCATTATGTAAAATTGTGGATGTGTAACCGACGTGATTCTGCAATCTGCATTTGGGGTAAAATTGGGGGTTCATAACCCACTTCAATCTAATGTATGAAATATGATATGTCAAGAGCTTTGTAATGTTGTGAACAACCAATAAAAATAAATAAATAAATAAATAAATAAATAAATAAAGGGCTGGGTAAATTGTAGCTCAGTAGTAGAGCATTTGCCTACCACCTGTGAGGCTCTGGGTTTGATCCTCAGTACCACAAACAAATAAATAAATAAAATAAAGGTATTGTGTCCATCTACAACTAAAAATATATTTTTTAAAAAGCACAGGTTGAGCAACATTCCTAAAATTTCACTGGCATGTAAGTTTCAGGCAGGATTTGAACCTGGTACTTCCTTTAGGGGTATCTTTATGGCTCAAAATTGGGAAAGTTGTTTGTTTCATTTTGTTTTGTACTGGGGATTAAACCTAGGGGCACTCCACCAGCCCCCGCTCCCTTTTAAGTATTTTTTAGTTGTAGATGGATACAATACCTTTTTATTTATTTATTTATTTTTATGTGGTGCTGAGGATTGAACCCAGTGCCTCACACATGCTAGGCAAGTGCTTTACCACTAAGCTACAACCCCAGTCTCCCTTTTACTTTTTTTAAATTTTGAGACAGGGTCATATTAAATTGCTCAGGCTAGCCTTGAGCTGGCAGTCCTCTTGCCTCAGCTTCCTGAGTCACTGAGATTACAGTTTGTGCCCAGCTTGAGAAAGATTTTTTTAGAGACTGGAAGAGGAGGGCTGGGGATAGAGCTCATGGTAGAGCACTTGCCTAGCCTGCATGTGTGAAGCCCTGGACACAATCCCTAGTTCCAAAGAAAAAAAGAAAAAGAAAAAAAAAAAGACTAGGATAAGATTATGAAACAGAAACGAAACAGGACTCAGACAACATTAAACAAGTTATAAGAAAGTAGAGAGCAAAGTGTGAAAGGAGAGTTAACAATAACACAGGGGGGAGAACATCCTAGAAGGCCCCAAGTTTCTATTAAGCCCTAGAACATGTGAGAGCATGCCCACAAATAATAATGAAGAGGTGATTTCTTTGAATCAAACTGAGCTGTCATTTGCAAAGGTTTTGTTTGTTTTTCAGTGCTGGGGATGGAAGCCAGGACCTTGTACATGCTAGACAAATGCTCTGCCAATGAGCCACATCCCCATCCCACCTGCAAATGTTTTTTCCTGCCTATTCCTCTTCACTCACCTGAACACAAGCCACTTGTGAACTCTCTCTTCACCATCCATGGCTCTTTTCCTTGTTCCAACAATAATATCACACTTGGCTTAGAAAAGCAAAGACCTGCACATATGGAAAGAAACAGTACTTGGTCATGCTGTGGATAGCCCAAAACTCAGACTGGATCCTTGGACAGTCAGGGAAGATGGAGCTTAAAGGAAGTCAAAGAAAAATGTGTAAAGGACATGTATCAGAAGGACAGGGAAGATAAAGCTTCAGACATAGGTCAACAGTAGACCTATCCATTGCCAATGTCACAAACATTAAACCATTTGTTTGGCACAGCCAGCAGACACTTTTGGATAGCAGCTATCCAAAAGTTTACAAAGGTGGTAGCAAAGAGCCCCTTAGGAGTACAAGTACAGTTCTGTAAGGGGAATATATCCTTACCCAGTGACACCAAGATCCTATAGTTTTCCAACATCACATTACTGTATAAATGCCTCTGAGAGGAATCCAGACAATTCCACTCTTCTTGGGAGAAGTCTACAGCCACATCTCTGAAGGTCACCAAATCCTGAAAGAAAATAAATGAATTAACTTCCTCCCTTATCATGCTCACATCATTTACTCTGACCCAAGCATACAGGGTTTTCCCTTATACTACATTCTTAAATATGTCTGCTGTGTTCCCCCTGAGGGCCTCAGATTATTCTGTATGAAAGAGCAATGCTGGTCGGGCATGATGGTGCACACCTGTAATCCCAGCTATTAAGAGACTGAGGGAGGAAGATTTGCAAGTTTGAGGCCAACCTCAGCAACTCAGCGAGATCTTGTGTTGGGAGCTGCCCTAGATGAAAATGCCCTTAAGTCCTGAAGCACCGGGTTTTGACCAATTATTGCCTTCAGTCTGGAACAGCAGTGCCAGGTAGCAGTAACTTGGGGGGTTACTCTGCTCAGATAGTGAGGCGTGGCTCCAGGTGTAGGCGTCACCCACCAGGGGTTGAGCTACACTCACCCATTCCTTTGTAATCCTACCCCTTGCCTCATTTGAATGGCTTCTTCCCAATAAAAGGGTTCAGCTCATGCTCCTCCTCGCTCTCTTTCTTGCCTGCCTTGCCCCCCTTGTGGGAGCTGCAGCTGAGGAGTGGTCACTAACTCAAAGGAAAGGTACTTTCTGTGTCTGTGTCTTTATTTATTCCCTAGATTCACTTGGAGTAATCCTGACTGGTTTAGTCGTGAGATGTGACAATCTTGTGTCAAAATAAAATAAATAAGGGCCAGGGATATAGTTCAATCCCCCATCTCTCTCTCTCTCTCTCTCTCTCTCTCTCTCTCTCTCTCTCTCTCTCTCTCTCTCTCACTCACACTCACACACACACACACACACACACAGCCATGCTCCTAATCCAGTTCCCTGTTCTCATAACCCTGCTTTGTTTTCCTTCAAAGTACTTATTTTGTTACTATTGTCTGTCCTCTTTCCCCCACTAAAATTCAACCTCCATGAGGGCAGAGTGCTTTTGCTTTGGTCACTGGTATATCCTCAAAGGACAGCATGTGATCCACATGAGGCATTCAGATACCGAATAACCTGAATTAATGAATGAATTGTTTGAAAATTTCAAGAACTATAGGGGTTTAAAAAGTGACATCAGGAAGTACTTGGCATATTTCTAAAAACCAAGCATAGCAAATCATCAATTCCATTAAAATTCAAATACTTCAATCCAGATTTTTAAGTTTTTGTGTAAAGAAATATGTGTTTTGGGCTGGGGTTGTGGCTCAGTGGTAGAGCACTCGCCTAGCATGTACGAGGCCATGGGTTCGATCCTCAGCACCACATAAAATAAACAAAATAAAGATATTTTAAAAATTAAAAAATAAAGAAAAGAAACTAAAATTTAAAAAAAGAAAAAAGAAATATGTGTTTCTTTAATGTGACCACTTGCTGTTGAAACTAATATAATGTGTGGACTTTTATTAATTTTTTTTTACAAAAGTAAAAGATGTGACTATGTCAAGGGCAATAAAAAGAAATGACTTTTTCTTACATTTGATAGTTTTGTCTCCATTAAAGGAACTGTTCCCATAGAAACAAAAGTTTCCCAGAGTTTTTCAACTGAGTAACATTTTTTTCCTCAATTATATGAAGTACAATGTGAATAGTTCCCTCTCTGCAATGGCTAACGGTTTGGCTGGTATAGTACATATTCTTACCAAAATGCTTTCCTTAGCTTATAAAAACATATACAGTAAATGTATACATATTTATATATGACATTTTTCACTGATTCTTTGATTTAAATTAATCTACACAGTCAACAAAAATAAAAACCAAATCAATATAAGGAGTTTAAATCCTAAACTTAAAACATTTAATCCCTAACAAATTATAATAATATAGTTATCCCTCATATTTGTGTGTTTCTGCATCTGCGTTGAGATAAAAATATTTTTGGAGAAAATATTGTCTGTATTGAATCATACAGATATTTTTTCTTGTCATTATTCCCTAAATAATGCAGTATAACCACTATGTACATAGCATTTGGCATGTATTAAATATTATAAATAATCTAGAGATGATTTAAAGTATATGGGAGGGCTGCTCGCCTGTAATCCCAGCAGCCTGGGAGACTGAGGCAGGAGGATCACGAGTTCAAAGCCAGCCTCAGCAAAAGCAAGGTGCTAAGCAACTCACTAAGACTCTGTCTCTAAATAAAATGCAAAATAGGGCTGGGGATGTGTCTCAGTAGTCAAGTGCCCCTGAGTTCAATACCCAGTACCACCCCCCCCAAAAAAAAAGTATATGGGAGATTATATGGAAATACTATACTAATTTATGACAGAGACTTGAGCATTCTTGGGTTTTTGTATTGGCAGGGGTCCTGGAACGAATATTCCAGAGATTCTGAAGGACAAATATACCTCAAAATTCATTCATAATTATCAATCAAACCAGTGTGAAGCAAAAAATAGTTCCCTTCACTTTTTTCCCTTAGAAAAACATGGCTTCCAGCTAAGTAGACTAATTCTCTGATGCCCTGTCATCTGATGACTCTTATTTCCCACATTTCTTGTGCCATGGTATTTGGAAGTGATGCAGGTGACCTCTCCATTTCCCCCTTCCTCCTTTTTAAAAGACAGTTAGTTTTAAACCTCATGAAATCAGACCATGTCATTCACCATCCTTCCTTATTTTAGTTGTCTAACAATTCCCAGTAGGTATCTCTGTCATTCCTTGAACACTTCAGCACGTGGTTCATTGTTACTCTATTCTTCTCATAATAATTGGCCATTTCAATATCCATATAAGTAACTCCCAACAACTTGGTCTGTTAGTCCTCCCCTGCTACAATAATCTTGTCCTCCATACTTCCATAGTCATTTACTTTCATGAACTTATCAGTAAGCACCAATGCCTCCATAATTTCCATTGTCCTACTCTGATTTATACCTCCTATATTTCAAGTGTTGCCCTCTAATACCCAGTCAGGGTAACTCTGAACCCACTAGAACTTATAATTCAATGATCTTACCACATTTTCACTATTCCTCATCCCACACAACTTCACTTTGTAACACAACAATTTGTGATAACCATCCCTTATATATAACCTCAACTTCCCTGCCCTTCTTTTGATTGTACTGATTTGGTTAACCACAGCCATCTGTCCACTTACTCTGTGCCTACACTCAGCAGGGTTGAACTTCACTGAAGAAAATTACTCCAACTATGCTAACTAGTTTCACTTTAAATCCATGATCACTAATCTCAAGTGAGCCAAAATGCTCTCTTACATGATATATTTCCTAGCGTGTTTGTTTCCCCACTCCTTTAAATGATCACTTGATACTTTTCCTCAAATCTTCAATTCCTCCTTCTCCTCCATCCTGACTCTCATAAGATGATTTGGTGTTGTTTGTTTTTTCTCCTAACTTAAATTTCTACTTCCATTCTTGTCCTCTTTTAGTCTATTTAAAACAAACAGACACTATTAAAAACAAAAGCCATTTGAAGAGAAATTCCACAAACTCCCTTAACGCCGATACATTGACCATACCTACATACTCTAACTTGCCCCTATTAATATAAATGAAAGCTCATTTTCCTAGAAAAGGCTAACCTCTCAGCTCCTCTTACCTACTCAAGCACATTTTTCCAGCAATTCCCTCCTCTCCCTTTATCTTCAAAATGTCCCTTTCTACTGAATTGTTAACATTAGGCTACAAAACATATGCATTGTGTGAGTCAGCTTTCTGCTACTGAAACAAAATACCTGTAATAATAAACTCATAAGGAGTTTAAATTCTAAACTTAAAACATTTAACCCCTAACAAATTATGATAACAGCTCCTGGTTTCAGAGGTTTCAGTCCGTGGTCACTTGGCCCTATTGTGCTGGAAACTGTGATTGTGCATTATATCATAGTGGAAGTGTACGGCAGAGGAGGTGCTCACCTGATGGGAGAGAGGGCAGGGGAGGAGGGAGGGAGGAAGGGGTGAGGGTCTCAAAATCCCTTTCTAGGGCATACCACTAATGACTAAGGTCTTCTACCACCTCCCTCTAGTGCTACAGGCTAGGGATCAAGACTTTAGCACGTGGGCCTTTGGGGGACATTCAAGATCCAAAGTATAGCACCCATTATTCTGAAACCTAGTTAACCTAGTTAACCACACTTTTTCCTAAGTTATCATCCATTTTTCCGCCAAATGCCGCAGTCTTGGCTGGGCACAGAATCACGAGCCACTCAAGCAGGAACAAAACTTTATTTTGAAAAAGCCGCCAATATTCTGTAGGCGCCGGCAAGCCAAACCCGGTCCTCCCACGCGGGCGTCTACCGGAACCTCCCGTCCCCCGGAACCGGGGGGGTCCCCCGGACCTCCCCCGGACCTCCCCCGGAATTTCCTCCTACTATCCTTCCCCAACCAATGGGAACTCTCCATGAGTCCCAGTAACATGAATCCGGTAGCAGGCCAGGGTGAACAGCGGGAGTCCAATTTCCATATGAATGTAAATCTTAACATAATCATATCTCAGTGGCTAGCTGGCGTCACTTTACAACCAAAGGTGCCATACATCCTATATTTGCTTGTGGCTCCTAGCAACTAAGGTCTTCTACCACCTCCCTCTAGTGCTACAGGCTAGGGATCAAGACTTTAGCACGTGGGCCTTTGGGGGACATTCAAGATCCAAAGTATAGCACCCATTATTCTGAAACCTAGTTAACCACACTTTTTCCTTAAGTTATCATCCATTTTTCTCCTACCCTTACAATAATTTGAAAGAGTTGTCTATGTTCTTTATTACTTCCATTCACACCCCATCCCAGTGAAATATATGTTCACAGGATTACTATGGCTGCTCCACTGAGAACAGACTAAAAGAGAATAAGAATGAAAGTAGAAATTTAAGTTAGGAGAAATATAGCAATAATCCAAGTGAGAAATGATTCTGAATAGAATGGAAATGCTGGTAGTAAAAAGTAATCTGATTCTAGATATGTTTTAAAGGTAGAACAAACAGAACTCCCTAATGGAAGAGTTTAGCTTGTGATAGGGGTGTAATATAAGAGTTTCTTAGTTGATTTTCCTTTTTCTATCCTTGTTCCATTCAGTTTATTTTCAACAGCAACCAGAGTGATCCTACTGAAATGAGAATCAAATGTTACTCATGCTCCCAAACTTCTATTGGCTCATTTCACTCAATTTGAGAAATGTTTGCATTTGAGATATTATGAAACCAAATGAAGATGTTGAGTAGGCAGTCATATATAAAAGTTAAGTTCAGGAGAGAGGTCTAAACTGTATACAATTTGATGGTTGTTAGCATAATAGATGGTATGTCAAGCTATGAGACAGGATGAGATCATCTAAGAATGAGTTTAGATGGAGGAGGAGGACCAGCACTAAGCCCTGTGGTATCCAAAGTGAATAAGTTCTTAATAAAAGTCCATTAAATGCTTGAATGATGTTTGGGAAGGGACTAGAATGAAGAAGCTAGCTTGTATCTGTTATCTGAGGGAAAGGATGCCAGGAAGAGGGAACAGCAAGTGCAAAGCCATGCATTAAGAATGTATCTGGGGGGCTGGGAATATAGATTGGTAGAGTGCTTGCCTCACATGCATAAGGCCCTGGATTCAATCCCCAGCACCACCAAAAAAAAAAAAAAAGTATTTAACTCATTACAAGGAAGTAAGAACTGACTGAATGGGTGAAATTAGATAAAGTCAAGGGGGATAGTCAGTAGGGCTCTGCAGGCCATTCTTTTATTCTGAATGAGACGGCAAGAGTTTGGAGAGTTTCCTCCCTCTCCTCGGTGTTGGGGATTGAACCCAGGGCCTTGTGCATGGGAGAGAAACACTCTACCATATGAGCTATATCCCTAGCCCCTATTAAAGAATTTTGAGAAGTGAGATGATTGACTACTCAGAAAGTTTCAGCAGAAGGAAAGTTAAGGTTTGTTTGCTTTGAAAAGCAAGAAGGTACTTCAGGAAAGAGAAAATCCCAACTCACCTGGTACATGGCATTAAGAATTTCAACAGCCATTCTTTCTTCCTCCTGGCTCTTCACTTGAGAAATGGCAGCGATGTCAGTTGACTGACATGGGAAAGGGAACATGAGAAACTTTCCTTGCAGCATCCAGAATTACCAGTCTAGACTTTTAGGCTTCTCTTCCTTCTGGTTGCAATCTTCCCTTAAATAAAGAAAGCACAAGGAAGAGCTAGGAATTTATTTGCATACAGTTTAATCCATTCCTAAATCATGTCCCAATTTATCATTTAGCAGATGACTTTCAGATTTAACAAAGACTCTGAGGAATGTAATCATTTACATAAAAGACAAGTAACAAATAAGAGCAACAAGATCAGCAAAAGGTTTGACTGACTCCACAATCCTCCTTTTCAACAGATCAGATATTCCAAAATTTGGTGGCACACTGAAGCACGTGGCTAAGACACTGAGCGGCACACAATCTCGCTCAGTTCCCTCCTATACCCCAAATCTAAAAACTATTACAGTGTTAACGACGGCTTCACACATGCCAGTTAAAGGCCAGGGGCATAAACAATCTCAAACAGGCACCCCACACACACACCTCAAGCCTCCAACCAGGGCGGGGGAGGGGGGGTGTCACACATCTAGTCACAAAGAAGCCACGGGGACTGGCACCACGGAGGGTGGAGAACACCTACCCACTCCCGCCCCTTTCAATCTCACCCACTCGGTACCAACCACCGATTCACTCGCACCCACAGTCACACAGACACGACGTGGTCACGCACATCGGGTGACACTCTCACAAGGTTCGGTACCGACCACAGTCTCACACGTAGAGTCACTCAGGGGACCCGGGGACGGGCGTCAGGGAGACCCACAGGCCACTTCTCAGCCCACACCCTCACCTGCAGAACTGAACTGCAGGAAGATCCCTTTCCCGCCCCAAGTCTCAGGGAGTCTCCGCCACTTTGGCCTCGCCTGCCTCGCTCAGCTGGACGGAACCCTGCCTAGCGCGCCAGGAAAGAAGCACCTCAACTCCCTCGGCCCGGGAGGACACAAAGAGGCCGCCGGCCCAGTTCCCGCGGGGGCCGCTGGGAAACGTAGTCCAGGGGCAGAAAAGGCCGCAGCCTTGCTCCGGCTCCGCGAGAGCCACTCTGGGCTGGCTCCCCAGAGCGGTGTCCGAAAGTCTTGATTTCTCTGGTCTCTTACTGGGCAGGGCACGGGGACTGGGCGGAGGGTCACATTTGACGGTCTGGGTTTGAAGTGCGCAGACACAAGCGCTCGACATGCCTCCCTTAGCAACCTGAGTGGGGAACCTAGATTGCGCGCTCGCTGCAGGGGAAGAGGTTTGCGCCCGGACCGCAGAGGGTGAGTGCCGAGTTCGTAGGATGCGCGGGAATACTCGAAGAAACGGGGTGCAGGGAGGCAAAGGGCGCAGGTGTACGATGCTTCTGCCTAGTCCTGCTTCCCCACCCCAGGGCCTCTTGTTCCAGACTGGGAGGGGCGCGGATAGGGCAGAGAGTGTCACCCTCGGCAGGTGGTTCCTGTTTTTGTGACTTGGTGACAGTGGGTGTGAATGGCTTCTCTCCCTAAAAAGGCTCTTCTACCAGGTTTCTTGAAATTTCTCTGACTGCATTTATACAGACACCAACGTCACACCTCCGAAGAGGCTGTTTCTAATGACGCCTCTCCCTCACACTCCACAGCTCCTTAATCTTTGTGTACTCTCTTAGAACACTTAGTATTTATATTTAAAGTTCTTATTTATTGTCTCCCCTCAAGTCATCTGATTGTGCTTTTGCGTGTGAATACATGACCATTTGTGTCATTATATTGTGAATGTAATTGTGTGAAACTTTGTGTTGGGGTGAGCACGGTACATTTCTGTGATCATGTGTATGATTGTTACATGTATGTGACATTTTTTAAGCATATAAAGCAGGGTTTATTTTAAAAGGGGTAACATAGACTTATTCAGGGAGGGAGAAGAGGACCATACCTGGTATCCTGGTATCCCAAGTATTGAAAGTGTTCTGCCTTTTTATATGTCCTAGACTTCCTTTATTCTCCTGCTCTCTTCCCCATATCTGTCTTCTTCCTGTGTGCTAGGTCTAGGAACTGCTCCGTGGGATGGCCAAAAGGTGGGAAACAGGTGGCCTGGAGGAGTCAGGGAGGAGTGATCAGGGCAGGAAGTGGGCCCAGGAAGAATTAATTTGCAACTCCCTGTAGGGAGGGACAATTCCTGGGACAGGTTATCTTAGCAGTGGGTTGGAGCTGGGGCAGGTTCTTGATAGGGGTAGGGGAAGGGCTCAGAAGGAATTAACATTTCAATCCCTCCATTCTCTGGATTTGACCCTTGCCTATCTGCCTGTCTAATTCTGGCTCCATTCCCCCAAGTAATTTTAGGACCTCCTTACTACTGTGGCTGCTTCCAGCTGAGAGGAGTTGACAGGGGTGGGGCAAGAATGTATGTGACATTTTAAATGTAAACTATGGGAATGTGCTGTGATAGGGACTGATTTGTGGAAATGGAATAGGAATGTTTGTAACAGACCTTGGAATTCTGCTTTGTGGTATAAGATTACAAACCACCTACTGTGTGCCATATGCCATTTGAGTTGTTGGGAGAGACACAGAGAAACTTTCAAACAATAGTGAATAGGCTGGGCCTATTGGCACATGCCTGTAATCCCAGCCTCTGGGGAGGCTGAGACAGGAGGATTGGGAGTTCAAAGCCTCAGCAAGAGCAAGGTACTAAGCAACTCAGTGAGACCCTTCTCTAAATAAAATACAAAATAGGGCTGGGGATGTGGCTCAGTAGTTGAGTGCCCCTGAATTCAATCCTTGATTACTCCCCCAAAAATATTGAATAGAATATTAATGAGCTGAAGGGTAACTTCAAGAGGCTTAATAGATGTGTAATTGGGTAGTATGGAAATATGGGTGTACACAAAGAAATAAAAAGCCTAGAAATGGCAACTATGTGGTAAAAAAGTAAGACATTGTTAAGTCTCTCCAAGAGATAAATTACTGTTTAAACAAAAATAAAAACAATGTAATTTTGAGTTTATAACATATAGAAACAATTTTTGTGAAAATAATAGCATTAAGGCCAAAAGAAGAGAAGTAAATAGAATTATTAACATTCTTGTATTCTGTGTAACATAATATCACTTAAACAGTTATTGGGGTATTTGAAAGATGTACAATATAAAACCTTTGAAAAAGATTAATAAAAGTCAATAAAAACACTAGCTATATCAGGAATGAAAAAAAATGACACTGGTCTACATCCTGTAGATATTAAAATAATTAGAGGAAATTACTAGCTTTACAACAATAACTGAAAATTGGATAAAATGTATAAATTCTTGGGAAAATACAATTTACTAAAATCAATAAAATGCAAAAAAGTGACTGAATACCATGGTACACAACTGTAATCCCAGCAATTCTGGAAGTGGAGGCAGCAGGATCACAGGTTCCAGACTAGCCTCAGCAACTTAGTGAGGCCATAAGCAACTTAGTGCAAAATATATATATAAAAAAAAAAGTAGTCTCACAGGAGCTGGGTAGAGTGCTGTAAGTCAATGGTAGAGTGCTTGCCTGGCATGTGTGAGGCACTCAGTTCAATCCTTAGCACCACATATAAATAAATAAAATAAAGGTATTATGTGCATCTACATCTACAAAGGTATTATGTGCATCTGTTTTTTTTTTTTTTTTAAGTAGTCTCAAAGTATAAAATATCTTAGTCTCAAAATATAAAATAAAAAAGCAGGAGATGTAGCCCAGTGGCAAAGCACCCTGGGTTGAATTCCCAGTACCCCCCCCCCAATTTTTTTTAATCTGATAAGTTAATCTATTATTTAAAAAAGAAAAAAATGGGCTGGGAGTTGTAGCTCAGGGGTAGAGCACTTGCTGGGAGTTGTAGCTCAGGGGTAGAGCACAGGGTTCACTCCTCAGCACATAAAAATTAACAAACAAAATAAAGATATTATGTCCATCTATAACTAAAAAATAACCAGTGGGCTTTTACCATAAAGTACTGCAAGAAAGCAATAAAACCAGCCAGGTGTGATGGCGCACACCTGTAGCCCCAGGTACTCAGGAGGCTGTGGCAGCAGGATCACAAGTTTGAAGCCAGCCTGAACAACTTATATTCTGTCTCAAAATTCAAAACAAAAAGAATTGGGGGTGAATCCCACTAGTGGAGTGCTACCCCTAACCCTTGGGTTCAAACCTCAGTAACACAACATAGACAGAAAAACAATAAAATCAATATTGTACACATTTTTTTCAAAGATAGAAATCAGAAAGTACTTATTAATCCATTTTATGAAGCCAGCATAATCTTGGGTTCAAAACCTGAAAAGGAGGGCTGGGGATGTGGCTCAAGCGGTAGCGCTCGCCTGTCATGCGTGCGGCCTGGGTTCGATCCTCAGCACCACATACCAACAAAGATGTTGTGTCCGCCGAGAACTAAAAAAAAATAAATATTGAAAATTCTCTCTCTCTCTCTCTCTCCTCTCTCACTCTCTTTAAAAAAAAAAAAAATTCTCTCTTAAAAAAAAACCTGAAAAGGACAATACAGGAAGATAAAATCATGGATCAACTGTCTCATGAGCATGGATGCAAAAATCTAATGGAGTATTAACAAAATAAAAGCAGTGATATATAAAAAGGGTAATATATAATGACCAGTATGATAGGTTATTATATATTGTGACCCCACTGTCTCACACATAAAGTCTCCCAGAGTCCTAGAGATGGATGTCCAGGAGACCCATAGGCCACACTTCTCAGTCTACTCCTCACCTGCAGAACTAAGCTGCAGGAAGATCCTGTTCCTGCCACAAAGTTCAAGGAATTGCCTCTGTTCAGTTGGATGGAACTCAGCCTCAGTGGACTCTGAATAGTAGTAAAGGGTTAGAGTTAATATAAAGTGTTAGAGTTAACATTTGGAAAATGAAATATGTTGCATTAATCGATTTTCCAAATGTTAACTCTAACACTTTACTATGTATGTGTATGAAAAAGCATTTTACAAAACTCAACACTTTTTCATCATTAAAACAAACTTTCAACACTCATAGAAGGGAACTTTATAACCTAACAAGGGCTGGGGCTCTTGTGGCAGCTCAGTGGCAGAGCGCTTGCCTAGCACATGTGAGGCACTGGGTTTGATCCTCAGCACTGCATAAAAGTAAACAAATAAAATAAAGGCATGCTGTCTATCTACAACTACAAAAAAAAATTGTAAATAATCTAACAAAAAACAGTGTAGAAACTTACATGAGAGAATATACCTAACAATAAAATATGCACAATGTTTTTCTCAAAAATCGGGATTGTGAAAAGAATATTATGATTGCTTTTATTCAACATTGTATTAGCAGTCATAGAGCAAAAAGCAAGCCAAAGACAGGAAAGATTAAGATATAAAAGCCTAAAGATTATCCAAGAAGAAATAAAACATGATTTCAGGAGAAAATTATTGTGAACAGCCAAGTGCTGTGGTACATACCTGTAAACCTAACACTTGGTAGGCCGAGGCAGGAGAATCACAGCGAAACTCAGCAAAGTAGCAAGGCGCTAAGCAACTTAGTGAGACTATTTCAAAAATAAAAAATAAGGGGCTGGGGTTGTGGCTCAGTGATAGAGTGCTTGCCTAGCATGAACAATGCACTGGGTTCGATCCTCAGTACCACATAAATATAAAATAAAGATATTGTGTCCACGTAAAACTAAAAAGTAAATATTTTTTTTAAAAATAAAAAGGTCTGGGATATAGTTCAGTGGTAAGAAGAGTACAATTTGTAGCAACAACAACAAAAAAAGAGGTTTGTGTACAAAACTAAAAGAATGAACTGATGTATTACTATTAATCAGTGAATTTAGCAAAGTCTCTGGATATAAGAGAGTAAAAGATTGAATGCACATATGCAACTGTTAAACAAATTGAAAATGATATTTTAAAAATGATCCTCCTGGGCTGGGGATGTGGCTCAAGCGGTAGCGCGCTCGTCTGGTGTGCGTGCGGCCCGGGTTCGATCCTCAGCACCACATACCAACAAAGATGTTGTGTCCACCAATAACTAAAAAATAAATATTAAAAAAAAATTCTTAAAAAAAAAAAAAATAAAAAATAAAAATGATCCTCCTAAATCTTATAGATACTTAAGGAGATACATAGCATAGATCTATATTCATGGGGGTAACACAGATAAATTATATTATGTAAGACTGTGTGGAATGAATAATTATTAAAGCATTACTCTTCCAAAAACTTCTTTTGAAATGTCAAATACTTATCATATATCTAACTAAAAATGTGCAAGATATTTATATTGAAATATCACAAAGTAATGTTGATAAAAATTAATAATTAAAAATGGAGGGATATACTCTGTTCACGAATTAGAAGATCCAATAATGTAAAGAGTCAAATAGTATCAAATTATTTGTAAGAATCAATGAAATCAATAAAATTTTCAGTAGTTTAAAAATATGTATACATAGTTGGGTGCAGTGATGCATGTCCATAATCTCAGAGACTCAACTCAGTAGGCTGAAGCAGGAAGATTGCAAGTTGGAGGCCAGCCTCAGCAATGTAGTGAGACCCTGTCTCAAAATAAAAAAATTAAAAGGGTTCAATGGCAGAGGGTTTCATTCTCCAGTATAAGAAAAAAATAAAAATATGTATATGCCTATAGAAATTGAGAAGCTTATTCTGGAATTCATATAGAAAAGCAGAGGACTAAGAATAGTGAAGGCAATTAAGAATAATGATAAAGTTGGAGAACTTAACATAGTAAATAAGATGACCTATTTGGTGTAATGTACACAAACCAGCCAATGAAACAATAGAGAATCCAGAAACAGATAACACTTGTATGGTGTATTTGTTTTCTATTTCTGTGTAACAAATCACCACAAAGTTTGAGTTCTGTAGATCAGAGTTTGGTCTCTCTCCTTCCAGTCTCACAAAGCTTAAAATCAAGCTGTCTGCCAGGCTAGGCTTTTATCTGGAGGCTCTCTGGAGGCCTCCCCTGGGAGGATGACTGTACTTTCACACTCACTGAGATAGTCAGCAGGAATTTTTTTTTTTTTTTTTTTTTTTTTCTGGTGCTGGGGATTGAATTTAGGCCCTAGCATATGCTAGGCAAGCACTGTACTACTGAGCCACATCTCCAGCCCTCCTCCCCTCAACAGAATACATTTTCTTTTCTTTTGGTTATAGGACTAGGTCTCTTGTCCACCTTCAGCTGAAAGGCTGCTCTCAGCTCCTAGAGGCCATTTTTAGGTCCTTTTCTCTGAGACCCTTTCATCTTCAAGACAGCACACTGTGTCAAGTCTCCCTATGCTTCACATCTCTGAATTCTCTTTTGCCATCGCCAGGGATGATTTTTTTTAATAGTTGTAGATGGACAGCATGCCTTTATTTTATTTATTTATTTTATGTGGTGCTGAGGATTGAACCCAGTGCCTCACACAAGCTAGACAAGCACTCTGCCACTGAGCTATAGCCCCAGCCCAGCCAGGGATGATTTTTACTTCTAAAAAGTTCATGTAATTAGGTTAGGCTGACTCAAATAATCTCCTTATCATAAGTCCATCCATTGGTAGCCTTTTTGTTATGTAATATAACTATATGCAGATCATGGAACTTTTCTTAGAATTCTGCTTAATTAGTATGGTTACTGGATTTATGACACAGACAACTTTGAGGTAAATAAATGGTGAACTTTTCAATGAATATCCAAATAAAAAAAATTATATATTGATCCCTACCTCACACAATTTAGAAAAATTTAATTTCAGATAGATTGCAGATATGATTTTAAGAGATAAGTTAGGCAATCTTTATGATATGGAAAATGCAAAAGATTTATTAAACAGGAGATAAAATCAGTAAATATAGGAAAGGTTAGTGAATTGGACCATAATAAAACTAAGATATTCTCATCATCAAAAGACACCATTAAGACACCTGGGGCACATACCTGTGAACCCAGTGACATGGGAGGCTGAGGAAGAAGTGCAACTTCTAGACTAGCCTTAGAAACTTAGCAAAACTCTCAACAACCTAACAAGACCATCTGAACACTTTAGAAAAAGGACTGGGAATGTATCTCAGTGGTAAAGTGCCCCTGGGTCCAAGCCTCAGTTTTTCGCATGCACATGCAAAAGACAGCTTGGGGATATAGCTCAGTGGTAGAGTACTGGCCTACCATGAGAGAGACCCTGGATTTGATCCCCAGTACCAAAAAAGACACCATTAAAAGACTGAAAAAGCAATTTTCAAAGAGGGAGAATATATTCACAGTATATATATCTCAGAGGATACTCACCCAGAATCTTTAAAAAACTCATATAAATCAATAAGAAAAGTTACCCACAAGATACTCATACATTGCTGGTGGGACTCCAAATTGGTGCAGTATGGAGATTTCTAAATCTTGGAATGGAACTACCATTTGACCTAGTCATCCCACTCCTAGATTTATACCCAAAGGACTAAAAATCATCATACTACCATACTACAGTGACACAACCACATCAATGTTTATAGCAGCTCAATTCACAATAGCTTAAACTATGGAAACAACCTAGGTGCCCTTCAATAGATGAATGGATCAACACTGTGGTACATATACACAATGGAATACTACTCAGCCTTAAAGAAGAATGAAATTGTGGCATTTTCTGGTAAATGGATGGAACTGGACAAATAAGCCAATCCCAAAGAATCAAAGGCTGAATGTTTTCTTTGATATGTGCCTGCTAATTCACAATGGGGGGAGGAGAATAAAGGTATTTTGGACTAGACAGAAATGAAGGGCAGGGGAGGAGATATGGGGGTAGGAATGATAGTAGAATGAATCAGACATTATTACCCTAGGTTCATATATGATTACATGACCTGCGTAACTAAATCATGTACAACCATACAAATGAGAAGTCATACTCCATTTATGTATCATGTGTCAAAACGCATTCCACTGTCATGTATAGCTAATTAGAACAAATTAAAAATATATTTAAGGGTTGGGGTTGTGGCTCAGAGGTAGAGTGCTCGCCTGGCATGTGAGGCACTAGATTCTGTCTTCAGCACCACATAAAAATAAAATAGAGGGGGCTGGGGATGTGGCTCAAGTGGTAGCGGGCTCACCTGGCATGCGTGCAGCCCGGGTTCGATCCTCAGCAGCACATACAAACAAAGATGTTGTGTCTGCTGAAAACTAAAAAATAAATATTAAAAAAAACTCTCTCTCTCTCTCTTTAAAAAAAAATAAAATAGAGGTATTGTGGCAACATACAACTAATATATATATATATATATATATATATGTATATATTTAAAAATATATTTTAAAAAGTTACCCACTAGGTAAATGAGCAAAAATTTAAAAGTACTTAATGATAAAACTATGTAAAGCTAATCAAGGGCATGCAAATTAAAACCAACTGCTCAGTGGCAGAGTGCTCGCCTAGGGTTCAATCCTCAGCACTACATAAATGTAAAATAAAGATATTGTGTCTACCTAAAACTAATAAATAAATATTTTAAAAAACCCAACTTGTAATAATACCACATAACCATCACATATGCAAAAAGGATAATATCAGATGTTAGCAACCATATAGGGTACCAGAATCCTCATACACTATTAATAGGAATTTTACTTGGTAGAACTATTCTGGGACACTGTTAGACAGTATCTAGTGAAATTTGACATGTGGCCATATGATATAGTAATCCTACTCTTAGTATATAACCCAGAGAAGTGAATACAATTTTGCCCAAATAATGTTGTGAAAATTAACAGTAACACATTCTGAGTATAATGCATTGATATGCTAATGGGTTCCAATGAATTAAGCCTTTTAGCACCCCCCCCTTTTTTTTTCTAGGAATTGAACCCAGGGGTATTTTACCACTGAGCTAAGTCCTCAACCCTTTTTATTTTTCTTGCTATATTGCTTAGGACCTCGATAGCTTGTTGGGGCTGGCCTTGAACTTGTGATCCCCCTGCCACTGTTATCACATGAAGAAGCCATGTTTAGTCTTCTAAAGGATGAGAGGCTACCTGGAAGAGAACAAAGAATCACCATAGTAACAGCTATGGAATGGTTTTAAAGAATTGGAGAAATCTTAAAAATAACCCACGTATTCACTAATAAGGGAACATTTAAATAAACTATGACATATCTCTACAATGGAATATTTTTCACTTATTTTTTATTAGAAGGGGATATTCTATCTACTTATGTGCAAAGAACTTCAGGATGTATTACTAATGTGAAAAGAAAGGAAGGTCCAAAAGAGTGTATATAGTATACCACCTTCTTCATAAAATAGGAATGGCAGGGGTTGTGGCTCAGTGGTAGAGCACTTGCCTAGCACATGTAAGGCCTGGGTTCAATCCTCAACAGAACATAAAAATAAATAAATAAAATAAACGTAATTTGTCCATCTACAACTAAAAAAAATTTTTTTTTGGTAGCAAGGACTGAACTCAGGGGCATTATACCACCTAGCCACATCCCCAGCCCTCTTGTGAATTATATTTTAGAGACAGGATCTCACTGAGTTGCTTAGCACCTTGCTTTTGTTGTTAATCCCAAGCCACTGGGATTACATGCATGTGCGCCACCATTCTGGGCTGCAACTAAAAAATGTTTTTTAAAAATAGGAATGGTAGGAAAAATAAAGGTATAATAGAAGAATCAGTTATATATAGAGAAGAAAATTGTATTCCACCACTAGAATTAAGAAAGGATTAAGCTTATGTTCATGAAATAGAGCAGTATAAAGAGGAAATGCAGTAATAAAATTAGAAAGATAATAGCTTTGCTTCTATTTACCACCCATAGACAAAAAGCACCTCAGGAGTGAGGATATTCTTGTTTCCCATAGCACTTTGCTTTCCCCCATCTTAATCCAGTTAAACCCACTGAATTTCTAGAGAACAATGAACAAAAATAATCCTTGAAGAAGCTTGTTGGGAAAATGAAGTTTAAGCTTCTGACTCTTGGACTTTTTTAAACTTATTTTTAGATGTTGATGGACATTATTTTATTCATTTAATTATATTTGGTGCTGAGAATTGCACCCAGTGCCTCACACATGCTAGGCAAGCACTCTACCACAGAGCCACAACCCCAACCACTTTTGGACTTTTTTTTATGGTGTCCTGGGTATAGGGCTCTCCCAACTAAGGACTCAGGTGAACATCTAGTTCAGAAACACTATCTTTTGGAAGTGGGGTACTGTTCTACTGGGTCTTGTGATGGCTCCTCTGACCTTAGGGGTCTGTGAAAAAAAGACAGAGCACGTGATGAACCCTTTTTTTTATTATTGGGGAGAAGCCATTCAAATGAGGCAAGGGGTAGGATTACAAAGGAATAGGTGAGTGTAGCTCAACCCCAGTGGGCACGCGTATGCCTTGCTATCAGAGCTGGGACAATGCCCAAGTCACTACGAAATGTAGTAATTCATCAGAACCCCCAGCATCAGGAATTGAAGGTCATCTGCATCCAGAGCAGCTCCCGACAGGTCTTCAAATAGTAGTTGAAGCAAAATAAACTTTTACTCTCGTGGATTTGGAGTAAATTTCCAGGGTATTTACATTTCATTTTCTTACTGGGCTATAATAATTTCAGAAAGCAAATGTGTCTACTTTACTTTTAAATGCCTCTAAAATCTCCTGACACAAGGCTTTGACTTTCCTAGATTTCTAATATTTGAGCTAAAGAATCCATTTTCAGAAATGAGACTATGGAAATAATGTACATATGCTGAAACATATATATTCAAGGGAAATTCCATAAAGTATGACTTTTATTTTTTGATACCAGGGATTGAACCCAGGGTGCTTAACCACTAAGCCATATCCCTAGTCCTTTTTATGTTTTGAGACAGGGTTTTGCTAAGTTGCTTAGGGCCTCGATAAGTTGCTGGGGCTGGCTTTGAACTTGTGATCCTCCTGCTTCTGTCTGTGGAATCGCCCAGATTACAGGCATGTATCACTGTGCCCGGCCATAAAATATGATTTAAGACAATTTAAAAAAAAATGGAATCTGAAACATCAGGTTTGTTTGTATAAACTATGATATACCAGAAGGAATGTTCCTAAGCTTAAGAACAGTGCCCACAGCAAACTGGGTATAGGAAGGACAGGGAACAAACTTCTAAATGAATCACTATCTGCCCCAAGTTTTAAAATATAGGAAATGTCAGGCGGCTCTCAGGGAGACAGCTAGCATGAGGCTGGGGAGCGCTGAGCTATCCATTGTGTGCTGTGCTGCCCAGACTAGTCAGGATGGCTAAAGGTGACCCCAAGAAACCAAAGGGCAAGATGTCTGCTTATGACTTCTTTGTGCAGATTTTGAGAAGAACGTAAGAAGAAAAACGTAAGAAAAAACCCATGGGGGCTGGGGTTGTGGCTCAGCGGTTGAGCGCTGGCCTAGCCCTCGCGAGGCACTGGGTTTGATCCTCAACACCACATAAAAATAAATAAAATAAAGGTATTGTGTCCAACCAGAACTTTAAAAAGTTTTGAAAAAAAAAAAGAAGAAAAATCCAGAAGTTTCTGTTAATGTTGTAGAATTTTCCAAGTAGTACTCTGAGAGGTGGAAGACAATGTCTGGGAAAGAGAAATCTAAATTTGATGAAATGGCAAAGGTGGATAAAGTATGCTATAATCGGGAAATGAAGGATTATGAACCAGCTAAGGGAGGCAAGAAGAAAAAGGACCCTAATGCCCCCAAAAGACCACCATCTGGATTCTTCTTGTTCTGTTCAGATTTCCGCCCCAAGATCAAGTCCACAAGTCTTGGTATCCCCATTGGAGATGTGGCAAAAATGCTGGGTGATATGTGGAATAACTTAAGTGCGAAAAGTAGCCATACATCATTAAGGCCGCAAACCTGAAGGAGAAATACGAGAAGGATGTTGCTGACTACAAAGTCTAAAGGAAAGTTTGATGGCTGAAAGGGTCCTGCTAAAGTTGTCTGGAAAAAAAGTTAAGAGGAGGAGAAGGAGGATGAATAAAAAACTGTTTATCCATCTTCTTGTGAATACCTTAGAGTAGGGGAGCACCGTGATTGACATATTTATGTGAGATGTGTCTGTTACCCTCATTAGGTTTAATTACAGAATTTGATCACGATCATATTGTAGTCTCTCAAAGTGCTCTGGAAATTGTCGGTGGTTTACATGAAGTGGCCCTGGGTGTCCAGAGCACCCTAAAACTGTATCAAAGTTGTACATATTTCCAAACATTTTTAAAATGAAAAGGCACTCTCGGGTTCTCCTCACTCTATGCATTTTGCTGTTGGTGTGACAAGGCATTTGAAGATGTTTCTGGCACTTTTAAAAAAAATTTGTAAGGTGGTGTTAAGTATATGGTTATTGGTTAGAAGTTCTCAGTTATGAACTGTACGTCACACCAGTTAGTCTGTAAAAAGAACAAAACAACCAAGACAAACTCTTCATGCTCCTTGCCTAGCGTTGAGGCTGTGCGGGAAGATGCCTTTTGGAGGGTCCGTAGCTCAGGATGTGCACTGTGAGGCAGGACCTGTTGACACTGTGGTGGGCATCCATTTAGCTTCAGGTTGTCTTGTTTTTGTATATAATGATATAGCATTCTGCTGCCTTTGTTAATTGTAGAAAAGGGAGGGGGTCAGCTGGCATGAGAAGTATTTAAAATTTTTTTAGTTAAGTACAGTAGATTTTAAACTTTGTTTTCAAACAAACTCTTCATTGTCAGCAAAGCAAAGAGCCACTGCATCAATGAAAGTTCAAGAATCTTCTGTATTTAAATGCAATTTGCAATGTTATGTTATTTTTTATATGTTTAGAATGCTGAAATGTTTTTGAAGTTAAATAAACAATATTACATTTTTAAAAATATAGGAAGTGTTATGTCCTGAAATACAAGCAGGTCTTAATAGTATTAATTTAATTTTAAAAATGAAACAGAAAAAGAGGAAACACTAACACTTTTCTTGGAGAAAAGCAGAGCTGAGAAAGGAAGTAGGAGTCATGAGACACCAGGCCTTCACTTATAACTGTCCCACAGAACAACTCAGAGGGTGTGCTCCACATCCAACCACCTGCATTAAAAGAGAGATTAAAACAATTTTGTTCCTTATTGTGAAAGAGAAAGGTCAGGCTCTCTCCTCTGTGGGACTCCATTCTTCCCCAAGTTCACAGCAGCATACTGAGGAGCACTTTGGACTGGAAGTACTGTATGTTCTAAAGTTCAATAGGCTTATGTAGGAGTTCCAGTGTAGAATCTCGATTGGGGCAAATGAGAATTCCTGATATTTGAGCCTCTTTTCTTCCCAAAGAGCCTACTTTGCGTTTTGACTAAGGTCTAAACTTCTGATTTGATCTAAACTCCTGATGAGATCTATAAATCTTTGGCCTCAGATAAAAACTGTTATACTTGAACTGTCACTCTTGGAAACAGCTTTACCCGAATGAACCCTTTCAATTCTCACTGAAATCCTTTGAGGGAGTTACTATTTTCTCTTAATTAAGACTATTGAGAACAAAGGCAGAGAATTTAACCAGTTAGTTCAAAGTCACACTGCTGGTAAATGGCTGAGTTTGTTTAGAATCCAAATAGTCTGGTGACACTACTCCATTAATCATGCATAATTTCAGGTCATCAGTCCAGTAACACTGTCACCGATACAATCCAGAATTTCGGAAAGAATAGACCAAAGTATATCATTTCAGCCGAGTTAGGTGGAGCACGCCTGTAATACCAGCTACTGAGAAAGCTGGGGCAGGAGGATCACAAGTTCGAGGCCAGCTTGGGCAAATTAGTAAGATCCTGGGTAAAAATAAAACTACAAAGGACTAGGAATGTAGTTCAGCGGTAGAGCGCATGCCTACCATTGTGTGAGGCCCTGGGTTCAATCTCCAGCACCGGGATCGCGGGACAGAAAAAGAAAACAAAATACCGTTTCCGACCATGTTGCAGGTCAGTGACGCGACCATTGCGTCACACATATGATTGTAAATACACACAATCTCAAAATTCACCAAACCCCAAATTCCGTGGCCGAAGTTTTACACAAACACAGTCATATTACATCACTTCTTCATAGTGCCGCTGGAAGCTTGACGCTCAGACCGACCGGGCCTCCAAGTACCCTTAATCTTTCCCCCTTCACCTCAAAGGAGCGTATCAGTCTAGGGCGGAGCCCCCACCAGACGGAACTAAACTGACTGAACTGCGGGGCACTCACGGACCAGATAGCGTAACGCCTCCAATCGGCCGATCCAGCCGACGTAAAAAGGAAGTGCCTTTTTACAGAAACTAGTGTTGTGCCGCGAAGGTTTCTGGGAGCTGTAGTCCTCAGTAAGAAAGCGGCGGACCTCTTCAGATTCTTCTCAGTATCAAGTTGCGCTCCCAGGCTCTTAAGAATGGGTTTCAAGGGAGGCAGCTCCCACAAAACCTCAAGATGATCCTCTGGCGCGGAGCCGCGTGCCCTTAAAAGCCGCCGTTTGTATTCATACAGCTTGTAAATAGGAAGACCTGTCCTGCCGGGGTGAGCCGCGGGGTCCTCTGGGAAGTGTTACCCCGTATCTAACGGATCTGGGCTAATGTTGCCCTCTGCCACCGCCACAGCCACCGCCGACCTAGGTGGCTCCCCTATCGTAGCCCTCGCGGGCCGCGCCACTTGGGCGGCGCTGGAGAGTGGACTCGCGGCCTGTGTCAGTGGGCTGGGTGGTGAGTCCTCGGAAACCATGGAGCCTGGGACTCTTTGTGCTGGGTGGGAGTAGGGGCCTGCGGACCCGCGCAGATGTCGTTGGAAGAGGAATGCGGTGAGGGGCGATGCCTGTGCGGTTGGTTTCCTGGGACCGTGGCAGTGGCGTGTGAAGGACCGTGACCGCATGGCGTGCTGTGATTGGCATTGCGCTTTCCCTTTTATGTTTCGTTGTGATCGTGGCTGCGAACATGCGTGACTGGGATCGAGAGTGAATGAGATACTGCGAGGATGGAAGGTAGGGTCGGGTTTTGTGGGTAGATGAGACTGAACCGGTGCTGCATTTCTTTCGTTTTGGTGATTGGAAGTGTGTTTCTCTATGAAACATCAATAGCCCCAACACTTGAATATTTTCTTATTTTTAGCCTGTTTTCATATATTAGGAGATTTATGTACGTGCGAAATTCATTTTCCTAACTCCCCTCCACTCCCCAAATCGCAAAATACAGAAAACCTCAGAGAACAAAAATCAGTCATAATTCTACCAGCTTTACTACCACTGCCAACATTTATTAACCATCTTTTTGCCCTACCCTTTGTGAATACATAGGAATGCATTTCTCTTTTTACATATGTGCATAATGACTTAAATATTGTAAGCACACTTAACACATATTCTATAGCCTACTTTCTCATTTAACAATACATAATTAGTATCTTTACATTTAAACTACTACAAATTTATGCCCTCATTTTAGTTTTTTTTTTTTTAATACTTTCAATACATGTATTCCTGTTGGGTAGTTTGGATCTTTTAACTTCTTACAAAGTGTTATCAACACTTTGCTTATTAGGAACTATTTGGCACATTTCATACTGGTTTTCTTTTTTCTTTCTTTCTTTTCTTTTCTTTTTTTTTTTGTACCAGTAAACTCAGGGGCACTCAACCACTAAGCTACATCCCCAGCCCTTTTTTGAATGTTATTTAGATAGGGTCTCACTGAGCCCCGCTGTTGCTGAGGCTGGCTTGGAACTTGGGATCCTCCTGCTTCAGGCTCTGGAGCCCCTAGGATTACAGGCATGGGCCATGGCACCCAGCTTCATAGTGCTCTTTTTTTTTAAATATTTATTTTTCAGTTGTACACAATACCTTTATTTTGTCTATTTGTTTTTATGTGGTGCTGAGGATTGAACCCAGGGCCTCACATGTGCTAGGCAAGCACGCTTAGGCTGAGCCACAACCCCAGCCCAGTGCTCTTTTTTATTCATTATTTTGTTTTTTGAGGGGGTGGGTAGGCTCCTAGAAGTGGAATTAATATATCAAAATATATGTCCCAAAGAATTCCTAAATCTCTCCAATTATTCCCAATGTAAGAGTCCAATAATATGCATTATTATTGTCATAGTACAAGACTACCTGTGTCCCCACACCCATGATAATAATAGATATTATAAATGATAGTACTCTTTGTTAACCTCGTGGTTACAATTTTATTTTGCTATAGAAATTTAATTTTCAGACATTCGATTACTATCGAAGTCAAGCATTTTTAAAAATTATTTTTGTGTGTGTATGAATTATATGTTTTCTGAAATAGTGTTCTCTTCAAATTTCTTTTCCAGAGTTGTTCTTGTATTAAGGAGTATTCATACACTCACCATGTATTGAATGCTGTAGCAGGCACAAATCCTAGGTGCTTGAGATATAGGCGTGAACAAGAGACAAACCTCCTGATATCATGGTACTTACACTGTTGTGGGCCAGATAATAAACAAGGTAAGTAAGTTAAATATAAAATTTATTAAATGGTGAAAAATGGTAAGAGAAAATATAATGTGGGAGCATATTTAGAATTAGAGATGGGAATTAGAGTTTTAGATGGGGCAGTCAGAAAAAGCATCTTAAGTAAAATGAAGTTATGTGTATAACTGTAGAAAGGTTATCACATGCAGAGGGAATAAGAGTTATAAAAATCCTTAGGTGGCAACATGCTTGTGGTTGAAATAAAGCAAATGAAGGGGGGAGAGTTATGGGAAAAGAGAGATGAAATCTAAGTGGAGAGGAGGGCAGATTAGGTTTGGCTTATGGAACGTAGTAGTGATTTTAGCTTTGATGGGAAGGTGTTGGAGAGTTGTGCATGGGAGTGATAGCATTATCTGTTTACACTTCATGAGTAGTGCTTTGTCTGCTCTGTTGAGAATGGACTACTAGAGAAAGAATGAAGAAGGGGTAGAGAGGGAGAAAGGCAAGAAGCAGAAAGACCAGTTAGGAAACTATTGCAATAAACCAGGGATATTGGAATTGTCTTTCCTGGTTCATTTACTTGTCAGAAAAATTTCCTAAGAAATAAATTTCCTTCATCAGCTTTTACTCACTTTTCTTTACTATATGTGCAAGAGAGAATAAATGGATTCTTTCTATTTGTAGGGTTTTGGGATATTGAATTGGTTCCTCTCATCTCTTAGTCTTATTATTACCATTATATATTCATCAATTTTAACATCTTTTATGTGGTTTCAAATATTTACAGCTATTTTCATATACATATATATATATATATATATATATATATATATATATATATATATATTGTAGGTGGACACAATACCTTTATTTTGTTTATTTATTTTTATGCAGTGCTGAGGATCAAGCCCAGTGCCTCATACATGCAAGGCAAGTGCTGTACTGCTGAGCCATAACCCCAGCCCCACAGTTACTTTTGTTTTGGAGCTCAAATTCCTCATCTTTGTTCACTCTTCAAGATGGCTTCTGAGTCCTTTGAACACATCCCCAGGAGTCTTTGATAGTGTCCTGCATTTCTTTTCTTTTTGATACACACATACACACACATATATATTTTTAGTTGTCAGTGTACCTTTATTTTATTTATTTGCACTGCTGAGAATTGAACCAAGTGCCTCAAACATGCTAGGCAAGTGCTATACCACTGAACTACAACTCCAGCCCAGTGTCCTACATTTCTGTTATGACAGGATACTCTGGATCATTTGGAACATTTCCTGCCCGAGGCATGAAATCAGTTTTTTGTGTGGTACCTTGATTTCTTTTAGTGGGAAATGGTATTTTAAGACCATAGTTAAAGGGCTGGGGTTGTTGCTCAGTGATAGACCACTTGCCTGGCATGTGTGAGGCACTGGGTTCACTCCTCAACACCACTTTAAACAACAACAACAACAACAAAAGAATAAATAAAATGAAGGTATTGTGTCTTTTTTTTCCAGAACTAAAAAAAAAAGAAAAGAAAAGAAAAAGAAAAGAAAGAAAATTTAAAAACCCACAGTTGTAGTGCATATTTACTATTATTTCTAATTTTTGTGTGCTTGTGTGAGCAGAGCTAAGAAATATTTCTTTTTTTAACAGTTCAATTCAGAATATTTAATAACATTAAATAATAACATTAATTAATAACATTTTATCCATTTAAAGTAGACAATTCCAAGACTCTGTCTCAAAATGAAAAATAAAAGTGGGAATAGATGAATTCTAGATAGGGCAGAGGGGTGGGAGGGAAAGAAGAGGGGTCAGGGGATTAGCAAGGATGGTGGAATGTGATAGATATCATTATCCAAAGTATAAGTATGAAGACACGAATTCAGTGTCAATACACTTTATATACAAATAGAGATAAGAAAAATTGTGGTATGTATGTGTAACAAAAATTGTAATGCATTCCACTGTCATTTTTTAAAAAAATCAATATAAAAAAAATAAAAGTGGGGCACAGTGTGGCATGCCTATGATCCCAGCGGCTTGGGAGGCTGAGGCAGGATGATCATAAGTTCAAATTCAGCCTCAGCAAAAGTGAGGTGCTAAGCAACTCAGTGAGACCCTGTCTCTAAATCAAATACAAAATAGGGCTGGGGATGTGGCTCAGGGGTTGAGTGTCCCTGAGTTCAATCTGCAGTGTAAATAAATAAATAGATAGATAGATAGATAAATAAGCAAGCAAGCTAGCTGAGGTTGTAGCTCAGTAGTAGAGCTCCCTTGGTTTCAGTTTCCAGTACCTAAATAAATGAGGTATACAATTCCATTTAAAAATATACGTGTGTGTGTATGTGTATGTGTTTATATATGTGTGTGTGTGTGTGTGTGTGGGTGTATGTATATATATATATACATACACCCACACACACACAGGGCTGTGAAACTATCACCACAATAAAATTTTAGAACATTTTTTTGTTCCTGCTAAAAGAGACATTGTATTCATTAGCAGTTATTCCCATAATATTCCCTCATTCCCACCCAGCCTAATCAACCATAATCTGCCTTCTGCCCCTTTACATTTTTTAGTATATTCCAGGCATTTTATAATGCATGAAGTCAGACAATATGTAACCTTTTTGGACAGGCTTCTTTCACTTGTCATGGGTTCATTAATCTTATAGCAGGAAATATATTCTTAACAAAACAGACATGAGTTCATACTGTTCTTTCTAGTATTTAAAATTTAGAATTAGAGGATATTAGCTTTAGTATTGTTTTTGCATCTTTTATTTGCTTACCTATCCATCTATATATGTATATATAAATAGATAGTTTCAGGCCAGGCTTAGTGGGGAATGCCTATAATCCCAGCAGCTCCAGAGAATCAGGCAGGAGGATTGCAAATTCAAAGCCAGCCTCAGCAATTTAGCAAGGCCCTCAGCAACTTAGCGAGACACTATCTCAAAATTAAAAAAAAAAATTTAAAAGGGCTGCGATGTGACAGCAGTTAAGCGCCTCTGGGTTCACTCCCTGGTACAAAAAAATAAAGTTTCAGAACAACTTTATCAGTACTTAACATTCCTACTAAAAATAATTTCACTTTTTTTAAAAATTGGTATTAGGGATTGAATTAAACCTGAGTAGGTTAGTTAAAATGGTACTCAACCACTAATCCACATCCCCAGCCACTTTTTTGTATTTTATTTAGAGACAGAGTCTCACTAAATTGCTTAGGGCCTTGCTAAATTGCTGAGGCTGGCTTTGAACTTGTGATTCTCCTATCTCAGCCTCCTGTGTCACCGCACCTGGCTCACATTTCTTTATAGGTCCATTGTTTTAAGGGTAGATCCCTCTAAGGAAGTATAGTCCAATTACTGTGCTTTAAAATAACTAGAAGTAATTTCTCTTTGGTTAAGCTACAAACTGATAAATGATTCACTTTGTTTTACTTTTCTTTTGATTTTTAGGTATAGCTTTTGTTTTATAATTATATAAAATATTTACATGGTTAGAAAGTCAAATAAAGGGCTGGGGATGTGGCTCAAGCGGTAGCGCGCTTGCCTGGCATGCGCGCTGTGCTGGGTTCGATCCTCAGCACCACATACAAAGATGTTGTGTCTGCCGAAAACTGAAAAATAAATATTAAAAAAATTTTCTCTCTCTCTTTTAAAAAAAAAGTCAAATATATAAAAGCCAAGTGTATGTATGTGTGTGTGTATATATATATAAATATATATAAATATATAACAAACATAAAAAGCAAAGAGAGGGCTCTGGGATTGTGGCTCAGTGGTAGAGCGCTTGTCTCACATGTGTGGGCACTGGTTTTGATATCCTAAGCACCACATAAATAAATAAAATAAAGGTATTGTGCCCATCTATAACTAAAAAAAAAAACAAGGACAAAGAGAAGTCTAGTGTTTATTCTGTTAATGTCTCTACCACCTTGTTCCTTCCATATTCCTTTTAATTACTTTTTAAAATTTATTAGTTTTTATTTTTAGTTTTTTAGTTGTACATGGACATAATACCTTTATTTTTATGAGGATTGAACCCAGTGTCTCTCACATGCCAGGCATGTGCTCTACCACTGAGTGATAACCCAGACCAGTTCTTTTTAGGTTTTCAAATTTAAGGAAACATTTGTAGCTTTCTAACCTTTTTTTTTTTTTGAGAGAGAGAGAGAGAGAATTATTTTTTTTAATATTTATTTTTCAGTTTTCGGTGGACACAACATCTTCATTTTATTTGTATGTGGTGCTGAGGATTGAACCCAGCGTCCCGTGCATGCCAGGCGAGTGCGTTACTGCTTGAGCCACATCCCCAGCCCCTAACCTTGTTCTTTTTCATCTCATTTTCTCCAGCCCTTTCATCTTAAATAAATTTGAGGGTTGGCTTGACAAGTTGACTTACAATTTTTTTGGTAATTATGATTGGCATTAATCTTGAAGATAATATTGGGAAAATGGGTATCTTTGCCAACCTGACTTTTCCAATTTTTAAAAGTTGAGTGCAGGAAGCAGACACCTGTAATCCCACTGACTTTATAGACTGAGGCAAAAGGAGTGTAAGTTCAAGGCCAGCTTCAGGAACTTAGTGAGGTCCTAAGCAACTTGGTGAGACTCTGTCTCAAAATAATAAAATACAAAGTGTTGGGGATATGGCTCAGTGGTTAAGCTCTCCTGGGTTCAGTCCCCAGTAACCCCCACCCCCCCCACTCCCTGTCCGAAAATGGCATTTACTCATTTAGTTCACTTTATGAACTTCAATAAATCGAAGAAGTTTTCTTGGTTAGGCCCTTACACAGCTTTGTTTGAATTCTTTCTAATGTCTTAGACTTTTTGTCATTTTTATGAATTCTGAATAGGTTAGTTAAAATGGCACCTAGATCTTCTATAGTATTTCAGTCAGCTTTCTCCTGGTATTTTCTTTGGTATAAATTTTGTCTCCCAGAGTTCTGTAAAGTTAATTCTGACAGGATTTTTGTTGTTGTTGTTGGTACCAGGGTGCTTTACCATTAGCCAGGGCCAGACTCAGAGTTCCCTCTTATTTCATTTTTGTTGATGTTACTCCCATTCCCATTCCCAATTCTTTTGTGGTACTTGGGATTGAACTCAGGGCCCTTTACAATTGAGCTATATTCCCAGCCATTTTTATTTTTAATTTTTTTTAATATATTTTTTTTAGTTTTAGGTGGAGACAATATCTTTATTTTACATTTATGTGGTGCTAAGGATGGAACCCAGTGCCTCGTGCATGCCAGGCAAGCACTCTACCACTGAGCCACAACCCCAGCCCCATTTTTATTTTTTGAGACAGGCTCTCACTAAATCGCAAAGGCTGGCCTTCAACTTGTGATCCTCTTGCCTCAGCCTCCCACATAACTGGGATTACAGGCATGTGCCAATGCAACTACAGTATTTCAGTCAACTTTCTCCTGGTATTTTCTTTGGTATAACTTTTATCTCCAATTTTGATGCATGCCTTTTTTTTTTTTTAACTGTTTATGTTTAAAGTGGGGCTTTTTTGTGGACACATATAATTAGGTCTTGATTTCTCATCTTCTCTGCTAATCTTATCTTTTAATTGGTGTATTCAGACATTTTTTTTAAATGTGTATTCAGACATTTTACCCTTGTAATTTTTTGTACTATTGATTAAATCCAGTGACATTTACCCACTGAGCCACATCCCCAGCCTTTTTATATTGTGATTTTTTTTTGAGACAGGATCTCACTAAGTCGCTTAGAACCTTGCTAATTTGCTGAGGCTGACCTTGAACTTGCTATGCTCCTGCCCCAGCCTCCCAGGTAGCTGGGATTACAGGCGTATGCCATGGGCACAGGGCTACCCTTCTAATTTTTTATGTAGTTAGATAATGTCTACCATCTTTCTAATTAAATTATTTTGTTCCATTTGTTCCACTTGCTTTTGTTTTCCCCTTTTTGTTTGGTCTTAATTGAAATTTTTATATGATTTCATTTAATCTGTTTTATTGTATAATTTATACTTCTTTTTAAAACTTTTTATTGTTGCCTCTGAATTTTCAATCTTATTTTTAACAAATCTAAGTTCACTTTCAAAAAATGCTAGTCTGCTTCATATACAGTGTGGAAGCCTTATAACTGAGTGTTCCCAATTTCTCTTTCTCATCCTTATTGACATTCCTGTTATTCAGTTCACTTATCCATGTGCTATAATCAGCCACTATATTGTTATCATTGTTACTTTAAATGAACATTTATCTTTTAGATCAATTAAGAATAAAAGAAACAAAATATTTTTATTTTACTTTCATTATTACTTCTTTGTCTTCCTTTCTTTATGTAGATTCATTTTTTACATATAGAAATTTTCTTCTTTCTGAAGAATTCCTTCTTAATAATTTGTTCAGGGTAAGTTATCTTGATGAATTACCTTAGTTTTTCTTTGTTTAAGAAAGCATTTTTCCTATTCATGTTTTTTTAAAATATTTTATTTTTTAGTTGTAGTTGGACACAATACCTTTATTTTATTTATTTATTTTTATGTAGTGCTGAGGATCCAACCCAGGGCCTCACATGTGCTAGGCGAGTGCTCTACCTCTGAGCCACAACCTCAGCCCCTCCTATTCATGTTTGAAGGATAATTTCTTTTTCTTTTCTTTTCTTTTTTTTTCTTTCGGTTAACCACTGAGCCACATCCCCAGCCCTATTTTCTATTTTATTTAGATACAGGGTCTTGCTGAGTTGCCTAGCACCTTGTTATTGCTGAGGCTGGCTTTGAAGCCTGCCTCAGCCTCCTGAGCCACTAGAATTACAGGTGTGCACCACTGTGCTCAGATCAGGATAATTTTCTTCGACAGAAAATTCTAAGTTGATGGGGTTTTTTTCATTCTACTCTTCTTGCTTGGGCGCCATAGTGCCCTGCTATTTATGGGTGCTTTCAATATAGTAATTATATTTTAAGTTCATTGCACAAATTTACTATATCTTTTCGTATATAAATTATTGTGCCAGGCCAAAAAACATGAAGCTATATGAGCAGTCCTTCCCATAAATGGTTCACAATCCTAGGAAAACAGACAAATCAACTGATACTGATGCAGAGTGAGAAATGCTACAAATTGGGCAAGCTCATAGGGTACAGGAATATAAATAGATTCTATAGATATAGATATCCTAGTCAAGTGATAATTTTTTTTTTTCTTTAAGAACGGGAAAGCATTGATCAAAGGAAAGATGAGCTGGTCAGAAATCAGGAGATGGTTTTAGGTATGGGAGTATGATGTGCAGTGGTTAGGAAGCAGTGAGTGTTTTGTGTATTTTAAGAAAGGCATGTCATTGTATATGGCTGGAGTTTAATTTCAGGGGGTGAAATGCTGCCCCTGTTCAGTGTGGGTGGCTGAACCAAAGTCACTCATGTGAACTTGGGGTGATGCAAAATACCACACAGACACAAAATACCTTTTATAAACTTCAGGACGGCTTCCCCATCTCCCGGCTTCAGGCTCCCCAAGAAGATGGGGCAAGAGAAAGTCAGGAGAGGCTGGAGAGAGAGAGAGAGAGAGAGAGAGAGAGAGAGAGAGAGCGCGCACGTTCGGGAGTGGGCTTTTATTTGGGAGGACGCTGTTTCTTAGAACATTCTATCTGAAAAAGGCAGAAGGGGTAGGATTACAAAGGTACAGGTGAGTGTAACTCAACCCCAGCAGGTGATGCCTACACCTGGAGCCACGCCTTGTTATCTGAGCTGGGGTAACACCCAAGTCACTGAGGAAGACAATAACTGTTCAGGACCCTGTGTGTCAGGACTAAAGGTGTGTCCATCCATGGCATCTCCCCACAGTGAAAGATGAGACTAACAAGGCATTCAGACAAAATTGTTAAAGGAGTCACATTGAAGAAATGTAAGCAGGAGAGTGTTAAGATGTGTTTTATAGGTATAGAATTCTTGATTAAATCCTGGAATTAAAAAAAAAACTGGTTTAAAGGATATTTGACATAACTAGGAAGATAGAAATAGAGATAATGTATTAAATTTTATTACTTTGGCAGAGTTCAGTAATTTTGGTGTGGTAATGGCAGTATGTCTAGGAGAATTTCTTTTTAGAAGTACAAGCTGAAGGAGTTAAAGGTAAAGTTTTTGTTTTTAGAGAAGGAAAGAGTAAATGTAAATGAAAGCAATTGTTAAATACAGGTGAAGAATTTTACAAGTATTGCTTGCGTTTATCTTTCAATATTTCTTTCAATATTTTAAAATTAGATGTAAATTGGGAGGAATGTATGCATATAAATGTGTTTATAAATGTGAGCTAAAGGAAAGGAAGGTTGGAGACAAACTGTTTTTGGAAGCTTATTTCTCATTTTCAACCTCCTATCTAAAGAAAAAGTTCTGTTAATAGGTAGTTCTGTTACTTAATACTTAACAAAGATGAGTGGGAAACTTCCTCCTCAAATGAGAGGGCCTCAACATTCCCTAAGATCAAGGAAAGGCTTATAAACAAACCTTGGTGCTTTCATTGTTGACTTTGTTTGGAAAAGCCTATTTCTGTTTGTTTATTTTATTTTATTTACTTTTTGCGGGGTAGGGTACCAGAGATTGAATTCAGGAGCACTCAACCACTGAGTCACATCCTCAGCCCTATTTTTGTATTTTATTTAGAGACAGGGTCTCACTGAATTGCTTATTGTCTCACCATTGCAAAGTCTGGCTTTGAGCTTGCGATCCTCCTGCCTCTGCCTTCTTGATTTGCTGAGATTATAGGTGTGTGCCACCATTCCCAGCTTTGTTTATTTATTTTAAACTAGTGATTTTATTATTTGAAGTAAATAATCATACATGGAGATACATACATATTCAAACCTTAATACACACACATACATGCATCTGTATCTATATATATTCACATATGCAAAGACCCAAATATATATTCTTTTTCTACATATATTTTTTCCCCTGAAGATTACCAAATGATATACAGTGGGAAATAAGACAGGCATGGTGGTGCACACTTGTAATTCCAGAGACTCGGGAGGCTGAGGCAGGAGGATCACAAGTTCAAAGCCAGTGCCAGCAACTTAATGAAGTTCTAAGCAACTTAATGAGACCCTGCCTCAAAATACAAAATAAAAAGGGCTTGGGCTGGTTGTGGCTCAACAGTAGAGCACTTGCCTAGCATGTGTGAGGTACTTAGTTCTATTCTCAGCACCGCATATAAATATAAGAATAAAATAAAGGCCCATCAACAACTAAAAAGATATGTAAAAATAATTTTTAAAAAAGGGCTGGGATCGACTTAGTGGTTAAGCACCCTGGATTCAATCCCTTGTACCAAATAAATAAAGTGGAGAGTAAGACACTGTTTTGCTCTAAATACCCATTCCCCTTCTATCAGGACAAATACTGTTTGTCTCTTATTTATCTTGGATCTATATGTATTTTGACTATTTTTTAAATAGTGAATAAGAAGGCTTGACCATTTTCCCAGGAAAGCTGTTATGTCTTTCACAATTTTCCTCTGAGCTATTAACTCTTTTGGGACCTTCCTTATCATTTCAATACCATGCCTTGGGTGTGAGCTGAGAATCCCTCTCCCTTATTAGGAATGTAGTAATTCCCATTTGTTTCCTCATTTGTAAAATGGAGGTCTAATTTTTAATAAAAAGTAAAAGATTAAGAATGTATTTCAAGCCTGGCAGTGCTGATCTGTAATTCCAGTGACTTGGGAGGCTGACACAAGAGAATCACAAATTCAGCAACTCAGTGAAACCCTGTCTCAAAATAAAAAATAAAATGGTTGGAGATATAGCTGAGTGGTAAAATATCCATGGGTTCAATCCCAGCACCCCGTACTCCTCAAAAAGAAGAGGAATGCATTTAAGTGTGTATATATGGACTTTACTTCCTGGTGAAAAAAGCCCTTCCTCCCATAACTCTAAAGTTGGAAGTATTAGAATACATTTTGGAACTTGTTTGTACATGAAAATTTGTACATGAAATTTTGCTTTTCATATTGTTACAATCATACATATATGTATATCTGTAAATTGTTTCTAAATAAAAGCATAGAATATGAAGTATATTTCTTTTTTTAATATTTACTTTTTTTTTTAGTTTTAGGTGGACACAATGTCTTTATTTTACAGTTATATGGTGCTGAGGATCAAACCCAGTGCCTCATGCATGCTAAGCAAGCACTCTACCACTAAGCCACAACCCCAGCCCTAAAGCCTGTTTCTTAATGTGGACCTTTATTAATGAAGTTTTAAAGTCACTGCTTTAGAACATTTTCAAGGGCTGGGTTTGTAGCTCAGTGGTAGAGCACTTGCCTCACGTGTGTGAGGCCCTGGGTTCGATCCTCAGCACCACATCAAAATAAATAAATAAAATGAAGATATTATGTTCATCTACAACCAAAAAAAATATTAAAAGAAAAGATTTTCAAGACCATGAAATACAAACATGGCAGAAAACTACATTTATTTCTTTTTCTTTCAAGCTCTCCACTAAAATAACAATAAAATAATTTAAAGGGTATTAGAAGATAAGGGAAAAAAGTAAAAGAAAATGAAAATCCATGGATGAGAATTTATAACATCATTTTAAAAGAAGAAAAATGAACAAAGTACTTAGAATACTACCAGAATCTACAATTTAAATTGCCTACTGAGGACAATACTAAAAAGAAGTGAACTCTTTATATTACAATACTTCTGAAAAAACTATAGATCTTAATTTAGCAGGTACAGGGCAACATAGGGGGGTGTGCTGGGCTAAAAAGTGGGATTAGAATTTTATAATCAACTATTAGACTGCCAAGGACCCTTCCCACACCCTACACATCCAGGTGATTATACTGCTTCTACCTCACAGAAGTGAAAGAGTGCGGAGCTATATTTTTCTTAAAACTGTTCTGAGACTTTGTTGACACCAACCAAAGTAGAGGATATAGGTGAGGTTTGGGATTGAAGTGGGAATTTCAATTTATATCCTGAAAGATGTGACTCTCCTGCACTCTTCCTTTGGCCTTCTCTTAGAAAGTGGTAGCAAGTTAACTGATTTTCCTTTAGAGAAATGTGACCCCCCCAAAAGAAAGAATTCCAAGAATTGATATTTGGCAGTCCCCAGTGAAAAGATTAGTTTATTATCCCACTGGCACATTAAAGCCCAGCCAGCCAAGAAATGAATCATATACACAGACTTTATAGTCAACTTTGTAATGCCTCTATTAAATATGAACAATTAGCGGTTACAATGGAGTTGAAGAATATATCTAGCATGAAAGAGAAAAACCTAAACAATTAGAAGGAAGAAATGTGGAGAAAATAATATAGGAAACAAAACTTTTTTTTCAAACAGAGCAAAAAGTAATGTATCTTCAAAGAGATAGAAGTTAGTAAATCTATTTAAAATAGCATTTAATGCATGAGAAAGATGGCCTCAATATTATAAATGATGTCTGAATTAAGGATACACACATATGTCATAAAGATAGTGAGATAAGAGCAAGAAAATCTCTTAAGGAAGAGAAAAATGAAAATTTAAGGAGATAAAATATAAAATACTTAAATGATCAGTTTAAGAAATGTCATCCAATTCATGAATTGTACAGAAGGGAAAAATAAAGGAATTACAACAAAAAGTACAATAAAGTTTCCCAGATTAATATCTACATTGAAATGCTCTACTCATTGGGCATTTCAATGAGAAAAAAATACATAACTACCAAAAACAAACACAAGAAGGGCCAAAAACTTACAGAGGAAAGAAAATTAAAATGATTACTACTTTCTGTCACCTTTATTCTTTCCAGCAGCACTAGAAGTCACTGGAGACATTTCTTCAAATCCCTGAGGAGAAAGGGTTTCTCTTAGAAGCCTACAGTTACCAAAATTGTCATTTGATATGAGAGCAGAATAAAAAATATTTCCAAACATGCCAACCAGATTGGTTTATTGTGATTGAAGGGGAAACAAAGTAAAGACATTTTTGAAGGGGCTGGGGTTGTGGCTTAGTGGTGGAGCGCTTGCCTAGCATGCCTGAGGCACTGGGTTCATTTCTCAGCACCGAGTATAAATAAATAAAAAGGTCCATGGACAACTAAAAAAATAATATTTTAAAAAAAGATGCTTTTGAGAAATTAACTTTTGGTGGGCTGGGGTTGTGGCTCAGAGGTAGAGCGCTTGCCTACCACGCATGAGGCACTGGGCTCGATCCTCAGCACCACATAAAAATAAAATAAAGATATTGTATCCACCTATAACTAAAAAATTAATATTTAGACAAAGAAAAAGAAATCAACTTTTGGACTGTTATAGAATGCAACCGTCTTTGATAGAGTTGTACCCACAGAGTTTAATCCTATTCTTTCATCACTCAGCAGGAGCTAAAGTCCTTGTTTTATCTGTTACCTGCCTCCCTATTCCTTATGTTTTAAACATGCTTTGCAAAATGAGGTGGTAAGACTAGAACCTAAGGATACATGGTAATAGTAGTCAGGAGATTAGGAAATTGTTGGGGTGATGATAGAAATAAAATATTTTTATCCACTGTGGAGCCATGTTTCAGCGTGCTAGTTAGCTCCAGCTGTTTACAGAATTGCTGTGGTTAACACTTCTAGGAGTAGAGTTCTCAATGATTTTTAGGTTATCAAAATTTTGATTCAATCAAGCATAGTTTTAAAACAATATTCTTATGTAGGTGGTGTCCAAGTCATTATGTGCATATTAACTGTATCAGAACTCATTTCAGGAAGAAATTGTGCATGACATTCCAAAAATGATATATTTGGAATAAACAAACTGATGTACCTGGAAGTTAAGTTCTTTGCAAGGGGAAAAATAACATTTGATATCAATATAATATCTAGGCTGTGAATTTGTTTCTGAAGTTATCTGCTTAACTTTGAACTCCTCCAATATACTGTATTTTCTTTTCTCTGAAGCCTTGCCTATTGCCACCACTTGCCTATAATACTTTCACACCGCACACTCCACCCTAGTGACTTTACTTTATACTATTATCTTAATCCTAACTTTGTGTAAAAGGTATTTATTTTTGCCCAGTGTCAAAATAAACTGAGGGACTTTTGCTGAGTGCTGTCCAAGCACACACTTCTCAAAGGTTTTTTATTGAGGCATCTTTAGGTTTCTCTGAGTGATGTATAGACCTAGAAAGTCATCCTTACGATGAGGAAAAAACTGGACAAACTACAAAATATTGGCTTTTCTTGAACTTGTCAAAGAACTGAGGTGATAGGACAACCAAGTAATGTTGAATCTGGGGGAGAACAGGTGGCTTGCTGGGACAGACAGGACTCAAGTTATACTTCCCTAGTATGACCAATTCCAGACAGCATATAAGCTAAAAAGAAAAAAAAATTAAAAAATCATTAAAGATTGAATGCAAGCTAGTAAGAATGTGAAACTACTAGGGTAGTTGCAAAATTAGAGAGTTTTCAAATTGTAGACTTCTCCAGAAATGTCTCCGAGGCACTCACAGGTAGGATGAGGTAAGTACTAAGAAATTTTTCCTTGTTTTTCTAGCTGGAAGTGAGGAATAGCAGTCCAGATCTTCCTTCCCTATCTCCCCTGTAGAACAGAAACTTTAATCTATATAAAGAAAAGCAGCAAAAACTGTTCTTTAGGGTACTTGTGGAAACTGCAGTTTAGGAAAGGGACCAGTAACAGAAAAGCACCTCTAGGAGTAGGGGAGGAATGTGTGCTAGGCCTACTACTACAGCTGGAGGAGAGGCAAGAGTACTTGTGAAGGCCACATACCCAAGGTTCAGGGACCCAAGCCATTCCAAGGTTGAGGCTTAGTGATAACTCCTACCTGGCCCAGACCAAGATAATAAGAATCAAGGAAAAACAATAGAAGAATGCAGCTGGGAGGTCTTCAAGAGAGATTTTCTATGGAAAGCAAACAGAATACTCAAAGCAAAGGAAGAATCATTCATTGAGAAAACAAGCATGGCAAACCAACCCTTACCTAAACAAAGATATTAAAAGAATTTGAAACCACTAGTGAATTGGGGGTAATAATAGCAATGACAGATACATTGACTAGATTATCATAAATTCATGCAAAGGAAAGCATGTCCTCTTGATGCACAAAAATACTTAACTTCATATCATTTTTTGTTATCCATAGTGTCTGGCTTTCAACAAAAATTAGGAGGGGAGGGGTGAGGGGACAGTGGAGAATGGGATAGACAGCAGAATACATCAGTCACTAGAAAGGCAATTTGTAAATCAATGGAAATGTAACTGATGTGACACAGCAATCTGTATACGGGGTAAAAATGGGAGTTCATAACCCACTTGAATCAATCTGTGAAATATGGTATATTAAGAACTATGTAATGTTTTGAACAACCAACAATAAAATAAAAAAATAAAATAAAATAAAATAAAAAAAAAGAGGTAGGGATGTGGCTCAGTGGTTAAGCACCCTTGGATTCAATCCCCAGTACCAAATTAAAAAAAAAGTTGTTTACCAAAAAAAAAAAAAAAAAAAAAAAAAATTAGGAGGCATGTAAAATGCCATGAAAAACCATACCTCAATAATAGGAAACAAATAATTATAACCAGACTTCAATATGACAAAGATGTTATAAGAAACCATCAGTAATTTAAAATAATTGACTAGCCAGGTGCAGTGATGCATGCCTATAATCCCAGCAACTCAGGAGGCTGACTTAGGAGGATTGCAAGTTCAAGGCTAGCATAAACAACTTTACAAGGCCCTAAGCAACTTAGTGAGACCCTACCTCAATATGAAAAATAAAAGGGCTAGGGATGTAACTCAGTGGTAAATCTGGGTTTAATCCCCAGGACATTAATAAGAAAATAAATAAAGTAATTAATTAATAAAATAGCTATTATATAATGAACCATATGGTTAATTGCAACAGAAATGGAAACTATATGGAAAAATCAAGTAGAAATATTAAAAATCAAAATCATAGTTAACAGATCAGTAATGCTTAGAACAGGCTCATTAGTAGATTGGACACAGCTGAGGGAGGAATCTGATTTTTTTTAAGGTAGGTCAATAGAAGTTCTACAAACTGAAGCACAGTGCAGAAAAGGAGGGGGGAACAGAATAGAGTCTTTAAGAGCAATGGAACATACCTACAGTCTCACATAACTGTAATTGGAATCCTAGGAAAGAATGAGGAAGAAAATAATTGAAGAAAAATGGCTGAGGATTTTCCATAATTGGAGACAGTAAACCATAGATCCAAGAAGCTCAGAGAACAACGAGCAGGATGTATGCCAAAACAAACATATGTCTAGGCATATCTTATTTAAACAGTTGAAAACCAAAGATAAAGAAGAAATCTTGAAGGTAAGAGAAAAAGAAATTGCCTATGAGGAACAAACTAAGATTATGTATAACAAACTTGTCAGACACCGTGCAAGCTAGAAAATTCAAAGAAACATTTTTTTAAAATATTTTTTAGATGTTAATGAACCTTTATTTTATTCATTTATTTGTGTGTGGTGCTGAGAATCAAGCCCAATGCCTCACACATGCTAGGCAAGTACTCTACCACTGAGCCACAACCCCAGCCCATCAAACATTTTTAAAGTATAGAAAGAAAAAGAAGTTGTCAATCCAGAACACTATACCTAGCAAACAAAAAAAATCCTTCAAAAATGAAGGAGGGAAGTGACATCAGCAAGGTGGTAGAGTAGGAAGGCTTGGACCCTTCCCCATTCCCCCAAACACTTCCATTCAGTAACAGTTCATGGCAAATTTCCTTTGTGAGAAAACAGAAAGCAATTGAAAAAACCTCTACATACAGGAGAACATGAAACCAGACTCACTGAAGCCTGAAGGCAGATTTAGTATAACTTCTTGCTGGAGACTCTGCCCCTGGTAGAGCTATATAACCAGCACAGGATTTTTTAACTCCCAGGCTCACCCAAGAGAGGGGAGGGGATCATTTGCAGGTCCACTGCCCCATCTTCTGAGTGGGCTCCTCAGAGGACTGGCTTTTGTCATACCAAACTTGAGGTCTGAGGAGTCTGGCATAGTCTTGCTGCTCAGGGAGGATGGAGGCAGCAGCAGGTTGGTAGATGTCATCAGTCCTCCTCCATTGTTCAGCAGAGTGCTAGCAGATAACATGTCTCAGTTCTTGCCTACCTTCTGGGGAAGGAAAGAGTTGATCTGTTCATTCCACACCCCAACTTCTCAGGGGCTGCTCAAAGAACTAGCATCTCTCTTGTCAGTTTTAGAATTCTGAGAGGTCTGGCACAGGGGAAGATGCAGATGGTATCCTGGGCTGGTAGCTGGCATAGCTCCCCACACCCTGTTTTGGCACAAAGTGAGGAGACAACTGCAGTTGCCTGATTTTTCCCTCAAGAAGATAGAAGCCCCTAAAATCTCTGACCAGGCTACTTGGTGGATTCTTCTCCTGTTCCAGGCCAGTTTGTGAAGACTAGGAGAGGGACCTACTTTGTCTAATATACAGACAATATAGGACAAGAGTGTCAAAGAAAATGAAAAAGAAAAAAAGAAAAACAGGCAAAGATGTTCTAAACAAAGGAAAGTGATTGGTTTTCAGAAACTAACCTTAATGAAATGGAGTTATATGATTTATCTGATAGATAATTAAAGATAACTCTCTTAAAGATCCTCACCAATGTCAAGAGAACAGTGTATGAATGAAGTGAGCATTTCCACAAGGACATAGAAAAAATGTAAGAAAATGCCAAATTATGGAACTAAAGAACACACCAATTGCATTGAGGAAAAAAATTCATTAGACAGATCAGCACCAGACTAGATCAAGCAGAAGAAAGAATCAGCAAGTTCAAAGACTCTGGAAATAATTCAATTAGAGAAGCAAACTGAAAAAGATTAAAAAGAGTGAGAAAATCTTAAGGGAATTATGATGTCCCATCAAACAGGCCAGCTTGTACATTATGGGAATTGAAGAATAGAGGCAAAATGGTCAGAAAGCTGATTTTTTTAAAAAGTGGCTGAAAACTCGCTAAATCTGGAGAAGACTCAAGGAACCCAAAGAACACAATTAAGACAAAACCAAATATAAGAGCACCAAGAGAAAAGCAACTTGTTCCATACAAGGGAACTTTGATAATGTTGTCAATGGAATTTTCAGCAGAAACTGCAGGACAGAATACAGTAGAATGATATATTCAAAAAGCTAAAAAATTGGGGCTGGGGTTGTGGCTCAGTGGTAGAGCGCTAACCTAGCACATGCGAGGCCCTGGGTTCGATCCTCAGCACCACATAAAAGTAAATAAAATAAAGGTATTGTATGCAACTACAACTAAAAAAATAAATATTAAAAAAAGGAAGCCAAAAAATTAATCAACCTAGATGCCCTTCAGTAGATGAATGGATAAAAAAAAGTATGGCATATACACGATGGAATATTACTCAGCAATAAAAGACAATAAAATCATGGCATTTGTAGGTAAATGGGTGAAGTTGAAGAAGATAATGCTAAGTGAAGTTAGCCAATCCCCAAAAAACAAATGCTGAATATTTTCTGTAATATAAGGAGGCTGATTTATAGTGGGTTAGGGAGGGGGAGCATGGGAGGAATAGACAAACTCTAGGGCAGAGAGGTGGGAGGGAAAGGGAGTGGGCAGGGGGTTAGAAATGATGGTGGAATGTGATGAACATCATTATCCAAAGTACATGTATGAAGACACGAACTGGTGTGAATATACTTTGTATAAAGCCAGAGATATGAAAAATTGTGCTCTATATGTGTAGTATAAATTGTAATGCATTCTGCTGTCACATATTAAAAGATTAATTAAAAAATAACAAAAAAGCTAAAAAAATAATTAATTAATAAAAACCAAGTAGTAATACTATACCCAGCAAAACTTTCTTTAAAAATGTAGGAAGGGTTGGGGTTGTGGCTCAGTGGTAGAGCCCTGGTAGGTGTGAGGCACTGGGTTTAATTCTCAGCACCATATATAAATAAATAAAATAAAGGTTCATTGACAACTAAAAAATACTTCTAAAAATGTAGGCAAGGGCTGGGATTGTGGCTCAGTGGTAGAGTACTTGCCTAGCACATGCAAGGCCCTGGGTTTGATCCTCAGCACCACATAAAAATAAACAAATAAAATAAAGGTATTGTGTCCAACTACAACTAAAAAATAATAATAATTTTTTTAAATGTAGGCAAGATAAAACCTCCCAAATAAAAGATGAGATAATTCACCACACCACCACTAGCAAGTTAAAATGGAAAAGCACTAAATTCAACATGATAGTATAAGATAGGAGGAAACTAAGGCTGGAATGTAGCTCAGTGATAAAATGTTTGCTTAACATTCTCAAAGCCCTGAGTTCAACCCACAACTCCCAATTAAAAAAAAAAGACAAGCTGAGTGTGGTGGCACATGCCTGTAATCCCAGTGATTTGCAAACCTGAGGCAGGAGGTTTGCAAGTTCAAGGCTAACTTCAGCATTTTAGTAAGGCACCAAGCAACTTAGTGAGACATTGTCTCAAAATCTCTGGTACAAAAAAAAAAAAAAGGAAACTTATTAAGTTAAATATATAGACAAATGTGTACTGTATTATTGTAAGGACAGGCAAATCACTTTCAATTGTAGTGTAACTGTTAAAAGACAAAAGTATTAAAAAATAAATAAAATATGTTAAAGGATACATAATATGAATAGATGTAAATTGTGAGAGCAATAACAAAGTGTGTGGAAGAAAAGTTAAGATATATTTTTGTATGTAAAATTGAACTTAAGCTATTATAACCTTAATATAGACTTCCTTCCGTGTATATATAAAATGGCCCTCAGGCAACCAACCATACTTGCAAACTATTGAAGTTATGCAAAACAAAAAGAGAAAGGAGTCAAAACACGTCAATACAAAAAAATCAGCAAAACACAAAGGAAGACATCAAGAGAGAAAAGAAATGAAGGAACAGGACTAATAGAAAACAACTAACAAAATAGCAATAGAAAAATCCTTTTCTAACAATAATTACAGTAAATGGATTAAACTCCTCAACCAAGGGACACAGACTGAGTAGATGGATGTAAAAACAAGACCCAAGTATATGCTTCCCAAGAAACTCACTTATTATTTAAGGACATAAATAGGCTGAAAGCGAAGAGATGGGGAAAAAAATAATCCAAATTTGGGCTGGGGCTAGCTCAGTGGTAGAGTGCCTGCCTTACATGTGTGGGGCATTGGGTTCGATCCGCAGCATAAAAATAAATAGGAGATGATATTGTGTCCATCTACAACTAAGAAAATATTTTAAAATAAATAAATAAAATAATAATAATAATACAAGTTATAATTGTAACCCAAAGAGAGCAGGGTGAGTAGACAAAAAAACAAAAACAAACAAAAAAAAAACTGAGTCAAAATTTATCTCGAGTTGAAGGACATTTTCTAACGAGAAAAGGCACATATAACAGTTATAAATATATGTGCATCCAACACCAGAACACCCAGATCTATAAAGGAAACATTGACAGAACTGAAGGGAGAGTTGCATGGCAATAACATAGTAAGAAACTTAAATATCACATTTTTTTCTTCTCTTCTTTTTCTTCCCCTCCTCCTCTTTTTCTTCCTTCGTTCTTCCTCTTCTTTTTTTTCCTTCTTTGTCTTAGTTGGGATTAGAGTCATGTACCACTACACCCAGCTTAATACCTCATTTTTAATAATAAATGATACATCCATTGAGAAGATCAATAAAGAAACAGGGTTTTAATAACACTATAGGCCAACTGGACCTAACATACATAGAATGTTCTACCCAACAGCAACAGAATACCTATTCTTCAGCACAAATGGACCTTTCTCCAGGATACATCACATGTTAGATCACAAAACCTTAACAAACTTAAGAATATTGAAATCATACTAAGAATCTTTTCTGACCATGATGGAATGAAATTTGAAATCAATATCAGAAAGAAAACTGAAAAATTCATAAATACATTGACATTAACAGAGTTTTGAACAACCATTAGCTCAAAGAAGAAAATTAGAAAATATTTGAGATCAACAAAACCAAAAGTACAACATGTGAACACTTATGGGATATAGCAAAAGGGCTAAGAGTGGGTCATAGCAATAAATCACTACACTAAAAAGAAATAAGGCCAGACGGGTGGCCCACACCTGTAATCCCCAGTGATTCAGGAGGAGGCTGAGGCAGGGATATTGCAAGAGGCCAGCCTCAGCAACTTAATAAGGCCCTAAACAAATTAGTGAGATCCTGTCTCAAAATAAAAAGTGGGCTAGGATATAGCTCAGTGGTAGTGTCCCTGGGTTCAATTCCTAGTACCAATAAATAAATATGAAAAAATGATCTTAAATAATAAACACCTAACTTTAAATCTCAAGGAATTAGAAGAACAAACTAAGACCAAAGATAGCAAAAAGAAGAAATGAGAGTTGAAATAGAAAAATTACATCAATGAAAAATAACAGTATTTTTTGAAAAAAATAAAATTGACAAACCCTTGGTTAGACTGAGGAAAATTAAAAGAAATAAACAGAAGACTTAGATAAATCAGAAATAAAAGTGAAGTTATACATTTGATGACACAGAAATTTAAAAGATCATAAGAGAGTACTATGAACAATACTCAGCAAATTGGATAACCTAGAAGATGTAAACTCATGGAAACTTAGAACCTACTAAGACTAAATCATGAAGAAATAGACTTATGACTACTATTGAGATTGAATCAGTTATCAAAGTCCTTACCCCTGCCTAAAGAAAACAGCTCAGGACCAACTGACTTCACTGGTGAATTATACAAAACATTTAAAGAAGGGTGCAAATCCTTTTCAGAAATCTCCCAAAACATTGAAGAGAACAGAACACTTCCAAACTCATGAGACCCAAATTAACAAGATACCAAAGCCAGAAAAAGATCACAAAAAATGAAAACTACAGGCTATCATTCCTTAGGAATACAAAGGCAATTCAAAATACTAGAAAACTGAATCTGCACATTAAAAGGTTATAGAGCATGATCAAGTGGAATTTATCCTTGAGAAGGTTCAAAATATGAAAATCAGTTTATGCAGCATACCATGTTAACAAAATAAAGAACAACAACAAAAAAGAATAAAGTCACATGATCTCAATAGATGCTGAAAAAGCATTTGACACTCTTATGAGAAAACATTGAAACAAATTAGGTACACAAGGAATGTATATCGACATAATAAAGGCCATATATGACAAGTTCATGGCTTACTCCATACTTAACTATAAAAAGTTGAGAACTTTTTCTCTAAAATCAGTATTAAGATTAGCCAGTCTTGCCACTTCTATTTAACATAGTACTGGAAATTTGCATCATATTGGATATATACCTAGAGCCATTAGAGAAGGCAAAGAAAGAAAAGGCATCTAAATCAGAAAGGAAAAAATAAGCCAGGCACGGTAGCACATGCCTGTAATCTCATTGGCTCAGGAGGCTGAGGCAGGAAGTTTGCAGGTTTGAAGCCAGCCTCAGCAACTTAGGGAGGCTATAAGCAACCTAGTGAGACCCTGTCATAAAATACAAAGAGCTGGGGATGTGGCTCAGTGGTTAAGTGCCCTTGGGCTCAATCCCCAGCCTCCCCACCAAAACAAAAAGAAAGGAAAAAATAAAATTGTCTCTGTTTGCAGTATAACATGATCTTTAAAAAAAGAATAAATGAATTCACTACAATTGCAGGATATAAAATCAACATACAAAAATCACTTGCATTTTTGTATGCTAATTATGAATTATTAGAAAAAGAAATTAAGAAAAAATACAGTAGCACTAAAAGGAATAAGATACTTAGGGACAAACTTAAATAGGGAATTGAAAGACTAATATACTGAAAAACACAAAATCTTGGGGAAAATAATTAAACAACAAAAGCGGAACGATGTCCAATGTTAGTGGGTTATACAAATATTGTTAAAATGTCCATACTACTTAAAGTGATCTATAGAGTCAATGCCAAAACAGAAAAAGTTTTATAAATTACATGAAACCACAAAAACTACAAATATGTAAATCAATCTTGAAAAGAAAAAATCTGAATGAATCACACAGATTTCAAAATAGAGTATAGGGGACTGGGGTTGTGGCTCAGTGGTAGAGTGTTTGCCTCGCATGTGTGAGGCAATGGGTTTATTTCCCAGTACCACATAAAGTGAATAAATAAAAGTACAGTGTCCATCTACAACTGAAAAAATATTAAAAAAAAATAGAGTATAGAGGGGCCAGGGTTGTGGCTCAGTGGTAGAGTGCTTGCCTAGCACACGTGAAGCACTGGGTTAGATCCCCAGCACCACATACAAATAAAAAGTAAAATAAAGGTATTCTGTCCAATTAAAAAATAAATTTAAAAAATCACAGGTAAGAAAAGCTGAAACAAGTGAGACTACATCAAAATGAAAGGTTTCTGCACAGTAGAGAAAAGCACAGAGGGAAAAGTCAAACTGTGAAAAGGGTTTGCATGCCATATAATTGAGAAAGGGTCAGTGTTCAAAATGTATAAGGAACTTCTACAACTCAGTTGTAAAAACAGAAATAGAATACATGCAAATGGCCAGCAGGTATATGAAAAGATGCTCAACAACATTATCAGGGAAAATGCAAATAAAATAAAAAACAAAATGAGATATCATCCCCACCTAACAGGTGGTAATTATAAAAAAAAAAAAAATATCAAGGAGCTGGGATTGTGGCTCAGCGGTAGTGCTCACCTAGTGTGGGTAGGACCCGGGTTCGATCCTCAGCACCACATAAAAATAAAGGCATTGTGTTGTGTTCATTTACACCTAAAAAAAGTAAATACTTTTTAAAAAACAAAAGGTAACAAGTGTTGGTGAGGATATGAGGAAATTAGAATCTTTATACTGTTGGTGGGAATATAAAATGGTATATTTTATATACCATTAAACAATTAAAAATACAGGGGCTGGGGTTGTGGCTTAGCGGTAGAGCACTTGCCTATCATGTGTGAGGCACTGTGTTCAATTCTCAGCACCACATAAAAATAAATGAAGGTATTGTGTCCATCTACAACTAAAAGTACTTTTTTTGAATTAAAAATAGAACTACCATATGATTAAATAATCCCACTTCTGGGTATACATCCATAATAATTGAAATCAGAAGAGTTTGAAGAGATTTTAATCACTGCTATGTTCATTGCAGCACTTAAAATCCAAGATACGGAAAAAGCCTAAATATCCATAAACAGATTAATGGATAAAGAAAATGTGGTACACAAGAAGAATGAAATTTGAAGAAATTATGCTAAAATAAAATAGCCACAGATAAATACTTCATGGTTTCACTTATTTGAGGTATGTTAAATAGTCAAATTCATAGAATCACAGTTGCCAGCCAAAGTATAGAACTAGCCGAGGGGCTAACAACAGGGAAAATGTGGAGTTATTAGTGGGCATAAAGTTTGAGTCAAGCATGATTTATAAACTCTGTAGATCTGTTATACGTTTGTACCTATAGTCAACAATAATGTATCATACACTTAAGATCTCAAGTTTCCTGACCACAATGAAATAAAATTTTAAAAAGAAAGAAAAATAAGGACTTCCTTAGACAAATAAATTCATTTTCCACAGACCTTCTCTATAAGAAATGCTAAAGGAAGTTTTTGTTTTTGTTTTGTTTGTTTCTAGCAAATAGAAAATAACCAGGAGGATGGTGGACCTTAATTCAACTATCTCAATAATCAATTTAAATATCACTATTAAATAACACATCAGTTAAAAGATAAGATAGAGCTTACCACCTTTCATAAAAGCATTTGTCTAGCTGCTATCTATAAGAAACCATTTTAAACATACAGATGGGGTTGGGGTATAGTTTACTGGTAGAGTGTGTGCTTTATAAATGCAAGGCCCTGGGTTTAATCCCCAGTACCCAAACACACACACACACACACACACACTCTCTCTCTCTCTCTCTCTCTCTCTCTCTCTCTCTCTCTCTCAAGCTGAATGGTATGGAAGAATATACCACAGAAATACAGTAATAACCAAAAGAAAACTAGAGTGTCGATTTTAATATTAGACAAAGTAGGCTTTAGAACAAGTAATATCATCAGGGAGATATTACATAATAATCAAGGGAGCAGTCCTCTAAGAAGGGATAATACTTGTTAATGCGTATGTAGCTAACAACAGAGCTTCAAAATAAATGCAAAAACTGATAGAATTGAAAGGAGAAATAGGCATACACACAATTATTAAGGACTTAATTCCTTTTTCATAGCAAAGAATAAGGAAACCAAACCCCTCTTTCATTAATTGATGGAAAACGAAAGAAGAAGAAAATCAATAAGATTTCAGAAGACCCCCCCAAAAAAACATCAGTATTCAAATGTTGAATGTCAGTTTTTCAACGGACATTTGACATTTATAGAATACCAAACAGCCAACTACATGTCGTCTTCTTTTTTTTAAAATTTTTTAGTTGTACATGGACACAATACCTTTGCTTTTTATTTATTTATTTTATATGGTGCTAAGGATCAAACCCAGGGCCTTGCATGTGCTAGGCGAGCACTCTGCCACTGAGCCACAACCCCAGCCCCTACATATCTTCTTCAAGCACATGTGGGCATTCATCAAGATAGATCATATATTGGAACATAAAACAAGCCTCAGCAATTTTCAAACAGTGGAAGGCATTCAAAGCATGTTCTCAGACCATAGCTGACTAAAAGTAGAAATAAAGCACAGAAAGATACCTAGAAAAATCTCCAAATAATTGGCTATTAAATATACTTCAAAACAGGGCGTGGATAAATGAGGAAATCTTAAAGGAAAAAATACTTTGAGATACTTTGAAAATGAAAATGCAGTATATCAAAATGTGTGCAGTAAATTAGTGCTTATATGGAAATTTATGGCATTAAATGATATAAATAATTAGAACTCAAATCAGTACTATACTTATACATTAAGAATCTAGACAGGAGGCATTCTTCTTGCAAACCAAGGAAGCAAGAAGCAATGCACACTTCTCCTTCTACCCTAAGACTTAGCCTGCTTCCTATTGTCCCATCCCTCTTGGGAGGGTACTAATAAGAAATATTGTCTGAAGTTTCACAGAAATGCCTCAGCATGGCCCTATTTAAAGCCAACCAGAACATCTTTCCTGCCACACCAGGCCCAACTCCCACCACACATTCCTCCAGTATGCCCCTGGACTGGGTTGCAGCAGATATTTTCTCCATTAACTCAACTGGATACTTTCAGAAAAGATGGGAAATTCTGACATAAACCATCTTTAGTGACACAATTGGGGGAAAGAACAGCTACTCTGAAGGAAGAGCAAGAAATTATTGAACATGGCTACACATTCTCTTTTGTGTCCTTCCAATAATCTATTTAATTAAGTTGTCAAACTGATTGACATGTTGTCCATAATACACCATTATTAGTATTTTAATATGTACAAGATCTGGAAGATTTATACTCTTTGTTTCCTTCTTTCTTTTACTGACTTTGGGCTTATATTGTTTTTATGCCTTAGAAATGCTGATTTTAATTAGGGAAAGGCTAATCAAAACTACACTGAAATTTCATCTCAAACCAGTCAGAATGGCAGTCATCAAAAATACAAATAATAATACTGAGGAGGAAGTGGAGAAAAAGGAACACTTTTACACTGTTGGCAGAATTGGAAATTCTGCCACTATGGACATTCAGCCACTATGGACATCAGTATGGAGGCTTTTCAAAAGACTAAGCATGGAACCACCATATGACCCAGCTATTCCACTCCTCGGTATTCTGAAGAATTAAAAGTCATCATACATGCATAGCCATGTTTTTACAGTAATACAAGAGCCAAACTATGGAATCAGCCTAGGTGTCCATCAACAGATAAATGGATAAATAAAATGTGGTTATACATAATGGGGTTTTATTCAGCCATAGAGAAAAATGAAATTATGACATTTGCAGGAAAATGGATGGAACTAGAGACCATTATGCTAAGTTAAATAAGTCAAACTTGGGAAGGTTAAGTGTCGTGTATTTTCTCTTAGGTGGAAGCTGGAGAGGAAAAAGGAAAAGAAAAATAGGGGTGGATCTCATGAAAATCAAAGTGAGGGCTGGGGTTGTGCCTCAGCTGTAGAGCACTCACCTAGCACATGCAAGGCCCTGGGCTCGATTCTCAGCATCACATAAAAATAAAAGTATTGTGTCCAACTACTTCTAAAAAAATAAATATTAAAAAAAAATCAAAGGGAGATCAGTAGAGGAAAGAGACCAAGGGGTTAGAGGTTCAGAGGGAGGGGGAAGTGCTTGGAAATAATATTGACCCAATTATATTGTGTATTATGTGCATGTGCAAATATGTAACAACACATCTCATCAGTGTGTACATAATACATAATAAATGTAAGGCCCCAATAAATGTGGGGAAAAAAGAAGCGACTGTTCCAGGATGAAAATTAGCATGCAAAGACCTACATTTCTGTGAAACATTTTAATTGCACAACACAACTTTTTAAAAGTTATGTTCTAATTTTCACTGAATTTGTAACTTCTTTTATATTTGAGAATAAGGTAAGAACATACCCTCTCATCTCTTCTATTAGCATTGTATTGATATTCCTAGCCTGTACATTAAAGGAAGAAAAAAATGGTCATATAGATTAGAAAGTAAAGGGCTGGGGAGGGGGGGAGAGCAAATCAAACTCAAAGTAATAAAAGGAGAGGATTTTTTTTTTTTCTCACAGTACTGAGGATCAAAGCCCGGGCCTCCTGAATGCTAGACTAAGGAAGCAATATTAATGATTAGAGCAGAATTCTATTAAAAAAATAAAAGGAAATCAGTGAACCAAAATCAATTTGAAAATCATTAACTGTGTAATTCACCATAAAGGGGACTGAAGAACCATTTGTACATCATCCCCGTGGGAAGCCATTCTAACACGTGATTGGGTGACTCCCGTTAAGGGCCTGAGGCGCTTTGGCTCTGTGAAGCTTTCCCCACCCTTTCCTGATGAGAGAGCCCATCCGTGTGGGGGTGTGCCTGACCACTGACCCCTGGGACCCAATCACTGACCCTGACCTTGGAGTGCACCCCCCCTCAACCTTCATTGGATGGAATTCTCCCCTGAATTTCTTGTTCCCCAATAAAAGGCTACTCCCCCGCGTGTTCACTCTCTCTCTCTCCTGCTAGCCCTGAGTAATCCTCACTGCCCTGCTGGGCGGCTAAAGGTGGGAACCAGAGAGGTGAGCCGTCTCGGACCTAGCAATATAAATAAGGTAACTGGTCTGTGTGTTTTATTTCGATCTCTTCTAACTAACTTTATGCCTAGAACCTCATTAATGAAACCACTGCGCAGGCCGCGTGGTAGAATCCCAACTGATGCAGAAAAAGCACTTGACAAAATTTCTTGATTCATGTAAACAAAAATAGAAACAAAAAAATCCTTAGGGTAACACAGGATCTATCTTTAGTAAAGTGTATCTACAAAAATTAACTTCAATCATTAACTCATCTTTTTGAGTTTGAGATACTGAATAAACAATGCCTGGCCTCATCCAAACAGTGGGATAGTTTTGTTTGGTTTTGTTGTTTTATTTTGTTTTACTAGTAAAACAACAACAACAACCAAACAAAATCCTCACACCAGCATACTAGCCTCAGTGACACCAGATACTGTGAACCATCACCTCTTGTTTTTCATTCTATCCCCATTGATCAACCCGGAGCCTCCTTTTCTTCCCAAGAAGACCGAGGTCTATGTTAATATGTGATTGAAGTCCTTCCACAAGCTTGCTCTGGGGCCTCTATGAGTAATTCTGTCCCTTCAGAGTAATATCAGTATTTTCTGGAATGTTGACACTGATTGCTAATAAAAGTCTTCATTCCAGCAGTGGATGCAGCCTATAAAACGGTTTCAACTAGATATTATAAGGCCAAAGTCAAAAACAAGTTACTCAAACACTGTAATCTGATTGGTTTAGGTAAGTGGACTTAAGTAGACTATGGACTCTGATGCTGTTTTATTTGTATATTAATGTTGAATAAATAAGTATGTTATAGAGTGTAAGAGCCAGATATCTCTTGCAGGAAAAGAAGTTACAGGGCTTGGGTTGTGGATCCGTGGTACAGAGCCTGCCTAACGCCACATTAATTAAATGAATTAATTAAAATTATTATGTCCGTCCACAACTAAAAAATGTTTAAAAAAGAAAAAAAGTTACAAATAAGCCAAAAGGAATATTATAATGAACCCGTTGGCTCTGGACTAAAGTTCAAAATAACAGTTTGAAGTTGTGTTTAATATAAATGAAAGTAGGTAGATTCAGAAATATGTTTTTTACACGAGGGGTGCTTGTCGGTTTTAAAAGAGAAGCACACTTGCTCAGAGATGAGGGAGGTGGAGGATGGGAAGTGGATGAGGAGGGAGATGAAGAGACTTGCTTTGTTCGGGAAGGGATCCTTGACGAAAACTGAGGGCTTACCTCCCCTCAAGCACACACGCACGCACCACCCCAATTTGTTACCCCTCTGTTTTGCTCAAATTACAAGACGTGCCATTTTACCACTAAACTTGTTGTACTTAGAATAATTTTTGGCTGAACCTAATAGGGTATTAGACAATGAAGGCATTTTTTATCTCCCTTACGACTGTGCCAGTCGCAGTGGCGCCCACTTGTAACCCCAGCAACTCTGGAGGCTGAGGCAGGAGAATCGCAGGTTCAAAGCAGCCTCAGCAATCTAGCGAGGACCTGAGCAGCTTAATGAGCTCCTGTCCCTGAGTAAAAAACAAAAAGGGGGATGTAGCTCAGTAGTTAAGGACCCCATGGGGTTCAGTGGCCAATAGCAAAGAGAGGAGAGGATGGGGCGGACACTAAGAATGTGTATGTTGGTGCATCATAGAGGGGGGGGAGGGGGGGTGCGTCACAGCCGGCAGACAGCCGGGGTCCCTTTGTTTGTATTAGGTGAAGACAGAACCAGAGCTGGTGTGGCAGTGGACTTTGTTCTGCCAAGAGCTAAAGATTACTGTAAATGTGTACTCAGTCACCGGTGATGACCTAAATCGACATGACATGCTGGCCTAGTTGGTCTCAGCATTTGAATCTGGCAAAGATTGAACAGGGGGCTCGGGGACTCCCTATGGACTGGCTGTTCCCTGAGATTCCAAGCTAATCTGAAACACGAATAGGTTCAGAACTTCAAAATACTACAAACAGGTTTTAAGAGGATGGGAGTTGACAAAATTCCTGTGGATAAATTAGTAAAGGAAAATGCCAGTACAATTTTGAAGGTTGAGTGGTTGAAGAAGTTTTTGATGCAAACTACGGAGGGAAAAAGTATGACCTTGTGGCTGCCAGACAAGGTCAAGGAACTGTATTGGCTTCCTTATTGCTCCAGCTCTGAACAAACCGAAGAAACTGCTGAAGCAGTTTCGGTCCACAGAGCCCATCACAGCAGAAAACCACTGTGACTCCTAAGGCTGGCCCAGGGTGGTGCGAAAGAATCCTAGTGTCGGCAACAGCCCCAAAAGTGGTCAAATCGATGTAGCAGATCAACGTGTTGAAACTTACTGTGAGGACTTGGAGAAAGAGATTTCTACTTCAGGAAGGTAAGGAACATTGGACTGATTTACCAGGAGAATGAGGAGGCAAACCTCCCTGCATTGCAGAGGACTGTAGAAATTCCCTGCCATAGATGAAGGTTTGTGAAACCTGATTGAGGCCCACCAGAGAAACAAGAGTATTAACAGCCTGGACCAGCAGAGCAGCATGGGAACTTCGTACTCTAAATTATGTGCTTAAATGTGAAATACACCCTTTTACAATTCTTAGAGGACCACTTTTTTGGTTTATTTTTGTTTTTGTACCAGGGATTGTACCCAGGTACATCCGCCACATCCACAGCCCTTTTTGTATTTTATTTAGAGACAGGGTGTCACTGAGTTGCTGTGGGATCTACAAGGCTAGGGTGTTTTCAATATCTGCCATCCACATCTCTCCACTATCATGCGAATACTTTGCCAGTGTACTAATCTCTTTGGAGATAAAATTCACTGATGTGTTACAAAATGTGAGTTTCTTTTGCAAAAAATACAGTACCATGTCTGGGCTAATTATTAATATTTAAAATATTTCCTTCCTTAACTCTCCCTCATTTGCTTTGCCCATGGCCTATTCACTCCCTTTGTCAAAATTCTGCAAATTTTTCTCAGTAGTTACCCACTCCTGAGATTGTTCAGTTCATGATGTGTTTGTATTGATTTGTCTATGATGGTAGCTTATGTAGGAAACAAGTGTTTTACGATCAAATTGCTGTGTAGCACATTATCTGTGTGGAATTCAAAGAAAAACCCACACTCATTAATTAATAATTTTAAAAAATGCAGGTAACTAACCATTGTTCCAATGGTACTGTTTCTCTTCTGTGACCTTTTAGACTTTAGTGGACATAAAATTCTATTTTATTAGGAACCCATTTTCTACCTAGTCTTTCTTGACAGGATTTCTGTCTACTTTTAAATATTTTCTAAATAAAATTAGGTATTTCAAGAAAAAGAAGGAGAATACTGTAAGATTCCAGACTATTTCAGTGGTTTCTTATATATCATCAAATCTTGTTTTTTTTTCTTTGACCCACTGCCTTTAACTGGTCACTGTTGGTTCCTATACCTAACACTTCAAGGTTATAAAGCTAACTGCCAGATATTTATTTTTTTAAATTGTTTTGAAATTGTAGATGGATAGCCTGTCTTTATTTTTATGTGCTGCTGAGGATCAAACCCAGTGCCTCATGCACGCTAGGCAAGCGCTCTACCACTGAGTCCCAGCCCCAGCCCCCAAATATCCATTTAGATGTGAGCCATTGTCATATCCTTGTCCAAGTCAAAAGGAAAGAGTTGAGCTTGATTATAATGCCTTTTTTTTAAAAATCAGAAAACAGCTGGGGATATACCGTTTAGTGGTAGAATGTTTGTCTGGTATCCATAAGAACCTGGGTTTGATCCTCAGCACCAATAATAATAATACCAGAAAACAATTTTTTATAACTCCTCCCCTGAGCAGATATTATCTATTATCCAATACTGTTTCACATGATAACTCAGCTGTCAGGGAAAATAACTGGCAAAAGGGAATGAGATTGCCCTCCTTAACCTAGATTAATCATAGTTCATCCCTGGGAGAAGGCAGATTGCCACTATGGCAAAATTGAGGGTTGATTTGCAGGGACTAATGTGTAAGCATTTAGACAGTCATGTGTCTATTATAACTTCACATTGCTGGTGCAGGCATGCGGTTCTCTATCCTTAGCAAGATACCAAGTTTCTCACAACATCCAAGCTTTCTAGATGTCCTGAGGTGACAGTGTATCATTAAAAAGCAGAGCCAGTAAATTAGCCAACTTGTAAATCTCACATCTTTTTGTTTTACCTGATGGAAAAGAGGCATCCTGGACATGGAATTGTGATGCCCTGGGCAGTGAGTATCAGGGCTGTCGATTAGGCTGCAGCAGAGGGGCAGAAGGAGCATGTAGGGAAAGGCAGGAGCAAGTGCCCCAGGATTTACATTTTGCTGTGACCACTGCTGTAGGAGCACTTGCATTCACTGGGAACATCTTTCTTTTTTTTTTTTTTTTACCTTATTATTTTTTTAAATTTTATTATTTTTTTATTGGTTGTTCACAACATTACAAAGCTCTTGACATATCATATTTCATACACTAGATTGAAGTGGGTTATGAACTCCCAATTTTACCCCAAATGCAGATTGCAGAATCACGTCGGTTACACATCCACAATTTTACATAATGCCCTATTAGTAATTGTTGTATTCTGCTACCTTTCCTATCCCCTACTATCCCCCCTCCCCTCCCCTCCCATATTCTCTCTCTACCCCATCTACTGTAATTCATTTCTCTCCTTGTTTATTTTCCCATTCCCCTCACAACCTCTTATATGTAATTTTGTATAGCAATGAGGGTCTCCCTTCATTTCCATGCAATTTCCCTTTTCTCTCCCTTTCCCTCCCATCTCATGTCTCTGTTTAATGTTAATCTTTTCTTCCTGCTCTTCCTCCCTGCTCTGTTCATAGATGCTCTCATTATATCAAAGAAGACATTTGGTATTTGTTTTTAAGGGATTGGCTAGCTTCACTAAGCATAATCTGCTCTAGTGCCATCCATTTCCCTGCAAATTCTATGATTTTGTCATTTTTTATTGCTGCATAGTACTCCATTGTGTATAGATGCCCCATTTTTTTTATCCATTCATCTATTGAAGGGCATCTGGGTTGGTTCCACAGTCTAGCTATTGTGAATTGTGCTGCTATGAACATCGATGTGGCAGTATCCCTGTAGCATGCTCTTTTAAGGTCTTCAGGGAATAGTCCGAGAAGGGCAATAGCTGGGTCAAATGGTGGTTCCATTCCCAGCTTTCCCGGGAATCTCCAAACTGCTTTCCAAATTGGCCTCACCAATTTGCAGTCCCACCAGCAATGTACAAGAGTACCCTTTTCTCCACATCCTCGCCAGCACTTATTGTTGTTTGACTTTATAGTGGCTGCCAATCTTACAGGAGTGAGATGGTATCTTAGGGTGGTTTTGATTTGCATTTCATCTTTCTTGCTAGTATTTTGATAGTAGAAATCTCATAATGAACATGTTTGGGGGGGCTGGAAATGTGGCTCAAGTGGTAGCGCACTGGCCTGGCATGCGCGAGGCACTGGGTTCGATCCTCAGCACCACATTAAAAAAAATAAATAAAGATATTGTGTCCACCTAAAACAAAAAAAAATATTTAAAAAAAGAAATATGATTGGTGTACTCTGTTGTTTTGTCTCACTGTAAATTGAAGATTAAGGGAATACATTATTTTAGTTGTGACTCTGCTAATAATACTTCTGTCTAGAGGTCTGTTGCCATTTCTGTGTTCATTGAAATTTTTGTACCCAAGAAAGGCCCCAGTTTTTTCCTAACAAATTAAATTGGTACAGTATATTCTTGTATAGTATATTCATGTAGCTCTGGGATTTTGAATTATTGAATATTCGTGATGTGTGGAAAAACATGATACACTGATCTCAGTCACACAAAATGGGATGCTGTGCGTGTGCACACAGGACCTGGAAGAACACATCCAACTAAGCTGCTCATGACTGGATGACTATTCTTTGCTTTTATTTTTCTGCTTCCTATAATGCACATATTAGCTTTTTAAAAAATAAAAGCTGTTTTAAAAACATGAAGGGAAAAAAGAAAAAGATACCAAGTTTTCCTTACAGAACTTCACAATGCTGGTGCAGCTGCTCAGAAACCATCTTATTCTGCTATCTCTTTGAAGTTTCATTATAATGATTGTAAGAAACCAATCCCAGGGTTACAGTGCTTATTATTGGCACAGGAAAGACTAGAAGGAAAATCTCTTTGCTCCCAGGCAAATTTCCTTTTCTCACTATAATTTATCTGGCCAAATTTTCTTTTAAAAGATCTTTTTAGGGAAAATCTTCAAATGAACAACCAAAGTTATTTAAAGTAAGTCAACAACAACAAGAATGGTTAGACAGTAAAGTAATAGAGGTAGACTTAATGGTGCACGCCTGTAATTTCAGACTGGAGAGCTGAGGCAGGAGGATCACAAGTTCCAGGCCAGCCTCAGCAACTTAGTGAGAACCTGTCTCAAAAAAATAAAAAGGACTGAGGATGTAGGTCAATGGAAAAGTGTCCCTGGGTTCAATCCCAGTATCCCTGCTCCCATGAAGCTATTTTTTCTGACACAGAGTTATTGATATATTCATGGGGTATCTCTCATATATGCATTCCTGTTCCTATCCATCCCACAACTAAGTTCCCTAGAACCATACTAGTTATACTCTGTGGGTGTGAACATTTTTGACTTTCTGATAGATCCAAGTATCATTCTGCTAGAGGTGGTGTTTAATATACCTATGGAAACAGGTTTCTGAAATACAAGTCAGGCCTCTACTAATTAATGACTTTTACTCTCTTCCCCAGCTCTGCCTCTTTGGACCCTGTCCCTTTCTAGAAAGAAGAGGAAATGACTGAGTCCCAGGTAAATATTAAATTTTCTCTTTGTTCCCTGCCTTATTCTGCAATGCAGTTTTAAGGAGATGGCAGTAATCCATATAGTAAATTAGAAAGGCCTATATAAAAAAAACATTTTCAGAGAAAATAGAAGATTAAAACTACGGAAGAGTTCAGATGTGGCTATTTTATGAAGTGGGTCCATTCAGAGAGATTAGGCTTCAAAAATGAATTTTCATTAAAAAAATTTTTAGTTTGTTGATGGACTTTTTTTGTGAATTTCATTTTTATAAGTACAGCAAACTAGAGCAGAAATTCATTACTTAATTTTCATTGTATGTACACAAAAAACAAACATTTCCTAACAGAAATAAGCTTTTCTTTTTTAAAAATATTGATTTTTTAGTTATAGTGGACACAATATCTTTATATTTATATGGTGCTGAGGATCGAACCTAGTGCCTCATGCATGTTAGGTGAGCGCTCTACCTCTGAGCCACAATCCCAGCCCCAGAAATAAGCTTTTTTTATTGCCACTTTGATTAATGAAAATTGTGTGACTTATTATAATCGATAAGCTAGCTTTCAGTTGGTCTGTTTTGATCAAAGATAAAATAAAGAATATCTGAATTGCCTTAGCATTAGAATGCAAGTGAACATCAGAAGAAAAATTGGAATAAAATATAGTATTTCATATGATAGAATACTACACAATAAAAAAGACTACATTACTGGTACATGCAACAAGATGGGTAAATCTCATCAACAGAGCAAAAGAAGCCAGAAACAAAAAGTATATACAAAAGGTTTCATTTATATAAAGTTCAAAAGCTAGTAAAACTAATCTACTTTGATAGAAATCAGAATAGTGGTTCCTTATGAGAGGGTATTTACTGGGAAAAGGCACAAATTAAGCTGAAGTGTTAAAAATGTTTAGTATTTTGACTTTGAGTAAACATGTCTGTAAGTTTCTCAAAAGTGTATCAGGTTGTACACTTAACATCAGCACATTGTACCACATTAATCTATGCATGCCATACCTCAATTTAAAAAATTAGACTATCTGAAGAAAGATGTGGGCTATGTGGCTTTCAAATGACCCTATGTAATTCTCTTTTTCAGTGGGCATTTGCTTCTGATAGAGCCACAATGTAAAGTAATAATTTCTGGTAAATTCTTGTAAGTGTAGTTCACTAGACTGTGAGCAGGGAGTGTGTTTTACTTTGTTTTCTGCCCTATCTTCATCACCTAGTACACATTTTGTTTGAATATTCATAGTTTTAATGAATTGAACCCACAATCCCTTATTTCTTTTTTATTGACCCTTAGACTAAGTGATATTCTATCTCCTCTTCACGGATAATTCCTTTTTCTCAGAACTTAACTCTTTTGCTTCACACTTCTTTTGTGATCTTTCTCTCTCACATTTACCCTACACTCTCAGATATTGAACATCTCTCTCACTGCCTTTTCACCCTCAGCTCAAAGCTTTTTTGTACTGAGATATACAGTGTGTCTTTGATCTCAGTTAATCTCATCATATATTATTATTCAGTTATGTAAATAAACCACATTTTATTCATATGAGTTCCTGTTAATAGGCATTTAGATGATTTTTATTTTAGAGAAACTATAAATAGTAGCTATGAACTTTATTGTAGATGTCCATTTTGGACACATGCACATGTTCCTTAGGATATATACCAAAAGATGAACTTCTGCATCATAAGTTATATATGAGGTCAACTTTTATTGAAAACAGTTTTCCAAAGTAACTGTCCACAAATATACCCTAACAATATCTGAGGGCTCCTAGTCACTCCAAGATAACGTTCTTGAGCGTATTTTCTATCCTCACAAGTTTGCCTTTTTGACATAATATGAATTCATAGGTGATAAGAGAAACTCAACTAAATCTGGGTCTACAAAAACTGTATTCTTTTTGATACAATAACCATAAATAAAATAAACTAATAACAATTTTAGTAATATATAGCAGATTAATCTAGTATTTAAATATATTAAAAGGCAGTAATTAAAATGAAATCTGGTAGAAAACTGGGGATATGAAAGAAATAATTTGCAATTGAAAAAATAAAAAGGCAGGGCTCATAAAAGTTACAAATAATGATATAAAGAATGTCAGAGTTTTACATAGATTATAAAATCTTCATAAGGAGTCCAAGAGGTGAATACTCTGATTATTTCCATGTTTCAAATACAATGGATAAAAAGGATAGAAAGATTAAGAAACTTGCTCAAGGTTATAGATTGTATTAGAACCAGGAGTCTGAACAGTATTAACATGGAGCCTTTGTTCCCAGCCACTTTCCTCTATGACTTCAGCTACCCTCATGATTAATTAAATGCAAATAAGATTTTTAAACTATCAGATTAATCTAATTTACGAAAGACCAATCATACCTCAGATCTGGTCACTGAATAATACTGCTGTGGGTCATGTAGCCCACGTCACGTTATCTCTTACCTGGAACTACTTTGGTACCTTCCTACTGATCTCCCTTCATTTATCACTGATCATCTGTAGTTCATTTTCTGTAGAACATCCAAAGGGAACACTGAAAACCTAAGGCATTAACTTCCCTGCTTAAAATCATCTCATGGCTTCCCATTACGCTTGGGATAATGTCCTTCACCAAACCAAACACCTTCAGGATATGCCTTCTGCCTCCATCTTTACCACTGTCTTGTGCTATACTGGTCTCTTATCTATGATGTTTCAGCCACACTGAATTTTCCCACCTCTGAAGAGATAAAGTTTATACCTAAAGAAACAACTTTAAACATATCATTATGTTCTATTATCCTGCATATTTTTTATAACTTTATTTTTTATGTGGTACTGAGGATCAAACCCAGTGCTTCACACATACTAGGTAAGTGCTCCACCATCAACCACAACCCCAGCCCACCATCCTGCCTGTTTATATGACTAGTTCCTTCTCTTTATTCTGGTTGCAGCTGAAATATTACCCTCTTCAACAGCTTCTGTTACCAAATTCAAAGTATATTATTTAAACCCATTATCTTATTACATTTTAATGATTTATTACTATTATACTTTGTCTTGCTTATTCACTCATTTATTTTTTCATTTCCGTGTGCCCTAAGTAGAATGTAAGTTCCAAGAGGACCAGAATGTTGTCTTACTGCTATCCTTAGTATCTAAATCTGTGCTGGACACATTCTAATAACTAGGTAATTTATTATTATTATTTTTAGTTGTAGATGGACATAGTATCTTTATTTATTTATTTATTTATTTAATGTGGTGCTGAGGATCAAACCCAGGACCTCACACCTTTGAGGCAAGTGCTCTACCACTGAGCTACAGCCTCAGCCCTCAGTCATTTATTTTGTAATTTAAAAATAACCCCAGAGCTCAAGTAAGAATTTCATAATATTCATAATGAAAAACCTCAAGTACCCCTAGACCCTAAATTAGTCTGTAAGCTATTAAACAATATTTTAATTTTTAACCTTTATGAGCTTCTCTCATATGTGGATATTAGAGAGAAAAATGCAAGAAAACAAAAAGAAGGGGAGGGCTGTGGCTGTGGCTTAGTGGTAGTGCACTTGCCTGGCATGTGTAAGGCACTGGGTTCGAGACTCAGCACCACACATTAATGAATAAAATAAATGTCAACCAACAACTAAAGAAATATTATTTTTAAAATATCTTTATTTTATTGTTTATTTTTATGTGATGCTAAGGATTTAACCTAGTGCTTCACACATGTGAGGCAAGTGCTCTGGCACTGAGCTACAGCTATAACCCTACAGAATTATTTTTTAAAATTAAAAAAAAATAGATGGGTGCATTGGCACATGCTTGGAATGCCAGCAGCTCGGAGACTAAGTCAGGAGGATCTCAAGTTCAAAGCCAGCCTCAACAAAAGTGAACAACTTGGTGAGACCCTGTCTCTAAATGAAGATGTGGCTCAGTGGTTTAAGTGCCCCTTAGTTCAATCCCCAGTACTCAATAAGTAAATAAACAAACAAATAAATTAATTAATTAAATAAAACAGAAGGGAAACCAACAGGATAAAGGGGACAGGGGAGGGAAGATGGAAGGGAAAGCAAAGATATTGGGAAATGAAATTGAACAAATTATGTTAGGTCCATGTTTGAGTATATCACAATGAATCCCACTATTGTGTATAATTATAAACAAATAAATGGACTTTAATTTGGAAAAGTAAAATCTGTCAAAGACTATTTTAAAGAATGGACCCTGTCCCTTTTCCATTGGCTTTTCCTGCCTAGCATTTTTATTTTTATTTTTTTATTTTTTTTTATTTTTTTTTAAAGAGAGAGTGAGAGAGGGGAGAGAGAGAGAGAGAGAGAGAGAGAGAGAGAGAGAGAGAGAGAGAGAGAGAGAATTTTTAATATTTATTTTTTAGTTCTCGGCGGACACAACATCTTTGTTGGTATGTGGTGCTGAGGATCGAACCAGGGCTGCACGCATGCCAGGCGAGCGCGCTACCGCTTGAGCCACATCCCCAGCCCTATTTTTATTTTTTTAATGTTTATTTTTTAGGTGTAGATGGACACAACACAATGCCTTTATTTTTATGTGGTGCTGAGGATTGAACCTGGGTCCCGCCCGTGCTAGGCAAGCGCTCTATCTAGCTTTTTTAAAAAATAACTTTCCTAAATATAGGATTCTTTATTTAAAGCTGCTTTTTTTTTCTTTCAACAGTTTGAATATATTATCCCTTTGTTATTTGGTCTCCATTGATTCAGCTGTTAATTTTATTGTGATTCCCTTGAAGATAATGAAGTTTTTCACTTGCTGCTGTAAGATTTTATCTTTACTTCAACCTTGAACTATGATGTGTCTAGATGTGTACCTAGATTGTTTATCCTAGTTGGAGTTTGTCTAGCTCCTTGGATATCAGTGTTAGTGTTTTTCACCAAATTTAGTAAGTTTTAGTCATTATTTCTTACAATATTTTCATGTACTTTCCTCTCTTTAAAACTTCATCCTTGGGCTGGGGTTGTGGCTCAGTGGTAGAGTGCTTGTCTGGCATGTGTGAGGCACTGGGTTCTATTCTCAGCACCACATAAAAATAAATAAATAAAGGTATTGTGTCCATTTTACAACTAAAAAATATATTTAAAAAACTTAATACTTGGGCTGGGGATGTGGCTCAAGTGGTAGCACGCTCACCTGGCATGCGTGCTGTCCGGGTTCGATCCTCAGCACCACATACAAACAAAGATGTTGTGTCTGCCGAAAACTAAACAATATATATTAAAAAATTCTCCCCCCTCTCTCTTTAAAAAAAACTTAATACTTTAGTACTGAAATCATATATATTTTGATGCTTTTACTGATGTCTCATATTCCTCTGTTTGTATTTACTTCATGCTTTTTTCCTTCTTCAAAATGCATAATTTCTGTATTATGTGATAGATATTTTGTATTTTATTGATGCATTATAACTATACATAATAGTGGGACTTGTTGTTATGTATTTGTACATGCACACAATATAACAATGTCACCAGTTTCTTTCCCAAGGACCTCCCCCTTTCCTTCCCCTCTTCCCTCACCCTGCTCCCCTTCCTCTACTCTTGTGGTCTCCCTTCTGTTTTCATGAGATTCCTCACCTTCCTTTTCTCTCTTAAGAGCTTCTGCTTATGAGAGAAGACATGACCTTTGACTGAGTTTGGCTTATTTCAGTTAACATAATGCTCTCAATTCCATTCATGTTCCTGCAAATGCCACAATTGCAGATTCTTTCTTCTGCCAACTCAGACTGTTCTGTGTCTGTGAGAAAATCTCAGCTAGACCAGTGAGAAGTTGCTGACCAAAACTTTTCTATTAGGGGGATACTGTAGGTAGCAATAGTCTACAGTCCAGTGCCTCCCCCATGTTCAGTCTTTGGCAGGGTGCAATGTTTGGCTCTCAAACTGCAGGCTGTTTACCAACTCTATTTGGGACTCTCAGCAGTGTATACCTCTATGGCTGCCACAAACATGGTACTTGAAGTGTTCTCTGCATGACGTGAGTATTTTTATGTGTCAGGATTATAATTAACTGCCTGTAGTAGAAATCTCAGAAAACATTTCCATAACAGGACAGAAGTTTATTTCTTGTGTTGAATTTTAGGTGATAGCAGACTAGGGCTGGTCCTCTACCTTCAAAGGCCAGGGAACAAGATTCCTTCTGTTTTATTGCTCTGCCATTCTCAATAGTTGACTCCCACCTCATCATTCCACATGGTTACACTTGCCCTAGCATCATAATTATTTCAAGTGTCCTGACCTTCAGTAGGAAAGGTTTCCTAGAGATGATATCCCATCAGTGCCGAAGCTTTCTCTGAACCCTTAGTATTAATGGATATTCATATTCATGGAGTCATAAAAATATCCTAAAATAAATTCTTAGAAGGGCTGGGAGTGTGGCTCAGTGGCAGAGTGCTTGCCTAGCATGTGTGGGGCACTGGGTTCAATCCTCAGCACCGCATGTAAATAAATAAATATAAATAAAAGGTCCATTGACAACTAAAAAATATATTTAAAAATAAATAAATAAATTCTTAGAAACATTGGGAATTAGCTGTTGGGGACTTCTATTTCATCCCATTTCTGGTAGAAATTCCTCAAAAGATAAGGAAATACGTTTTCTTTCTTTTTTCCAGTGCTGTTAAAGATTTTTTTCTTGTGTTCATATTCTTTGCGGCATTTTAATTTTGAACTAGGAGGGACTGTTAGATTTCTGTATTCAAATCACATTGCTTTTAAGAGTTTTTCTTGAAAAATCTCTCATTTCTGAAACTCACACTATAACTGTCTTCATACTATTTTCTCATAGTTGCAGTTATACTTCTAGTGCTGGCCATTTATCAGTGCATCATTTTTTTGTTGTTGTTGTTATCTGTAGGATTCTGTGACCCTCTTTCTCAATGTATGTAAGCTCTTTGAGCCATCAGATCTTATTTTCATGGTTACAGACACATACTAAAGGATGATAAACTAATTTCCAACAAAGATTTCTCTTCCTCTTGCAAGGGCATGGTGGACATGCCTCTAATCCCAGCTACTTGGGAGGCTGAAGCAGGAGGATTGCAGGTTCCAGACCAGCCTTAGCAACTTAGCAAGGCCCTAAGCAACTTACCAAGACCATGTCTCAAAATAAAACACAAAAATGAATGGGCAAGCCGGGTGCAGTGGCACATACCTGAAATCCCATTGGCTCAGAGGCTGAGTCAGGAGGATTGTGAGTTCTAAGCCAGTCTCAGTAAAAGCAAGGTGCTAACAACTCAGTGAGACTCTGTATCTACATAAAATACAAAATAGGGCTGGGGATGTGACTTATTGGTTAAGTGCCCCTGAGTTCAATCCCTGGTACCCCCACCCAAAAAAATGGGTTGGGGATGTTGTCCATAGGTTAAGACCCCTGGATTCAATCCCTGGTACCAAAAAAAAAAAAAAAAAAAAAAGAAAAGAAAAGAAAAAATTTCTCCTCCTTTTGAACAGTATGTACAACTGGTAAATTAATGTCCTATTAATTTAACCTCAGATTTATTTTACCGCTCATTCTCTCCCTGCTTTTGCCACCATCCAAATCCTGCTTTCATTTTTCCTGCCCTTGGTATATAGGAGGTCCCAAGTGAGTTAACTTGAAAGTTTTATTTTTCCATTTCTTTTACACTCAGTATAAATTGGTACCCGATATCTTCTCTTTAACCCTTGATAGTTATTAAAGGTATGTACTTGCTAAATCAGTGAATGAACATGAACTGACAGAATGTTTCTAATATTATTGTTGTTGTTTTGTTTGTTTTGGTTCTTTGGAAAATAATAACAGGCCAGGTTCTTTTAACCTCTTATTTCTGATAGTATCTGAAAAGGTTCAATATATTGTCAACATCCCCTGAGATGGAGACTTCAGATTGAACAGGAGTGTGTTGTTACAGGGAACAGTGACATTCAAAGATGTGGCCATTGCCTTCACCCAGGAGGAATGGAAGCAACTGGACCCTGCTCAGAGGAACCTGTACCGGAATGTGATGTTAGAAAACTATAACAACTTAATCACAGTAGGTAAGACTAGTTTACTATATAATTCAAATTCTAGAAACATGAATTTTTCCATATATTTAAAACCTATTTGGGAAAATATGTTTTTATATGGAAATAAACATTTTGGGAAAATATGTCTTAAATATATGGAACTTTTCAATTTTTTCTTTGTCATAGTTCTGAGGATTGAACCCACGGGCACTTTACCACTGAACTCTCTCAACCCCATCCCTTTTTATTTTTTATTTTTAGACATGGTCTTGTTAAGTTGTCCTTGAACTTATGATCTCCCTTCCTCAGCCTCCCAAGTCACTGGGATTACAGGTGTGCTGAACACTGTGCCCAGTGGGAACTTTTAAATGCTTTTTGGCTGTGAGATGCTTTTGTTCATGTGGCTGCTGACACTGCAGCTTTCAAAACAGAAGATCATCCTTGGTTATGAAAAGACACCAGGGCAGCATTCCCAGAAGCCTCATTTTCTTGTCTGTCACAAAGCCAAGTTTTCCTGGGCCAGCCTGGATTCTTGGTTTGTTCTTTATGTGCCCAAATCTCTGTTATTTGTTTGACAGGCTATCCATTCACCAAACCTGAAGTAATTTTCAAGTTGGAGCAAGAAGAAGAACCATGGGTGGTAGAAGAAGAAGTATTTAGGAGACACTGTTCAGGTTAGTGGGAGGGAACCAGACAGGTAAGGATGGGTATAAAACACTATGAATGGTTAATTAGTGAGCAGTTGATCCAACCCGAAATGTTCTCCAGAGGTATTTTCCAAAACCCTGTAGACTTTTGTAGTAATGTCATTTTTAAAAAATAATTTTTTAGCTGTCAGTGGACCTTTATTTATTTATTTATATGCAGTGCTCAGGATCAAGCCCAGTGCCTCACTAGGCAAGCGCACTGCCACTGAGCCACAACCACAGCCCTAAGATGTCATTTTTTGATAGTATTCTTTCCTCAGAACTTAGAGGTCTGGGTTGGCCTTCTAATCTGGGTGCTGGGCAGTAACCTTTTCTAATCAGTTTCCAACCCGACTTCAATAATATTCTGTTATTGTATCTAAAATCTCCCTGTCCACCTTTTTAAAAAGCATTCTTTACTTTTGTATACTGACAATCATGAACTTTGAGTTGTTCAGATAAATCTGTTGACATTTACAGTCCTTTACTTCCTACTCTGTTTATTGTTTGGATCATAGTCATACTTTCTACTATAGTTTTAGCTTTTGCTTTCATACTTCAATTATGATTACCTGCTTATCGTCAGTAAAAATTTTAGTCAATGCTGATTTTCCATTAGCTTCTTCTATATTTCCATTTTCTTCTATATTTGTCACGTACATAAGAGCACATGTATGATGTGTATATACATATACATGGGTACACATACATCTATACATGCATTTACATATATGCATAACATGCATAAACACATACACATGTATTTTTTTACCCTCCAAAGAGACTAATAATTTATCTTTCTACCAATAATTTCTGCTAACATAGCCTGCTAACATTTTAAAAATTCTTTGCCAACGTGATAGGTAAAAATAACTGTGATTTTAATTTATATTTCCTTTATTATGAATGAAGGCAAGTATTTTTTTCATATGTTTAAAATCTATATTTCTGGACTGAGGTTGTGGCTCAGCAGTAGAGCGTTCACCTAGCACGTGCAAGGCCCTGAGTTCAATCCTCAGCACCACATAAGGATAAATAAATAAATAAAGATATTGTGTTTAACTACAACTAAAAAATATTTAAAATCTATTTCTTTTTATAAACAGTTTTTTGACCTTTTCTCTTTTAAATTCTTAATCTGTATGAACTTTTAACACAGTAGGTTGACTGGCCTTCTATGTGTTATATATGTTTTTTCATATTTTTCCTCAGTTATTTTTTTATGTACTTTTTATCACCATCACTTTTTTTAAAATGTAATATTTTCCCACAGAAGATTGCCCTGTTTTACTCCTCCTTTATATATGGTGTAATTATATTTACATAATTGTTAGTAATGATTTATCTTCACATTTACTCCAAAATTAAATAATTGTTCCAACTTTGACATCAAGGCTTTGATGTCAGTGGCACACTGATATCATAAATGGAATTTGGAAGTGTTCTTTCATGCTGTAAAATAATTACACAGCACTGGTGTTATAATTTCCTTAAAACTTAGGTAGATCTTACCTGTTGAACTATGTGGAACACATGATTTTTTAGGGAAAATTTCCTTGACAACTCTTTTTATTTTTCTTTTTATATTTATATTATCCTATTCAAATGTTTTTGTCTTTTTTGGTATTATCATCTTCCAATTTACCTATTCCCCCCTTAGATTGTGTTTATGATCTGTTTAATGCAACTATTTTATTTTGTAAAGACAGCAGTTGTATTTTGTATTTTTATAAATTCTTTCTTTCCTTTTTTAATTTTTTTTATTGATTGTTCAAAACATTACAGAGCTCATGATATATCATCTTTCATACATTTGACTCAATTGGGTTTTGAACTCCCATTTTTACCCCAAATACAGATTGCAGAATCACATCTGTTACACACTCACATTTTTACATAATGGCATATTAGTGACTGTTGTATTCTGCTACCATTCCTATCTCCTACTATCCCCCCTCCCCTCCCCTCCCCTCCCATCTTCCCTCTCTACCTCCTCTGCTGTTGTTCAATTCTCTCCCCTTTTTTTCCCTCCCCCTTGCCCCTCACAACCTCTTATAATTTTGTGTATCATTGAAGGTCTCCTACCATTTCCATATGCTTTCCCTCCTCTCTCCCCTTCTCTCCCCCCATTCGTCTTTGTTTACTGTTAGTCTTTTCCTCATGCTCTTCCTTCCTGTTCTGTTCTTAGTTGCTCTCTTTATATCAAAGAAGACATTTGGCATTTGGTTTTTAGGGCTTGGCTAGCTTCACTTAGCATAATCTGCTCTAATGCCATCCATTTCCCTGCAAATTCTATGATTTTGTCATTTCTTAGTGCTGCATAATACTCCATTGTGTATAGATGCCACATTTTTTTTATCCATTCATCTATTGAAGGGCATCTAGGTTGATTCCACAGTCTAGCTATTGTGTCTTTCCTTTTTTTAAATCTTGCTGGATATTTCCAATAATTCCTGTGTTTTATTCCTCTTTGTTTTTATCCTGTACTTTCTTTAGAAATTCTATACTATATATATAGCTCTTTTATATTCTGTATTTCTGACAGTTCCAGTATTTAATTTTTTAAAGATATATATTTTTTTAATTTTTTAGTTGTAGTTGGACACAATACCTTTATTTTATTTAGTTTTATATAGTGCTGAGGATCAAACCCAGTGCCTCACACATGCTAGGCAATTGCTCCAGTCCTATTTTGCATTGTATTTAGAGAAAAGGTCTTACTGAGTTGCTTAGTGCTTCGCCATTGCTAAGGCTGGCTTTGAACTCACAATCCTCCTGTCTCGGCCTCCAGAGCCACTATGAGATTTAATTTTGATGTCTCGCTTGTAGTTGCTTCTTCATGTATTTGATTGCTGATTGTGAGTTCAAATGGCATTTATCCTGATTCATAATAATCTTGTTCTAATTTGAAGTTGCTTTCTCCTGAGGATGATTTGCACATGCCTCTGGGAGATAGCAAGAAGCATAACCAATTCATTCTTTGTAGGAGCCTCAGTTATACTTCAGTTAGCAGATTTTTGATGTTTTTTGTGGGTTTTTTTTGGCCTCAACACTCAGACCAAACCCATCCTCCAGCTTACTTACTAATTTCCTTTCCCAAATCTGTTTTTAGCTAACAGTGATCTTTGTTTTTTTCTTTAAAAAAAAAAAAGGCGGTGTGTGGGTGTATGTGCTGGGGTTGCTCAGCAGTAGAGTGCTTGCCTCGCACATAGGAGACCCTGGGTTCGTTCCTCAGCACCACATAAAAATAAATAAGTGAAATAAAGGTATTGTGTCCAACTACAATTAAAAAGGAAAAAAAAAAAACACCTGGGGATTGAACCCAGGGGACCTTTACCACTGGAGCTACATTCCCATCCCTTTTTATTTTTGAGACGGGGTCTCTCTAAGCTGCAAAGGCTGACTTCAAACATGGGATCTTCATTCCTCAGCCTCCAGAGTAGCTGGGATTACAGGAGCATGCCACCACTCCAGATTTTTCATTGTGTGTATGTGAGAGATAGGTGGGTGATTTATATGTATAGAGGTTAATGCTACTTCCCACAAGCCTAATAATGCATCACAATGTCCATTTCATCCATCATCCTGTTGTTTTTGCAAGATGAGGTTATTGTACCATAATTCTGATAGTAAAGTCTTACTTTTTCCTGCTTGCATAATATTGTTTACTTCAGAGGTGGCTTTGTTTTCTTCTCTTCTAATTATTTTCTTGGTTCTACTGGTGAGCATTTTATCCCTTTAAATTTTTTTTTTAAGTTATAGATGGACACAATACTTTTCTTTAAATTTATTTTTATGTGGTGCTGAGGTTCGAACCCAGTGCCTCACACATACTAGGCAAGCGCTCTACCACTGAGCTACAACCCCGCCCTTATCCCTGTTTCTTTTCCCCTTGTTTCTTCCTCATGCATTCAAATTTCTATTTGGGGCCTAGATTTACATATGTTGTTTTCAATTAGCTTTTAAAAATTCATGGCAATATTTATTTAGTCAAGATTATCACCTGTGGATTGCAAACTTTTTTAGCTTGTATTTTTGTCTGCTTTCTTTATGCTAAGAGAATTTTTTTGTAATATTTATTTTTTAGTTTTTGTATGTGGTGCTGAGGATCGAACCCCGCTGCATGCATGCCAGGCGAGCATGCTACCACTTGAGCCACATCCCCAGCCCTTAGGCCAAATTCTTTTCTATTAAAATTTTGGTGATCTGATTCCAATTCTTTCTCATTTCTCAGTTTTTCTTTAACCTACTATTTTAAGAAGGATAATATTAGAGGAAAAAAAGGAGTGTTCTACTTTAGAACAAAGGTCAGCAAACTAACTAAGTCTAGGCCAGGTACTTTTTATTGTAACTAAAGTTTTATTTGGGACATAGCCACATACAGTTAATTATATCTTGTCTGTAACTGCTTGCACATTACAATAGCAAAGTTGAATACTTGCAATAAACTATGTAGCCCACAAAGTCTAAAATATTTACTATCTAAGGCTTTAAGAAAAAGTTTGCGAACCGTTATCTATAGAAATGTATCTCTACTTCATTTGGAAGCTCTTTTATTCTTTTGAAAAGGTTTTTTTGTTGTTGTTGTTCTTTTTAGTTATACAGGACAGTAGAATGTATTTTGACATATCATACATATATGGAATATACCTTCCCATTTTTGTGGTTGTATGTGATGTGGAGTTATACTGGTTGTGTGTTCATATATGAACATAGGAAAGTTGTCAATCCATTCCCATCTCCCTTCCCCTTCCCCCGACTCTTCACTGTCCAATCCACTGAACCTCTACTCCTTCCCTCCTGAAACCCTTTATTCTTGATGCTTGTGGGTGAATAAGTATGTTTAGGCCTTATTTCTTCTCATTCAGAAAGGAACTGGAGCTGCAAGTCTAAATATCACACCCTCTGTAAGATTACAATAAACCAAACTTACATCAACAGGTGAGGTGTTTTCTTGTTCAGTCCTGCCTTTTCTCATACATCAATAGTCTCTTTGATCTGTACTCCCAAATTCCTACACTGTAAGCAATGGTTAATTTATTCTGACATTGAAGGTGCGATTTCTTTTTCTTTTGATACTTCAACTGCTTTTTTGCCTAAGATCAGCATGAATAGCTGGCTTCTCTTGGAATCTTTCCCATTCCAGTCTTCATCATATTTATCTATATCAACTCATTTATTATAACTGGGTCTCCAGCTACCTCCTTAGGTCATACTTCTTTTCTGTAGAAAGGAAAAGATAACAAAGACTTTTTGTACTCCATCTAAAACATGGAATCTTTTCTGTCACATTTGATATTTTGGTCTTGTCTTTGAAGTTCTCTTTCACTTCTGCTTGGATAATAATCTTGCCTTCTCCTTCCACATCTTTTGCTTGATTGTGCTTCTCTTCTTCCAAGCACATGAGGTGACCTAAGAGCTTAGTATTCTGTCCTTATAACCTGCGGCTAAGCCTCTTAATATTCCTGCTTCCAGGACAGTTTCACAGGAATTTTTCCCTCGCTTCATGCTCAGTCTGGCAGAAAGGGAGAAAAATCTACATTTTGCCACTGGAAATATTGTGCCACTCTTTAGTATATAGACTTTCACTTATTCTCCCTGTGTTCAAGCCAGTTTATTTTTCTTTCTTTCTTTTGTATTCCTCTGCCTAGTCCCTGACTCTGGAGCCTTTTTTGATTTCATTTCTCTAAAACCAAAGAGTAGTCTCCCATCTTCTCTAGGATAAAGACATAATAGGCATCTCATGCACAATATAGGCATCTGTTTGCCATCTGGACTTGCAGTCAGTCCTCTAGTTTTTTAACCCCTTCATTCATTCTTATCTTTCATGGTACAAGATTTCTTTCTTTTTTTTTCTTTTTTCTTTTTTTTTTTTTTTTTTTTGTACCAGGGATTGAATGCAGGGGTGCTTAACCAGTGAGCCACATCTTTAGCCTTATTTATATTTTATTTAGAGACAGGGTCTCTCTAAGTTGCTGAGGCTGACTTTGAACTTACAATCTTCATATCTCAGCCTCCCAAAATGCTGGGATTACAGGCGTGCAACACTGCGCCCATGTGATTTCTCTTAATTCTTGAGCCTTTCTCTAGTTATGTCATGGGAATTGGATTTTGCTTTTTGATATCTTCCTCTGCAGACACTTGAGTTTCAGCTCTCTAAATTCTTTATTTCTAGTTGTCAATGGAGTTTTACTTTTTTTTTTTTACATATATTTATATGTGGGGCTGAGGATCGAACTCAGTGCCTTACACATGCTAGGCAAGTGCTCTACCACTGAGCCACAACCCCAGCCCTCTAAATTCTTCTTACATGTAACAGTTCTTCATCATCTTCCCATCAGCTAAAATTATCTTTACATTGGTCGTCAATTGTTGTCTCATTGGTTTTTGTCTTTGTTAGTTTATACCTTTTTATTTATCTTATTACAGTCTGGGGTGGAATAAGAGAAAAACCCATGTGTCTACTGTACCGTATTTAATTTTAGTTTTCCACTGTGTTTTACCCCCTTGCTCACTATATTTGTGCTCTATTCTGTCAACCCAGGTGGGCTCCTCCATTTTTATGCTCCAATTCTTAATACTACTTTTTACCTTCATGTTCTTATTTTATTGATTTCTACAATGTTCAGAACAATTTACTTATCCACCTTTTTGAATATACAGCACATTCTCATAGTACAACAATTTATATACATACATAAATATATAAATACAAACATACATATATATATATATATATATATATATATATATATATATATTTATTTATTTATTTATTTATTTATATTTAGTTTTAGGTGGACACAGTACCTTTATTTTATTTACTTTATGCCACGCTGAGGACTGAACACAGTGCCTCATACATGCTAAACAAGTGTTCTACCACTAAGCTACAAACCCAGCCCCTCATAGTACAAAGTTTTTAAAGTAGAAAAGGTAATTCTTCTCTTACCTATTTATCCTCTATAGTGGCTACTGCTAGGATTATTTCCTTTGAGCTATTACTTATATTTTCAAAATTTTATATTGAAATCTCTAACTTGTGATTAAAGTCATCTTTACATACTAGTGAATGTTCTTATCCAAGAATGTAATACCTTTTCCCAGGGATGCTGAAACAAAGTACCACAAACTGGGTGAGTTAGAATAATAGAAATTTATTCTTACAGTTCTGGAGGCCAGAAGTCTAAAATCAAGGTGTTAGTAGGGCCATAATCTGAAGAAGTATCCTTTCTTGTCTCTTTTAGCTTCTGGTAGTCCCACCTGTTCCTTGGTTTGTGACAGCATGACTCCAATCTGCATCTCAGTATCATGCAGCAGTCTTTTAAAAATATCTCACATTGAATTAGTAGTTTACCCTATTCTAGTACTACTTTATTAATCTTCAGTGACCCTATGACCAATTGAGTCCATATTTTGAAATACTGGGAGTTAGGACTTCACCGTATTTTTAATGGGGCCCGCATAATAAATACCTTTCCATTAGTTCAGGTATATATGTTCATTTTAGTTTTCTTTTTATGGTTTTTGGAAATTTCTTATTTTTTCCTTTTTTTTTTTTTTGTATATTTGTAGTCTGTGTAAATGTGGTTCTTCTTCTATTATATGTCCTTAATAGTTGTTGTGTATATTCAAAGGTTATTGAAACTGAGTATTAATTAGTATTTAGTGAATTTCTTACCTCTTATAATAACTTTTCAGGTGACTGGACTTTTCAGGTAAATAGTTTTATTGATGAATTATGTTAATTTTACCTTTATAAATTTTTATATCTCTGGTTTATTTCTTTTATCTAATTGCACTTATAGTGTAATACTAGTGGTGATAGTACTCATCTTTTCTTATTCCTGACTTTGATTTGCTTCTGGATTTTACCCAGGAAGTACAGTGCTAATGTTTGTGTAATACATTACTTCCATTTCATAATGTTTTTTTAATGAAAATAGGCATTGTTTTAGCATCTTTTAAATTATCTGTGGATTATTTGCTTTTTCATTATTGACCTGTGAACATACTTCCATGTAATAATAGAGCTTCTGATAGTAAAACAAAAAACATACTTATCATAATTATCTACACAATTATGATATGTATTACACTTACTGTGCATCTGGGTCACTTTTTTCCCTCTGGATCACTCTGATATTTTACATAGAATTTTTAAATTAGTTTTCATAAATGAAACTGGCATATAGTTTGCTTTTTTGGTTCATCATCTTGGTAAAGTTGTAGTGTTAATATTATGTTTCGGACACAAAAATAGGGAATTCTTCCATTTTCTTCTTCTTATTTATTTTATTGTTTATTTGTTTTGTAACATTTTACACAGAATGGAGTTTGATCTTAAATGTTTTTTGTAATTCCCATGTCAATCTCTCTGGATAAATTGTCTTTACGTTCTGTTTTTGGGAAGTTTTCACACTTTCCTCTTCATTTAATGGAAATTGGTGTATATAGGTTTTCTACATCTTCTAGAATAGTTATCATAATTTACATTTTCCAGAAAACTATTCACATCAGTTATAAAACTGCATTTCAACTTGAGTTCTACAACACCTGAGTCTTGTGATTTTTTTTTTTTATGTTTCTTGGGTTTTTTCCCCCTCTATCATTATTTCTCCATACATTATTTTTACATTATCTAACAGGTTATTTTCTTTCAGATCTCACTTAAAAATACTCAAAACTGTTTGTATTTATAAATATCTACCTTCACTCACATTTACTTTCCTGAAATTCCATTCTCAAAACTGAGAAGATAGGAAATATATGCTCTTGAAATTTGTTTAATAATGGAAGACAAAACACTAAATCAAGAATCAATCTCATTGTAACATTTTTTGACCTTATAATATTGGAAAAAATTCATAAGTTGCATTTATTTGCAATCTGTTTTAGGAGAAATATGGGGAACTGATGAGCATCAGAAAACCCAGGACAGACTTTTGAGACAAGTTTTCAAGAACACACTCACTGAAGAAAAAGTCAACGAATATCCTAAGAAATTTGCAAATGCATTTACTCCAGACTCAGATTTTATTCCTACCAGACACAATCTCTATGAATATGACTTGTTTGGAAAGTGTTTAGAACATAATTTTGACTGTCATAATAATATGAAATGCCTTATAAGAAAGGAACATTTTGAATATAATGAAGCTGTGAAATCTTATGACAATAAGTCATCTCTCCTTGTGGTAACCCCCTTTAAGTGTAATCATTGTGGAACAGGCTTTAGTCAAACATTGGACCTCATCAGACACCTAAGAATTCATACTGGAGAGAAATCCTATGAATGTAACAAATGTAGAAAAGTCTTCAGTCACAAGGAAAAACTAACTAAACATCATAAAATTCATAGTAGGGAACAGTGTTTTGAATGTAATGAATGTGGGAAAGTTTTCATTAAAATGTCAAATCTCATTAGACACCAAAGAATTCATACTGGAGAGAAGCCCTATGCATGTAAGGAATGTGGGAAATCCTTCAGCCAGAAATCAAATCTCATTGATCATGAAAAAATTCATACTGGGGAGAAACCTTATGAATGTAATGAGTGTGGAAAAGCCTTCAGCCAGAAGCAAAGCCTCATTGCACATCAGAAGGTTCACACTGGGGAGAAACCTTATGCATGTAATGAATGTGGCAAAGCCTTCCCTCGAATTGCATCCCTTGCTCTTCATATGAGAAGTCATACAGGGGAAAAACCTTATAAGTGTGATAAATGTGGAAAAGCCTTCTCTCAGTTTTCAATGCTTATTATACATGTGAGAATCCATACAGGTGAGAAACCCTATGAATGTAATGAATGTGGAAAAGCCTTTTCTCAGAGTTCAGCCCTTACTGTACATATGAGAAGTCACACAGGTGAGAAACCCTATGAATGTAAGGAATGTAGAAAAGCCTTCAGCCACAAGAAAAACTTCATTACACACCAGAAAATTCACACTAGAGAGAAACCTTATGAATGTAATGAATGTGGGAAAGCTTTTATTCAGATGTCAAATCTTGTCAGACACCAGAGAATTCATACTGGAGAAAAACCCTATATATGTAAGGAATGTGGCAAAGCTTTTAGTCAGAAGTCAAATCTCATTGCTCATGAAAAAATTCATTCTGGAGAGAAACCCTATGAATGTAACGAATGTGGTAAAGCCTTCAGCCAAAAGCAAAACTTTATTACACATCAGAAAGTTCATACTGGAGAGAAACCTTATGACTGTAATAAATGTGGTAAAGCCTTCTCTCAAATTGCATCCCTTACTCTTCATTTGAGAAGTCACACAGGGGAAAAGCCTTATGAATGTGATAAGTGTGGGAAAGCCTTCTCTCAGTGCTCACTGCTTAATTTACATATGAGAAGTCATACTGGTGAGAAGCCCTATGTATGTAATGAATGTGGAAAAGCATTCTCTCAGAGAACGTCCCTTATCGTGCATATGAGAGGTCACACAGGTGAGAAACCTTATGAATGTAATAAATGTGGAAAAGCCTTCTCCCAGAGCTCATCCCTTACTATACATATACGAGGTCATACGGGTGAGAAACCCTTTGACTGTAGTAAATGTGGAAAAGCCTTCTCTCAGATCTCATCCCTTACTCTCCATATGAGAAAACATACAGGTGAAAAGCCCTATCACTGCATTGAATGTGGTAAAGCTTTCAGCCAAAAGTCACACCTTGTTAGACACCAGAGAATTCATACTCATTAGGTTCCCTGTGGTATGGGAAGGCCTTCAAAGGAAGGAACACCTCATGGCACATTACATGACTGATTCTAGAGCAGA